>NC_139538.1:43485276-44199646 GCF_965153285.1 Podarcis tiliguerta | reverse complement strand
TGTCAGCTGCATTCTAGTTTTCTGTATATGGCAGGAAAACATTCACACAGATTTCCAGGTCTGCTCTGCTTTACAGAGCAAAGTCCAATTCATATATCCAGTCACCTGTAAGGAAGACAGGTGCTTGAAGCACATTAATTATTATTATTAAAATTTCTATACTGCCCTATACCCGCAGGTCTAAGGGCAATTGTCAGGTGCTGGTGATGGTTGCTTGTGAGTAACCAGGCAGGATTCCGACCTGGCTTTTACAGGTTTTATTGTGCAAACTATTTACAGTACAGATCCACAAAGTTCATGTCCGTCTCAGTCACTTGCAGAATCCAGGAGTGGCCCCTTCCGGTTTCTCCCCCAACATAAGAACTTCGGCACCCTGAGCTTCCTCCTCCCCTCCTTGTATTTCACCCCTCTGCGCAAGCAGGGAAACGGAAGAGGAGTGCATCCCTCCTGGCTAGCCTGCTAGGTGAGGTGCTGGGGCTCTCCGCAGCATCCTCGAGCCCTTTCCTCGCTTGGCTGGCCCCTTCCCTATCTTCTCCACTAGAGGTGTGGCTTTTCCCACCGCTGGAAGAGGAACTGCTCCTCAGGAGTTTTGGATGCTCTCTGTATCCCAACGGCCCCCCTGCCTCCTTCCTCTGTTCCGATAGCAGCCCCCTGACAGCAATTTTATATTATTATTATTATTATTATTATTATTATTATTATTATTATTATTGAAGAAATTCCCTGTGCAGTTATGACAACATTCACCATAGCATCACAGCTCCCTCCACCACATCATCACCACCTATAAAAGGTGTTCTATGAAAGTATGATGACAACTGCAGAAATTGTATGGTCAGTCGCTTTAAGTTTACGTAAACACATCACTGCTTCCTATGAACAGCCTCTACACTGCAGCATTTCAAAAAGCCACTCGTGAAAAGGGCTGCATGTGCAACTTTAGCTCTTCACTAACTAGAAGTAAAGTAGATGAATCTATAGCATGGGTTGTTCAGCTTATTTCCGTCTTTTTTAAAGCTAACTGTGCATTTCAGCCTATCAGTTTGGCTGGGTACCATTTTGTCAACTAGCATTCCTCATTCCCTGCCTTTGTGCCATGATAACTTGCTCTCTTATCAACAAACTGGATTTTCCTTAGGACAGAGAGGTGGATAACATCACACTGATAGTATTTCCAAAAGAGATGAGCCTTTCAGCCACTTAGTACATACCAAATAGCCCTTGGAGACAGATGATTTTAGTAAACAATATAAAACCTGTTTTAGAATCATTTTGATAAAAAAATAAATAATTAGATGCTATAGATTAGGGGTGCATATTCCAGACATATGAAAGTCATTATTCTGGTTAGTTCCTAAACAGAGTGAATTGCTCTTCTGTAGTTCCTTGACTGAGAAGAGGATAATGATTTAATGTTTTACATAAGCCTCGCTTTAAGTGACTATAATTCAGCACTCATAATGGACAAGAAAATGCATCAGGGACAGCTAAACACACAAGCCTGCACAAGCCACAGCCATTAAGATGTTTTATCATTTCAATGGGATGAAGATTTTTACCACAGTCCAATTAACTTTCTGAGATATCACTGTTGCAGATCTGACAGCTTGTGAATCTGTTTATTCATTTTTTGCCAATGTCAGTTAGAATCTTCCATTATTCATAATATATTATTTTAAAAATATCAGACCTGGTTACTCCTGGGTCTTGATGTACCCTGTCAAGTTCAAATCATGTAATGAATGAGCTTTGCAATAAACAAAGTATTTTACCATTATCATGTACCCACACACAATTTTAGGAGTGTGGATGAGTCAATTTGTAGTAGGCAGCAGCACAGAATACATGAGGCTTTTCCTACAATCCCTATGCAAGTATTGATTGGAGAGCCAAAGAAGGGGGAGGGTCACTCTCCGATACTATATAATACACTCTTGCCCTATATTTCTCACTCCCCTCTGCCTAAAGGAACAATACCATCCAATATGTTCTTGGCTCCCACAGATGAGGACTGCAGAATTCTTGTGCTATTTCCTGTGTTATGGAGAGAATGTTGGAATGTTTCACTAGACCCAATTCAAACATTCAGCCCATGTTAATATCCTTTTTATTAGAGAGCATGTGCCCAACACCATGTGAACAACATTGTGGCTGCTCCCAGATGACCCATTTATTGAGCATTTATCCTGCTTTCTTTTCAGGGAGTTTAGACAACGTTGCATCGAAACAAGTGCTGTCCCACAATTTCCAACACATTTCTCTGTCCCTTTGTTTACCTTCAGGTTTGTTGCACAAGACCTCCTAATCAACTATAATAGTGCAATCTACATTTGTCTGTATGTGATTGAATACCACCCCAAAAATAGCAGCAGTGAAAGTGCCCTGTATGGGAGCTAAGCTATCAGGAGCATACAGCTAGATTTGCATGTTCCTCTCCCCCTTCCAACAGGTGTAGGAGGATGACATACATTGGGTGAATTGCACATATACTTGTCAACCTTGCACAGAGTATCATTTGTGAGATGGCAGCAACATGTGCCCTTGCTGCCAACAGGTGAAGGACACTATTATGGGCTCAAATGCCTGAACCAGACCTGAGAGAAAGGAGATTTATTCATCTGCAAGAGGAAATTGCTTGGTTATCTGCAATTCCTGAACACTAAGACTTTCAGGATAATCTTGGTACACTGCTGAGTATTCAGCAGCAGGTCTTTTGAGAAATGCAACAATGAGGCTGGATTATTATAAAATCGTCTCGCATACAGCTCTCTCCTCAGCCAGACCACCCACAAGCGAAAGAGCAGAGATATTGTGCACAAAGGCCGATCATAGATACACAGAAAGGATATTAAATCTGCAGGCTATATAGCGATCCCCCTTCCTGAGAAAATAACATCCAGTAAATTTCTGACTCATGCTCATTTTGTTTCAAGGACTCCAACGGAGGTATCAATACATATCCTTTAAAAGTACGCAGAAAGGAAAGAAATCCAATTTTCATGGCTGCGCCAAGATGAATTGATTCTGAGCATAAAACTGGAAAGGCTCTGAAACTACAGAAAGTAATGTTCTCCACGCAATGAATTTTCAAGATGTAGAATGAGAGCGTTCTTCACCACTGGGATGCCCTTCCATCAAAAACACAAGACTGTCAAATTAGAAATTACTTCCTGAAGAGTGGGGGGCAAGAGAGGATGTTCTCTCCTTGGATCTCTCTATGACTCTACTAAATAAAAGTGTTACAGAAGGAAACAAAATCCACCATCAACAGAGTAACTGAAAGAGGGGGGGGGGGGGAGAGAGAGAGAGAGAGAGAGAGGGAAAAGTCATTCCCAGATCTCAAACTGACTGAAATGCAGATGACAGTAAGAAAGAAGAACAAGGACAGGAATAATGTTCTTCCCCATACAACAACCTGAAATGAACATTAAAAGTAAAGAAAATGTTAGTCTCCCATGAGGTGACAGGGCATTCTCCAACAATTGCATTTCAAGAGCAGTTACTCCACCCCCAACCCCGCCAAGCTGGATGGGGTACTCCTGGCCTACCTATGCTGTAGCATTTCATTTAGGATCCTCCACCAAGGCAAAGAAGGCAACTTAATAGGATTTGGAGGGTGTGTGCACAAAGGTGTAGGTGGCCACTCTGCTTGTCTCCCTCACTGGTGCTATTTACCAAAAGGAATGACCATCACTCCAGAAAGGATGGATGTGCTCTGTCTGATAAGCTGCAATTACTTGCAAAGTCACATTGTAATAATGGCCTAGGAAACTTTCTGTCCCACAGAACCCATTCTGATTAAAAGAAAAGTGTTGCACTGGTAGCCTCTACAATTCTTGTGATGGCATAGTATTTATTTTGGATGAATATGGGTCAGTCCTACATCTTCATCTATGTTTTGGCAGTCAAGATAGTCAGCCATGGTCTTTTCTACTTTAGTCATATGTTGTACTCTTAGATACTAGAGGTGTCATTCTGCCTAGAATCTACTTCATGATGCTTATCATTTCCTTGTGAGCAACTTACAACATTACCACTCCTCATCAATAGATGCAAAACTTTACTTTGGCGTTACTCGTGAACACCCTAATAAACTTTTGTAGAAGTCTGTTTTTCAAATGCAGGAATGCCAGCTGATAATTGTGCTTTGCTTCAATGAGGACCACTAATTCTAAGCTATTAGACTCTAGGTTGTGGGCTTCCTAGCTAGGTAAGCACTTGGAAGCTCTAGCAGTGAAATGCCCAACTGAAACCAGCCCTCTTCATTCCACTACTAAATGGAGTCTATAAGTTGGTGGCTCATTTGCCCAGAACTTAACTGAGCTTTACCTTAGTTTGGAGCAACAACCAAAACCTTTGATGTGGAAGGGACTCAGCTGCTACCTAGTTTACTGTCAAGCAGGAATACATCTTTTCTAGGACCTATCCCACACTTATAGCTGTTCTAGGAACTCTAGGGCTACAGATCTGATCCACGCTCTTCATGCCCCTGACACAACAATCTAGTTCCTGGTGTCCATGAATCTGCACAAATTTCTGTCATAATGCCTAGGTTTCTTTTCTCAAGACCCTTCAGACTTCGGGCCAATTCTTTGTTGACACACTTACGGTCAGGCTGAGAAGTGAGTTAACCTAGGATACAAACAGGATTCAAATTTTCATAGTCTTTGGACTATGGACTAAGAGAGGTGAAATGGGCTCTTGCCATTGTTGACTAGCCTGTGAAGGCAGTTCAGAGATTTTTGGAATTGTGGAACAAACAGGGAGAGACTTTTTTATGTAATGAAGGACTGGGCCCACCATGAAATTAGAAGCCTAGGCACATCCTGCCAAGGTCAGGATCACTCTGTAAGTGGGAAGCCCCTCCTTCCCAGGAAGTGACTTATAAGTTGTCTCTGCATCCTGTTAACAAGGAAGAAGCATCCCAGTAGTGAAAAATGCCCCCCAACACACCCTTCACACCCACAGATATATAGATATAGATATATAGGCCAATTGGAGAGTGTTTTCAGGGAAGCTGCAACTGTGACAGAGAAGAATTTAAAAGATTAAAATATTATTTTCAAAAGAACTAAATGTATGTTTTGGTCCAAAGGCATTTAATGGAATGTAGAGGTACAGGAACTGTTTGGACTATAGCCTGCCAGTTGTTTATAGTAGAGTGATTAAGAACACCATTGCTACTGAAGCTGCCATGATCATCCTATGCTTAGAGCCCTTGGAGATAAACACGGCAAGTTACGGCTCTCACTGCACTTTTAAACATATCGCAGCAACAATACCCAGATGGGAAAAGCTGCACCAAATTCCTAGGCAGGCAAAGCTGGGTCAAATCCACTCCAGCCAGCTTGCCCACCAGATATGGTCTTATTGCATACAGACTTCATGTTAAATAACAGTGCTGTCAGACTGGGAAACATTTCAACGGAGCTACCAAATATCAGATAGATGGAGAGATAGAAGGGGGTACAGCATGCATGCAGTGTCCCTACTCCATCGATGTCTCATCTGCCTCCAATGCTATAATTCCTCCTGCCTGTTACCACTAATATTGTGGCACATCTAGTGATCTCTCCTCTGCTGTAATTACCCAGGCAAACACTGGACCGATATTCCACTCACCCAGGCACTCTCAGCACCACTATGCACCCACCATTCATACATACATCATATATATTATGCATCCACTTTAACCTATTACCAGTTTATAGTCATCCGATAGATACCTATATAAACTGGACCATTGCTGCCATCTAACAACTTCCGGCACCAACCTAATCTAAATGATAACCCTCAGCACCCACCCAATATCGATGGCACAACTCCACAGTCCCATCACTCATAAAATCCTATTACACCCCTAGTACCCTAGCTTTCAGAAAAGCCCCTAGTACCCTAGCTCTCAGGAAAGCTCTCAGGAAAGCCCCTGGTATCCTAGTTCTTACTTAGGGCACCAGTGCAGCCCAGCAAGAGTGCTTCCTACTTTCACCCAGAGGAGCACCCATCAAACATGCCACCCTCAGATCCAAACACCCTCACACATTCAAACACAGACTGAAAAGGCAATGACACTCTTGCCCTCATGGTGAGTCAAAGGGCAATTCCCTTTGGTGACAGCCCACCACAGGGCAGGACCACCCATCTCTCTGGTGTGCAAGTGCCTCACAATGCCCAGGGTCTGTCACCGCCTTCCTCTACGACGATCATCAGTAATACTTTGAGGGTTGCTGTGGTTTACTAGGAGTTGAGGTTGGGTAAGTGATAAACTTTCCCTCCGTTCCCATTCTTCTCACTGCCAAAAAGTTGCAGAGTCCAACAACACACAGCATCTAGTTCAAGACACTGCACATGCAATACTCCTAAAGATATTTTTTCAAGCTCTCTTCATTTTCAAGAAGACCATGCCACATCTGTTCACACTGAAGGCTTATTTACATAGACATATAGAACTAGTGTGATGGGAATCATTCCAGTCAGTTGTGTTTGCTTGCTGGTGTAAACATTCTTAGTGTTGTTAATTTCTTCATCCACTAACACAAATTAAAATATCTGGAGTTAATTAGCATCCATGTTTGAATCTGACCCGTCTAAATGTAATGTCCCACCAACTGAAAAACTGAAAGCAATAATAAAAAGTGGGTTCTATGAAGATAAAAAGGGGGGACGGACTTACTTTTGTCTAAACAATGCATAGGGCTACTGAAAGAGTGGTAGAAGACCCCATGAGCCATCCCCATCACTGGGAAGTAAGAGAAGACCCATCAGCACATTATAAGGCTGATGTTGATGCAATTACAAATGCCTTGGTGCCTTCTATAATTCATTCTGCCTAGAGCTACCCTTGAAAAGTATTTGGAAACTACCACTAGCACAAAATGTGTCAACTGACAGGAGCCACGTCACCTTATATTAGTATTATATCAAGATCCCAAAATGTTTCCTGACCCAATTCAGGTTGTTGGATCTTGCATTTTAAGCCCTCTGTGGTTTGGTACCTGGATATCTGAAATAACATCACTCCCTGCATGAATCTACATGGACACTGCAGCCAATGGAAAGGCTCTATTATGTATACCTCCACTTAATAAGATGCAGAAAGAAGGGAACTGTGCCTAGTTCTTCTTAATAGCACTACACAAATTCTGGAAATTGTTGTCAAGGGAGATCCAGGCAGCCACTTCCCTGAGCTGTACCATCCTAGCACAAGATGTAGACTCCAAGATTTGGATATTGTTGACTCCAAGATTTGCAGAAGTGCAAAAAAAAAAAAAAATCTTTAGGAGGGAAGAGGAGGTGGGAGGGCGGGTCTGAGGAAGACTGGGCATGCTCAGTAATAGTCATGAAATGCTGGCTGATTGTTGGGGTAGGGAGGGAAAACAGGTGAGTACAGAAGAGGGTGCAGAGTGGAGTATTCTGGAATGTCTTTCATGGCTGGCTGGTTGGCATCCTTGAACAGGAATACTTCACACTGCACCAGGCAACATTCATTTCTAGTTCCTATATGTTTTTACTTCTCTATATTCTTTTTTACAGAAATGTTCACAGTTTACAATTCAGGGTTACAACTCATTAGGCATGGTACAAAAGGGCATGGGAGAGAAAAGAAAATGTGCCACCGCATAAGAAAATTATAGGAAAGGTGGAGCCATGTTGTAATTGGAAGGGGGCATCACTAGCCCGCCTCCTGCAAAGATAGTTAATTCAGTCCCTCAGGCAACGCTGTCCAATGAATCCACATCTCTCAAAAATGGGCACAAAAAGGCTGAGCTTTGCATATGCTAATGATTAAATTTTTGAAACAGAAAATTGCTCACATGACTGTGATTTCCAGGTTTGTTTCTTTCAATATGTATAAGAAATGCAGAGAAGTGCATGTTTGGCTGGTAAAAGTGACCTCTTGAGGTCAAACTACTCTGCTTAATCATTTGAAATGTATTAAGGGAGATTGCAAAGATTAATTCCTATAATAGAATATTTGCATTTCAACCCTTTTGTTTACTTTTGCTCTTGGTTTAAGAAATCATAATGGGAACAATGACATCCAAAATAAAATACATTACATAACCATCAATTAAGATGATGTACCTTTCCTCTAAACAATGTAATAAAATACCCTTTCTCTTAATTTTCAATGGCATCTGTATATTTGATTTCACAATGTTGACTTCTCTGTACTAGGAAAGTAATCCTATTTAATCTGTTTTTAGTAGCCAATGTTTTCTAGTTGATGTCCGACTCCATTATCTTGATTTCTTTTATTTTTAAAAAATCCTTTGGGGTATTGGAAAAACAGCAGGTCAATCATTACAAACGAGTATGTGTAGAACAGGTTTTAGATTTATATCTCAGTAGTTATTTCAGCTTATTTTTAGAAGAAAGCAACCAAAGGTTCCCAGAACACAACTCCTGAACCTCCACTCCCTCTAATTTTGTAGTTTCCCCATCCAATGCCTTTGATTAAAATTCACAAGGAAAGGTGAGGAATACCACAATCGTATGCATGTCTACTCAGAGGTAAGTCCTACTGAGTTCAACAGGACTTACTCCCAGGTAGGTGGGGGTACAGGAGTGCAGCCCCAAAGTGAGTGTAGAATTGATGGAGAATTATATGTCAACAAGCACCTGAGCTTTGACACCACATAATACAGAATGGAGATGCGTAAGAAACAAGATTAAGAGGCTTCAAGACAATTGCCAAGATTAAGCCTGCCAAAGGCAATTGGAACATGCTATAAATAAAATGTCTGAGCATTAATGTCAATTGCATAAACTCATTCTAAGCGGCAGGGGAATCCGAATCCTGGTGGCAGGTGCCTCGCTGTACTGGTTACGCTGCTTTGTACTAACTGCATTTAGCTAATTGGCAGAGACAAGATATCTGCAGGACACGTCTGTCTCTTAGCTTTCGTAATGAAGCAGAGTGAAAAGTTTAACTCAGGCATCCCCAAACTCGGCCCTCCAGATGTTTTGGGACTACAACTCCCATCACCCCTAGCTAACAGGACCAGTGGACAGGGATGATGGGAACTGTAGTCCCAAAACATCTGGAGGGCCGAGTTTGGGGATGCCTGGTTTAACTCTTTGTGAAGGAAAGGAAGATAAAGAAAGTAGGTAACTTGCTGTGAGACGTTTCAAATTCAAAGGGAATTATGGGGGTAGGGAAGGTTGATGGAACTTTAACATCTGTAAACGGATGGAGAGCAAATGAGTCCACTAGATGTTAGCATTGCTAGCAAGCTAACAAGGTTGAGAATTCCATGTGTTTCCCTCAAATATCATTCCTTAAAATAATATAACAATTCATTCCTTCCATCCACTTTCAAACCCAGGGACTGATTTCAAAATTATTTCTGCTACGAGTCTTATTTTAGGCATTAAAAGTGCATTTTAATGCCAAGGTTAGCTATGAGAATATTGCACATAACCTCAAGGTTCAGTGACGTGCATTAGCCCTCTTCTTCCCTGCCTTGCTAAAATGGGTAAAAATCCCAGAACGATTCACATATAATGCTAGACACATTGTTTACACTATAACACAAATATTATTTTATCAGCAATATTCTGATCTTTCTATCAGAATATAAGGCACTCATACCATCATTTTGTATACATTAAAGATACCACAATGTGACCTTCTCTAATGAACAGTTACACCAACTTCAACTCACTTAAGATTTCAATAAATCTTAAATGTTACATGAAGCATCAGTAATATCACAGATATCTGTCATACACTATGCATACACTATCCCTATGCAAAAGCTGCTAAGTATGTCAACTCATGTAATCGCAAAGTATGTCAACTCATAGTGTAAAAAGGATTGTTGTGTTAATTGGTCTTGACTTTTAGTTGAACCTCACAGCTGAACTTCCATTTATTCTGGAGCTTTGCCTTACAAGTGCTCAGGAACACTCAGCTCACGAGGAATTCTCACAACAGAGTTTTTAAAGCACAATAAAATGATTTTTCATGGTTGTACTTTTATTGTGTAATAAAATGATCTACTAAGGATTCTCCTAGAGCCCAGGAAACATATTTTATTTTCTAAACCTAGTATTTTTAAGAAGAGCAATTTCATTTAAATAGAAGTAACAACCAGCAAATCCTTCTTTCAGGTAAAATGTGAGCCATGCATAAACTATGAAATGTATTTACCCATGTCAGATGTAAGAGAGTTAAATAAGATAATGGGGAACTTTTATGGAGTGCATTCCATGCTTCAGAATGTGCACCAATAGTCTGTCATAACAAAATTCTTCTATTAATGATATTTATTTTCATTATGATTTATTACTTCCAGACCCATTTTGTTTGCTTGGTCTTTGACGTCCTTATGAACAAGAGTGAGGAATGTAAGGTTTACATGGATGGCATCAAGCAGCACTTTCTAACAACAAACACGGTCTGATTCTTGTGCTGCTATGTAGACAAAACATGGGTGAAACTCCACTGGAATTTATTTAGCACTCCAGCTTTGCTCAGGCTTATTAATTAAAGGACAAAGGTGGGAGATATTTTAAGGCTGAGACTACTAAACATATGAACCGAATCGCTTTCTACCATTTTGCATCCTGTTCAAGACTGGATAATAAAGTAGTGAACACAACCTTTATTCATTCTGTGCTGTTTCCAGAGGGTTGTACTTTTTCCAAAGGGACAACTATGATAAACAAAAGCAAAAACAACAGAGTCCTGTGACACCTTATAAATGATTTATTATATTTATTATAACTCAGTTGTAGAGCACATGCATTGAATGTAGAAAGCCCCAGGTTCAATTCTTGGCATCACCAGATAAAAAGATGTCAATGTTATATTGGTTTTTATGCTTTCACCGGGATTGTTGTATTGTTAGTTGATTTTATATATGATGTATCCTACTCTGGTATCACTTGTGAGATGAAGGGCAGGTTAAAAATCAATTAAATAACAGTAGAATGGGATCTGGTTTTTATTTGCAAGCTTCCTTTGCAACAGGGCTGTGCGCAAATATTGAAAATAAATAAACGTGGAAGCCGTCTGCCTGAAACACTGGATAATTGCTGTCAGTCAGAGTGGACAATCTTGGGCTAGTTCCTATGTCCCTAGATGACATGAGGCCAAATGGCAATGAAATGCAATGATCAGTCTGTGATAATTCTATATAAAAGCACAAGATAAATGAAATCACTCTCTCACACACATGACACTATCACATAAAAAGCTTATACTACAAAAAAATGTTAGTTTTTAAGGTGTTGCAAGACCCTTTGTTGTAATCCTGCTTGTACAATGTACAACTATTGGCCTTAAGAAAGATGAGCATTTATCAGAGCACAAGCAAGGCAGCACAACCATAGGGTCTTTCTGACTTACAATAATTAGAAAGAGATAAGGAACTATGACATACACATTTCAGAAAATGGCATTACCAGAAATAATAAGGTATAATGGATTAATCCAGGTAAGATGTGTCCAGAGAATAGAAACTTTTGCTTTCAGCAATAAGGCGACTTACCCTCCCATAACAAAGTCATATTTTCCAGAAATGCACTTACCTAGTAGCTGCACTCCACGTGTGAGTCCATAGACGTCAATCAAAGCCCACAATGGTTCAGTGGTCCTCACTCCACTGAAGAACAACATGGCGGCAGAGTTATTAACCCGGTAAAATACACGTCCCTTTTTGTCCACCCAGAACGCGATGATGTTTCCCTCATTTGCAAATTCTTCCGGGAGGGCCTTGGCCCAGAATCCACTCTGGGAAACGAGGTCTGGACATGCATACTTGGGCAGGGTTTCTGGGTTAATCCTAGAGGGGTCCTTAGAGGTAAATCCAAGCCGAAGAGCCCCACTCCAACAGCACTGCTTCTTTGTGATCTGAAGAGAGGGAAGAATAGAAGCATAATCAGCACAATTTGAATTTTTCATTAGCAACAGGTCATTGTTTAAGGGATGGAGAATAAATGTGTGGTGTAGCATTACTGAGCTGATGGGGACGAGTGCTTGAATTTACCGTATGTGGAGGAAGGAGGAGCACTGGGTATGAATGGGTTTTAGAAAAGGGGGTTGCATTAGGAAATATATGATTGCTTTGCAAGTGGTGGAAGGAGTGAGGAAACACTACTAAATAGCAGTATATTGTGTGGGGATCCTCACCCCACAAGGTTATAAGGGATGGCAATTACTTGGAGATTCAATGTTATCTGCAACCAGATCACATAATGCATTTTTGTCTACAATGAACCACTCTGACTGTCCCTGAACTGGCACCCATGTAGCCTACTCTCATGATTGCAGTAACAAACATGAATACATGATTTCTGCTGTACTCTTTCGTCTCTATTACAGTGGTGCCCTGCAAGACGAAATTAATTCGTTCTGCGAGTTTTTTCGTTCTACAAGTTTTTTCGTCTTGCGAAGCACCAATGTGTATTGACGGTTTCCCATAGGAATGCATTGGCGGTTTAAAAAAAAAAGGCGTAAGACGTTTCGGCTTGCAAAGCAAGCCCATAGGGAAATCCGTCTTGCGTAGCAACTCGGAAAACGGAAAACTCTTTCGTCTTGCGAGTTTTTCGTCTTCCGAGGCATTCGTCTTGCGGGGCACCACTGTATTTGATTCAGTTCAATTAGATAGATCATTCCAAAGATGAATAGATTAAAATAAGTAGGCTAGTTACCCTTTACACAAATGAAGGCTTTGAAACCCATTGTGAAGTAAGCAATGCCAGAAAGCTGGCTGGAGACTAAACAGGAGATATTGTAGAAGCTCTAGATCTGGAAATGGTAACATTTATTCATTCTCTGAATTACTCATGAAACCACCTTTCGTCAATTAAAATGAAGTGCTTTATAATAGGTCAGATATAATAACAACATTCAAATATACAACCAACAGCACACTGATTAAATAAGGCATCAAAACAATAATCAGGAATTTAAAATATAAATCATTACAATATCATACAGCAGCAATCATGATCACTGAATTTCCATCAAATTTCTGGATAAACAGATGAACCTTTACACTACAGGCTACCAGAAGCCCAGTAATGTAGGTGTCATCCACACTTCCAGGGGAACAAATTCCACAATTGGGGGTTATTACAAAGAAAAACTGCATGCATTCTGTATGTGTGCAAGGGAATGCAATACTGAAATAAAATAAAATAAAATCCAGCAGTAAAGTTTTGAAAACAGGAGCAAGACTGCATCAGTATCTTTGTGATTTAGGGCTCCTCTGGATATAGCTGCAATAACAGCAACACTCAAAAGCAAAAATAAAGTTTAACAGAAAAGATATCCAGTGGAAGCTACAAGTAACTTGCTGGTATTTAAGCAGATTGGGGTTGTTTCTTCAGATAATTACATATCTGTATCCACCCTTATCCTTGGTACCTTATCTTAGATGTGATGCTTCCATATTGCAGGGAGTTGCAGGGACTGGACTAGATGTCCCTTTGGATCTCTTCTTTAGATATTATCTAATAATCTACTCTATTATATAGAATATAGAATAATATAGAATATAGAATAATATCTATTATATAGAGTGCACTTAACATTCCTCTAGTCTGCGGTGATAAATAGGGGATGTATATAGTTAGATAGGAAGGTCATGACATCACTTAAAGACTTGGAGCTATCCGTGCCAGGGTTGTTCGGAAGGCAATGTGTAGGAACACCACCTACGCAGGACTCTAAGAGTTCAACAGGAAAGCAACACAGGAAGAGAATACAGGAAGGCCATGTTCTAGTCATACAGGAAAGGAATACTCTACACAATTCTTTGATTCTGTTATCCTTATCCTTATCCTTATCCTTGCAACCCTTATCCTTACAAAAGTTCTAAAGACTGATATTAAAAGCAGTTTATTTAAGAGTGTGGGTGCCAAGTGGATAGGTCTCTTGCTAAGGCGGTTGGATGGCATCTTGCATGCCTGCTTCTGTCAACTGCTACAGCCAAGGCGGTGCCAAATGTATTGCTTTTCTTTTCTTTTCTTTGGACCACGTCAGTGAGGTGGAGAGTGGGGTCTTATCTTCTGGCCACCCCAGGACCTCCACAGACACTGTCCAGGCTTGCTGTAAGTAAAGACCACACTTGCCTCCGCACCACTTGTCAGACTATCACATCCTCAAAGTTGCAACAAAATGCAGCAAAACAAGCTACCTGTACCGAATGTGTAATAAGGAAGCAATAATAGTAGCCTCATTAATCACTTTTTTAAAAAAACACAGCAACTGTGGGATTATTCATCATAGCAATTTTATTGCAGAACTGCAGGAGCTCGTGGGAAGGAGATAAATGGTGCTTCATCATTATTGGTTTTGTACCATTTTATCTGTACTTTACACTAACTGTATGAGATAGCCAGTTAAATGTTCAAACAATGCAGCACACAAGGCACTCCAGCTATTAATCCTGCAAAGCAACACAGGACAGGGCCCTGGAAGACAGGAAGGGAAAACAGTGCACAAAGCAAAAGCATAAGCCATAGGATTCTGCTGTGCCACAGAGACCCCTGGGGTATATTCTCAACTTGTATTCTGGGTCTTCAGAGAAAGTAGTTGAATGTTGATTTAAATACATCTGAAAATACATTGACTATGTTTGCATGTAATGCTAAACTATGATTTAGCAATAGCTGCACAAGCAGAGAGGAAACTATACAAAGTACAACACTCATGTGCTCCCCAAGAGGAATAAACCAGGGTACAATTTCACTTTTGCCACTTCCTGGATTGTCCTCACTTGCAGATTAGGTGTGTTAATATCAAATTAACAAACAAGTTTATGGTTCCTGGTTTGCACACAAGCCAGGAACCACCAAATGCAAAACTGAATCCTGGTTTATTCAACCTCCTGACCATGTGGGGAGATGATAGGAGGGCAGGGGAACACTTTACGCAGGCTTACAGAAGCTCATGTGCATAATGCTAAGCCATAGTTTTGCGCTCTATACAAACCCTCCCATTGCGAGGTCTTGGTATGCCATATGAATTTTGGTTCTCACAAAGAAGTGAATGGGAAAGGCATCAACTCACCTTGAGCCTGACTTGCTCATAGATAACAACTGCCCTGTTGCTGAAGGTGATGGCATTACAGAAGCTAGCCTGACGCTTGACTGCCTTCTGTGTGGTGTCCATGATGATCTGTGACCCCTTGGTATGGGGATGGAACAGCAGTGGGCTGACTGAGAGAGTTCCACACTGTGGGATGGGCAGACAATGCTTTTGCTTGTGGTGGCATCGGTGAGATGAAGCAGGAAATGGTCCACCTATGGAGTCTGAGATAGAAAGGAAAAAGAGAGAAACTGAGCTTTAAAAAGGAAAAAATCTGATGAAATTCCTAAAATGAAATCTACTATTGCTTAGCCATGAGACTAATATACAAGAGACCTGTGGGGTAGCATCAAAACCTCCTTCAAACACTTTACATAGATCATTTAAATGTACAGTCCCGCAAAGCCATTTAGAACTTTGGGACATATGCAAGAAGAAATTGTACAAGCAATCCTGAAGAAACTGGGTCAGTTTGGCCAAAGAGGGGGGAAATAATGAAGGGCAGAACAAAGCTCATACTCCAAAATTGAATAGCAATTTGCCTTCTATGACTTTGGGAGGTCATAGATGAAGGCTACAAATAAAATTCCCACTGCACACAGCTTCCCTATGCATTCATGTAGGGCTTTAACCTTCAAATGTGCATATGCAAGGTAGCAATTGAATCACTTTTGTTTAATGAACAATAGTAGGCAATTGGCTGTTGCCTTGAATTACCAGCTGATATATATTAGTTTAAAATGCTGTGGACAATTTGTAAGAGAACAATGGTTAAATGTTTTGAGGGAAGCTATGGGCTCTCCTTCACTGAAGATTTTGAAAAGACCAAATAAGCAAATATATCAATGAGATTTAATAGGAAACTTACTTCAGTGCAGATCAGTTACCGTATTTTTCGCCCTATAGGACGCACTTTTTCCCCTCCAAAAATGAAGGGGAAATCTGGGTGCGTCCTATGGGGCGAATGCAGGCTTCGCGGACCTCTCCGCAAACAGCAGGAGCGCTCCCGCTGCTGGCGGAGAGGTGCCTGCATGCTGAAGCCTGCACGCGCTGAGCTCAGCGCGTCCAGGCTTCGCGGACCTCTCCGCTAGCAGCGGGAGCGCTCCCGCTGCTGGCGGAGAGGTGCCTGCATGCGGAAGCCTGCGCGCGCTGAGCTCAGCGCGTCCAGGCTTCGCAGACCTCTCCGCTAGCAGCGGGATCGCTCCCGCTGCTGGCGGAGAGGTGCCTGCATGCGGAAGCCTGCGCGCGCTGAGCTCAGCGCGTCCAGGTTTCGCGGACCTCTCCGCTAGCAGCGGGAGCGCTCCCGCTGCTGGCGGAGAGGTGCCTGCATGCGGAAGCCTGCGCGCGCTGAGCTCAGCGCGTCCAGGCTTCGCGGACCTCTCCGCTAGCAGCGGGAGCGCTCCCGCTGCTGGCGGAGAGGTGCCTGCATGCGGAAGCCTGCGCGCGCTGAGCTCAGCGCGTCCAGGCTTCGCGGACCTCTCCGCTAGCAGCGGGAGCGCTCCCGCTGCTGGCGGAGAGGTGCCTGCATGCGGAAGCCTGCGCGCGCTGAGCTCAGCGCGTCCAGGCTTCGCGGACCTCTCCGCTAGCAGCGGGAGCGCTCCCGCTGCTGGCGGAGAGGTGCCTGCATGCGGAAGCCTGCGCGCGCTGAGCTCAGCGCGTCCAGGCTTCGCGGACCTCTCCGCTAGCAGCGGGAGCCAGCACTGGGCTCCCACGGCTTGCAGAGAGCTGCCTGTTTGGGGGCTGGGGTCGGGGGAAGCTCGGGCTTCCCCAACCCCGCGCCTGGGGGGGAAATAATTTTTTTCCTTTATTTCCCCCCCAAAAAACTAGGTGCGCCTTATGGGACGGTGCGTCCTATAGGGCGAAAAATACGGTAATAGCTTTCTTGGTTATCTGATTATTCATTTTAATCACTTACATGGATGCCTTAGCTTTGGTCTATAATCCTGTACCTGGTGCTCTGTTGTGTTGCTCATAGTGTAACCTCCCCATGGGGAAAGGTCATAAGCCAGTGGCAGAATATATGCTTTGCATGCAAAAGGGGCTAGATTAAATTCTTGACATCTCCAGGCAGTTACCTAGCTCAGGCTTCATATAACATGCTACACAAAGTAGCTGCAATGCAAAACCATCATTTTATGACAGAAAGCAGTTAACCACATGGATGCAAAACAGAGAGTGGCTGTATGGAGATAGTTTCCAGTAAACCAGATAGTGCATACGGAAATAAAAAAAGAGCAGTAGTTTGTTAATGAATGGATGAATTCAACAATTCAGCAACCTTCCAAACACAAGCTTTATGATTCTTCTGAAAGGCTGCAAATTGATTTTGTCCTTTCTATACCTATCTCTCATTACACAGGTCAGCTGTTCAGAAATAGGTATTGACCCGAAATCATTTTTTTTAAAGAACAGATCCCTAAAGGCACTGGCAAAGTGCACATATTTATAATCAGGATATAACAGGAGTGTGGTAACTAGACAGAGTTCAATCTTGTCTTGCCTAAAGCGTAGGGTCAGGTTGGATGAGTCAAGTACACAATGTGCCGCTTTCTGAACGCTTGCTATGTGAAAATTCATTTATCTGAACACAAGGAATTAGTACGCAAACCTCGCTATACAGCACAGATTTAGATATCTGAATAGTGAGCATTCTTTACTTCCTTGTTTGCCTTTTGCTGGGTGGCTGAGAAACTGTGGTGATCTGTACTGTAAGCAAGGTTACAGTGTGTTTTCAGGTTTTTTGGGGTCAAAAATTCTGTGGTCAGGAACACATTAGAAATTCCCCCATAGGAATCAATGGAAATTATTGGCTCATTATGCGAATGCTCACCTAATGAATGATTTCGAGGGAACTTATTGCATTCCAATAGCGGGACCTGCATGTACCGTAGTTTTTCTTCAGGCTGTGCTTTCAAGAAAGGCATGCTACATTTCTATCCTAAACTATATTAACCCGTTAGGAATTTTTTTCAAAGTATGTGAACATTAGTATGTTATGAGACAGAGTTGATTCAGGTGCTATGGGGAGAATATTATAAAGTGTCTCCAGGCACCTAGACTACCTTCAGAATGAATGTGTTTATGTGGAAAATCACTTGTTTGAAAATGCTCTATCAAAGGCTAGCTGCAGCCTAGCCATGTTTGTATTTGCTAACTTTCCATGCGCACAGAGCATTAGTACCACCCCAGTTTCAAACTTCAGAAAGATCACCACTCAAGTTGCCACAATATTTCTCAAGACATTTATTATGGGGCAAATTCAGCTGTTGCCCTGCATTCATATTCATGTCTGGAGCATGGAGAAATGCTGTAATGATGTCACAACTTTTGATTTTCATGGGGAAGAAAAGTTAACCAACTATTCAGTTGCAGATTTGCTGTTGGTTATGAGGGGGAGACTTTCCTAAATAAAAAGCAATAGTTTGCTACCGAGTTGTATCCAGGAATGGTTTTGCCTTAGTGGAAGACCATTCTCCTTGTGTGGCACATTAGGCTTCTATCCCCTGCTTACCTAACATAGGAAACTCCCATATATTGAGTCACACCACTGGTTCATTTTAGCTCTGGGGAGCTAAGCTGTTCTGCAAGATCAGTAGAAGAAGAGTACATATTTATAGTGATAAACTAGCTCTGTTGGGCACAGGCAAAAATGACTCTATAGAGAAGAAAAAGAGTTTGGATTTGATATCCCGCTTTATCACTACCCGAAGGAGTCTCAAAGTGGCTAACATTCTCCTTTCCCTTCCTCCCCTCCCCCACAACAAACACTCTGTGAGGTGAGTGGGGCTGAGAGACTTCAGAGAAGTGTGACTAGCCCAAGGTCACCCAGCAGCTGCATGTGGAGGAGCAGGGAAGCGAACCAGGTTCACCAGATTACGAGTCCACCGCTCTGAACTACACTGGCTCACCACACTAGAGTGTTCCATGTATGTTCAATAAGGATGCATCAGTTGGCTTTTTGAAGGGGGGGGGTCAGAAAGACAGTTGCTCAGCAAAGTGATTAGCACGAGTCCAAAACAAACATAAACTGGCACTTTGATTTGCAGATTACTGATAATCTAAAACAAAAACAAAAACCCTTCTGCTAAAAAAAATGTTTTAGAAATGGAATCCAATCCACATTGCAAGATTCTATGCTCTAGAATTAAAAAATAATAATCCCTCAAGGGGTAACTTGAAATGAATCTTACTGCAGTGTTAGAAACTGTATCTGTTAGATGGGAACTAGAAGATATTTATATAGCAAAAAACTCCCCCCAAAGCTAGGTGCGTCTTATCGTCTGGTGCATCCTATAGAGCGAAAAATACGGTATTTGCAGCTACTGAGGATGAAGTGAGGTAGTGTCAGAAGTGGAAGCAGGTACTTCAAGTAGAAAGCAATCCTTACAACTTCACCGCCTACACCAACATTTAACTCCAACTCCAAATAGTAACTCCTAATCACAACCCTGGTAGATGGTGAGATCCAACATAATCTACTCATACCATCTCCTCACCACTGTGGTTGTGTATGAGCCTGTGATGGTTTGTGTATGCTCTTCGTAATAAGCACCCTCTGCACACTCAGAGAGATATTTACAGTTCTTTATTGTACATATGTACAAGCAGCACAGTACAATCATGCATCCGAATCGTCCGGTTCAAATTCGGGGAGTGGTCTTCCCCTGCTTCTCCTCCAACAGAAAAGGCAGGGCAGCTTCATGGGACGTCTCTGATCGCTGCGCTTTAACCCTCTCCTTTCCTGTGCCAAAGGCACAGGCTCTCCGTCTGTTCCTGAACTCCCTGTGCGGTGCTGGGGCTCTGCTTCAGCATCAGAGAACCTTCCCGCCTCCTGGCTCTTTCCCTCTTCCCCTTCCATCACTCCCTCTCTGTCTTCTTCTGACTGTTCCCGCTCTGACTCTTTTCCTCCCACCCACCGCCCGCCCCAAAGGCATTCCTTGGCAGTCCCGTGACAGAGCCCCTAGAGGATTAAGAGACCCTCTGGAGCATATCTGGGCTGTGTGCAGGATGCTAGAGAGGGATAAGAGAACCCTAAAGTCCTGTTGCGTAACTAGGAGGACATCATTGGGTGTCACCCTTTGGGGTTTTTTAACTAGAACCCCAAGAACTGCCAACCAAAGCTAAGTGCAGGAGACATAGAATTAAACAAGGTATCTCTGAGTAAATTATCTCTGAGTACATTCTGAGCAGAGAAGACTCCCTGGAAAAGACCCTGATGTTGGGAAAGATGGAGGGCACAAGGAGAAGGGGACGACAGAGGACGAGATGGTTGGACAGCGTTCTCGAAGCTACCAACATGAGTCTGACCAAACTGCAGGATGCAGTGGAAGACAGGAGTGCCTGGCGTGCTCTGGTCCATGTGGTCACGAAGAGTCGGACACGACTAAACGACTAAACAACAACAACATTCTGTGCTTAGGGTTATTTGATTTCTGCGCCTTATTCCCCAATCACTTTTTAAAAAGTAAACACTGACAGGCACAGAACAGGGTATAAAAGCCAACCTCTCATAAAACAAGACCCATCAAAAAACAACAAACGGTCAGGTGAAATAACAGCATGAAGAAGAGTGCCAATGCTGTACTGCATTACACTTCTTCCTAAGGGCACTCTCTGTCAGTATCCCTTTCCTGACCTCTGGGGCGAAAATCAACACATTTTTATGCCCTGCAAACAACTGCTTTTGTATTTGTGTCACATTCAATCACCAATGACACATCATCCTTTTAAACTATTGCCGCCCATCCACAAATTGTGTCACAATTTGAAATAACTGAAAGATTTCAGCAAATGCTTGTAAGAATGCTAGGCTAAAATAGAGCCTCGCTGATCCACCAGAACTCTTCTTATGATCTCATATAATATCAACAGTACTCAATTTAAAGATTGTAATCAGACCCTATATTAGCCTTCCCTTTTCCACCATTCAGGATGCAATCCTATGCGCACAATTCCCTGGCAGTAAGCACAGTCATACTTACTTCTGAGTAAACATAACAAAGGACTGCAGTGTGTGTGTGTGTTATAAAATACTTTTCATTCATAAATTTGATCTACGACTTTGTTATATCCCGCTCTATTCCTGTGTTTTCCCAATTTAGGAGTGCGGGGAGAGAAGGAATATATGAAAGATATGATGAGGAATTGCCATTATGGTACTCTATCAATCACCTTTTCACATATCAAAATGTAAGAACGCAAGAAGGCAGGGCCCTGCTGGATCAGACCAAAAGCCTATCTAGGCAATGTTGGTTCTCCACTGGCCAGACAGATGCCTATAGCCCACAAACAGGACAAGAGCACATTAGATACTAATATTATGAGAACAGGAGAAAGCATTTGTCTCCCCACTTTCTCCACAAAATGCACAATTTAATACATCTGTATTATGTTTCCCTTTTTACTTGCCTTTTTTCTAAACTAAAAGGCCCCAAACATTGTACAAGAATTTTATTGAGGTGTCGTTCCAGCTTTCTGATGATTTTGCTTGCCCTTTTCTGCTCCTTTTTCATTTCTACAATATCCTTTTTGAGTTGCAGTGACCAGAACTGTACATAATACTCAAGTGCGGCTGCACCATAGATTTATACAAAGTTATTAGGATATTGGCAGTTTTAAATTTGATTGCTTTCCTAATAATCCCCAACAAAGAATTCACATTTTTCACAGCAAGCCAACATTTTCACTGACTGAGCTGCTGCTTCAGTGAGCTATAGTTAAAGTTTATCATACAAAAGCTGGCAAAGATTCGGGGCAATCCTATGCATGCCTACTTGGAGGTAAGTTACATTCTGTTAAATGGGACTTACACCCTAATAAGTGCATTTAGGGTTTCAACTGCAGTTGCTTACTGCATTAAGGAAAACAGTTTCCATTTGGTCAGATTCCTGTTTAGCAGGCGGGAAACCATTAAGAATGGACTCTCACATTGGGAACCCCATATAAAGAACTTTCTACACTGGGGTGGGGAGCCTGTGATCCTCCAGATGTTGCTGGACTATGTCTCCCATTAGCCTGACCATTAGCCACACTGACTGCTGCTGGTGGAAGTTGGAGTTCACCAACTCCTAGATGCCCATCACTGTTCTACACAATTTGGCACCTGACAGTAAACTCCAAACTAGGACATGTCAGCTGAGCATAACGCTTCAAAAGCATCTGAGGAAGAGGACACTAGTTCACAAAAGCTTATGCCACAATAGATTAATAAATGTTTGGACCTTTAAAGTGGCAGAAGCAGCAGACTGAGATGGCCTGCTCAGGTGGCACCATGAGGACAGCATAGATGAAGGCAGGAGTTCATGTCTGAGTGGTGCAGCAATACTTTTTAAAGTGCTGCCCTAGGGAGGAGATACCATCTGTGCCCTGCTTTGGACTGCAATTTTTCTTGGCCTTGCACCTCTTCCCCTCTGCATTCACATACAGTGGTACCTCAGGTTACAGATGCTTCAGGTTACAGATGCTTCAGGTTACAGACTCCGCTAACCCAGAAATAGTACCTCAGGTTAAGAACTTTGCTTCAGGATGAGAACAGAAATTGCACAGCAGCGGCGCGGCGGCAGCGGGAAGCCCCATTAGCTAAAGTGGTACCTCAGGTTAAGAAAAGTTTCAGGTTAAGAACGGACATCCGGAACGAATTAAGTTCTTAACCTGAGGCACCACTACTGTACCTCTTAAGATATCAAACCAAATTTTGCTTGATGGTCCCTGAGATCAAGGAACAGGCCTTCATCTATGTTTAGTTACAACTGGATGCTATTTTCATTCAAGATGGAGGGTATGTTTGAAAGGAGAATATCAATACTTGTCTACACTTCCTGTCTTACAGAGTAATGTAATTTAATACAGACATACTAAACATGCAGCTTTCACCAGAATTGCATGCTGACTGAGTGTAAATAGCAATTCACACTTCAAACACCAGTTGTGTAAAAGGAGATTCCAGCTGTGAATATTTTACGGCCATGTTTTATTTCCATGGTCTACAAATCAACGTAAAAGTTGTTTGCTCTCCTTCAGTGGGCCTCAGATAGAGTACACTTCTTTAAAAAGAAAAAAAACCCATTCCTGCTGCTAAATATAAACCAGCAGTTAATCTTTTGGAAGAAAGAAAGAAGAAACGCTAGTCATAGTATTTGGGGATCTAGTTCTGGAATACTTGTAAACCTGCCAGCATTCTCTTCCAGTTTAAATACATTTTAATGGAAAGCCTATCCTGGGCACATTTTCCATGCACACTGCAGTAACTTGGAACCTATCCTATTAAATTCCAGTAAGAGTATGAGACAGAATTAGGTGCAGAGATGTTAAAAGCCAAGCCTTTTGAATATGCAAAAAAGCTGGAAAAAACTGGGAACAGTTGGAACAGAAATAATAAATGAGTAATACAGAACCATCGTTAAGAATTAAAACAATGGTTAAAATTCAGTGGGTGTGAATGACACAAGGCAATATCAATGGATTAAAGGGCAGGAACAGTTGTGAATCATTGTGGTGTTTCTTGTGTTATGGGCCACACAGAAAGCACTGGCTCATTAAAGTAGAATTACATTGGTCCCTGACTTTTCCCACTTATGAATCAGTATGCTGGCCTGTGAGCTCAACCTTCACTTCAGGACAGATTCTTCTTTTCTCTCCCCCCCCCCCCCCCAGTCACTGGAAACGAACTATGAGGAATTTTGCTACAGTCTCTTAAAAGGTTCAGCTTTTCACATAAGTAGAGAGGGTTGCGTGATGTTAAAGGATGAAAACTTTGCACCATGGCAAGTTAGCAGCCCATGGGCAATTCAACTTCCATAAGCAGGTCTATGGGTCCTCTGCATCCATGCAGAACCTGCACCCCAATAATGTCAACTTTACCCACAGAAAACAATGTTTTTGACCTAAAAGAAACTCTGGAGTTTTCTGTGTTTGTTTTTATCAAAGGTTTTCCTCATTTACAAAAGCACATGCATTGTCTCTTTCTTCGGGCTGTATTTTCTACAGATCAGTTACATTTGTTGTGAGACACTGGTGCTATATGCAGCATAGGTTTGGGAAGACAAGAGGGTGGGGACAGAGAAGAGGGGGTGTGGTGGTAAAACTTATGTTCTTTTACTTAGTGTACGAGGGGGTGTTGTGTCGGCATCACTTGGGTAGGTTCTCTTTCTATTCACTTTTTATGTTTCCTCCGTGGTGAGAGAGGTTGGGGTGGCTGAGGGGTTGGGTGATTGCCTTTGGTTGGCTGCAGTGGGTTTTGTTTGTGCATGAGGGTGTGTGTGTTGTTGGTTTAAGTTAGCCATACAGAATCGTATGGTTTTCTGAAAGTCAAGAAAAAGCCAACAGGGAGCAGGGGGAGGAGATGCTGCTTTGGGATAGAGTGGGATGAGACATGAAACACAACTGAAAGGGAGAGTCAACAGGGGTGAATCTTTTCAGGATGCTTGGAGATTATTGAAAACCACAAAAATACAAACTAAGATAGATCACAGATTAGGAAAGCAACAGCAAAACTCCATGAGGATGCCAGTGTGGTTAATGAAGACACAGTCAAGGCAACTATAAAAGGCAAGGAGGATTCCTTGTGGGTTTGCTTGTTTTGCATTTTAAGAGTCACAAAAAGTTTCAATAAAATTATTCTTTTTTAAAATAATGGACATCTTGTCTGAATGAGCAGAACAAAAAGGAACACAAACTCTGGCAAAACAAGTAAGGCAAGTGGGGAAAGAATTTGAGGAACATATTGCTTACAAAAAAAAAAGTCAGTCAATAAACAGTAATTTCTGGCTAATGACAGATGCAGTGATGGTTCACCACAAGGTGCTCAAACTTGTTCTGAGTGATTATTACAGCTCCCTTCTGATGCCCCCTAACCCATGGCCCACAGCCCAGTTTAAGTAGACTGCTCCAGAACATGGAGGTTCCACTCTTCTCGGACAGCTCTCAGCAGCACCCTCCTGAGCATGAAGCCTACCAGCAGGACCCACAAGCGACCCTTCCTCCTTCAGCACACCCAGAGAGGGCAAGTTTTCTATGCTCAGCCTCAGCTGCAATGCCGGGGCCAGTTCCTGCCTGCAGGCACATGCCCCCCACCCCCTGGCACCTCACCTGGAGAAAGGCCCTGCTGGTGGGAGGAAGGTGCCTTAACAAGAAGCCGGCCCCGAAGGGACAGGAGTGGTGGACACAGGTTGAGGTGGTGAGCAGTAGGGCGGCACTATCAAGAGCAGCTCATCCCAGCTTGGGCAGAAGGTAGGAGCAGTTTCTTTCCTCGCCCTTTTTTTGTACTTAGTGATCATTCTTTCCCCATCCCTCACACTGGTGTCAATGGGGAGGAAAAAAACTAGGCTAGCCCCAGAGCTACTGCAGTTTTACTCCCTTTGCAACGGTGTGCCAGGAAAACCAGAAGGCTTTGAACTCTGTGTGGATTCAAGTTCTCCCCCCCCCCCCCGCTCAAAGCTTCTCCCAACACAGCCTTTTCATTTCATACTACCATCAGAGTCAACAGCAGAAGCGTGGTGGAACTTTCCAACACCACCATGGAGGCTTCTGATGGCAGGTTTCCTTCTCCATTTGCAGAGATGGAGATTGACGGAATCCAACAGCCCCTTAGCTGCCTTTCACAAGTCCTTAGGACTTATCCCTTAGTAGTTAGAAGACGGGGTTGGATGGCACCTGCTTTCACCCGGCCTACATAATCTTTAACCAGACCAAAAAAACACTCAAAGAAGACAGGTCTCAATGTGGGTGTCAGACTATGTCTACATCCACAATTCAATGCAGCTCAATGGCAATGTGTAGAACACATCCTGGCCTGCTTGGCGTGCCCTGGTCCATGGGGTCACGAAGAGTCGGACACGACTAAACGACTAAACAACAACAACAGAACACATCCGGCTTGCCTCTCCACTGAAAGCACTTAGGAACTGATTTGGACGTAGCATTGCTACAGTTTTCCTGCTTCACCTTACTGTGCACTGAAAGAATGCATTAGGCATTGTGACTGCTGCCCACTATATGCTTGTGTCCTCCTGTTCCTTGTTCATTCGTTTCTTCTACCTTCGTCTTTGTTCATTTGTTTTATATGGGTTGCTTTGCATGTGCTCAGTTTTTTAACTATGGCATGAGAGATCAAAAATTCAGAGACTGATCAAGAAGTTTGAATGGCGTACAAACATTAACACCACCTTCATGTCCCAAAGGACAGTCCTCTCATGATTAAATGCAAATGAGCTGAGAGGAAAGTATACATGAAGCATAAATGGAATATCTTGCAGATTGTGCTTTTCTCCAATTCAAGAACTGAGACCAGTGTCATGAGAAATGAAGGTCAGTGGCTGGCTGCTGAAACTTCAGAATAGCTGAATATGCTTCTTTTTTCTGTCAAGATGCCATCTATTGTCACAGTTCTGATAGAAGCCAGATGTGTGTTCCAGCAAGTAAAACAGAAATGTACCTGACCATTCTCAAATTGTTGCCAGCACACATCCTCTCTGCTTTTCCTGTGTAGTGAAAATAAACACACAACCTGTGTGTGCTACAGCATCCTATAAGCTCAGCAAATAGTCCCTGTTGTACACTCAGTGCTGGCTGCATTATTTGGGGGGCCCTTGATACAGTACCTTCAGTGGGGCCCCACTTACCTGGAAGAATTAGGACATGCAAACTAGGAACTCTCGTATCCAGTGTTAATGGATACTTCCTGCAAACTGGGAATGGCAGGCCACTCAACTGGTGAGTGGTCCTCTACTGGAATTGGGGCCGTGGCAAATGCCCAGCTTTACCATTCCCATGTACATTTGTGCAGGGTCAGTCTTTCAGAAGTGATATACAGTGGTACCTCAGGTTACATACGCTTCAGGTTAAAGACTCCGCTAACCCAGAAATAGTGCTTCTGCCATGTTTTGGAAAATAATTGCAAAAAGCTGGAGAGACTCCCCAATTGAAATCGAATACTCTATACCCGCGGGAGCATGGGAGGCCTATTTCCTCTCATTATACTCATCAAACCAACCGGTCCCAGCTCTGCTTCCTACTTTAAGTGAATTTGGCGAGGAATGGCCCCCTGTAACCACAGAAGAAATTACTGGCCTTATTCAATCTCTTAAATCAGGGAAAGCCCCGGGTGCTGATAATATCCCACCAGAAATTCTTAAGGCAAATGTTGAATGGTGGGCCCCTGTGCTAGCCGCCTTGTTCACTAGTATAAATCAAGCGGCTATTATCCCCGAGGACTGGGGTTTAGCCATCATCATTCCAGTATACAAGAAAGGAAACAGAACTGAGCCAGCTAATTACAGACCAATCAGTCTATTAAGTATTATTAGCAAACTGTACGCTGCTCATTTATGTAATAAATTAGTGGAGTGGATGGAAAGAGAGCATATCCTATCAGAAGCTCAAGCTGGTTTTAGAGCAAAGCGTTCAACTATAGACCAGGCCCTTATTCTTCAACATCTGGCAGATAAATACTCTAGAAAAGGGGGGTCTTTATATGCAGCTTTTGTGGATTTTAAATCGGCTTTTGATCTAATACCAAGGGACAGACTCTGGGAAAAGCTTGGCGCTACAAACATAGATAAACGCCTACTACGCCTTATCCGTGGTCTCTACGAAAATACCAGGGTGAGGGTAAGATGCGATCGAGCAGGCCATTTAACTAAAGAAATTCAAACGCACTACGGGGTTAAACAAGGATGTGTCCTCGCGCCAACGCTATTTAATTTTTATATCAACTCTCTAGCGGTAAATATGGTGAAAGAAAATGCCCACCCTCCCAAACTGGCAGGTATGCCCCTTCCGGTGCTTCTGTATGCGGACGATGCAGTTCTACTCTCCTTTTCCTGCGTTGGCTTGAGGAAGCTTTTGAGATCACTCGCTGACTATTGTCAAGCGGAACAACTATTAATAAATTACAGCAAATCTAAAATTATGGTGTTTTCAAAAAAAAGAAGGAAACACAAATGGAGAATTAATGGACAACCTATTGACCAGGTAGCAACTTTCAAATATCTGGGAATAACTTTTCAGGAAAGTGTCTCGTGGCACCAACAGATGAAAAATGCCATTGCCAACGCAGGAAGGGCCAATAAAGCCCTCACAAGATTTTTTCACGGGAAAGGGGCTAAATACGTTCCGGCGGCCACCCAGGTTTTTACTGCAAAAATACTTCCACAACTCACTTATGGATCCCAGGTTTGCAGTTTTAAAAATTTCGCGCCTATGGAGACATTCCAAACAAAATTCTATCGGTGTTTATTGGGGATCCCCCCCTGTGTATCTAATATAGCTGTCCGCTTAGAAGTTGGACAACCACCCGTTAACGCGCGGTTGTGGATTCTAAAGATACACTACTGGTTAAAACTTATCTTTTTCCCGGCCGGTTTGGCTCCTTTAACACTCTTAGACACCTTTCATTCTACCTGGAAAGCATCCCTGTTTGAAAAGATAAGAAGCTTGGGATTCTCCCCGCAGATCTTGATAGCGGCAGGATATGAGAGAGCCAGAAGTCAAGTGCTCCAACGCATTAGGGACATAGAGCTGCAATGTCATATGGGCAGAATGGATAAACATGCCACAATCAGAGACTTTGGGAGAGGGTTCTCACCCGCAAATTATTTGGCTGATTTACAAATACCTAAGTACAGACACTCCTTTACCCTGGCTAGATTTAACGTCCTGCCCTCTGCCCAGCTGCTAGGCAGATATGAGGGCAAACCATATGAGTCACGTGTTTGCCCATGTGGTTCATCGGAAGTAGAAACAAGTCTGCATGTACTGCTGCACTGTAGTTACTACGAGGATCTACGCCTGACCTTTATTGCCCCAGTTCTACAAAAGCTTAAAAATGAATCAGAACTCCAACGTATGAGAGCCTTGGTAGAAGATAAGGTTCCTGAAATTACGATCAATGTTGCCAAATTCTGCGTAGCCGCTATTAGGCGCAGGAAACTAAAGCTTTCCAAAGTCAATATGCAGGCAAATACCTAATTCTACTCATGCTGCCTAATTTTAAATTGCTGTTATGGCCTAATCTGTATTGAAATTGTTCTTTGTTTTCTCTGGTGTTATGTTTTGCTGACTAACTGTACAAGTTAACCTGGTCTGTGACCGTTTAATAAATTTGATTTGAGTGCTTCAGGTTAAGAACTTTGCTTCAGGATGAGAACAGAAATCGGGCTCCAGCGGCACGGCAGCAGCAGGAGGCCCCATTGGCTAAAGTGGTGCTTCAGGTTAAGAACAGTTTCAGGTTAAGTACAGACCTCCGGAACGAATTAAGTACTTAACCTGAGGTGCCACTGTACTGCATTAACAGTTACACCTGGTTAATTTTCAAAGCAATTTATTTTAAGTATTTTGAGACAAATTGTATTGCCTCGGCAATTAGTTTCCTAATCGGTTAATTAATAAGCAGAGTCCTTATGTCCATGTGCAATCACTGGGCTTGTCTGAAGCCAGAACTTCACTTGCTGCAATTTTAAATTTCTTTTCTTCCTCATTCGATACCTGGGAATTGATATACTCTAGGAAGCTTGGTTAGTGGGTGCAAAACGTGAATAGTCAAGAAACAATGTTGCCTAGAGCTTCATACAAAAGTGCACATGATGTCCAGAACCTCGTAAGAGTCATGGTTCGGACATTATTTAAAGTTTCTCTCTAAAGAATCACTAGATTAGTCTGTACTAGAACAAGCTTGCTGTAGAATTAACTGGTGTGAGGCACAGCCCAGTACTCTCAACTTGTTTCCTGAAAACAAAGGGCAACCACAACAAACAGCAAAGCAATTCATAGCATCATTTACACAGCAAACATAGCGAAGAAAGGGGAAAGGAAGCAGTGTTTGGGAGAGGTGTGTGTTATGCATACAAGAAGAACTTCTTTCCCCCCTCCTTGCTTCCTTTTCTCTCTGTTTAGAAAGCTTGATGGCAGGAATAGTGGGAGTCCATTCCCCCAGCAGCTCGCTACAGCATCTCCTCTGGCAGAAGACAGTCCAAAGAGGAGGAGGAGGAGAAGGAGTGAGTGAGTGAGTGACAGCAAGCTTAGGACTTTTCTGATCTGGAGCCTAATAGTTTCTCCCCAGTTGTTCCCACAATTCAAAATTATTCTCAGACTGCTTTCTTCCACTAAAACAGTGCAAGTATTGTTATGAACACTGGCCAAGTAAAGCCAGTCACCAGTCACCCCCTTTAGCTGGGGATTTCCAGGTAAACGGCTCAAGATGACTGGTACATGTATCTTCCTGGGAACTAGTTGTTAGATGGTAAATTGACGCACATCCCTGGAATGCGAGAGCTATTTGGAGGAGCTGTTTTTGATTTCCCTCCATCCCCCACAACTGAAGGGAGGGGCTGTCAGAAGGTTTGTATGTGAAAAACCTGCCCCCCCCCCTTTTTTGAGAGGCACAGAGTGATGGCTGAGCTGCTGATGAAAGGATCTCAGGGTGCCTCTGTGGTGTATTGCTGGACTCCATCATCCCTGACCATTGGGCCATGCTAGCTGGCATTGCTGGGAGTTGGAAGTCCAGCAATGTCTGGAAGTGCCACCTTGGCTAATCCCTGCTCTAGGGAACTGGTGTTGGGGTATTAGGGTCTAGTGCCTGCTAGAAAAGCTGTGGTGCTTGCCTCCCACTTGTGTTCCATCTCTGTATTTGTGAAGACATTAAATACTATAAATTACCAAAGTCTCTAGTGATCTCTTTCTGAAAAAGGAAGCCAAATGCAGGCAGCAGAATCACTGGAACTTCTTGCTGCTTGGGGAAGCAAATGGGAACTGTGCATCTGCAATATGAAAGCATATCAAAAGGAGTTTCTCTCTTCTCGTAGCAGTAATTTCATGGAGTGGAACTTTTGAAATACATATGTACAGATATGCCCTAAATTACAGCAAGTATTCAAATTAAGTACATTTTATAACCATTCGGATAAAGTATGGTTTTTAACACTACCACATGCATGTAAACACATATATAGAAAAACAAGGACAGCATAACACTTTTTTCCCCAGCCGCTTCTACTATTCAACTCAAAGTAACCTCAGATGTTCACTTGAAATCTGGCAAAGTCACAGGATTATAGCATAATCACTGGTAGCCCCCTTTTTAGTAAACGTTAACATTGCTTCAACATTCTTCCCAGGGTATTCTGTATCAGTTAATCCAGCCCTGAGATGGACTGATTTTAGAAAAGCAAACAAATACCATCTTTCAGACTATATAAAGGCCATGCTGTATATAGATATTTAAGAAGAGCCTTGGCATCTTCATCTCACAGCAATACTCAGTGGACCAAATGTGTGTGGGGGGGTGATATCTACATCCTGGCACATTTGCAGCAGCGTCTAGAAACAATATATATTCCTCTATTTCAGCTGTCCTGTGTTTGTAGATTATTTACCCATTCAGAGCAAAATAGAATACTAAAAGAACTGCATCTCCACAGTGCTGAGGTTAACATTTGGCATTATCAAGGTATTATTTATTTTAATGAGGCAGTGTTTTGAACTCGGGCAGTTCCCTTTTTAGACATTTGCAAGTCAAATTGTATTAGGAAAATGTGCCTCAGAGGTGCACAAATATGCAGACAATTGGGGTCTGAGCTACAAATGCTGAGATAAATGGAATGGGGATCAGTTTAAATCCAGAAAGGTTAGGATATTATGATGTAGCAAACATACAAGATGGAAAAATTACAAGACACAGAGCAGCTGGGAATAAAACACAACAGATTCAATGTGGCCTGGGGGGTAAGGGTAGAGTGTGTGGTATAGAGAGATATTTGACCCTGAGAGCCAAACAGAAAAACTTGGAGTAGATTGACACCATAAAGCATCCCTAGTGCACATTAAAAGCACATTACTTCACCCATAGAATCCCAGGGAATGTGGTGTCCCCCTCACAGAGCTACAATTCCCAGCACCCTTAACAAACTACAGTTCCCAGAATCCTTTGGGGGAAGTCATATTTTTAAATGAGTGTTGACTGCACTTTCAATGTATGGTGTGAATCTGCCCTTGGCAGGCTGAATTTGGCCTGGGGTCTCCCCCCCCCCCCCCGTACACTGATTTTCTGCTGTTAATGATAAGTTTCCAAACTATAAATGAGGTGCTTGATATAACTGGTAATGTAGCTGAATAACAAAATCTGCTGTTTGTCACCAATACTTTGTTGCTGGGTATCATGTTTACAGAGTGAGGTTAATGCTCAAGTGGGAAGGATATGCATGCCCAATTGCACTGCCGTCAGAATCTTAATTCATTGTGAACCATGACCAGCAAGAAAATCCCTGGAAGATATGTGCAAGTTATTTACATCCATGCATGCATATTGCTGCAGCTTTTTCCTACGTAAACTAATAAAGGGGTAGGAAGGGAAATGATTTCTTGTCTATTTCAGACAACAAAACGTCAACAGTCCAACTGTGGTGTTTAAAATGTTGCTCAAGCTTCATAAATCAACCCAGAGGGCCAATTCACATAGCTATAAAGATCATGGCAAAACGTAGCTTTTGGCAGCTCCGCACCCAGGCAGAGTTTGCTGTATACATTTCAATCATCACTATGTGGAGTCTTGTGATGTCTCTGCAAACAAACGAAAATGCTGGTTTGTTGTAGAATGTGGTATTCCACACTTGGAATACTGTGCAAAGTCCTGATCACCACATCTCAAATATAAGACTGTAGAGCTGGGAAAGGTTCAGAAGGGGGAAGCCAAAATGATGAGGGGACTGGAACAACTCCATTATGAGGAACAATTACAAAGTTTGGGGCTTTTTTAGTTTAGGGAAAAGGCGAGTAAGGAGGGATGTGACAGGGAGGTATGAAATCATGCTTGGTAAGAAGAATGTGGATATAGAGAAGCTGGTCTTCCTTTCTTATAATACCAGAAACTGGGGTTTATCCAATGAAACTGGAAGACTCAGGACAGTTAACAAGAAGGACTACTTCACACAGCACTGTTAAACCATGAAACATGACAGGATAAGATGTAGTGATTGCCATATGGGCTTAAAATGTGATTAGACAAATTCATGAAGCGTAAGGCTGCTAGTCATTGTAGCTGGGTCCTAACTCCAGCATCAAAGACACTGTGCCTCTGAATATCAGCTGCTGGGGGACAAAAGAAAGAGTCATGGCTATCCAACTGTTGGAAACAAGATGGCAGACTAGATGGGTCTGGTTCAGCATGTTCTTTGGTTTCCCATATAAGATTTATTTGAAATAAACCTTAACCATAATATTATGATTCTGTGGAAGTTTACATACAGGGGCTTTATGTTGCTAATGTGTCATTCAGACCAAGTTTCTCTCGGTGCATGATTTACATGTGATCAACTACACATTCCACTTTTAGTCTTAGACTCCCACCCCCATGCACATCAGCGAGATGTCTATGATGTTTTCTGGCCTCTCTGCTGAATAACTGTCCCCCTCACTCTCCATTGTCGCCCCCTCACCCTTTCCCCATTCTGGGCATGCACTAAGGTATTCTTGTACCTATGTGCACATACTTAAAACAAAACAAAAAACCACACAAGAAGAGCACAAGAACGCAAGACTGCCGTAATTGTGTTTCACAATGGCCAAAACGGAAGCATGTGCTTGGGGTTGGAGAGATAACCCATTTCCATTTGGGTTTCTTCAATACGGAGGTCTTGGGCAAGACTGACATTTTGCTGTAGTGAAATTCTGATGAGCAGGTCTTGGGCAAGACATCTATATGGTGATGATTTTAAAATGTCCCAAGGTAATCTCCCACATATGTTGAGATGGTGAGAGAATACTTCATCCAAACTGAGTTGTTGGAATTCTGACATGCCTTCTGCATACGGTAATTGATGGAAATAGGAGCACTTGTATCCTTTTGGCTAGTAGAAACAAAATGACTACGTTGTGCTCAGGTGAGAAGCAAGCTGAAATGGGGTAGGGCAACAGGGGCTACCTACAAAAACATCACCACATACATGACAACTCTCTGCCCCCTTGACTTTCCACATTAGCTGTAACTGTAGATATTTAATGGGTTGTTTTTACTTAATGGATTTTCCACTGTAAGAGGAACTATGGATTTAATTTTTTTTTAATTAAAAAAAGTATTAGTTGGCATTTTGATAATGACAACATCATGTGAGTAGTGTCCAAATCTTGAGCGGCACCAGCTCCACAATAAACTTCTGCCTGGAAGCACCCTAAACAAAACAACAATGTTGAGTGTGTGTTTTAATACATAATTTTAAAATATGCAGTTTACAATATTCTTATTTGCTTTTATTTAAGGAATTTATATCCCATTTTTCATCAAAAGAAGTTTTGGTTTTTTTTTTAAAAAAAAGAGGTAATTGTACAGGAAACATTTATCACAAAGGTTGGTTGTCTTGTTGCTTGTTTTCATGTTATGAAGAGTTATACAAGCAGAAATCTCTGTGGCAAATAGTTACCTGGTTTTTTTTTCTTGGTGAAAAAAAGATATCCATAATAAGCACGCATAAAATGGAGTGCCCTATGCAAAGAGAGAAACATCTAATACTTAAAATTTGATTCTTATTTTTTAAAAAAAAACTCAAGAGAGAAATGATACAGTCTTGCGATCAGAAACAAAGAATTGAGAAACAAGACCCTTGGTGTCTGTTCCTGGCTCTGCTCAAGACTGGCTGCATTTCCCTTGTATGTTATTTTCAATATCATTGCACTGCACTCCATTTATAAAGTGTATGTTTACTATGAACAGCTGTTATACTAGACAATAACTTTTAACCTGCTACCATAAATGGTATAATTGCAGTACCGTGTGCCTCCCTCCAAGACCAAATGTTAGCTTATAGGGTGGGAAACAAGTCATCTGCTTTCCACTCTACTAATGGCTATTGCTTCTGCCTGATCTCATGTTAAGGTAAATAGTCTCCTCTACCATCCAAAGAAGGGTTATTCATAAAACAATTATTGGGCAACTTCATTTTGTTCCTCCAGCTGGTTACCATGTTTGGCCTCATCCACACAGCTACAACACAAAAGGTGGTCACTTACACATCACCAAAAAAAGGGGCAGCCAGAAAAGGCACCAATTTGCATATTATTTAATGTGCTGATTTATGCACACATTCAGAAATGAAGACTATAGTTTAATTAGAAATATACCGTATTTTTCGCTTTATAACACACACCCGACCATAACATGCACACAGTTTTTAGAGGAGGAAAATCCGTAGGCATGCCACCCGTAGGCATTCCCTCCAGAACACGCACAGACATTTCCCCTTACTTTCTAGGAGGAAAAAAGTGAGTGTTATGGTGCAAAAAATACAGTATCTTAGAACAGCAGTGAAGCCTGCTGTCAAGGTGCTAAACTTGATGGGATGAATTAACCTTCTTATGGTTCCTTATTTTTAAGCTAGGCTTGGACTTCAAAGAGACGCCACTTTCAAAGAGAGGACTGTTTTCTGAAAGCCTTAGAAATAGGATTGTTCCCTGCAAATTAGGACGTGTGTCTACCCTAACAAGACGCCCAATGTTATTCCATCACTGGGAATTTATACTGAAAACATAGTCACAACCACTCCTTCTACTCCTGAAGAACTACAGTGGTACCTCTGATTGTGAATGGGATCCGTTCCGGAGCCCCATTCGCAACCTGAAAGGAATGCAACCCGCGTCTGCGCACGCGCAGGTCATGATTCACCACGTCTGCGCATGCGTGAGTGGCGAAACCCGGAAGTAACCCTTTCCGGTACTTCCAAGTCACAGTGGGACGCAACCTGAAAAAACGTATCATGAAGCAAACGTAACAAGAGGTATGACTGTATTATTAGGATAATAGATCATCTTCAATAAACTTCAGAAGATAAAGTTTACTGTTACCCCTAATGTTGGAAGTGCAAATATCTAGGTACCTTTTTTTAAAACTATCATAATGGATACGCTCTACAGCAATTACTTACTGAACCAAAATCAGTTATACAATAGGATTAAGTGGGGTGGGGGGGAACAGATCCTTGATTATTTCTTCTTACTTACACCAAGTATATTCCAACGAAACATAGGGCAAAATAGCATAAATAGTACAGGATATAAAAAATCCCCTATACAGTATTGTCCAAGTTTTTTAAAAATGGGAACAAAAGTTGTTTGAATACGCAACTATAGCCCAAAATAACTTGCTTTAAGAGCATTAGAGGAGAGGCAGAAAGCACACTCATTTATACTTAAATGATTTACGTTTTTCAGTGATTAGTAAGACGGCTGCTGTAACATACACACTAATGTACTTAGGCTCACTTCAATATATTCAGATTGTATGCTCATGTAGGCATGTTGTGTTTCAAATCCATGTCATGTTCAGGTTATTTAGGTAATTTAAACTGAACATTTAAAAAACAGTGGTTGATAATCAGCGCTAAGCGAATGGGCTTCCCATTCTTCTCTTCCCCTTTACAGTCTCTGCCCCCCTCCCCAGTCTGCTCCGGTGAGGCCTACAACCCTCCAGAGTAGATTTCAGGTGTGTAGGGACTTCAAGGGGAGGAGCAATCCATTCCACAAATGGTATATGTTCCCCTAGTGGATTATATACCATGTAATATTCCTTCACTTTCCATATGCAAAGCATCACCACTGTTTATACCAAGTTTAGTCTGCGATAGTCTGAACAGTTTCTGCCTGTTGTGCACCTATTCTGTATATGATGACAAGGTCCGAGACTTAGGCAGCAATCCTAAACATACTTACTAAGGGAATACTCCCTACTGAATATAGTTGAACTTATTTTTGAATATCCATACAAAGGATCATGCTGTTCAAAAAAATCAACCCCCACTCCTTTCATTATCATGGTGTTCCTTTCGTCATGCATTTTGGTTTTTTGAAATGCACCTCCTGTCTTTCTGATCTATTCTAGTCGCATTCCAAAAATAATTAAAATCAATGGAAAACTGGAAACAAGAGTAAAAACGCATGCCAACATTCTACATATCCAGGGAAATTGTTTGAACAAAACAGTTTTTAGCAGGCGCCAAAAAGAGTACAGTGAAGGTGCCTGCCTGATTTCAATAAGAAGGGAGTTCCAAAGATTGATTTGTTACAAATGCTGAATGAGTATTATGTCGTACCTGTAACAATGCCAGTTCCACAGCTTTAAACAGTCAAGTGGGCATATATGGGGTAAGGCAATCTTGCAGGTAAAAATCTAGCTGGTCCCAAGTTGTTAAGGGCTTTATATACTAACATCAGCAGCTTGAATCTGGCTGGGTATTAAATTGGCAAACAGTACAGATTTCTGACCACAGGTGTTATATGTTGACAGGGACTCACACCTGTTAGCAATTGTGTTGCAGCATTCTAAACTAACTGCAGTTTCTGAGTCAAACAAAAGGGGAGCCCCAGAGCACCCTGAAAAAGATAATATCCACTATATCCCTGTTCTTGATTATGCAACACTGCAAAGAAACGTAACACAAAATGTTTGGGGGATATTTTACTACCAATGCCAGAATGTAGGTGTATCTCATAGTAGCAAAATGCCTCATTTAGTGGTGTCAGAAGAAAAGAGCCCCTTAATCCACTTTCTTCAATCAAGTTCTCTTTTAAAAAACCCAAGGGACTTTCCACTGACTGGCTGAGACAAAAAAAGCACCCCACTGACAAAGATCAAAGATTCCTTGGTTTCTTAAAAATGTCCCATGCTCTTTGGGGGGGGGGGGCGTGTTTTCAGAATGAAAATATCGTACAGGTTTTGTACATTTGTTTCCCTTGTACATTTGTTTCCTTTTCTTTATCTGAAAAGTTTTACCCCAACATTTCCCATTGGCTGGGACAAAAAAGCACCTGATGGCAAAAATCAGTAAGATTTCTTTGTATTTTTGTTTATGTTTGAGGTGATTTTTTGCTTCTAGTAAATGGTAGATGGCTGAAATTTGAGACACTGTTCACTTCTTTGTAGGTGACAATGCTCTAGAAAAACTTATTTTATAGCTCTACTTCTGTGTAAATTCTGCAAGGAAGAGTGCACCGGGGCTAGGATTCTGTGCCAGAACATTAGTTAAGGAGACAAGATAAATTGGGAAAGGCAAACCAGGACAACCTCTAACCCAGTGGATTAGTCTGCGTAATCCAGAACGTACTGTAAATCAAGCAGAAAGCAGATGCATTACAAGAAGATTCCTACAGCACAGATAGTTTCATATGAACTGAGTGAGTACACAGGCCCAAATACATGGAAAAGCAAGCCTCCATGTCCCCAAAATCCAGATTTATGAAGCAATGAAATCTAGTGGAAATTTCTTCCTGATCCAAGATATGAAAATCAGCCAGGACTCTTTGCAAGTAAATTTTATCGATTGAGTCTTCCATGGAAAACAATTGTAGCTGGGCACCATTCCGTGCCATGCAACCAACCTCCTATCTCAGACTGTATCAGTATCTTATGCCCCAAAGAAAGATGCCCCCTTCAGAAACATATCCAACTCCAACTTGAACCCAGTGAGGTTCTTCATTCTCTTGCTTCTGTAAGACTCTTAAAAGTTCTTGTTTTTTTATTTCTAGCATGGTTTTTCAAAAGTGGTCAGTTTGTAGCTATTATTTCTTGTATATGTAGATTTCTTTATAGTTATTTCTCCTCTATGGTGGTAGATTTAGTATGTCTCTCTACCTTCTATTTCCCAAGCTAAGTTTTTCCCCTCCCCAGAATGAATAAAGCCAAGAGAATGAAAGCAGTGCAGTTGTTGGGGGACTACGCTACACAGAAGTAGCCATTGACTGCTGCATCCAAGTAGAATCATATACATTTACACAGACCCATGGGAGTATTTATTCAGTCAAGATTTCCCCACCCCGCAAAGTTCACCAACAGATTAATAGTTTTAAACAGCAGAAGAAAATCCAACCCTTCTTGCTGGATTTCTCATTTTTGTTATGACAATACGCAAACATTATTTTGCAAACAATACGTGACATGTGATACACTGGGGGGAAAGCGCAGAAACGTGGTTGGACAATGAAAAGCAAACGATTAAAACTGTCATCAGAATCCACTGCAAGTGATAAATAAATAAGTTAGTAGGCTGGTTTACTGTTTGAAGACTGTAATGAATTATGGAAACACAACAAATGAGAACAACCCTACCAACATCTCATACTGGAAAACAAAATTATATATCAAATGCACTGTCACAACTTCTGTACAAAGGAGCAGTTTCAATATAAACCTACTCTGTTATTTTCCTGTTTTGAAACTGAGTTATGGGCCCCCATGAACAAATGTTTTAGATAAAAAGCACTTTATCACTCAACATAAAAAAGTTTGAAGAGAAATAATAACCCAAAGGAATAAAGAGGTTTTGTATGAACCCTATTATGCACCATCCAGTCACAGTTAAGCCCTGTCTGTCCCCATCAACTTTGATGAAAATAAGTTAAGCGTTTGGTTAACTCTTTCACTGAAATCAATGAGTCTGAAATTATGGTAGCATCCTGCCCATGACAGCACCCATATAGGTTCCCTTCGCTGAATCATATAAAAGCATGCAGACGCCATATGATTTTGTCCCACATCCTAAAGTTTTTCATCCTCTGCATTAACCTGCTTGGAACACTGCAATACTGCACCCTCGTCTCCTATGCATTCCAGTCCATTATCCTACAAAGACATGCAGCATACTGTACTAAATGGATTTACAATGAAGCAGCCTTTTCAAGCCTCCAGCTGTGCTGTAAACCAAATACAGTTTTACACGCAGAGCGCAAAATCCCACTATCGGAGGAATCTTAAAAAGATGAAACCCTGATCCATTTTCTCAAATGAATGTTTCCTTTGAAAGCCCTGTAAACTGTCTTGCCTTCATGTCAACGCCACAAACTGTTCGTTCTCTCTCTCTCTCTCTCTCTCTCTCTCTCTCTCTCTCTCTCTCTCTCTTTCCCTACAGGGTATCAGAGCAGGAAGCAGTGCTCTGCAGACAAATATTTGTCCGAAGCAATAAAACAAAAGCGACATATGGAATTAGATCAGATAAAACACACAGAGAGAGAGCCGTCTAAGGATTCTGCATTTAAAAAGAACATCTCTGGCAAGAAGATTTCTCTTTAAAGGAAAAGGCACCAAGTGAGAATCAGTTAGGAGAGACTACAGCTTCTTTGCTGTAGCTCACTTACCTTTCTGAGCCATATTGTCCCCTGCTGCGGAAGGGTTAGGCAAAGGGCATGAAATCTACCCAACATTAAGAATTTGCTGTCTAAACATCAGTGCTGCTGGCCAGCTCCTTACCGTATAGTGTGCTTCTGGTTAGCTGTCCCCCCATCGTACTGCGCAAGGTGGCTTGGCTACCTTGCAGTTTCTCCTCTCACTGGGCAGAGATGCAGAACTCTAAGTGTGCGATCATTGTCAGCACGCAAGACACAGGCACACTCCGACACAGAGGGATTTAATGACTCTCACATAAATAACACACTCATGAACACACAACAGAAGCCTGCAATCAGCCTCCACCCACTTTCCAACCCTCACAGGCTCAGCAATAAGCAGAGGCATATGTCATGATTATTTACATAAGGAGGAGACTTGTGACTCCAAAATAGCTAGAGAAAACTCAAAGCATTTTACAGACACATACAGCACCGCAGCCCCAAAGAAACTCAAGGGCACCTAAACATGCCCTGTCCGTCAGCCTTTATTCTGGTTTCTCTAATCTAGGGTCGCAACTCTAATAAATCATTAGGAAAAATATAGTTGATTTCTTGGCTGTTGAAAGCAGTGGCTGCATGCCTGTTTCTAAACCCCAAGGTACCCTTGCTTGCAAGCAAAACAAAGCCTTTGTCTCTGTGAATTTCACTGCAAACACAAAACAGATTTATTTAGAAATCTTAAGTCCAGCTGTCAATGAAGCTTGCTTTTCAACTCCATCATTATGCAATTTAAATATAAAAATGAAGTTTTTGAAAAGGAGAAATACTTCCATTCAGCACATCGCTCCTACATATATCTGTGGGTATGGCAGGCAGAAACCCAAACTGAAATAGGTGCATTACCAGAAATCATTGGCCCAGATTCCTCTGCTGGTTAATTATTAATTATTTAAGAGCAAGGGAGAAGTGTCTGAAATGCAGAATGGTCCACCCTGGACTGTAATAGCAAAATATTTTCCTCCACCCCCCTCAGACTAGCTTTTGTGGCATGACTGCAGGCTCAGCTCAGACACAATGCAGCCTGCTCTTCAGTCCATTACCTCCACTGATTGACTGCAGTGAGCGTTATTAAACGCACTGAGTTGTGGAGGCAAGCTGGTATGGGCAGGGTGTGGGGCAGGGTTCAAAGGCATGAACCCACATTCTGCCCCTCAATGCTTTGGTGTAAGAATGCTATCCTTCCCCACCTCTATTAACAAAATAAGAACCTAGCTCTACCAGAACATAAAATCAAACTAACTTTACACTGAAGTTTCAAGTTCCAGAACAAGCACAGTGTTATGCAAACCACGGTTTGCCACCTACACTCTAGCTAAGAAAGGGTTACAGTCAAACCATGGTTATGCAGACAGTGCAAGTAACAACCAGTTTCTTCACAGGTACATAAGATAGTACAGGCAGAGAAGAGTTAGATTAAACACTATGAGTGAGAACACATATAACAGGTGCAATCTGAAGAGTCGGGTAAGGAAGCAGGAAGCAGAATGCCTTGACTGAAGGAGATAGAGTTCTTCCAGGAAAAATGTGGAATGTCTATGCATCAGCCAATGAATTATGTGTAAGCAAGAAGAAATTGCATTATCACCCCAAAATTGGTTGCTTGGTTAAGCCACAACAATAATGAATGAGGCACTCCTATAAATGACAACTCTGAAATAAGTCCTATTGAGTTCAATGGAACTTAGTGCAAGATAAATGGGTAGGGGCTCGCAGCCTAAATTCCTTTACACATATACTCTTGGCATTGTGCAGTCTTGGTTGACCCTGATCTCTGCTTGTGTAAGAATGATATTTTATAACAAGAACCAATTTGCTACTGTAGTAGTTCCCTCACCTATTTTGACCCAACCTTGAAAGCATCTTACCAAATGACCTTTGTACTTCTGGATGGCAATCTAACAGCCAACAATTTGGAAATCACTAAGGTAGGATAGAATCCTTAGCTATGGAAAATCCTGAGATGGTGATACTAGATCATCTTCAATTGCCTTCCGGTCATGCAATTATTTGATAAAGTCAGTGGCAACTGAAACAGTTCCTTAGCCTGAGTTGAAGATATCTTCTGCATTGTAGAATAAAATGAGTTTGAAATATGATCAGGTTACATCATTTTCTGCGCAAACCTTTCAGTTCATGCAGGGTTGCTACAAATCCTCTTTTTTAAGGGAAACAGAAAACCTCCTTAGAATATGCAGAATACTCTTTACTCCAGGATTTTAAAAAAATCATTGACAATTGACGAGCTGCTGCTGTTGTTTATGATGGTGGTGGTGATATTTCCAAGAAAAAAAGATCCTATAACCTTCCTGGGCAACTTGTTTGAGTTTTTAACTGCTTCCCTAAATCTTTATCTTAAATCTATTTCTCTGCACCTGAAAAATGAAGTTTATTGTCCTATGACAATCATCTACTCCACTGGTCATAGATTCTCCCGCCATCTGGGAAGGATTGCATTCCAAATGGAGGTTCTCTATCCCTACCACATAAAACACTGCAGGAATAAGGCAGGGTGCTAACATTAAGAAGCTGCAATAGTTCCTAGTGTTAAAAGCCCTGAGATAGCTTTACTCTTCATGAACCAGTAATAGATATATGCCTGAAACTCTCTCCCTTCTGCAGTTTGCATTTTTACAGCAGTTTCTTGGCAGTCAGAGTGCCTGCTTAATTCTGCTGCTGCATTTCTAGCAATACTGCAAGAGCAGTGCTGTAGCTGCATTGCTGAAGCTGCAGACTCAGCAGCAAATTTCAGTACAAAGGCATGCACAGAGAGAACCTGGGTAATCTGTAAAAGAAGACCTCCCTGTCTTTGAACACACAATTAAATTGCCTATTTTTTATAATTAAAAAAGTGAAATAATTAAGTATGTTTCGGTGGACATTTGCTTGTACAGAAGCACTAGATGACCACTGCAGTAGTTTATTCAAGGGCATTTTATAGGCAATAACCAAACCTTTATATACATCACAAAATTTCTGCATGATTGATGACTAGCAACTGAATGAATGGGCACACTGCACTGAAGCAGCATTGCATGTGAGATAGGCATGAAAATTATATTTCTGGCAATACATTCCCACAAGATTGTGTTGGGTGGCCACTGCTCTACTTTACAGAGAAGTTAGAGCAAGGGGAGGGCTGGCAGTCCTCGGAGTCCACTATTTTGAAGGGCTGTCTGGTCCACACTGGTTTAAAGATAAAGAACTATCACAAGTGAGATGTTTCCTGTCAACAGTTTGCACCTGGGCAGCAGACCCCTTGTCAGTCTTAATCACTATGGTGCAATATATTTTATTTCGACTCAAATTACAGTAATCATGTTTTCAATCTATACATATAAATCAGCATATACACATTGTATGCAGTTCTATTTCCCTAATGAGTGGGCCCTCTCCCTCACCTGGCTGGTAGTGAGAAAGACAAAAGCTGGGGTGGAGCATCCCTGAGATGGAATGGAAGCTGGCAGAAGCCAGAGAGTGACAGCTATGCTTGATTTCTGCTTAAAACCAAGGCTGTGACTACAGGAGAAGAAAAGACGTCTTGGTGTGTTAATGCTAACGTCTTGGTGTGTTAATGCTAACCCTAACCCTGCCATCGTAGGCTCGGTTTATATATATGTGTGTAAATAAACCAAATATCGTAATGACAACACAGTCTCTGCTGTTTCTCATTGCAAGAAAGTCAAACTCTGGGAAAGCACCTCAAACCGCTGGAATCTCACACTGCTTGGAGGTTGGGTGGCATGCCATGCACAATGCAATGTTTCGCCGCCTCCTCACAGACACACTCCCAAACACAACCATTCTCTTTTTCCGTGTTCGCATCTAACTTTTCCAAGCTCTTAATTAAAGTAATTAAAGCAATTATCCAATGGATGCAATTTAATAATTTGCTTCAAGGTTAGCTTTTAACATCCAGAGTAATTAGCAACCTGACTTTGCTCCTTCCTCACTTATTAATGGGTTTATTTTCTCTCCAATGCTACTAGTGTAATTATTTTTAAAGGTACCACCTTTGGCTGTTACTGTCTCACTTGTTTGTAACTTGTTGTCTCCCCTGCTCTTTGAACTGGTCCCATTACGCCATTCACTGGGTTTTCCTTCAGGCTTCAGTTCTTTGAGGAGCCCCTCGTGAAAGCACGAGGAACAACTAGCAATATTATGACAGCTATTAAAGTCACAGAGGGCTTGTTAAGCACATATGCCTTCAGGCGCTCACAGAATTCAACTTCAGCACTTAGGATACCTAGGGTGATGTCCAACTAAGTCATATTCAGAGCAGACCCATTAAAACCATGCCCATTAATTTCATGGCTAATATTGGACATCACCCCTAACTATACAGTGATAACGGATTTTTTCCCCTTATAAAAGAAATATATATCTATTTATGAACTTTCTGACAGTAAGAGCTGTTTGACAGCGGAACAGACTCCCTTGTGAGGCTGTGGGCTCTCCTTTCCTTGGATGGCCATCTGGCATGGATGCTTTAGTTGAGATTCCTGCATTGCAGGGGGTTGGACTAGATAACTCCCGGGGTCCCTTCCAACTCTATGATTCTACACAACACACACACACACACACACACACACCTATTAGTCTATTGTTATTCTAACTTTTTAAGTTTTCAATAATTAATTTTTCAATTGATAATTTTAGTGTTATATCTTTTTTGTAAACTGCTTTAAGTTTTTGTTTGTTTGTTTGTTTGTTTGTTTGTTTTACAATCAAGAGGTGCATACATTTTATGAAATAAATAATTCAGATATTTTAGTTAGGTACTTCCTGGCTCACATCCCATTCTCTCAGCCATGACACCACACTAAGCCATTTTGTGTGCTCGTTTCTTTCAAGCAAAACTGATGTGATTTTTGCACAAAAGGTTCCAATTTCAAGTTTTGTTTAAAGCTTCATCAGATTAATACTTGGCCAAGATTTATTCAAGATTTACACAAGCTTTATAAGATTTATACTTGGCCAAACCCAGAAACCCCCTCTTTCCTCCATCTGCCAGCTGAACCCCAGCTTCCTCTCTGCATCTTTGCACAACCTAAGACAACAAGATAACATAGAGGAGCATATGAGCTGGAGACGATGCTGTGGTGTTTCACCAAAAGATAACAGCAGGATATCCTGGTCATTAGAGGACCCACTTCAGAAGGGTAAATATTTGGGAATGTGTAGGCAACATAAATTATTGCCTGCCCCCATTATTCCATCTTTGTTTTGTTAGCAATTAAGGGAATCCATTCCTTGCCTGGTCACACCTGTCTGCGGATGCGAGATGAAAAGTAGTCACGTACAGGCCCAGTGGCTGCCCAACTCCTACTGCTTCCCTAAGAAGGATTTCATTTCTTCCTAAGTAGTCTCATCTTTACTCTCATTCAGACATGTGGAGGCTCCTCAGAACAGTGAATGGAATCACACATGCTTGGAGGAAGTAGCATCATGTCGGCAGACTCCTTCACCAATCCTCCACAACCCTCAGCAAGTTCATTTTTCAAGCCTGAACATCTGCATGAGGCTCTTGGGTACATACTGTTAATGCTTCCTGGAGCATTACCTGCAGTTTCTGAACCAAAGCAGCTCAAGTCATACCAGAGTTCTCAGTTGGGTCCACAGCTAATGGCCTTCTTTTAACCTCCATTTTGTCTGCTCAGAGGAGCAAAGTATCCCCTAAAAACAAAGTGAATATATAATTAGGGATAATCATTGCTGCTAAGGGGCTACTGTGGGAGAGATGCACCACCTTCAAGCCCTGCTTGTACGCTTCCCGAGGTCATCAGGTTGGCCACTAAACTAGGGAGATATTTGGTCTGATCCAACAAGCCTCTTCTTATGTTCTTATGATTGCTTGGACAGTGGGAATCAGAAGGATGAAAACGGTATGCCCAGCCATACCTAAATGATGAAATTTGGTCACATATAAGTGTCTTTCACACAATTCTTCTACTGCAGAATGGGGAAGCAGGATGAGGGCAGCAAGACCCAACCCCCTGCCAGGCACGTATATGTCTGCACATCTGCAACAGGCCTACATGCATACAAACTGTATGTACCTAAGCTTGTGTGCTTGACTGAGGACACTGCAAAAGTACATATGAACCAGCAGAGGTGGGATCTGCTGCTGCAAACCTGTTCCCCATCATGCATGCTCATCGTACTTGCCCATTGTACATGTCAATCATGCAGCAGAGTTAGAGATAGCATGATTGTGTGGCAGGGTACTGCCATCTTCAACTAGGGCAACTGAAATGTTATGGGATGATGAGAAAATATATTGAGAAGATGTCCGTGCAATAAGGGAATGAAGAAGATGTATTGGAGAATTGGAAAGGAAGACTTTTAAGGATAGACTTTTCAGCTAATGCCATCCATTTTTCTGGAGGTAATGCATTAGGAAAATCTGAGCAATTGCTGTTGGAAGCTGAGCTTAACAGGTATCAATTAACAGGGACAATGGGGTAAGTTAAGGGTAGAAAATCTTTGCTAGCAATTATGGTATTTGTACTTGGTAAAAACCTGGTGTCAGTTTCATTTGGTTTTGCAGTACAAATGGCATGTGTCTCAGCTGCAAATATTTGTTTGCATATTTGATAATAAGGGCATCAGCTGTCTACATTTTATTTTTAAATCTACCCTTTTACCCCCATTGTGTGATCTGGTTAATGGGAAAGTACATTGTTTCTAGTACAGTGGAATATTCACTTCAAATATTCAAAGAGAGTTGGAGACCAACTGGCAGTGCAAATACCTGATTCCAGGATTTACCCATTGATAACCTTGTTTGGTTCCTAAAACTGCCGCGTGGACAATTCAACATACTAATTCATCTATTCTACTTTAAAACCAAACACAGAGTAAAAGGAAATCAGCAGCTTCAGCAGCCTGACACAATCTGGGATTAGTTTTGCCAAATGGTCACTTCACGGGAGCAGCAACAGGGAGCATGGCACCATTGCAAGTATACCTTCTTGATACACATGGTTTTTTTACAAACATATGCTTCTTACTCTCATAAGCCTAAAAAGCAGTGTGTAAAGTGACTGTAGGCACACAGGACAGAAAATCAGACCTATTATCCCGCTTACTTCTCCAAGGCTCCTGCTGACCTGTAGAAACTGTTCTTAAAAGAGAAATATATGTGTGATTGTTTCATCACGCTCTCACCAAATACTGGAAGTCCTACCCTTAACATTGCTTTATTTTATCCATTACTGGGGTACCATCTGCATAGCTGATAAAAGAGGAAAGAAGAATGAAGTAAACCAGTGTTGAGATAAGCAGTTAAAAGGATTTCTAAGGCAAGAGAGCTGAACAAGCCTTCATCTAATTGCATGCAAGCTTACTTCGTCAGATTGCCATAACTGTTAAGGTCTGCAGTGAACCTATTTTAAAGCCCTGAACATTCAAGGTCACCCAGCAAGTATGTATGGTTATCAAGAAAGGAAATTAACATAGGAAAAGAACAAAAAAAGGCCCCTTGCTCTTGGAACATCACCACATAATTTGAAAACCAATATTTTTCATAAAACTTCATTGCAGGGCAATACAAGAATTCCAGGTAGAATATGAAACCAACTCTATCTTTAAAGCAACTTACCCAGACAACAACAAAAAACACTGTGACAAGTCATTCTCTGTCCTATGAGCCTCCCCAAGACAATCTACTGTTTGAACATTTTTATATTAACTTGCATGAAACAAATATGAATTAGTGAAACATAGCTCCCCCATTGTTCATCATGTTTTACAACAGGGGGAAAATATAGAAAAGGATGCTTTTTCCTGTTAATGGGTAAACCCAGTATGAATAAACCTGCACTCTCCACTAGAGGCAACAGAGAGAGGGGTCAAACTCACTGAAGAAAGACTATCACAACCAAGGGACTTGATAAAGCTTCCACCGGAAGGGTACATTTGATCTACTCTGTACCCAAGTCCACCTGCAACAAGCCAAATGTTTTCTAATCAAACATGAGAACCAGCAATGTGTGGTGTAAACAGATTGGAAGAAACTTCTTTTCACTGGCCTGACTTGTCCCAGTCCTGCTGGCTCCTCATACAGACGTATGCAAGACTGACAGACAGCTTGGACAATTTGTTCCACCAGAAAATCCTTGGAATAGACCAAATTTGCCAGAATAACAATATAAAAACATGGGACCCAATGGAGCTGAAGGATCTGTTTCTGTGGAGTTTTGAGATGTAAAAGAGTTCTGGGAGGAAAGGGGAATATCCATTGTGTTCTGCGAACCTGCAAATGCTCAAGAGTACAGAATGTCTTTCATGAAATGTTAGAGTCAAAGAGCCACATGCCACATTTGCCAACAAGGTCTGAAGCGGCATTTTTGCTTGAACATGCTGACCCCACCCCTGCTGCCTCCGATTAGAAACCCTGATAAAGCAGGGTTCTTGATCACAGGAAGGCTTGAAGTGTATTCATGTGAACATGCTTACAAGCCCTCTTACAAGCCAGTGAATGTTGCAAGATTATGCATGGAAGCAGCAGAGTCAGTGCACACAGCCCCACTGCTCCAACATGATTACAATTTCCAAATAAGGCTATGGTGAGGTCTTTTTATTAAGAATAATAATACATTTATATCTTGGCCTTTCCTCCCCAAGGAGCTCAGAGAGGCAAACAAATACACAATTTTAAACAAAAGCAAAGCAAAAGCAATCTAATAGTTACAACATTCTAAAAACAATCACAAATAAAAGCAGTTGCAGTAAAAACAGTGATCTCAGGGTTACCAGGAAGATACAAGTTTACAGAGAGATCCTCTAGTCTAGCACTTTATCATGCTAGCTCACCCTGTTATACAGCAGGTAACTTTCAGTTTCTCTGCTGATCCCTTGCACTGAGCAAAACCTCTTCCCAGTGAATTCCTCACACTCCTGCCAATGCTACTGAATGCAGCCTTGGCTTTATACTTGCCTCTACAGGTGGCGCTGTGGTCTAAACCACTGAGCCTAGGGCTTGCTGATCGGAAGGTCTGCGGTTCGAATCCCCGTGACGGGGTGAGCTCCCGTTGCTCGGGCCCAGCTCCTGCCAACCTAGCAGTTCGAAAGCACGTCAAAGTGCAAGTAGATAAATAGGTACTGCTCCGGCGAGGAGGTAAATGGTGTTTCCGTGTGCTGCTCTGGTTTCGTCACAAGTGGCTTAGTCATGCTGGCCACATGACACAGAAAAACTGTCTGCGGAGAAACGCCAGCTCCCTCGGCCAGTAAAGCGAGATGAGCAGTCTTCACTGCATACCTGCCAAACATCACACCTGAAGGGAAGGAGCAAAGAGGCCTGGGGCAACAGCATGAGATGGTGCAAAGGCTGCTACTGTCACACAGGAACAGGAATGGTCTACAGCAGAACAGGGCAAAAAGGAAAAGAGGGAAGAGGCAGTGACCTGAGGTAAGCCATGAATGAAGCAGTGAAAACACAAAAATCGCAAGGGATAGAGAGAGGAAAGGAACAGAAGTCACAGAAAAGAAAAGTGAGGCTGCACAGGTGACTAAGAAGGAAAGTTGGGACTGGCACTCATCCAGTTACCTGTCCATCTTTGTGGTCCTGTTTCCATATATACCACCATCCTTTTGGTTGGACAAACCGCTAGTACTAGAATAGTTACTATCCCACATCCATCTCAGCCCAGAGATATTACTTATTGTTCTATGTCCTTGAGTCACACATCTTGCCGTGGTACTCTCCTACTCTCACGGTACAATGTGGTCTGGAATGCGTGCAGTTGTAAAAGAGGAGGGGAGCTAGTGTGAGGATGGCCTTGCTTTGCTGGAGAAGGCTGGCCTTTTGGTCTCTTTAGATTGTGATCAGCAAACGTTAAGGATTCATGCGAAGAAACATGCTTAAAGACATGAAAGAATTTTCATTTTTATTTTTAAATTGTTGTGCCTGGAGGCTGCAGTTTACATACAAAGAATTTACTAGCTGCTATCCTTGAATAGGGCAATTTCCTAAATCACATGAAACACATACAGCTTGAAGAGACAACAAAAGAGCTTCAGTTTTGCAAGTATTTACAAGTTTGATAATACTTGTGTGCATGTGCATGTGCATGCACACAAAGCTAATGGTCTAGAGCAGGGTTTCACAACCAGGGACCATATGACCCCCGGGGGGGCCAGGATATTCCAAGGGGGGCACAGGTGAAAAATGCATAAATGGGGGGCCACAGAGGGAAATGAGAAGTGAAGAAGAAAAATCCTGATTGACTGGCTATCTGCTTGGCCAATCACAAGTGGGTAAGGGGGCGGCCCGCCAGGACCTAGCGCTACTTTTCCCCACATGCATTTTCTTGGAGCAGTCCTGGTTTGTTTCCAGCAGGAGAGGGCAATTGCTGAGGCTCCCCCATTTTGAACAGTAGAGCCCACGATCCAGAATCCCCAGGTCAGGTAAGTGTGGTGGTGGGATGGCAATGGGTAGGACTGGGCGAGCCAGAGCTGCTTGTTGCTGCCACCAGACTTATTTCCATTCATGACATTATAGTAGAATGAGTTCAAAATTTATAAACCAAAAAGGAGCAATAAATTATGGTTAATTCCTAATTGGTGATTTTGGCTGAACATTTAGGTGCCTATAGGGCTTTGGATTTTAGTTTGAAATGTTAATGTCTTTAATTCTGTTTTGTATGTTTATGCAGGTCACCTTGGGAGTATTTGGATCAATGGGTAAGGTCCAAAATAATTAATTAAGCAAAATGAGTGCACCTGTTTAGGTAGGGTTTTTATTTTTATTTTGGGGGGAAACGTTCCTGTGTTGTCTTGGGAATAAACACATTTGACTTGTTGATAGAGCTGCATTAGGACGCTGCATAAGTTCTTCTTCATATTCTCTGTGAATACTTTATGAAGAAGAAGAAAACTTATTTTCAGAAAACAAGACTTTCTTGAGCATAAAGCTTTCAAGCCAAGTTGAGTTTGTTCTGCTGTCAGATGATCCTTGGCTGCTGGCAGATTCTCAAGCTTTTGCCTTCTCATCTTTTGCATATTGTTTCCAAAGGATTCTACATGTAGGGCAACTGGAATCAGACTGTGTCATCACATTTGCCTCCACTTGGAGCAGTGGCTAACCATTTTTCTGGCCTGCTTCAGCATTCACAATCCCCCCCCCCCCAGCTACAACCCTTTTAATTCTCTCCCAAACCCCACCAAATTCAGAGTATCATTATAGTCTCCAAACTAGGGCTATTGTTTTGATTAACCATTTGCAGTTTGATTGCTTTAATTTAAATACATTTAAATATTACCAAATCCTCAAAATAGATGCTGTTTCCAAGACATTGATGGAAATGTCAGATTACTTATAACTTAACAAACTGAAAGCCATGGTTAGAAGCAGAAGCCATCATTAATATCTTCTTTCCAGCTGCTATTGCAGCAACATAACCGAACAAAATAGCTTTTAAAAAAATATAATAATAAATTTCCGTATCAAATAAGTTGGGTCTCACCAATCAATCAACTAAAGTTTTATTTGATTAGCCTACCAAATCAATTAAAGCTTAAAACTTGCAAGCTGTAACTTGCAAACCCTGTAGTCAATAATACACAGATTGGGTGAGTTGACACAGTACAGCTGCCTCAGTCTCATAATCTAAATTAGAGGCAACTGGAGACGCTCTGATATTTTCCTTTGCTCTATACTGCATGAAATAGATTTGTTAAACTGAAAACTTTAAAATCTGTCTAGTCACAAGTGAACTGTTTACTACTTGCACTGGCATTCCTTGAACAGAATTGAATAACTTGGATATGTGTCAACGAACGTATTTCTTTTTCTTTTTGCTCCTGCTCTTTTAAATAATATTCTGTACATGCGTCATCTAGTGCTCAAAGTCCATAATTTAAGATTCATATGGGTTACTTCTTGCCAGTGTAATGCTGTAGCTATAGAGGTCCTGAAGGAGAATGGTCCCCTCAGGGAGATTCTGTACCCAAGTTTAACAGCAACAAATGCACACCGTAGCCTCCTTCCTGCTTCTCAGCCAGGCTGGTTAAAGAAGCCAGCCTCTTAACCCACAGACAGAAAGCACATAATTGAAAAGGGGAAAGAGAGGAAACCTCAAAATACTCACATATAAGGAGAACACGGGATATTGCAGTATATAAGTTGGAATTCAGCATAGCACCAAGTTTGTCATTCCATCAGCATAAGGCTTTCTCCTTTTGCAACAGAACACTCTCCTCCCCCTGCACATCCCTTAAATCTGTTCCCAACCCTCTAGAACAGATATGGAGAGGTCATAGGGCATGTGGGGGGGGGAGTTCATTTGTGCAAGTGGACCGTGGTAGTTGAATACTGCCCGTGGTTATGATTCAAACTCAAGCAATGCAGCCGAAATCCATGAAATGAGTTTTCCCCTTTAACTCAAGACCCTGCTCCACAACCCTCCTTTTCCCTAGCTGAGGTGTGTCCTTGAAGTATAATTAATGCCTCTTACCTGCCTCAGTGGCAGGACTATGAGGTGAAGTGAGGCAACTGCCTCAGGGCAGCAGGCTCTGGAAACCTGGGAGGGGTGGCCAATCCGGCCTCCATGAGGCTGATATTCCCTATCCATGCTCTAACCCAGCACCCAGGGAGACACCATTTTCTGGTTCATCTCAGGCAGCAAAGTGTCTTGGGCCAGTGCTACTCAATGGGGATATGTACATGTAGGAACCTCTGACTTTTGTGTGGCCAGACTGTAGCCCACTATCCAAAGGTAAGAGTCACTTCTACTCGCCTCACCCACCACCAGAAAGTGCTCTCCCCCCCCAAAAAAACCCTGTCTACTAGGAAATGCAGCTCTCTTGCTGAAAAGACTCCCAACACCCAGTACAAATGTTTTCTGATAGATGAATGACTGCATGCTACCATGCATGCTACTATGACTGGGTGCTATTATAACTTTTCTGGTAAGACATTACTACAGTTTAATGAAATTTTTGTTTTTGTTTTAAAGTCAAGGAAATGAAAGAAGGTAAGATGTGAAGGAGAAATGTGGGGGGGGGACTGCAAGAGAACTGTGAGAATTGCAGGAAGGAGGTACTAGTTTACAGAGCTCTTAGATGAGAATGAACAGTTGCCTTCCAATAGGAACATATACAGATAAGCTAAGTAACTGCTAATAGACTGAACTTTGCACGACCTCCGCAGAATGAGCCAGTAACAACCATAATGTCACCACCATTCTCACACACCACACTGGAGAGGAAGAGGAAACAAACTGCCCAAGATTATGTATTATTTTAGAGCCATAGAAGAGGCTTTCCAGTTAAGGTGTGTTGCATTTTCTGCTAAAGCCATGGGAACGTTATGTCTTATAAAACAGAGATTATCCCTTGAATTAGGTAGCCTTCCTGGGAAAGGGCTGTACGACACCCAAACTTTAGAAAAGTAGCTGACCAAGCACTTTTACATCTAGAGGCTGATTGTGCTTACTAATGCTATCTCCACTTTCATCTGACCATTCATCTGCCATGAAAGTGGAGCAGCGGTCTTGTTTATTGTGGAGGCAAATATAACAAACTTTCAGGTGAGTGTTGGCTTCCCTTTAAAGTAGAGGTGGCAGAGTTTTTTTGCTCATTTAAAACGGGGGTGGGAGGGAGCTTTGCACCAAGGTTTGGCACTTTCAACTGATATTTATTTTCAGATATATTGGCTTCCAGCTGAGTTTCTGCATTTTCTTCCAAAAATGTTGTGTTCTAAACACATATTGCCCAGGTTGTTGTGGAAACACTCCTAGAATGTCCAGCTGTTAAATGTCAAAACAGGAATTTTTTTTGGCTTAACTAGGAAGAATAATGCCTAGCAGCCATGCTTATGTAATTATGGGGGGGGGGGATGCTTAAATCAACATGTTTTCAACAAAGATGGGCGACCTAGAACTCATTGCCGATATAGTCGAGGGCCAGATGTGGATGTCGATTACATGAAGAAAAATGTGGAGCAATTCTCTTCTTACCAGTAAAATCACTGTCAAATGTTACATCCTCATCTGGTGACCTGTTGTCCTTCTTAGTTCAGAGAAACCCAATGGTTCAAACACTCTAATAAGACTCTAATACCTCATTCTCCTGTGTGGATGATGCCTTTTGAGCTACATGGCTATTAATATATTGGAGAGCACAATGATGCTCTTGCCAACCCCAACTAAGGGCTAAGAGAAGTGGTGCTATCACCTTTATAGGATCAAAAGGAGGAATCAAAAGGGGCTGCCAAGCTCATTCTAGTTCAGGGAAGGACACGTTAAAATAGAAGCAACAGCTGAAGTGTTAAATATATATTATGAGAAGGGTAACTGTGCTAACTTTTTACTGGCCCTGCTCTTATGCTTTTCATAGTTTCCTGAATTGCAGAATTTTAGCAAATGAAGCTTTTCCTGGCACAGAGATGAAGTGGAAGCTTTGCCTGTTTAATTTATGCAAGTCTGCCTGTTAAAGGTCTAGGAGCGAGGTCATTAAAAAAAGAAGATGGCAGCCATAGGCTGGATGGAGCAAAGAGGAGTAGGAATGGATAGGACAAGGTAAGTCAACTGAGGAGTAAAAAACCATGTATTTGCAAAGATGAAATAAAAATTAAATGCCTTGTACAGAAAAGACTAGTACAGGGTTTTTTAAACTAAGCATATAGATTCAGTATATTAATATATTTAAGTAAACACCATTTACCTTCCCGCCACAGTGGTACCTCTTTATCTACTTGCACTAGTGTGCTTTCGAACTGCTAGGTTAGCTCCCTCGGCCTGAAGCAAGATGAGTGCCGCACCCCATAGTCGCCTTTGACTGCAGGGGCCCTTTACTTTTTTACATTTAATGAACTTAATCTGTAGGAAATGCATTCATGGATAGCTTTCCTATTTGAGTCATTAAGCAAACGAGTAAGTTCTCATGACAACAGTCGGTTTTTGCTTGTGTTGTTTTTTTAAGCTACAAATTTATTGGTGCTGTTCAGAAAGGTACTAGTTTCTTTATATCCTTTACATCCACACAGGAATGAAAAATGGCTAATGTAGATGTGTGCATGTGTGCACGCACAAAGTGCTGCTTACTTTCAAGTGTGCATAGGATTGCAACCTTAGATCTGCTAGCTGTACCTCATTTGCAGTTCTCTGAATATATTATGAAGGATACTTAATATTCTTGGCGAGGCCAGTATTGCACTGTATGCTGGCTGCAGGCGCCTATCTAAATGGTTTCTGTTTTGAACTTGTGTCCTGTTGCCATATTCAGCAATAAAATCTGATCCTGTCAATGTTCCAACAGCCGAACCCAGCACTGAGGGGGTGAATGAAAGGAAAACAGCAACTCTTAAAAGAGCATTATTTGCTTGCAATTGTTTTCCTCTTAATCTGCCACTATTTCTATCTGCAAGCTGCAGAGTCCTGATGCAAAACACAAAACAGGATTAATTAGAGAAGGCTTATCAAGTGCTTTGCATGTTAGAAGAGCTACAACTCGTAAGACTTAAAGACAAAACCACCTAAGGTAGGGCTCCAAACAGAGGTGTTTGTCCTTTGGATGTGATGTATTTATTATTCAGTGAGTCTCCCTGTAGCCCTTCTAATCCGATAGGCAGATCACGTTTCTTGTGCTCTTCTCAGAGCACCTGTATATACTATTCCTTTTTCTCCCTCCTGGCCTACACACTCTTTCCTACTAGGAATACAAATAGTCCACAAAGCAGATGACAGAAGACAAGCCGCAGACCACCTGTCAAAGAGAAGACTGTAATACTACTACAGTCAAAGAGGATTTCGCTCAGAATATGATTAAGACAGCTTAGAAACCAGCTGGCTGAAGGCGATCTGCGCTACCTCTGATTGCTTTAGTTCTTTGCAACTCTTTAATTTTGTATCTCACAAATCTTTTCCTTTCTCATAACAAAGATCTTCTAAGCTATCTCCTGCCAAGGAGGTTTACAGATACTTGCACATATCTATATGAAGCCTTCAGTTTTCTGTGCCAATTACTTCATAAATTATGTTGCTGCTTATACATGTACCCTTTCAAAAAATATTTAATTTTCATTCTTTGTAGTTCTGAGAAACTGGAAAGCAGCAAAGCATGAAATGCTGTTTCTGAAACATCACCACTTATCCAGAGAATCTCCCATTTGCTTTAAAACAAACTTCTTCCCATCATGTCTGAGGGAGCAAAACATTTGCCAAATGTTCAGGAAAAAAATATTTATTACTTTGTAATCCATCCTCCCCCCACCACACACAAAAAAAATGCTTAGAGCAATGAGTACACAATTAAAGGCACTGGCAAGTGGAAGAGATTTTCAGATAAAGTTGCAGATGCTGTGAAATTTACAAAATCTTCATACTGCACTCCAGAATGGCAGCCATGTTAATGCCAAGACTCAGAGCAGGTCCATCACTAAGTCTGTGGCTAGTTTGACTCCATCTTGGGAATGAAGGGTTATTGTAAAGAAATGTTATTGTAAAAAACAGGGTCCCAAATTTGCAAGAGGGCCAGTGCTAAAGGTCCCCTCTGGCTTCTAATGTCATGGCCTTCAGGCAAGGCAGGATAGGGAAGCACCCATTTTGTGGGTTCAGAATCTACCTTTTTAAGAAATCTGACATTTCTTGAAAATTCTGGAATGTTGTCAGAATATAGGCTTTCCCAGTCTTCATCAAGCCAGGATGCGAAAGGAGAGAGTATGGTACTTAAACGCTTTGTTGGGGAACAATGTGTCTATACCTTTATGTTATTTCAAAGACCCAATATTGCTGTGGTGAATGAGCATTTATTCAATTCCTTGAGTATGCTGGGAAGCTAAAGTAATAACAAGCCCTCTTTGCATATTCTTCTTCTTCTAAGCTAAGTAAACATTAAAAGGAAGGGGGGCACAAGCACACTAGCTCTACCGTTTCCCCCATCACCATCACTTGTTATGAGATAAAGGGTGGACTTTAGATGTGGAAGTCATCTGTAGTCATAAGAACCTTGATTTATAGAGGAATATTTTGCTGCAAACAATCCATATATTTAAAGTACCACCCCCAGAAGACTCCTGGGAACTGTACTTTACCCCTCAATTCAGAGGGCTACAGTTAGCAAGCTACAGCCCCTATGATTCTTTGTGGAAGTGCTCTGGATCAAATTACCAAAAATGAAATACCAACTAAATATCAGGAAGAATTGTTCAACAGTGGAACAGACTCCCTCAGAACGTGGCGGACTCTCGTTCATTGGAGGTTTTCAAACAGAGGTTGGGTGGACATCTGTCATGGATGCTTTAGTTGAGATTTCTTCATTGCAGTGGGGGGGTGGACTAGATGACCCTGGGGACCCTCACAATTCTATAATTCTATGGTGCCTTCCCAGTCATTATCACTAAATGCATGGGTTGGCAATTAAAAAACAAAAACCTGAGCTACACTGTTATGAACCCTAGCCCTACCAAACTGATAAACCACACAAGCTTCACCACACAGCAGAGTAAGACCTTTGCAAAAGGAAATCTAAACAAACCTATCAGGATATTCCTACTCCTACCTGCTTTGGAAGAGCTGTTAGAAGACTGTAACCAGTCTGAGAAAGACTCTTATACAGTATAGGAGCTGTTAGGCTGAATGAAAGGTGCTACAAGGCAAAGCTGAGAACAGAAACTTCCTTGCCACAGCATAGCCAAATGCCCTCCTAGCTGTCATCTTAAAGGCAAGACTACTTCAAAGTTATTCCAAGTGTTGTCAAAGGGAACATCTGTGGCTTTTATGGCTAGTTAGGCTTCTGCTTAGCATTTTTCATGCCCACAAGGCAGGATTCACTTGTCCAATAGGAGATTTGAAAATACAATACAGGCTCAGTGTATAGTAATTCATGCTCGGAGCCTGAGCTCACCATTAAAATGTCTTTGAAGATATAATCTTTGATTTTTTTTGTGCTGAGGGAAAAAGCATCCCTTTGTAGTGAACGTTCCTTTAAAAAAAACTAGAAATAATGGTAGGAAAGCCCTTTTTGGGAATGTTGTCAAGTTTAGCTGAATTCTACATTAGAAACATAGATTTGTCTGTAAGTTGTTTGGAGAAGCAGTAATGCTATTAAATCATTGTGAAGTGCATGATCTCTGAAAACATATTGATACATATACCACACACAAGATGTTGCCCACCCCAGTAAGTTACCATATCTTCTCATTACAGTTGCCAGCTGCAAATCAAAACCCCAGTTTCTTCCACTGCTGAGCTCTCCCAGCAGCCATGGAACCATACGGATTCATCTTATGTCTTCCTCAGCAAAAGTGGGGTAACATAAAGTGAGCTATCCTCTTCTCTATTGGGCATATTAGAACAGCTCCTGACATGGTCATTGCAGCATATATGTCCCTGCAGCTCACACCCTTCCCAAGTATCCACTGGAAGATCCATGTCACACAAGAGGAGCCCATGATGTGGAGCTTGAGGACTTCCTGGTGGTAGTCGCTCTCATGTTCAGTGCATCTTCCTGCTGTGGAGAAAGAACTGCAAGCATGTGCACAAACACACACACACAAAAGAAACAGAAAGGAGACTATCCATCTAGAATGGGCTTCAAAAGAAAGACAATCCAGCAACAACTGTAGTGAGAAGAGATTGGCAAAAACAGGGGCAGCCAGAAGACACAATGTAAGCAGATCCATAGGACTTTGCAAAGAGTAAGCCCAAGAAGGCCAAGTCAATGGGTGATGCCTTGAAACAGAATGGTCTGTAGGTAGCATCTGCCTTGCATGCAGAAGGTTCCAGGTTCAATCCCCAGCATCTCCACTAGGAGATCCGAGAGAGCTGCTACCAGTCAATGTAGACCAGCCTTTCTCAATTGTGGGTCCCAGATGCTGTTGGATTAGAATTCCCATCATCCCTGACCACTGCCCTGCTAGCTAGGGATAATGGAAGTTGTAGTCCAACAACATCTGGGGACCCACCATTGAGAAAGGCTGGTGTAGCCTATAATGATCTAGATACATGGATGTAGCCAGGATTTCTGTTGCCAGGGGCAGAACCAAGCTATCTGTGACGCAATTAGTCAGTTAGGTATTTTTATTTATTTATTTACTTGATTGGGGGGGACAGCTGCTCCCTCTATCCCCCAATGCCCAGTGGGTCTATCTCAGTATAAGGCAGCTTCCTATGTTCCTAAGGAGCTCAGTCATCAGACTCAGCACCCTTTCAAAATCCAAACTGTGCCCACTAGTCTAAAAAGATTGACGGCTCCTGGTGCATACAAAGTGTATTATGGGGTTGGGGTGGGGAATAGGAAAGAATAGTAAACACACATTTATAAATCAGTATTAGTAAGTAAACAAATTGCTGCAGTGGCACATATTCAGCCTGAAGAGATGCCAGGAAAATAAGGGAAACTAAAATGAAAAGAAATGGAACACTAGGGCACCGATGTAAACATATACAAAAAAGTTAATGCCTTTCAGCATAGGGGCCAAAGCAGATGTGGAGACAGACAAGAAGAAATGAGACATGAAGCAACAGGGTGACATGAGTGGCAGAAGATGGCCAAAGTAGAAATAAGAAGATAGAACTGCCAAAGGAGGGCCATATACACAAATCCTGGTCAGCGGCAGACCTTGGGGTCTCAAATATAAGTAGTGCCCTGTGCAATGCCAAAGTCCCACCCCCTTCTCGCTTTCCATTCCATCTCATAGTTATGATGCCTCCTGCATAATCTCCAAGGTTCCGTGCTCAGTGCAACCAAATTGGTTGTGCTCCCCTAAATCTGCCTTTGCCCTGGTCCATCCAGAGGATGTGGGTAGAACCTTGAAAATAGATTTGATCTAAAACCCCATTACTGAAGACCCTAAATGTCAACACAGGTGTATGCTTTCCATTAACCTGTATAGAGAAAATGGAGAGATCTGACATCAGAACCAGTGATCCATGTCTACCTGGTACCACAATGTGGTTGCAATCACACCAAAATATATTTGAGAACCACCATTCTAAAAGTTAGGTCAAGCAGACATCATGTTTTGACCACGGCCATCTATTTAGAGAATGATCCTGTCCCTGCAGATAAATAAATGTGATGGGGAAAGGCAGTGCAGTACAGAATCACTTCCAACTCTTCCCTTCCTTACTTCATAGTGTAGGCAGCCAGAAGACTTGGATGACATGCGACAGATGGCAGAGGCTGTGTGCGGCTTAACTATGAAATGCCAAAAACAGATTCCTAATCTGCTCCCTCACATGCTGAGTGTTCTCCTTTAGCAGATTAACATTCATCACCAAAGCATGGACAGGTCCCCCAGAATCAGAGGCAATGAGTAGCAATTTGCCACTTCAGGTTTCAGTTTCCACTTATTCACCAATCATCCCATGCCTGTAGTGGGTTCCCTCTTTTTAGCCTATGCTAAACAAGGGAATGGTTCTTTATTGCAACTCTCAATCACAATATTACTGCCACCAGTTGATGACTCATAAATAAATAAAAACATGCCCTTAAGGTTGAAGAATTGAACTTCCTTGTATCATGGAGCCAGTCAGCTAGAGATCTCACATGATAGGCTACAAATAAAAGCATTATGGTGTAACTCTGGCTTCATTTTGCTGCAATGTTTACATGATAATAGGGCCTCCTGGAAGCTCTAAATTATTTGTAAAGCTGTACAGCATAAACTTTTGAAGGGTTTTGGGTTCATGAGTACTTGAAACATTCGTCTGCTGACCCCTAGCTGCTCCTCCCTTCCCCCATTTAGAGACAGGGTCTATAGACCTTTTCCTTGACCCCCTGAAAAGATTTGGGGGATCAAATTATACATGACAATCTGCATCTTCAAACACAAAACTTCACTAATCATGTCGAAACTGGAAGGTTTTATTTAAAGAGCAATATGGGTGCACAAGTAGGAGATGCTGAAACATCTGCCTACCCACTAATTTCATCCCTGCAGTCTTGTGCCCAGAGATCTATTTTCTCCCAGGTGAGCTCTAATATCAGAAGGAAGCCTGGCTGTGGGGAAAGCACAAGGGAGAAGGGCCTAGGGGACCAAGGACTGCTGAAACCATGTTTGCGCAGTCCTCTCTGATGCTGCCCCTTGTGAGAGCATAGCTACATCTTCTGGAACTCGTTGCCACAAAAATGTACTATCACATGGACCGTTTTGAAAGGGCGTTGGGCAACTTCATTAAAGATAAGGCAATCAATGGCTACTACTCATGGTGGCTGTGTACTTCCTCCAGGGCTGGAGGTGGCATTCCTCTGAATACCAGTTGCTGTGAACCATGAGTGGGAGAGTGCTGTTGTGTTCATGTCCTACTTACAGATTTTCCATGGATACCTGGATGGCCACTCTGAGAATAGGATGCTGATGTGGGTGGAGCTTTGGTTTGATCCAGGAAGGCTCTACTTATGTATTATTTCCAACAAAAGTGAGCACTGTTAGGCTCATTGCCCAGAAGAAGCAATGGGAGCATCACATGGATCTTCCAACAGGTTTGGAATGGGTGGCACTGGGTACAAAACTCTCCACACAAGGCAGAAGGGTCACACTACAGTTTTGCCTTGGAATAACTAGCATACAAAGGTCATTTCCAGCATCCTCTGATGAAAGCAGCAGGTAGACCAGATGTGTCGAGGGGTGCATATTTGAATATAGACTGCAGGTGGGCATTAAGTCCTTTATAAAGTACCCTCTTCTGCTACCATCCTTTTGCTACCCTGCAAGATGCCTACACTTCCCTAGAATATATGACTGAGGACTTTTAACCAAAGAAAGAAAAAAAACGCACCAATTCTAGCAAAACACAACAAATTGACACAAAAGGCTGTGGGATCCATTTTGCTCCTATTTCTAAAAATATTCAGTGCTCATTAGCATTTTCTCATCTTGCTTCCCTTCTTATCACAGTTCTTTCAGTAGAGTAAGATCTTGTCCAAGATCTTGCCCTCCCTAACATGAGATTCACACCAGTTACATTCAAACAATGACTCTTACTCCAAATAAGGGAACTTGCTGCAAACTTCCTTCAAAGCTGCCTTGTTCTGGCTGGTTTATGTTAGGAAGACAAGACTAAACAGACCTTCATATTTTCAGTATTAACCACTAAAAGTGAAAAGTTAGTTGTTTGTTTGTTTCCAGGATGGATGGATGGGGGGATGAAAGAAAGTTCTATTCAGTCAGCAGCTCCTTCTGGAACCGACACTGCCGTGCTTCAGCATTCAACCGGTTGGGTTTCTCCTAGAAGTGACTCAGATAGATTCAATTTGGCAAAAACAAAGGAGGAGGAAAAAGTGAGTTGCTCTCACACTGGTGGGAGTCCAAATTTCCCTCCTTCTCTCTTTTTGTTTCAGCGTCAGCCAATTCACACGGGCCACCCTGAGCACCGACAGCTGCATTTCCCTCTCAAGCCCCAAACCATCTCAATCATTTCAGAGTAGTACCCACATTAATATATTACAGCAAACACAAAAGCAGTAGTCTTGAAGCACTTGCAGTACTAAGGGTTGTGTCCAGGTGTGCTCTTCTGCAGACGTCCTTCCATCTGCAGAAGAGTCCTTGATCCAGCAGGCAGCTCCGTTAACAGAACAAGAGGAGAGGCCATTCTTGCCACTTATCCCTGCAACTACCCACCCACTCAAAATCAATGGCCCTTCAAAAGAATGTGGAAAGCAACAGTGGAAGCTGCAGAACAAAGGTGAACAGCCCCCTCCCTTCTTAGTCCATTAACAGAATAGAAGGTCGCAATCGAATTCAACCCCAACAGACTTATATTTGTGGCATAAGCTTTCATGGACAAAGCTTTCCACTTCAACCCATACAGTGGAAGACCCTCGTGAATCCATGAAAGTTTATGCCACAGGAAATAAATCTGCTAGCCTTTTAAGGTATCACAAGACTCGCTTTTCCTTGTCAACACAAATGGCTATTTGATATACTGCTGGCAAAACTTCCTCTGGCACACCAAGTGGCAGGACTTTGAGTCGTGCTCATCAATTGTTTATATGCATCACCTGCCCTCTCCTGTGGGCTCAGAGCAAAAGCACAGCAAAGCACAGTCATCTAAAAATGAGTGACTGTCCCCCCCCCCCCCCGCAAGGTCACAATTTCAGCAATTAATTTAGGACAAGCTAGAGGGAAAGAATGAATCAGTCCCATTCACCTTGTATGAGGTATCATCTCGAAAGGGGGTGGAGAAAACACAACCAGTCACACAAAGTCATCATGTGAACTGGCCCGGTGTTTTTGCCTCCAAAACTTTAGTTTTTTGAGGTTCTGTACTTTTCCTTTAGCTCTTCTTTCTCCAGTTTTTAAAGCACACATGCATATACTTTCTTTGTTATTCTTCAGTTAAAGGCAAATTTATAGTATACTGTGCGCAGTGCTATTTTTATAGAAAAGAGGTGCCAGAACGCACCATGAACACCTCCCTCGTTCTCTTGGAATGGCAATGGCACTCACCAGAGAGGTGTCGGAACTGAGTTCCTGTGAGTTCCCCCTTTAAAAAGCTCTGACTGTTTGTATATTCTCACCATTTCCCACACATGCTGACAGTGTCTGCATATTGTGAAAAGTATTTTATTTTCTTAATTCAGCCACTTCTTCATGGAGTTCAGGGTGATGCATATGATTCTGACCTTCCCAACCCCACCCCAACTTTCTTTTACCACAGCAGCAACCCCCCTGAGGTATGCTAACCTAAGAGATCTTAACGGGCCCAAGGTCACACAATGAGTTTCAGGGCTGAGTGAACTAACTCTAGCCACTATACCATACTGCCCGTCAACAGCTGTTTCTGGAAAAATATTCAGATCATTTGTTGCACCATAGAAGGGTCATAGCTAAGTGCCAGAGCCCTAACTTTGCATGCAGAAGATCCCATGTTCGATCCCAGTTGTCTCCAGGTATGACTGGAAAATACTCCTGCCTGAAACCTTGGACAGTTGCTGCTGGTCTATGTGGCCAGTACTGAGCTAGATGGACCAGTGGTTTGACACACCATATGGCAGCTTCCTAGGTTCTTCTGAATTCAATGAGCTGCCTGAACTGGGGATACATGCAGCTATCTATGTGCAGAAATGCAATGTGAATTAACTCAAGGTGGAAAAAAGGGGGTGGGGAAAATATTGTAATTAAAAGTGAATTTGCACTTGCACATGTGTGTATTTTAAATAGTAGCCACAGGTCATCCCCTCCCCCCAATCTGGATGGAGGGGGATTAACCTTCCCTCCAATACAACATTCAGAACAAAATCTCTCCCCCTCCCACAAAAAGCTTTTTCTTTTCTTTTCTTTTTTTGCCCCATGGTGGAAATTGCTGCTGATCCCTATGTCTCTCATATTAGAGTAAGATTTTTCAAATGGCTATAACCATAATTGACCCCCTCGGGGTTGTAAAGGGTTGGAGCTATGAATTTTATCACAAACAACATATCAAGCTCATATAATTACCAGCAACATATTGAACACATAACTTTGGCTTTGCATGAGCATGCAATCCTGTGGGATCCCAGAAAAAAGATTGCAGCTGCTGTGCTCCTCCCTGGACCTTCTGCTACTGCTACATGGTTTGGCTTAGCATATACTATGAACTGGGGTCATGGCTTATCATGGCTCTCATTTCCAGGAACCCTCACATTCACATATTCAGGCTAAACCATGGTTTGCCTTAGCACTACGGCAAACTAGCTCACTGTGAACAGCAAAGTACCAAACCCCCAAGTTTCTCAAGATTATGAAGGTAACCTGATATCACACTCAAAGCCTCTGAATCACTGCTAGTTCTAGTTATCCAAAGGAACAGGAGTGCAAGTGGAATGTACCGTATTTTTCGCTCTATTAGATGCACCGGACCATAAGACGCACCTAGTTTTTAGGGGAGGAAAACAAAAAATAAGAAAGCAGCGCAAAGCCTCCTGAGCGAAGAGGGAGTGCTCCTCCCTCTTCGCTCAGGAGGCTTTGCGGGGCTATCCCTGAAGCCAAGAGAACAAGCGGGATCGGTGCGAAACCAATCCCTCTTGCCCTCCTGGGTTCAGCGAAAGCAAGCCTCCTAGCTTTCCCCCCACCTCCCGCAAGAGCCACACACTCTTTAAAGCTCTTGGGGGCTTTTCTGGGAGGTGGGGGAAGAGACAGAGCCATGCACCCTTTAAGGGGGATGAAGGCTCCCCGCTGCCCTGTGGAGGCTTCGCGCCGCTAAGGCAGAAGCTAGAACAGCGAGATGGAACGCTGCGCAGCGCTCCCTCTAGCTGTTCTGGCTTCTGGGATAGCCTCGCAGCCTGCATTCACTCCATAAGACGCACACATATTTCCCCTTACTTTTTAGGAGGGGGAAAGTGTATCTTATACAGCGAAAAATACAGTACATAGATAATCTTTTCACATAGTTTCTCAGAATTCCTAACAAAGGATCAACTTTTAAGGATATGAGTGGGGTGGGGATGGATCATAGGATACAAAAAGCAAAAACAAGGCTTACAGAGCAGCTATTCCGTGCGCCCTCCCCGCCCCCCATAAGAGTGGACATGCCATTTCTAGTCTGGCATCCTTACACATTTTCTGCAATTTCTCCCAGTTTTAATCAGTGTTCCAAAAATGGTGAGGAATCAAGCAGGATAATTTTGAAGCCCTAAAACACAAGCTCCTGGAAAAGCAAAGTGCATAAACATGAAAAGGTCCATGACAGAATTGTCCATCTGTTGATCTTTTGCTGATCCCTGACTTTCTACCGAGAAATTTATTGATTCAAAGCAGCGCAGGATCTAACCTAAGCAAATGAAAGCTTTAGCTTCTCCCCACTTCTTTTGGAATAATAAAACATACAGACTCAAATACTGTTTTCCCTGACCCCTGTTGTAAGATCAGACCAGAACTGCTGCTTGGATTCCAGTGGAATTATTTCTGATTCACATTATGAGCAGAATGTGGCCCAATAAAGAGAGCAGCACCAGTAATCTCTTAAAACTGATGTCTAAAGCCAGGCTCCACTTCAGATGTTCTTGTGCGGCAACCTAATCCCCATAAAATAAATTAAGATTTAATCCCAGTAATACCAGGCTGATCCAATCCAATCAAGTATCAAAAGTTTGAGGATTATTTCGATTCAACTGATAGACTTGCGTATATATAAAACATGAAAATAATGTGTCAGGTTAATTTCACACACTCTCGTTTTCTTGGGACCAGTTGACATGAGTTTAAAATCTTGTGCTTTCCCATCTAGAGCACTGAGTGTATTTTTAACTGTAGCTTGATGAAGCTTTTACTGTAGCTTTCACTCATAGGTTAACAAGATTTTGTTGGTGCAGGGAATGAGAACAGGGAAGCTCTGATTACTGTATTCTGCCATTCTTGGGCTAGAAGGAAGCCTATTATACGAAAATTCAAGCTTAAAATGAAAAGAGGAGAAACACGCAAACTAATTTCCATTCAAAATTTTGGAACTATATATGCCACAGCTGTTTTTAGATCTCCTTATGCTTTAATTTTATCTTAAAAGTTGTTACTGGTTCTCAGCAAATGTGTTCTCAATAATTGCACCTCGGAAGATGCCATAGGAGCCAACTAGGGGATGAGGTTCCTTCAGCCCCGCCTCCAATAATATATTTGAGGGTGGCTGGCCTACCTAAATTTGATAGGCATTCTCATTCAAATGGTGTGGGTGTGTGCTGTGTCATGTGATAAATTACGCAGGGCAGGGGTTCCCTGGCTCTTCCCGCCCTCCCAATATTTTATTCAAGTAGGCACCCCTGGAAGATGCTGAGAAACTCCTCCCCAGGCGATGGGGGTGGCAGCACCATTGAGAGGCTGAAAGGTGATGAGAGAAAAGTCTTCTGTAGTAGCCTCTAGTTATGGAATGCTCTCCCCAAGGAGGCCTGTGCGGCACCAACCTTGATATTGTTTCAGCACCAAAGTATTTGAGCAGTGCCAGTGACATATTGCATTGTTAAATCTGTTTTTATGTGATTCAGAACTGTATTTTCCTGTTTGCTTGGTTGCAAATTGCTTCAGGACTTTTTCGTGGGAAGTGATATATGTATAAATTTAATAAGCCTAACCTAAACTTAATCGTAGCAGCAAAAAAAAATGGTAGCACAACCCTGACATCTAGTGGCAGCTATGGGAGTGCATTAGAAGATGGACCTACTACGGTATTTAACTATTGGCTTTATGTCACTTGAGGCTGCAACTTGCACAGCCTCCAGAGTTTCACTGATGAAAACAGGGACCTTTCTGCATGAGTGAACAGAGCCCAGCGGCCCAATGGCGTGGCGTGGCAAACCATGGTGGACGAACACAACCCAGATTCAAATGTGCCGCAAGCAGAAAATAGGAATTGAAAGAGCAACGTGAGCAGATTGCTCCTGAAGACAAAAGCAGTGAGGCAAAAACTATAGACTACAAGGAACACACATGTACACATCATATTGCAATTATGCCATTTAAGGGCCACTGGTCCCATTTTACAACTAAGGGACACCGTGACATAGCATTAGGTGAAGGTCAGTCAGTCAATCCATGGTGGAGAGTTCTTAAGTAATAATGCAGACTGCTTCTTGCACATATGCTGGGTAGATTTTCCTCACTGCAGCCTCTCTCTCCTCTTCAGGGCTGTACGCAGTGATGGCCTATCTCCCCTACAAGTTTAAGTCCCAACACCTCTCTCTCTCTTGAAATTAAGGAGCAACTCTGCTTAATTTTGCTGCGGCCAGAAAAAACCCCCATTGCATTCCACGGTGCAATCCAGTCCTAGACCCTTCCCCCTTCCAACTTCCCATGCAAAGACTCTCCACAAAAACATATGTTTTCTCTTAGAAATGACCCTGCTTTCTTTTTACTGGAAAGATCACTTATCACCCAGACTTACCTAGTGCAAAGACATAATAGAGCTCAGCTCAGGAGTCTGTTTTCAACACCAAAGCTGAGACCTGGAATATGGGAAGAAAGAGCCCCAGGACACGGGCAGAGCAAGACCCTCACTGAACAACTGCCATCTTCAGCCTCCCCACACAGGTAGAATTCAGGTGAAAGTTCTTTCCAATTACATGCTTAGCTAGGTGTAAAAGTCCAGTCCATTTCCTCTCTCTCTCTATATATATATTTAAAAACATATCATTCCTCTCCAGTCACTTCTCTCTTTACAGCAACCCAATTTACAAAACAAAGATGTTTCTTTTTCATTATTAAATAAATTAAATAACTTGCCAGCACAGTGGGAGAGGAGAGAATTCTGAATGCAAAACAAAAAGGGGGAGACAATACAAATACCCTCAAAGGACAGAGGAGGGTAGCAGTAATGGTGAAATTGTTCTGGGTGGGTAAAACATACGCTGCAGCAGATGCCAGTATTAACTGTCTAGATGTTACTGTAGTTATCCATGCAGTGTTTTCCACACTGTTTTAAACTCTATGTCAGGGGGCCAGGAACCTGCAGCCCTCCAAACATGGTTTTAATGACCAGGCCAGTTGGGATTGATGAGATCTGGCATCCTTTTTAAAACAGGGTGACTAGAACTAAATAAAACATTCTTAAAATGGGGAAAGGCCAAAGGTCTGAGATTAAGGCTCATGCTTTGCAGGCAAAAGGTCTAAGATGCAATTCTTGGCAACTCCAGCTGAAGTCTCTCACACAGCAGGGCTGGAAGAGACTCTTGCCAGAGGCGCTAGAAAGCTGCCGCAAATCAATACAGATCAGCCTTCTACACCCTGGTGCATTTCAGTAGCTTTGGACTACAACACCCATCATCCCAAATCATTTGCAATCTTAGCTGGTACTGATGGGAATTGTAGTCCAACAACACCTGGAGGGCACTAGGTTGTTACATTCCAGGCCGACATTGATGTCTATGGGCTTATCCACTCTTACCTTTCCTCTGCTCTTTCTAGGCATGGTCCACAAATGTCCTTTTTGGTCCAGAGCTTTCCCCTTGAAAACCCAATCTCTAAACCTCAAATGGAGCAAACATCAATCTGCAGAAAACCCAGCTGACAAGGGTTGCCATATTTCAAAAAGTAAAAACCAGGACACCCCACAACAACCAGGCACAACTGATCAGGGAAACCTTGGGGCAAAAAATAACGCTTGGGCATGGAGCGTTCAAGCATGGATCTTGAAGGAGCAGGTAACTTATTTCACTTTTAATTCAATATATTGGTATTGTGGAATTTTATTTGTTTTCATTCCCTTTCCTAATAACTCCCTCGATCACAAAGGGGGCAGTCGCTGCATATGCCACAGAGATTTTCAAACATACAAAAGTTATTAGCATGCATAGAGGATGGGTTGAAGTTGAACGTTTCTGCCTGCTCTCTCCTCCAGTTTACAAAACTGTTCTGGCAACTGCAGATCCCCTGGAACAGTCCCATATGCCTATGGAATTCTTACATAAGGATAATACTCTTAGAATATTATTTTGAATTTGGGTAATGCCTATGAAAGAGATTTAGAAAATGTTATACAAAACATACCAACAAAGGTTGTGGCAGGTGAAACGAAATGCGTGGACGTGCCCTTTCATGCCATTTGGAACAAGTAGTTCATTCAAAAGGTGGAAGTAAGTAGATTTTTGGCCCTGGCAGGCCTATAAAGTGTTGCTAGATTGAATATGCTGCAACCTGCAAATGACAACAGTCATCATTAGTCATCAAGATGCACCAGCTAGTTCCAAATAAGCCCCTGAAAGGAATTTAGGCCCTCTAGAAGCCAATATCCACAGGTCCCACTGTGGTCCTTGGCTTCTCCTCTTCCTTTTGTTACATGTCTGTCAGTAAGACAGTCTCCCCAACTCCCCTGCCCACAAAATTATGATGGGCAACTGCTTCTGCCCACTGGACTACTCTGTGCCTTCTGAGATCCTTCAATTGCACAGATCTTTCTTCATCATCAGGCTTTCTGGCCTTCCTTTGCTGCCTGCTGTTCCTGAGTTTGTATATGCAAGGCAGGCCCTCTCGTCTGTTGTCAGGACTTTTGTTTGCTGTTTAGTAGCACAGGTCCCACAGTAGCAACTCTTAACCCTGGGTCAGTCAAATGCAGGGAATGCCAATATCTATTTACAGAGGATCACAAACCCCTATCTCCACCCCTCGTATAGCCCAGACAAAGAGGTCCAGCTTTGAGGGTCGTCTGGCAATTCCACCTGCTTAACTTCACCACCTGAAGTTAAACAGTACCTGAGATACGTTGCAACCATTTTCATACCAGTAGAGGAGCAAAAGGTACAAATGCTGCTGTTGATTCATAAAATAAAATCTCCTCCCCCTTCTGTTAATGACTTATAAATGTGATTCAACCTTTCCCTCTAGGTAATTTCATTCTCTTGCATCTCAAAATAAATGACATACATCCTTGGGCAAAGGCCCTCTTACATTCAATTTAACAAACCATACGCACATTATTGGGATGACAAATAACAGGTGTTACAGAATATAGCCACTTCTGGGGGCTGATTCATGCATGTACATCACTAGGAGATAATACGTCTTCCAATGACTTGCAGTTGAATCTGTGAAACCACTAGAAAGTGTTGTGTCCGAGGTGATGCAAGGTGATATGAAAGCTGTGATGACTGTTTCACACACTGTCATCACTTAACATTTCAATCCCTTAGTTCTAAAACTAGATGGGTGAAAATAGAAGTGTTTTTGACCTTTTTAAAAAATGATTGCTTTTTCTCTCACTTTCTTTTTTCATCTCTTCCTTCCTCCAGGGAGCTCAGGGGCAGCATATACAGCTTATTTCCTCCCAACCCCTGTTATCCTTACAACAGCCCTGTGAAGTAGGTTAATTATTGTTCCAATGTCTCTAAGTGAGCACCATAACTGAGTGTAGATTTCAACTCAGTTCAGTCTTAGTTCCAAACTGCATCCACTGTACACCACTCTGACTCTATTTTCTGTCTCTCATAATCCACTTTCATTTTAGCCTGATCAATTTAAGGAGATATTTCTCAACCATCCATAAGGACATAACATGGCATGAAACACCTTTAAAGACATAGCACAATCTCACATTGGTCTCAGAAGATGTTGCCACACCCATAAGGCCAAACCTACATTTAGGCAGAATGAGGCTACTATCTTGGGCAGCAAATACTGGGGACAAGGGAGCATTGGCAAAGTATTGGGGGTAGAGATGTGCATGCCATGTGGCCTGTCCTGCATCCCCTAAGCTAGCTTGCTGCTCTCAGCCAAGGTTGCAGACACTGTACATTTGCTAGTCTGGTTGGCTTCTATATATTGGAGGGGATACCATCTTCTCCTTTGTCTAAGTCGGCAAAATATCCTGGATAGCCCCTGCTCTAACCATTCGAGGCAACAGTGCGAAATCAATTTCATGCAAGTTCTCTCTCTCTCTCTCTCTCTCTCTCTCTCTCTCTCTCTCATATGTTTTGCCAGTATGTAACTCATTAGATCCATTGGGGCAGTTTTACTGTACGGTACGGTATATTCCACTATTACATGCCAAAATAACAGCCCCATGTAGTTTAAATCACAGCAAAAGAAACAAAGGTTAGCATTAACCTTCATCTAGCCCTTTTCCATTCATTCATTTTGTCTAATCTAGATCTGCATTTTGAAAACACATTAGCTGGCAAACAAAAAGCAAATTTTAACTGGATTTTTACCTTTTGACAAAACTTCATATTATTCTCCATCTCTCCCTTATCACTCTGTCTGGAAAGGTACCCCTCTGGATTTTGGAGATATTAAGTTTTCCCCATGTGTAACACTGTGCACTCAGTTGGTAACCAACAAAGGAAAGCAAAATGAGGATTTGTTCACTGCTGCTATTATATTTTTTCCCCATTACTGTTCCTCCCACTAGAGGCAGCTGAAACAAAAGCAAATCAGGAAGCGTATTTCCCTTAGGAGGATGCCAAGAACAGAAAGTCAAAGCAATGAATAAATGTTGTGAAGGAAATCAGCCCGAAGTGTACATTTACAGAGAAAATAAGAAAATGAATTTCTTTGGTATTTCAGTAGTCTGAAAGAGAAAGTGGCTCAGGAGTAATTAACCACAAAGCTACGAGACAAGGTGAACTTCAAATAGGTGCCAAAAAAGTGTATTGATGTAATTAAATTGCCCAAAGCATTTTGATGAGTGCCTTTCTCAGGGGAGTCAACTGCGAGTTCTTCTATATCAAAATGGTGCTCACAAAATGTTTTCATTGGGAAGGCATGTGCATTCGGTGCCATTACCACCATCAGTTTTCCACATCTGCGTCCACAGATCACCTAAGTACAAAGAGCACACAGATTGATTCTGCCATTCTGAAGTATGCCCTGAATATATCAATATTCAAAGTCTGGAGGTTGGGTGAGTATGAAGGAAGCATGTTGAAGGGGGGAAGTCCTGGAACAAGAAGCAGGATGGGAGAGGAAAAGCAGCAGCATGTGATAAAGTTCCAGCCAGTTGACAGAACTCAAAAGAACATATGAGGCCTACTACATCAGACCAAAAGCCTATCTACTCCAACATCCCACACTGGCTAAGAAGATGCCCATGGGAAACCCACAAGCCCTCTCCTGCTGTTGTTTCCCAGAAACTGAACTTGGGGGGGGGGGGGGTGTAGGACAATAGCTCCCATGATTGCGAGCCACTGATACCCTCCACAAATGTGTCCGAAACCTCAGTAAAATGAGAGGTGAGATCCTAGTATCAAAATAATCTTCAAGCTAAATAGGAACAGCTGCTTTCTCAGAGAGAAGCTTTGAAGAGTCGGGCTCAGATTCTTGGGATTTAAGGCTTGACAAAGGAGAAAGACATGAAAGACAGTGATATTTGTTGAGATCCATAGCAATGCACATCCAGGATTCTAGCAGGACCACCAGACTGTCTTACTGTTAACATAGCCCAGTTAACACAGCTAGGGTTTCAAAGAGCGTTGCCAAACATAGTTCAGTTTCCCTTGCCCCCCCCCCTTTAAATATGCTCATTCTGATACTTTCAAGAAAGCTGGGAATAATATTGTCCTTATCAATCTAATTAGTTCCATTTATTCAGAAATGCCTTCCAGATAAGAAACACTGGGGAGGGGATCTTAAGATGATTCACATTAGAAAGGCAAGAGACAGAGAGAAGGGTTGTGTATTGCAAGCCGCTCAGATCACTTTGGTATCAGGCAGCATATGAAATGTGTTATTCAATTAATAGTTTTATGCAAACAAGGCTAAACTACTCTTCTATTGCCATGAATGCCATCAAATGTATGTGTCGACTCACTAAGAAGCAGCAAGGTGTATCCTCTCAATAAGGAGTTCCCACGGTGTACCATTTGTAGAGTGTTTCTGTAATGTTATGGCTAAGAATATTTCTGTAGAAATTCTGTGATCAATCCCTTGCTCTTTTTTTTTTTTTGCCCCCCCCTTTTTTTGCTTCTTTTAACTAATAGGTAACTTTGGGTGGCTGCCCACTTATTCAGACCAGTTGGGGATGGTCATCCCTCTGCTTTGTTCTATTTTCCCAGTAAAAAAGTGGCTCCTAAACATCTATTTGTCCAGGCGAAGACAGGGAACATGTATTTACCATGGGGCAAACACCAGCTCAGAGACAGGAAAGTGTGTACATTCATTCACTCCCACACACTCTGAATTATTCATAATTATCTTATGGTGCAACTCTGTACATGCCTACTCAGAAAGAAAACTGAGACTTACTCCCAGGTAGGCATGGATAGGATTTCTGCCATAAGTTCTTTCAGTTCCCACCCTTAATAGGCTTCCTCCCTTCTAAACTAAAAAGCAACAACACTCTAACTTTACATTGGAGGATGGGGTTCCAATCTGTTGGGGTTTTCCTCCCCAGACACTATTAGAATGGGCAATAGGGTGGTAACAGGGTCATATGCTGTTCACTAGCTGTTCACTATTTATCATAAGGTTTGAAAGAGCTGCTGCATATCCAACTGTATGCACAGATCATATGCACTACAGGATAACAAAACCTACTTTTTTGGATTTTCCAATTACTTGGAGAGCTTCTTTGTATGTGCAGAGGCTCTTTCACATCATACCATGAATGCATAGAGGCTGGGCTTGTCCAATTCACTTTCCCCCATCCCTTGTGTTCCAATGACATCAAAGCCAGAACGAAGTAAATATGCCATCCTCTTTCATCTTGTTGTGGCATTTGTATTTGGTATCAGTCATGAGCAAAACTTACTTTTATCAATGACACATTATCACACTGATTTAAAATATTATCCTGATTTCATATTAAGGTCTGCCCATATCAGGTTGTGAGTATGTGATTCTCCCACTTGCCTTCTGTGTGTTTCTTGGAAGAAATTCTTGGTTAACACCTGTCCTAGTATTCCTGCTGCACGAACTCATGCCAGCTCACTATAATCAGACTGTTCAAGCCTCAAGAAATCCTAATGAAATATGCAAGGCGAATCTAACTGATCCCAGTGTACTGAAGAAGAAATGAACACAAGACAGAAAGGCAGATAGAAAGGGATGTCATTCCCTCCCCCCCACTCCCCCAACCACCCCTGTGACATTTTTATTTTATGGAACAGCTCACACAATAGCCCTTTGACAGAGCTCAGTGGAAGCAACCCTTCAGTATCTTCCAGGGAATCCTACATAGGGAAATTGCTTGACTTAGTTTACAGAGATAGTACTGTGCTGCACTGGAAGCTACTGTAATGAAAGAAGTCACAAGCAATGAAGAAGTAGAAAGGGCAACAAATGTGGTTTTATTCCATGGGATTAATGATGCACTATAAAAGAGCTGATTTCCTCTGAAGGAAGTATGAATTAAGTCCAGTGCATTGATTGAGCCCTATCTCCTAAATTCAGGATGCAGAGCAAAGCTTCCAGTCCAATGACAACACCACAGTTACTGGCAATCACATTGCATGGCAGCAAATACATTATAATTATATGATTTTACCACTGAGCAGTATACTCACCAGTGCGCTGCAGAAAATCATGGCTCTCTGACATACATGTGCACCTGAGTGATACATTTGATCACAAAAAGTGGTTTTGTTGTGCAACAGCAAAAATCGACTTTAATTGCATGACCTGAATGCCCCAGGATGGAATTCAATCCCACCAACAAAATAACGACATCTGGAAGTGTCTGATAAATGCAACAATTGCTTGAGGTAACATTGTATAGCCTCCCCACAAACAAACCAGAATGAATGCTAAATAAACAGCTGACGTCAAATAACATCCCCACAAACTTTGAGCAGACAAATGATCATTAAACAGGCTGTCTGGGAGCAACTTTTACCTCTTTGAGTCCCAGCTGCTAATTGAACTTTGGTCCATCAATTCAATTCCATTCACTAGCAAAGGTTAATGTCTCTAACACAACCAGCTGCATGAAAAACAGGATAAGGATTCGTATGGAATGAGTCTCTCAATTCAGTCTGGACCCACTGTGTGGGGCTATGGGCTAAGACCACCTCCACAGGATGCAACCACATATTCATACAACCCCTGTTTGAAAATGTGTGTCACATTTCATGCAATTGTACCCACACATATGTCCATTTATGTTAAGTCAGGACTGAGCCTGAAACTACCTAGGCAAAGGATACTGCAGAGCTGGGAAAGGTGCAGAAAAGAGCAACCAAAATGCTAGAAAGCTGTTTCTTTTTAATGAAAGCTTACTCATTTTAAGGGGAGCAACTGTGAGCTGGACCATAAAGAAGACTGATCTCCAAAGAATTGATGCTTTTGAATTATGGTGCTGGAGGAGACTCTTGAGAGTCCCATGGACTGCAAGAAGATCAAACCTATCCATTCTGAAGGAAATCAGCCCTGAGTGCTCACTGGAAGGACAGATCGTGAAGCTGAGGCTCCAATACTTTGGCCACCTCATGAGAAGAGAAGACTCCCTGGAAAAGACCCTGAGAAAGATGGAGGGCACAAGGAGAAGGGGACGACAGAGGACGAGATGGTTGGACAGTGTTCTCGAAGCTACAAACATGAGTCTGACCAAACTGCGGGAGGCAGTGGAAGACAGAAGTGCCTGGCATGCTCTGGTCCATGGGGTCACGAAGAGTCGGACACGACTAAATGACTAAACAACAACAACAACTGTGAGGGGGGAGGATTGCATAGGTATATTACAAATATGCATTGTGTGGAGAAAGTGGAGAGGAAGAGCAAAGTTTCTCTCTCTCATAATGCTAGGATCCTGGTTACTCCAATTAAGCTGAATGTTGGGAGAGTCAGAACAGGCAAAAGGAAGTACTTCTCCACACAGCACAGAGTTAAAACTATAGAATTTGCTACCATGGGGGTCAACCAATGTGGATGGCTTTAACAGGGGATTAGACAAATCCATGAAGGATAAGGCTATTTGTCACAATGGCTGAAATTCACCACCTACTGTATCATAGAATTACAGAATCATACAATTGTGGTGTTGGAGGGGGCCCTGAGGGTCATCTAGCCCAACCCCCTGCAATGCAGGAATCTCAAATAAAGCCTCCATGACAGACAACCCTCCAACCTCTACTATCAGAGATAATATGCCTCTGAATACCAGTTGCTGGGGTTCACAGGTGGGTAGAGTGCTGTTGCACTAATGTCCTGTTTGCAGTCCTCCCAAAGACTTCTGGTTGGTCACTGTGAGAAGAGAATGCTGAATTAGATAGGTCTTTAATCTGATCCAGCTTCTTATGCTACACCATGCAAGTCAACCCTTGTGCACATTGATTTGTTGCCTTGAGGTTTCATCTCAAAGAAGCTTCTAAGCAGCTTGTTACATAACGGGAGAGTCACTGCAGTGAACGTTTAAATGTCAGTCCCCTAATCAGGTAGAATTTGTAATCCACACTGTGCTGGTATTAAATGGATTGATTCCTTCCTTTTTACCCAAAAATGTCCCCTTTTTCCCTTGCAGTACCAGCTATTGTATAAAGGGTGTTTAAATGAACTTCAATCCCGGGTATTGCTAGTGCGTTAGCTGAAATTACTGCTCCCAACTGCAAAGCTTAAAAGCAATCGGAAACAATTTCATTAGTGTTCCATTAGAGATTAAACAGGTTGGTCTTTTTGCATTCAGGAAAACACTAGAGAGCTGCCCTGGGCAATGATGTGAGTATGTTGCAAATGATTATCTAAGCAATGAAGTCATATTTACAGCAAAAGGTTGCCAATAGCATCAGAAAGTGTTTGGCTTGTACAACAAGTACAGCTATTCACACATCCTGGTGCAAATTAAGGAAAGGTGGAACTGAAAGGGAGACAATTATGTCCAACAGGGGTGCAAAAGAAAAATTCTGTCAGCTACTGTGCTCTTTATGCAACCGGCATAAAAAAGCTTGTGGTTGAACCATATTGATAATCTGCTGCATGTGCAAATTTGGCACCACAGAGCAATAATAGAAATGAGACTTTTTAAAATCTGTGGTACCAGATTTGTGCACATTCCAGGCCAGTGTCAGGAGGACACAAAAAAGTAAGAAGAATGCTGACACATTTTTAAAAAATTGAATTGTAAGTCACATAAAGAACTTTTAGGTAAGAAACAACTTACTACTACTACAATTAAGTAGGAGTAGGAGTATATATGGTCTTTTATAATTAATTTGGTATTGTATTTTGAGAATTTTTTCAATCTGAAAAGGCCTACAATTTGAAAAGCACTGGGATTTTCTGAGCTTATAATAAATCTTCTTAAACCTTGTGTCAGATTCCATCATCGAATGAAAGGCGGGGAGGGGGGAGAGAGACAGAATGTGAAGGGAACCACCATCACAGGTAAATCTGAGGATTAGATCTCAAGATGCTGAGTGTTATTTCTATGGACCAGGGAAAGTCACACTGTGAGAAAAACAAGCAAGAAACATACTGTACATGATGAAAGCAGGATTTCTGTTAAGCGATTTGGTAGTTCATTGGCTTCAATGAGTAGTTGAGCAATATGCTTATAAAAGCACCAGTACTGAATAGTACTGAGATAGCTGGAATCTCTAATTTCTCCCATATAATTGTTCCGGTCCAAGTCACTGCCACAGCTTGTAGTGCTTACAAACCAAGGGCATTGGGCTATGATCACCTTGGATGATCCCTTCATAAGCATCTTAATTATTATTTTTATTATAACACCATCTATCAGAGTTTTAGGGAAGCCCAACCAGTGTGGCCACACTGGGTGCCGAAGTGCAGGGGGCACCACAACCATGCTGTAGAACAGAGTGCAAGACATGGGGCACCAAATTTTAGCGCACAGGGCGCGGCTGAAATTTGACACCATTGCCTCTATGTACATGGTGCTTTACAAAGAACAGGTTTGACAAATGCCCACTCCTAGGGTTTACTATCTTGAACAAACACAGGAAAACATCAGAGAAAGATGGGGTGGAGGCAAGCAGACATGACTACAGGATTATTTCAATTTCACATATCTTCTTCTAGTTAAAATATGGCATTTGGGACCAGGGGAATGTTCCAAAAGCTTCCTAGAAAATGTGACTTTTGCAGAAAGACTTGAAGGGAGTAAGGGAGGTAGCCGAACAAAAGAGGTTCCAGGCATAAGGGGCAGCAAAGAACACAGTTACTCTCGAGTTGGGTGAGCAAAGGTCAAGATGTAAGAGTGCAGAGTTAAATTGGGGCAAGGCTTTGAAGGCAAGCCAGCGGAAGAGTTGAAGGTGAGATGTCACATGGTCAGAGAAATGAGAGAGATGGATAATATTAACAGAGTGCTGGATGGACATGGCTGAACAAAAGGGAAATAATGGAAGATCAGAAAGAGGAAGACTGTAACAGGCAAGGAGAGAGATGAAGAGTTTTCACTGAGGGAACATAGAGGAAGAGTTATATTTATGTAATGTTGTAATGTGAAAAGGAACACAAAGGAGGGGGAGGTAAAAAACATGAATCAATGAAAAAAATATGGCGTTGTGTCTGATCAATAAGGTGGATGGTGAAGCCGTCAGTGGATAAGAAGAGTAAACAAGGCATCTATTAATCAATGTTGCAATTTACTGTTGTTTTTACAGCATTTACCCTAGCCTCTCCTTTCACATCATGCAAAAGCAATAAAGCTGCAGCAATCTGCTCTGGAAAGCTGAAGCCATTGGTGTTTCGATCTCTCAAGACAGATCCATTAATTGTACTTTCCAAACATTTTTAAATATATGAGGAAGAGGTTAAGCATTATAATGAATTAGCACTGACAAGCAAAATACAAGGACAGATAGACAGACAGACAGATAGATAGATCAGAGATAGGTACATTCAAAAAGATTTTTCCTGTGATCTCTCGAAATATAATAAAACCCTACTGGTATATTTGTGTTAACAACAAAACAGTGGCTAGAACCAGATTTTGTTGCTTACTTGAATCCCATAACTCTCCCTACTGTTGAAGTAAGAGCCAGGCCAACCAAAAGCACCTAAGCAACCTAATGTATACAGTTGTAAAATTTTCAGAGCAATTTCCTGCTTTCTGCTCCAATCCACACTTATTGGCTTGATAACCGTCAAAGTAATAAAAAAGAGAGCAAGCATTACTTCTGCAGTGAATAGCCTTAACTGTGAATTAAAGGCCCTGTTTGCTCCTTTCAAAGTATTTTAAAGCCCAGGAGTTATTTGCAATAGTTTTGGAAAGGGAAAACATATTCTGTTCTATGAAAATTAATTGTTATAAAATAAGATTATTACAAAAAGATACTATAATTATTTACTGAATTCCACAGACATCTTACACAGAAGAATTGCTTCAAGGGAACCTAAGTCAATATCTAATATATAACAAACTTTACAGCATAATAATAGAAAGAAGAAGAAAAAAATTAACCATGCCAAGCAGAACATCCAACAAAACTATCTATAACAAAGATAAATAAAATATTGCCAGCACACATATACAAAAACTCTGAGAACAAATGCTCATCAGAAATAATAGCTCATCAAAACCATGAAATGCCTGGGATTAGACAGATAAAGTGTATATGCAATTTAAAATACTTTTTAAATTACAGGGGTCTGCTACTATCATGTGTAGATTGGACCTAGCTGGGTGGGTTGGGCTGGGTGGGTAGGTGTGGGTGTGAAGGGGGGGGCTGAATCTTCTCTCATCTCTCCCGTTTTCTTCTGCCACCTCTTCCCCATCACCTCTCTCCGCCAAGTTCACCTCTGATACTGGGCCTGACTTGAAGAAAAGCACCTGAAGCAGGTAAAAGCAAGAGGCATCTCCAGCCCATTCAGCCCTTTGAACTTTTCAATTGCATGCACACACACACCCTCTTTACACTTGAACAGGCAGGCTCACACTCAAAGGAGTTGGTTTACCGCTGGCTCATGTAGTCAGGGAATTAGTCAGAATACGAACTGAGTGATCAAATCAACAAAAGGAGAACCTGAGCTGAGCACCCCAAATTAAAGCAAATAAGGCCATCTGTTTTCCTTCCAAAACAAGGTAGTCATAGCAAATGCTTACTGCAACTCCATTACCCACAGCATCTATTATCTTCATCAAACTAAGGGTCATGCTGACACTACATTGCAGAACCATGGAAATGGGCTAGAACAGCTTGTTGTTGTTGTTGTTGTTGTTGTTGTTTTAAACAACTGCCTCAAGTCAATTTATGCATAGGATAGTTAAAAACAGTAAAGCCCACAAAAAAGCAAATACATTTAAAACAAGACTAAAAGCCTAACGAAGTATTTCTGGTAAAAACTCATTTAACCAGAAGGGAAACACTGTCAGAGCAAAACAACAAAAAGTCTTCAATTGTTTCCAGAAAGTGCAGATAGTGGACACCTGTCATATCTTGACAGGAATGAAATTCCACAGAACAGGGGCAGCCACACTAAAAACCCTGCTCCAAGTTATTGTAGAGTGGGCTTCTGAGATCACCAACTGGGTGATGAATACAGCCCCACCCAAGAAGAACATTGCTAAATTATTTTTAATGTGTGGATAGAAATTATATTATTATTTTCTTTTTACACACTCCTATCTTTTTACAGAGCTGAAATTACCTAGCTCCAAGAGTGGCTTGTGATCCGGAACATTCTTAGTTCAAATCTCACCTCAGCCATGAATCACTAGGTGGTAAATGGCAAGCTATAATTGCTTCAGCCTCAGACCCCCGCTACTGAGTTTTCATACAGGCTTGTAGGATTACTGAGAAAATGCGTATGAAGCTCTCTGAACACCTGTAACATGGATACTGAGTACTATACAAGGCTAGCTCCAGGTTTGAGGGGGGCCCCTCAAAAAGTATACTCAGCAGGTCTAGCTGGCAGCTCAGCAAATTGGCAGCAGTGGGAGGCAGGAGTATTGCTGCCATTTTATTAACCCACAATGAGAGTCTGAGCCGCCATTTAAATACACCACAATGTCCCAGAGAACTTCTGCTGGCTATAGCCTCTCTCTGTAAAGTTTGAAATAAAAAAGGACGCTAAGAAACTTTTCCTTGCCTTTATACTTTCCTGGGCACCCAGCCATGAGCCGCTGACAGCACCCTGACACTGGAAACCCCCTGTGTTGCAAAAACAGACTAACTATAAACAATCACAGGCAACACGCAGCTAATAATGTTTTAACCAAATAATTGTAACATGTATTATTTCTCAATTCTTAAACAGAAAATATATAATGGAGTCACAGAGGCAAACAAGCTTTTCAACAGTCATAATCCTGTAACCGTGCAATAATGGAAGCTCCAAGCGTAGCAATTCTAAACAGAAAGTATGTAATAGAATCACAGATAATGAAAGTCTATCACTTGCATGCCCAACATAAGGCAATATAGTCCATAACGTAGAGAACAGAACAGTTATTCCGGATGACAAACTGTTTTGATAGTAACTCTTCATCAGCAATTAAATGGTCCTAACAGGTACATCAAGTAGCATAGTATCAGCACTCACTAAGAAGTGAGAAGATGGCTGCAGGGGTCTGCCTCACCAGTGTGTTCCCCACAGGTAATGCACTAGCAAAGCAAACCACAGCAGGGTTGATCTCTCCACTCACCAGGTAGTGAGTAGAAAATGCAATCCTGAAAGCTGCAGGGATGTGCTTCACCAGCGAAGTAGCATCTAGCAAGATTGAACCCCACCACCCCACCTATAAGCTGATGTCACCCAGTGAGAGCTGGGCATGGTTTGGGGAAAATGGCCTTGTGGTTCAGCAGTGACAGGCGGTGGGGAAAGTAAAAATGTATACGTATAAGCTGAGTTGGAAAACAAGGTAGCCTACTGGAAAAGCAAAAAAGCTTGAAAGGTTTGAGGTCAGAAACCTGAAGAGAAGAACAGCTACAAGAGTGAAAAGGGGCTGGAACACTTTAAGGGAGCTGGAGTGTGTCAGAGAGCATGGATGCATGGGAAGCTAAGAGACAGACCAAAAAGGTACCATAAGCTGAACTGGGGGATGCAGATTGGCAAGTATTGACTTAGGTAAGGAAACAGTTTAGAATAGGTAAAGCTAGGTGCATTTATCTCTGCTTATTTTTAATAATCTCTTATGGATAACTGCTCAAAATGTAAAATTACCTTTTTCTAAAATCATTTTCTCAAAAAAACTGTTTAAATTGTTACTTACTAAAACATTTAGATTAAAGCATAGTTTGTTTAGGGAGGGATATGGTTTGAGGTCTTCTGAGTAGGCTTAACCACTTAAAAGTCCAGAGTTTAGTCGAGGCAGCCAGAAAAAAATAGAGATATCCACTTGGTGGCAGCAGTAAAGTTAAAAAGAAGGAGGAACTGATTTGCTTGCCTTCCTTCCCTTTCACAATGGGCTACACCCTATCACACACCTCTTCAGACCTATAACATCACCAGTCTTCGTAGATTTACTTTAATCTGTAACCCATCCCAGCCGCAAGATCAAGGCATGGTATTGCAACTGGAAACAAGTGTATAATATGTCAATTAAAAGCAGCTTAAAATACTAAAGTGCCCCCACCTCCTGCCAACTTAATGCTAGCTGTCAGAAGCCTGTCTAAACAGAAATAATTAAGAACATTTCCATGAGATGCACAACAATTAAGAGCATTACTTGTGAACTCTGGAAAGGAGTAAACAGGCAAAGTCTGTGGTGCTTTTCCCTGAGCAATTAACAGCAAAACCTCATCTCTGCAAAGAAGTATCACTAAAAGAGAGGGTATATATATTTTTATATCTACAATAATTACCATATGCCTTTCCAACTCAGTACTGAACACCGAAGGAGACATCTAATCAAAGTCCTTAAACCATCAAGTTGAAAACAGAACTAAAAACTAATTTCAGCTGTGACATAAAAAAAACATAGAATGGCTGCATTTCAACAAACCCCACCAGGGCCTTCCAAAAATGAAGCGTTCAAATGATAGCAAAATCTATGTAGCAGGGATGCCCAGCAGCTGCCTTCCTTGAGGCAAGGGAGTTCCACAAAAGAGCACCATAATTGGGGGGGGGGGCTTCCTCGCACCCAATTTCGGCCAAACTAGACTTTTGTGTTTAGCTTATGAAACACAGGCTTGCTGGGGAGGGGCTACTTTTTATATCAAAATGAGCACAAGGAGAAGAGAGTGTAATCCAGCCCCTCTTCCTCCACCTTACCTTGCTGTGCTCAGCTGCTTTCCTCTCAGCCCTCTTCCCTTCTGCTATGGGAAGTAGCCTAGAGGAAAGCATCTTAAAGTGCCCCCGCCCCCAGCATGGTGAACAGCACAGAGGTGGGGAGGAGAAGTCAACAACAACTCCAGCTGTATGAAATGACATGGAACTTATGCCATGCCCAATGCATTTTTGGGGGAAAATATTTCCTGGGGGCCATGCAGAGGGAGGGGCAGCCAGGTGCACTTGCCCCAGGCCTTGGAGGGCTAAGGTGGGTGGGGGGCCCTGCCAGGGACTGGCTGTTTTTTGTTTGAGTTTATAACCTTCTTCTAACAAGACTCCCACCCTGGGCCTCAGACAAGCTCTGCACGGATCTGCCTCGGGAGGGATGGATGGATGGATAGGTAGGTAGGTAGGTAGGTAGGTAGGTAGATTTAGCAGCAACACATTTTTATACTGTTCCACTCATTTGCTGTGAACTTCTGCTAAACAACTTGCACCTAAGTGTGTTAGTCCTAGAATAAGCATCATTTCAAGTACCTCAAGTTTCCCTTCTCTTTCCACTCTCCCCCCCCCCCCCGCCCCCAGCCACCACTCCTTTAATTTTTCTTGATTTGAACCTGGAAGCAAAACTGAAATCTAGTGGAATTGCTGCAGGACAAGGAGAATATGACACCTAACCACATGCATAAAAGCTAGTCACATGCTCTCAAGCATCTGCATATAAGGAGCCCCATCCTATATGTTGCCATCACTTTTGTGACACAAGCAGAGAGGCCTGGCTGTGTAAAATCAGATGAAACCTAGTCAAGCAAGTGGAGTGGCTGGAAACAAGGACGAAGGAAACAAATTCATATCTCAAGGATACCAAGCTACAGGCAGATTTAAATAGGAATAGGCAATCATTGTAAATACACGACCTCAGGGCTCTGTCACATGATTCCGAAAATCCTACAATGGCTTTAGTTCATTGAATAAAAAAATTACTTTTTTAAAGACATGTTTCCCCGCTCTCTTTTACCAAATCATAACCTCTGCAGCTATAAAAAGATCCCGTCCATGAGTCTGGCTGTTTTTACAATTTGCTTCCATGTTTATGACGGTCACTCATTGAACTGATAGGAAACGTTACCAAGGAGATCATTTTGCATCCCACATGGTGTTGCTAAAGCAACATGACTAAATTAGGCACCAAGTCTCCATGTACTGTATTTGCACTGATAAGAAAATTAAACTGTCACAGCATTAAACTCTACTGGGTGTGTCTATTTGCCAAATGCTCGAAGATTGCTAAATAGAAATGGGCCTAGTTTTTCTCTCCATGTGCATCTCATTATCTCTGACTGGAACATAAACAGAGACATCCCAATTCACAAACCAGGTTCAAGCTTGCTTCTTCAGATATACATCCCTTGAGCATCTCGCTAGATTTTGCTTCTCTTGGCTTCATTCATAATTCACAGTTTTTAAACTATTACACGGGTCATCAACTTTTGGGGGCGTGTAAGTACATTTGAATTTTTGAATGTCATGAGCTAATTCCAGCAAAATTAATTTGAGCCTTGAAAAGCACATAGAGTTGACACTCAGAGGTAGTGGGAAATACACTCTTCCAAATTTCTCCTTCAGGTCTTTGTACTTTTCAAGAGAGAAAAATGGTTCCAAGAATCATAGAATAGAGTGGGGGCTCAGAGGCTTCATGGGCACTAGGGGAAGACCACAGAGAAATTATTCCAGCCACGGACACTACAATGGTGACCCCTGAACTTTGTTGCGATCTCATTCTTTGATTTTGGTATTTAAGTTATTGCCTGCTGCAGTCTGTTGGGCAGTGCATGGTGCAATTCTTGACCACTACCAAGCTGTAGCCAAGGAGGAGGAAGGTCCCATGCACTCGCTGACCACCACCAACACTGATGAGTGGAAGATGACTTGGTTCACACCATGCAAGTGATGCCACCCTGTTTCTATGCAAAGTCCTTCAGCAACCTGCTCTAGCAAAAAGTCAGTATTTTGTCAGTATTTTGTCACCTTGCAGTGTGTCTGGAGTTCATCTACAGTTCCAGCTGCCACAGCTGAGTGCCAGACTAGGATTGAGGAGACCCGGGTTTAAAAAACCCTTTCAGCCATGAAGTTTGCTGGGTGACTTTGGACCCATCACTATTCCTCAGACTAATCCACCTCACGGGACTGTTGTAAATATAATGTGTGTGAGTGGGAGAACGACATGCACTACTTTGAGCAGCTTAAAGGTAAAGGGACCCCTGACCATTAGGTCCAGTCATGGCCGACTCGGGTTGCAGCGCTCATCTTGCTTTAGTGGCCAGCATGACTAAGCCACTTCTGGCGAACCAGAGCAGCGCATGGAATTGCCGTTTACCTTCCCGCCGGAGCAGTACCTATTTATCTACTTGCACTTTGACGTGCTTTCAAACTGCTAGGTTGGCATGAGCTGGGACTGAGCAATGGGAGCTCACCCCGTCACAGGGATTCAAACCGCCAACCTTCTGATCGGCAAGCCCTAGGCTCAGTGGTTTAGACCACAGCACCACCTGCATACCTTGAGCAGCTTAGTGGAATATAAATTAATTAATTAAATAAACAAACTAGGCCTCTTAAGCAAATATTAGGCACAAAATGGATCAAGTCTCAAGCTATTCTGGCCATTAAATAATTTACTATGGTAGAGTTTGCCCATCTGATGCATAGGATCCCAGGTCACCCCATCCAGGTCACTTTTAGCAACACAGATCCCTGGAAAACTAGTCCTACTATGTCACAAGACCCCCCCCCCCTGATTTGATTTTTGAGTTATTTTGCCTTATACTTATCCCAAGACAGCTCAAGCTTAACACAATTTAATTATACTGTATTAGGTCAGCTCATACAAGGACAGTTAATCTTTGGCACCCACTAGTAAAACTCCCCAGCCATCAGAAGTGCATACAAAGGCCTCTTCAGAACAGTGTCAACAGCCTATAATATGCTTTCTGTTCATCAGCTTTGTTTTGCTTAACGTTAATTAATGCTTCGGATCCTTGATATTGGAAAATGCATAAATACCATATAAAGCCTCTAAGTAGGCTTGGTCTCTTGTAAACTCAATATATATAAGTAGCACCTCTAGGGGCAACTAACAGTGTCAAGAGGCATTTTAGCAGGAAAATGACAAAGGAAGAAATTGAGGGATCTTGCAGGTTTTTTAAGTTCTGTGGATTCCCACAGATAATTTTGTGAAAAACAAAAAAACTATGAATAGTTGTAAGCACATGCTTAACATGTAGTCTGTTCCTTTGGTACATCAGGAGACTCAGGTCTAAAACCAAGTTACTACAGATTGCTCTGCTGCAGATAGGAATGGATTTACCAGTAGTCACTGCAAAACACACAGAGAACAGGAATGTCCCGTTTCTCTGCCACAGCTCCTGTGCCTTCATCAGCTACATGACAAGCAGAAAATCAACATGTGAAGCTTCTCTTGGTTTGGAGATGCAGGAGAAGGGGGAGAATGCTTTTAAAGAATTTTGACAAAGGAAGTTCTCATGTGCAGATTCCATTGGTATGGAAAATATTTTGTGCATATCAGATTCATTTCAATAGTAGTATAAAAGTTGCCAATAGATTGTGCCTTCTTTCATCTTCTTGCAAATAATGAGTAGAAAAGGATGTTTCCCCCCTTTAATCTCTAGTCTTCAGCCACCCCCTTTAGCTTCCCAAGGGAAAAAAGATCAAAGGTGACTATCATCTCAGAAATGTTGATGATGTCACCCAACTCCTGGAAAACATCTTAAGAAAGCTCATTAGTTCCATTCCATTTAATATTCACTTTGCTTAGATCCTCTTTACTGTATTCTTCATCTACAGCAGGAGATTTTTATTAGCCTGAACTATATAAGAAGCTGCAGACATTACACAATGATACCCATTATAGCATTTTAGCATCCAGGTGATGCTTTGTATCAACATCACCTAAAGATCTTGTGAGGCCTCTGGAACAGTGAAAAAATGAGTACCTCCCAAGGCTCCGGACACTCCTCTTGCATTCTGGAATATGTCTCAACAACACAATTGTTCATTTCATTTTGTATAAAAATACATCCGAATAATGCATCAGATGGGATTCATCATCAGAATAGATTTCTAACTCTTTCAGAATCCCCACAAGGCAGTTTACAGGGAGGAAATAAAAACACAGAGAAACTTCATAAAAATACTAATTACAATTTCAAAAAAGCCCCACCAACTTCAAAGCCAGCAGAAACTAACACTTTTTTCCAAGAATAACCCATTAACCAAATGCAGGCATAAATTAAAAGATCTTAAAAGTTCTCTCAAAACCAAGAGTGATTTTCATGGTGGGAGGGGAGGAGTTCCAAATAAAAAGAAGCTTAAAACAAAATCTGGTTAGTTAAACAAGGCGGCATAATAATGCAAGGTTTAAAATTGTCATGTTTAGAAAAGGGTCAGTGTTTTTCCTTATATAATTATATCTGGTTTATACATAACAAGTCAGGATCTACTGAAAGTAAAATTAAACTCTATCAAAGCCCTCTTCCTAGCTAAAGGAGGAGGGTGTAAGGGGAAGCTCATAGCAGCCCCTTCCTACCTGTGGCTGTAATGCTAAAACCATGGTTCAGCATTATGTGTGAACCAGGCCATGGTTTTCTATTTTGTTAACAAGCTATGGTTTGAACAAACTATCCTGTATTTGGACAATGTCAAATTTGTCTGCATATACAGTGATGTTGGTACCCTGTGAAGTGGCCTCAGCTCAGTTCAGATTCAGTTGATGGTGACTAACAGGTCTCAGATATCTTCGCAGAAAGGAAATTACTTCTGCTTGTATCTGGATATTAAAAATATCTCATTACATGACTCCACTCTGTGCCTCTGGCATCATTAAATGCTCGCTATGCTGTGAGAAAATGTTGCTGTTGCTAGACTGTAAATTAGCACCAAATTTTTCTCTCTACTGCCACAGGGCCTTATCTCAAATGTGTCATAAATCTCATCTCATGTTTAGCATGTATCTCTACTCTTTTCCTCCCAATGATGTTTTACACACTTGAATGCTGCCTTCTTATGAATTACAAGGCGACCAAATAGTGACACACTAGAAGAGGCAAGCTAAGGAAAGCAAGCATTATAAATATAGCTGAAAGCTATACTGAACTGTTTTTTCCTCATAACCCTCTTGTAATATTCCAGGTTGGAAGCTTAGATAACAAGGCTATTTTTAGCCCTCTAGGCTGACTGCCTATGTAGCATAAAAGCAAAAATACATACAAAAAATTCCTTCTGTATCACAAAACCCTTTTGTTTCCAGACATTTCCCCTTGGGAACACTCTATCAATAATGTATACATTATTAATATTTCTACACTAGAGTTTTCTTTAAAGTGCTCATCTTGGCTACATTTCAATACCTCTACATGTGCAACATTCTAACCTTTTAAAGCAGGGAAGATGAACCACCAGCTTGCAGGCCAGATCCTGCCCCTAAAATGACCCACCAAGCACTGCCTAATTTTGTCAGAAGTTATATTAAAGAAGCAAGTGTATGCTACGCAAATGGGTATCTATTTGATTATATCTGAAAGATCTATAGTACAATCTGTTTTGCCATATGTACATGCAGTGCTTTTTTTCTGAGGGGACACAGGGGTACACATGCCACTAAACATTTTGTGAATCTAAGTTTGGCTTTAATGGGGGGCAGTATTTCAATATGAGTAGGAAAATGAGAGTACCCCTAAACATTTTTTTAAGGAAAAAAAGCACTGTGTACATGTATCATACACACCGAGACGTTATGGCCAATCATAGCTTCTTCCCAGGTGACAACAAAGTGAAGTGCACCTGTGGTATCCACTTATTCTGTAACATGTAAAGAACAGAACCTTAGAACCAGGGTTTGGCAAGACTGTCCTACCCTGAAGGAAGAGATAACATGGGAGGGATTTATAATCTTAGGAATATGCCGAAGGAGGTGAAGAAAATGAGATATACCCACTAGTTGTTTCTTATGGTTGTATTTCAAATTCAATATGCAGGAATGCTTTTAAAAGAATGAACAGTGACAGCAGAATAACAGGGAGAGGTGACCATTTGGAGACATTTTCTTATTTAAAACTGCTTGCATTTCATACTGTAAAACTGCTTTGAGGGGTTTTTTCCACAATCAAGTGGTATATAAATTTTATGAAATAAATAAATAAATAAATAAAGCCTTGTTTTCTCTCACATTATCTATTACTTAAGTAAATTTACATGTTGTTCACACTATGAACCTGGGAGAAAATGGCATGCAGTGCTCGCTCCAAGTGTCCTTGCTTTTCTTCAAAGAGGAAGTCTTTAAACACTTTACATGGAAAGAAAGACAAAGCAACTTTGTAGAATATATTTTAAAAATAGAATGGCAACAGACAGTTAAATACAAGCAAACAGCTTAAAACATAAGATCATTTAGAGCACATGGGAAACTTTTACTTGTGGCATCATATCCTACAGCAGGCATAGGCAAACTCAGCCCTCCAGATGTTTTGGGACTACAGCTCCCATCATCCCTGACCACTGGTCCTATTAGCTAGGGATCATGGGAGTTGTAGTCCCAAAACATCTGGAGGGCTGAGTTTGCCTATGCCTGTCCTACAGAGTATCACAGGGCAGTCATCCCAAAACAGTCTTTTTCTGCCATCGCCCCTGCAGTGTTGAATGTTCTTCCCTCCGCCATGTGTGAAACATCATCTATTACTTGCTTCAAAAGTGCCTTCTGAAGACACAACCTTTTTGCCAGGCTTTTTCCAATATTGGAGCCTGTTATATCTGAATTTCTGTTTTTACCTGTCGGTTTTTATCTGTTTTTATAATGCTGCTTTTATTATATACAGTTGATTGTTAGTTTATACCACTTAGGGATTTTAAAATATCAAGTGGTTTAGAAATGCTTTTAAATAAAGAAATCAAATAAATCAAAATAATAGAAATACAGTTAAATGTGACACTGAACAGCTACTATTTAAGAAGGAGGTTGGAATTTATCTTCAGATGATGAAGGCTGATGAACAAATCACATAAGCTCTGCTTCTTTGGGGCTCAGTTCAGCTCTCAGAAGCCTATCTCCTAGCTTGTTAAGACACTAATACTAATATGTGTGTCAGGAGAAGGGTGTTGATGATAAGTGACCAAGCATAAAGCACAAGGTATGTTTTCAGTTCAAGGGAAATCAAGCAGAGCTTACACCCATCAGAGGATAAAAGCTGATCAGAAAGGTTTTGAAATCATGTGTTGACATATGAAAAGTCAATGTAAATTAAAAAAGGACTGAGCATAATCTGATTAGACTTCTTTCATCTGGGCTGGAGGGTGAGAGCTACGGTGTTTAAAGGGGCAAAATGCAGAAAGGAATCCAGGAAAAAACACACGTCATTGTGTGCCTAGTTCTCAACACCTGTATTTTAAAATGAGGGACAGGATCCCCCTTCCAATTCTGCACATACGGTACTTTCCTTTTCGAAAGAGTTCCTAAGTTCTCCTAAGCTGCTCTTTGGAGTACTGTGCATAATGCAAATAATTACATGAGTAGGAGGGTAGTCCTGAGACTTCAAACAAAGGCCTTCACATATGTGAATCAATCCTTGGCACCTGGCATGAAAAGAAAAACAATAACCTTCCCCTTAGCTTTCCAAAGAGCTGGTATTGTCTACCCCAAAAACAGTTCATTAGCTCTCAGGCTTGAAGACACTTGACTTAAAAGTGCATAATATATAGATGTCTCTTATTCAGGAAAATAGGTATTAGCAAGAAGGGTTTCTGTTATGTTAGGCTGCAATTCCTCCATCCTCACTAGCCTTCATGACTACAAAATGAAAAGATGTCCAGGAGTACCTGCTGAAGCAGGACTGCGTTACCGGTGCCCATCCAGATGTGGCTGGACTATAACTCTCATCATCCCCTGACCACTGGTAATGCTGGCTAGGGGTAAAGGCAGTTGGAAATCCAACATCTGGAGAGCAACAGGTTTCTCACCCTGTACTAAAGGGCTTCCAGCACCAGGGAGCTTATCTTCTATATTCAGGTCTCCCTAGACTGTGCATGACTGAAACACATTATAAACCTGGCTAAGATTCATATCCCAGTTTCTGGGAGAATGAATTATCCAGCCTTTTGCTTTCACCACTCAAATATTGACTTACAAATATAGCCTTTCCTGTGTTGGGTTGGTTTAATAACAGAATCAATCTCTTTCTGAATAACCTTTTGCCCGGCTCAATCACTACCTACTACCAGGGCTTTTAGGGAAGCAGAAGAAAGGGAACAAGAAAGTAGAGTAAATAAAAGCAGTGTAATTAGGAGAGCTGAGAAACAGAGGCAGTTTTAGGGAGAGCCCTTAAAAGATAAAGAGCAGAGCAAAAAGGGGGGGGGGAGAAAGAAAATGTGGGAAAGTAATAACAACTTAAAGGGGGCTTTTCTGTGGGCAGAGCTGGTGGTGGTAACAAGTAAGATGCCTGAATAGAAAACAAAGCTACAGATTGAGGGTGGAAATAAATTACTGAGAGGTGGAAACAAGCAATACTGTAGATCACTGAAAGCAGGTGTAAAAAGAAAAGTAAATTACATGTTGCACATTCCCAGTCCTTTGTTTGGAGTTAGCTGTTTACTAACCATGGAAACTGCCATAATGGAAAATGAGGGAACTCAAGCAGAATCTTGAATCCACCAGAGGCAGCCTTGGGATCTACAGTATAGCGCCTGGTACCTGCTACCTGTTAACGAAGAGGGAGGATGTATAGAAGGAAAATATATTCGCCATGTCATCATCAGGAACCAGAAATCTCTTCCTGGTACCTACATTTGTTAGCCTGCATCTGTCTCTTCTTTGAGTTCTCTACACCTCACAGAGAACTCAGTAGGGTTTCTTGCTTTGTGTGGGGTGCTGCCCAAGCCCCCAAAGTCCTCTGTTGAGTACAGGAGCACTAAGAAGCTGCCAGAATCTATTTTGCCACTTCCAAGTTAATCCAAAACACAGTATGAGGTCAATGAATTTCTTTCCTAGGTGAGAGTGCTGTACTTGGACCTTGAGTGCTAGGGATCTAGCCTGTACTCAGTCACAGTAGGAGACCCCAAGCAAGTCCCCTTCTGGGAACTTGCTGATAACAGTAAAGACAATCAAGTTGAAGGCTACATCTTTAGGTGTCATTTCTGCGCAGCTGGCTGGGATCTAGGTTGCATACACAGCATACATTTAAAGCACATCACCACCAACCCCAGCCAAAGAATCCTGGAAACTAATTTGTTAAGTGTGTTGGGATTGTAACTGTGAATTTTTCTGGAGCAGGGAAGAGGATGTGCTTAAATGAATGGTGGGTATACAGTCTAAGTCTCAGTAGACTTGGTGAGATTTACAAATGCACACAGCATTGGGCTGGCAGAGGGGAGTGTTATTTAAGTAGCTACATCTAATTGTAATTATTCTTGATTCAGTATTCCTCCTACATTTTAATTCATGTCACCAGCCTTTCTGCTCTCCCTTTTTTTCATTTAGTCTTATCAAGTCACAGGAAAATAGCCAAGACCAGGATATTAGTTTCAGTCAACAGTTTCCAATCTATCACAAGACTTACTTCAGAGTTATTCTGATTATTATCTCCAATGTCAGAGACTCCGATTAAACATATAATCAGAATTTCAGGCTTTGTTACGGAGCATGGGGCTATCCCACAGCACGGTATTGTGAAGGCCTGAAAAAGTGGCAGTGTTCAATAATTAGAGGAAATAATTAAAAGTTCAGAGATGCATCATTTGGTTTCCTACATCCTAACTAAATTTCAAATGAAGCAGTGTATTTAAAAGCATTTGTGGAGTCTGTTGTTTATACATATATAATTCCCTAATAGCCAGATACATAGGCGCTCCTGGAAAATGAGGAAATGTGGTCCAAAAAGCTTCCCTTCACCACAGAGGTAGCATGAGCTAGGCAATCTGATTTGTCATTCAGAGCAGAGGCCTTATACTACTTCCAGCCCTCCTGGATCATAGAAGTGTTCAGTGTAGAATCACACTGTATTAAGAGATCCACAGTGAGTGTCTTGTTAGAAAAAAACAGTGTGATGCCCACTAGCATTGGACGCAATTGGTGATTTAGTGTTCAAGGTCAACTGAGTCTTTAGATTAGAAGCTACAGGATGGGGAAAATCCCTAAACTTCCCAAGAGATGCTTCTGAAGTCCACTTTGCTTGGCCTGTGTTGTGCTACTCCTAAACTGTTAAAACAATATCTGGGGATATCTTGCTAAGATAGAGAAGCCCTTTCTTCCAGATTCTCAAAGATCAGAAATGTTTGGAGTTTTTCCACTCTAAATACACTTTGTTTGGTAGTTAACACAAATAATACAAGAGGTTGGCAGAGATATGCTTGTTCTCTATGGTTCTGTTGGCAGTGTTTCCATCTATCTCACAAAAATACATCACCCAATGAACATAACCTCTGCCACAGTATTAAGAGAAACACTGTAGTTACATAATTTTGGTTATTCAAACTTTCAGAGCAAGTCGTTCAGAAGAAGCCTAGCTGGCAAATTGGGAACAGATTGAAAAGAGAGACCATATGTTTTTTACACCATCCCATGTGCCCAAGGGACAGTGAGCCACTCAGTATTGCTCTATTTAAAAACACTGAGATAAGAAAATTGTACATGCATACATACATAAATACATAGAAAGAGCTTTAGCCTATTATTTAATAAATTGTTAGCATTTCCAGCTTCTCCTGATTTAATTGGTCTCCCCCTGAAAAAAAGGAGGAGAACAAGCATGTTTATGAAACCAAGGTTCCAGAGAGAATCCTAGCATCCAAAAACCTTTGATTTTAAAAACAACTAAAGCTGTTACCAATTCACTCATGCACCCAAAAGCAGGAAAATAGTAAGTTAAGGTTCCCACCTTAACTTCTGCATTATTTAAGCAGTAAATATATTGGAACAGGCTCCCATATTGTGTTTGCTTGCAAGTGAAACAATGAAACTGCTAGCACATTTGCAAAGCTAAGCAGCATCCAGTGTGGTTTTAAATTTGATGGGTACCTGCATGTTGAGATTCTTGCATTGCATAGGGTGGGTTTAGATGACCCTCAAGATCCTTTCCAACTCTACAATTCTATGAAGATACATCTACACTTTACCTTGATCATTTAGCCCCAGTGTTCTCCTTTTGCAACTAGAGGAGAACACTAGTGCTCAGTGCTAAATGGGTTTATTTGTTCTATAAAAACTAGTTTATAAATTAAAAACTTTTAATTCTGACAACTTACTCCCTGCAAGCCTTATCTTAATAAGCTGTTGATCTGAATCCTGAACATGTTTAAATAGAAGGAAAGCAAGCAAAGTTGTTAATTAGGTATTATCAGGATCTGAGATTTGTACATTTGCTCTGGTCTGTTTATAAAGGCTAAAAACTTTTAATTCCGATAACCAGCCAGTTGTATAGCTTATCTCAAGCTGCAGAGTCCAACACTGTAGTATGTTTGAACAAAAGTAAAACAAAAAAGTTACTGTTCGAGCAGTTCAGACAGCAAATATGAAGAGCTGTTCTACTTGTAAAATCCAAATATGTAATACATTCATTTTGAACAAGGACAATCTCTATCAGAGGCAAATCTTATGCATGTTTACTCATATATTTGGGACTTCCCCCCCTTTCCGTTGATGACTTATGTATCACCTCCTGATGTAGAAACAGTTGTCTAATTGCCTGCTGATCCCTGCTTTCTCTTATCCCCATTCTGTATTTTTTCCCTTCTTCCTCACATTTTAACAGAATGAATGTTAGTGTCGCTCTTCCAAAGGTCTCTGAGTGACTTTCATTTAAAACTATAAACACAGATACATTGTACGATTAAAAGAGCCCCTTCCATTCATTAATATATCTGTATCTAGCTTTCTATATGGGAGAATAGCACACACACTCAGATATATAAGCTATTTGCCAAATGACACCTTAAACAGACTATGGTTGCCACAACGGAATGTCTAGGCACCCTTTTTTATATACATACACTACTTTTAACAGAGTGGAATTGCAGGCAAAGAGAGGGGGAACCAAAACAAAACAAAAACAAAAAACCCCACCCCTAAATAGATTAATATATGTATCACTCTAGCATTTCTTCTTATCTTTGGAATTTGATGGCTCAGACATCACTGCACATTTGAGCCAAAAGTGGTTTCCATAACTCAGCCTGCCTCATAGTCAGGCCTGGAGTGATTCAGGTTTTGGTAGATATAGTCAGCCTTCTCCCGCAGAATACTCAATTACTGGTTTATCTAGCATAAACTGATTCTGTTATACTGTACCAGAGCTTGCAGGTGCTAGAGGAAGAATTTTTAAAAGGGAAATGAGAGGTCTTGCTCCAGGTTTAAGAGGGTCCTCAGCAGTGTCTTCGAACAGCTCCCCTCCTACTTTTGTGGGTCTCACATGCTTATCTGGTACGGGTAGCAACAGACAGGTGTAGCAGCAACCAAAGTGCTTTGATCACCACCAGCTGGGAGTCACTACTTTATTTTCCCATAATGCCACAGGTGGAATCACTGTGGAGCATTGTGGGAAATTTAGTTTTTCCCTTCATACTAAGCTGTTAAATGCAGGGAGCCTGGAAAGGGCATCAGAACTAGTGGGCCCAGCTGACTAGTGGTCTTGATACAAGGCCTTTATTAATCACGAGACTGCAAAGCTTTTTATTTTTATCTGCACAATAACCTCCCAGTAACATCCTCCTAGATTTCCTTTAATAAAATAAAATCTTAACCTTTCGTTCATGAATGACAGATCTGGTGGCATGCATTGCATTCTCTCTTTATCCATGTTCAAAGTGACAAAAAGAGCCAGAAAATGTTTACTCACATCTGGACATTCAGCAGGAGGACTAAGAGAACACTTACACATAGGTACACCCAAAATTTGTACTCCCCATCATCCTTACCCTACTTAGATGAGAAGGCAATAAAGGGTTGAGTTGGAGGTGTTCTGAGGATCGTCAAGACCCAATATGTCTACAGAGACAAGCCCCATCCTCCTTCCCAGATCTGAGCTGGAGTGGGATTGTTGTCCCTATTCTCCCTGAGATACAGAGAGACTCAGACTGAGTTGATGACATTCCTTGCCCTTCTCCCAAGCCTGGAGAAAAGCCAGGAGTCTCACACTCAGGCTGAGTACAAGGGTTGGGGAAATTCCTCCTCTCTCCTAGTGACTTGAAAGAAGATGGACAAAATCTCACCAGAACAGAAAAATGTCTTTGCCAATGGTAAACTGGTAAGTGAATTTCTGGACCACCACTCCTGCCCATATAGCTGTTCAAATTGTATTGGAGTGAGCTGTCTGGTCATCCATATCAACCTGCCAAGGGATGAGTCTACTTTGACTACATGTGCAGATGTGTAGAAGAAGAATGACATGGTATGTTAATATACTGTATGGGCTCAGCCTTTCTATCAAGCATGTAGTGCAGCAAGGCAGACTATTACTGGATCCAATCCAACAGGAACCGAAAAAGGAAAAGCCATGACAGACGCACAAGTGGTCATTCACACAAACCAGGTATTTACCAATTGGTAAGCAAGTCTAATCCATAACTTTTTACACAGGTTGAGCAGCATCACATGACACAGTCTGGCTTATTCCTGTTAAGAGGTTTCCTAGCAAACCCAGCTTACTTCCCTTTGGCTACAGCAGGTATGAACGTGTGGCCCTCCAGATGTTGTTGGACTGCAGCTCCCATCAGCCCCAACCAGCAAGTGCAATTGTCAAGGATTATGATAGTTGTAATCCAGTAACAACTGGAAAGCTACAGGTTCCCCATTCCTGTGTTAACGTTTAGCAGAGGGGCTCAAGCAAATGCCCCTACTAACCTCCCTTAAGACCCAGATCTAGGAAGTGTAATATGCGTCTCCTGAGTAAAGCTGAAATAAACCTTAATTTACAAGAAGAATGTACAGCATAAGCATGATATGGTTAGGATTCAAATAAGCAAATTGCTCTGAAACATCAGTTGTACTAACGATAAGCTGAAAATCACCCAGTCATCAAATGGCATTCATTATTATCATCATGCCACCAGAACTGGATGATCTTTAATGGTTTGGGCTATTACAAAATCATGGATCAGGCAGTGGCTGGCCCTCTCTCAAGTATTTCAGATACACTGGAATAGGAATGAGCGAAAAAGACTCAACTGGGAAAGGTGGTGCTATGTTTTCATCTGGAAGATTGAAAGGACTGTAGTGTCTCCATCTCTTGGCCGCTACATACAGCTTTTATAGGCATGGAACTCTTTCAGCATTCACAATGGTAAGCGCAAAAGAAAAGCCAATAATGGCTACCGAGTTATGATGAGGTCATCTGCAGAGGAACAAGAATATCTCCTTTTATGGATCAAAATAAATAAAATAATAAAAATATTGTCCAATAGCACCTTAGAGACCAACTAAGAAGAAGTATCTGAAGAAGTGTGTATGCACACGAAAGCTATGGTGCTACTGGACATTTATTTATTTATTTATTTATTTATTTATTTATTTCGACTACGTCAGATCCACATGGCTACCTTCTTTTAAAGATAACAGGGATCCAGAGACTGCCAAACCATGAGTTCTTCTGCATCTCTCCCAATTGGAAAGATTGTTAGGGAAAGGGGTTACAGTGAAATGAATCTTCAGTTAAAATATACGTCCCCAAAATGTAACAAAACAGTGTGACATTCATACTTTTTGTGCTGCTGTGCCTCCAAAGCATTTTACAGGAACCTGTCAAATCTAATCAAGCTTGTTTATTCTGCATGTAAATGTAGGACCTGAGGCAATCTTCTTTCAAAAATACAGGAAAAGCACATATTGTCCCTGGCAGTTACTTGGCAGGATGGGGGGTTTTTTTGTGTGTGTGTTGTATTTTTTTAACGACAAACGGCAAAGCCTAGTTAACTCTCCATTTCAATAATTTCAATCATTATAGTATTTAGACTACGCAAGAACCATTTTGTTTGTTTTGTCAGCAGGAGTGACAGCATAGCAACCAAACCCAGTTAAAATGGGGTGGGGTGTGAAAACCAAAACCAAGCATGCCATATGAAACAAAGTGGAATCAGGTGATTCTTTAATATTTGATATCATGGCTTAAACTATCTGTAACAAATTACTGTATGAGGATGTGCTCACTCTGTCTACAAATCTTGAATTTTGTTTAAGTTTGTGCCAGTGAGAAATTTCCGGCTGACAGCCTTGTTCTTAAGATAAACCCTTCTTGGCAGTTTACAATTGAATACCAACTACTGCGGCATCGTCTGTGCCTTCACATTTGCGTTGATAGGGAATGATGGGACTCTCGGTAAGATTCGGCTGCCCCCTCCTTACACATCTAATTTTAAACACAGCAATTGTCTGCCCTGAATTTCTGTCTGACTCAGTCTGTGCTGTGGCTGTATGTCTTCTTGGCCATCATCTGCAGAATTGGGCAAAAAAACTATTGCTAACAATACTGAGGACATGAAATAGTGTTATCGGGTGATGAGAAGAAAATCACATTTCCATTTATAACAATTTATAAATGAAGTGTTTTCCAAAACAATCTGGAACCCACAGTCCTTGTATAGTGTTTCTCATTTGTCAAACTGAAAATGATACAAATCTTATGGCATGCAGGATGAAGCAACACACCTGAAAAAGATCTAAAAGAACAACACAACTGTGGCTATTGAAGCATCACTCTTCTTTCAGTTTTAGCATTGAATATGACAATATTTTATACCGGCTCAAGAAAACAGATGGGAATGCTTCCTAAAACAAGAATTTGTGGCTAAATTCAAAAACCCATTAACCAGGAATGCTTGGATTCGAGTCACGTTGGTCCCATTCCTAATATACTCTGGCTTAACTGGTTTGTGGGTTGGGCAGCTATAGCAGACCAGATACAGGCAATTCAATCTTCATCCTCTTCTGACTTTGCAAGAGAATCCGCTAATCTACATACAAACAACCCAGAATGATCATTTTTCAACATAAGGAAATATTATCATAGTAATCAGTTCTGAGCTACAGCTACCAAAACCAGTGTGCCACATATACACATAAAATATGTCATTTCCTAAAACTAGATCCTCCTACTTCAAAAGCTGACATTTATGGGGTAACCAAGACAACAGCAGCTAGAGCACACTCATTCAGAAGTAAAAAACTGGAAGCTACTTATATTGCCTGAGATCTCACACACTTCCCTCTCCTCCTCCTTCCTCCTCCTCTTCTTCAAGCCCTTATTAATGTGTTATTTCTCCTATTCACAATTGCAACAAAAGGATGCTCAGATTTCAATCCATCTGCCACTTTGATCCTTACCACATTTACTTAAGAGTGAATCCCAATGATAGCTGTGAGACTTGCTTTCAAGTAAATATGTAGGCAATCACAACCTCCCTCTTTTCCTCAAAAGAATCAGAGGGTCTCTCTATTTTCCTTTGTCCTCCTGGGATGTATTATGGAAGCAATGCAACTAGTCCACATTGTACAAGACTCTCAGAGTCATCATGTGCTTAAAAATCACCAGAGTGAAAGAACAACCTTCTTCACCAGCAGGGGTGGGGTGTTCGAGTAGATTTAGAACAATTACCAAAACAATGCCAAAGGGAAAAAATGACACGTTCAGGTGAACACCAAGGACACACCAGTGATGAGCAAAATGAGCTGTCCAAACTTTACAGGAAGAAGAGCATCATCTTTCTTTCCACACTTCTAAACAACAAATTCAAGACACCGCTGTGCCTCTCTTACCTTTGAGATTGAGATGCTGGTGATGGACTCTATGGAACCGGCTCGGGTTGCCTCTCGGCAGCGCTGGGATGCTGGAGAAGCTGTTCCCCATGGCATCAGAAGGCAGCAGCCAACAGCTGGGAGATGACAACAGCTGGAGGGATCTGTGGGTTTGTGCCGCCGGCCAGGGCGGGGTAAGGAAGGGGAGGAGAGCAGGGGCTAGGGGCTGGGCTCGCCCCTCCCTCTCTCTCTCCTAGACCTTCCTCTCCTTCCCTCTCGCAGTCACTTTGGCTCCAGAATCCCCCTTTGTCTCCTCTTCCTCAGAGATGCTGCCTTCACTTGGGCTTCATCTACATCGTGGGGTGGAGGGAAATGATTGGGGAGCGGCTGCTTCTTGCGCGAGCAGGATGGGAGATCTCTGCTGCTCTCTTCCCTCGGGGAGCTCAGGTTGATTCCCTCGGTAATCCCTCCCCCTCCGCTCTTCCTCTCTCGGATTCCTCCTTTGTGTCTCTTCTCTCCCCCCCCCCCACCTCTCTCGCGCGCTCTCGCCTCTCCCTTCCTACTCCTGCCAGGCTCGCTCCGTGGATTTTACCTTGCCTAGGCAATGTGAGAGGATGGGGATGGGTGTCATCCGGCTGCCCTTGCCCCTGCTCAGCCGCAGATGCTGAAGCAGCATGGCGCTTCGGGGGCCTTTTCTCCTTCGCCCCCCGCCCGCCCCCGCGGCGTCCCTATCTGGGGGGCTGCGGCAGACCGCTTCCCCATTTGGATCTGGTTGTTATGGTGACAGCTGCCTCCTCAGACTAGTGACTTAAGGGACCAGATGAGTCACGTGAGCAGCCAGATGTGCCACCTCTGGCGCGGGAGGCGGGACAAAAAGGCGCGGAGGGGCTCTCTCCCGCCTCTGGCTCCAGGGCCCAGCGAACGCCGGGCCCAACAGGTAGCGTCCGGAAGGGTAGCGGACGGAGGCACGTGGCTGGAGATCCCGGCGGCATGTGCGGGGCAGAAGCTCCAGTTTCTCGCGCGCCCTTTGGAGTCCGAATTGTACGCGCGAGAAGCGGCGATCCGGCTGCGTACTCGAGGAGAACCGGAAGGTTGCCCAGCGCGATGAGTTGAGCCTAGAGCGTGCAGCGTGTGTGTGTGTTGAGGTGGGGTAAGTTGGAGCTGTACGCGCGCCTTTCTGCAAGAGGAGGGACGAACAGGAAATGGTCGTGGGTGCACGTGCAGAGGTCAGTCGCTGAGTGAGCGCGTAGAATGCGCTCCAGAGGAAAGCGCGTGTGCGCACTCCCAGAAAGGGGAGCCAGCGCTGGAAGCGTGAAGTGCCAGGGGCCAGGCTCGCCAAGTGGATAAGTTAAGAGGGATAGGGTGCTTCTCCCCATTCATTTTTCTGTTAGCCCATTTGCACCTCTAGGTTTCAGTCGGGAGTATATTTGGGTCCTATATATTTATTATTTTATTTCATGTTATGCATTTATAGATACCACTCATACACCATTAGATCGCCGGCAGTTTACAATGCACATAAAAATAATATAAAACAGGCAAGAATTTAAAGAGCAATACAAATCCAAGCAGCAAAAAACCGGTACAGATTAAACACTTGCTCCTAAAACTAAGGCACTCCTTTACTCTCCAGAGCTTGCTTTTAATGGAATCATCCCTACCTACCCAAAATGTCAGAAGTAATGGTGTGTGCTGTGGGCAACATATGAGCAACCATGCACTAAAAGAGCAGGTATGGATCGCTAGCGGCCTCAAGGGATGTGTTGTTCAGGTCCTGACAAAGGCATGTATATGAGGACTAAAAGCTCAAAAATTGCTTCTCAACATTTGCACCGTAAAGAAAAGGAGGTGCATTAAGGGTGGGTAGGTAGGTAGGTACCTGGGTGCATCATCATATGTTTGTAAGTTAAGTGTCCATGTGGGAAATAAATCTTCAATAGTTTAGAATTGCCTTCTGCAACGGGCATAGCTCCGAATCATTCCAAGTCACTGGGAGATTCCCATTGATTTGGGGAGGATTTTGGATTGCAACACAGATATGCCAGGGCACGAATGTTTCTGCATGGGTGCAATTGTCCTTTCTTGAGTACTGTATTTAGTAATATAGCAAGCTACCTTACAACAAGTCAGACCATGCTAGCTGAGTATTGCCAACTGACTGGTAGCAATTCTCCAGGACTTCAGGCAAGTGTCTCTCACAGCCATACCTGGAGATGTCAGCAATTCAACATAGGACCTTCTGCATGTGGAAACCAGGTGATCTTCTACTGAGCTACAGCCCTTCTCTCATGTGGGACATACAAAGTATATAGAGTTTTTACCTGAAGGTAAAATGTCCAGAGTAGCCCACAGTACAACGTCAGTGTTATCAGCTATAAAAGGCATGTGCCAGCAGCCAGAAACTAACTCCTAGGTAAGTAACAGAGATTGCAACCATACATATGCAATTGTACTGCATATATATTGCAAAAAGCATGTATTCCAGAAATTCTGGGAAGGTAAATCTCTATGCCTTTAACTCTCTAGCTTTTAGAACCAGAAGTCAGAAAAGATGAGAGAGCCATCTAATCAAAGCTGTCAAAAATTGCCTGTGAAAACCAGACCACAGTCTGCAACAAGCAGAGAACAGGTGTGCTTGCTGTGCATGCAAATAATTACAGATGACGCAAGCTTGCTTGTGCCAAAGAAAAGCCCTTAGGACCTTTGGGAAACAGGGCCACATTAAGCATATGCCTGCCTGTAGATTTACATATTCATTCTTATGTGCAAACCTGGGAAAGCATTTGCAAATGCCCACAGGCAGTGTGAACCCCAAATATATCTTTTAAATCCATAGTGCACAACAAAACATTTTCCACAAACAAGGACCAGTGGGTTGTGTAGGTAGCCAAAACCAAATAACAGAATTTGGGTTTTATTTTTTAAATCTCAATAGTCTTTATCTATGTCCTGCCATTTTCTACAGAAAATGTTTTCTGGAGACTTTGCTCTATGGATTGACCAGATGAAAAATTCAAACTGCCCTCTTAGTCCAGAAAATATCTCCAATTAATCCAGAATGCAGCTGCCAGACTAATGACTGGGAGTGGCCGTTGGGACCATATAACACCGGTCCTAAAATATCTACCGTATTTTTCGCCCTATAGGACGCACCGTCCCATAAGGCGCACCTAGTTTTTTGGGGGGGAAATAAAGGGAAAAAATTATTTCCCCCCCAGGCGCGGGGTTGGGGAAGCCCGAGCTTCCCCCGACCCCAGCCCCCAAACAGGCAGCTCTCTGCAAGCAGTGGGAGCCCAGTGCTGGCTCCCGCTGCTGGCGGAGAGGTCCGCGAAGCCTGGACGCGCTGAGCTCAGCGCGCGCAGGCTTCAGCATGCAGGCACCTCTCCGCCAGCAGCGGGAGCGCTCCCGCTGCTGGCGGAGAGGTCCGCGAAGCCTGGACGCGCTGAGCTCAGCGCGCGCAGGCTTCAGCATGCAGGCACCTCTCCGCCAGCAGCGGGAGCGCTCCCGCTGCTGGCGGAGAGGTCCGCGAAGCCTGGACGCGCTGAGCTCAGCGCGTGCAGGCTTCAGCATGCAGGCACCTCTCCGCCAGCAGCGGGAGCGCTCCCGCTGCTGGTGGAGAGGTCCGCGAAGCCTGGACGCGCTGAGCTCAGCGCGCGCAGGCTTCAGCATGCAGGCACCTCTCCGCCAGCAGCGGGAGCGCTCCTGCTGTTTGCGGAGAGGTCCGCGAAGCCTGCATTCGCCCCATAGGACGCACCCAGATTTCCCCTTCATTTTTGGAGGGGAAAAAGTGCGTCCTATAGGGCGAAAAATACGGTACTTTGGCTCCTAGTACATTTCCAAGCACAGTTCAGAGTGTTGGTACCAACCCCTTTTTGTCCCAGAAACATTTTTATTCAGTCCTCAGGACTGAGAAGTTCTAGTTGAAGAAGAACATATCTTTATGGGGGGCAGGGGGCTTTTGTTGAACATTGCTATTCCCCTTTTAAACTAGGCCATGAACCTTCTTATTACTGAGAATGACAGATCTTTGAGCTTGGGACAAAAGGGAAAAGTAACACTTGACACTGGGTATATTGTAAGTATATCTTTAGCACTGTAAATCAAGACTACTACTGAAGAGATTTAGTTCAGTCTTTCCAGACACACACACACACACAGAGAGAGAGAGAGAGGTATCTTTATTTCATTTGGATATAGGATGAGCATGACAAGAAGCTTCTAAAAAGAGGCTTTGTCAAACTGTTATGTGTATGCGATGAAAGGGGGGTTTCTTTTTTAAAAGAACAGTGCTGTCCCCTGCTCCAGAGCTATGAAATAACACCTGTGGCTTTGCTTCCCTTTGTGTGCCATCACACCTGATTTGTTTAATCTTGTGATAGTTCAACCTCTCTTTATAAAGTGGTAGCAGAGAAAGAAGTCACTAAGGGAGGAAAGAAAACATGTGGAGATGGAAGAGACAACACTAGCCACCAACAACCATTTTGTAACAACATTTTGAAAGAAAACCAACTTAAGAAATCACATAGATTGAGGGGGGGCTACCCTGTGGCCCTCCAGATGTTGAATTGCAGCTCCCATCAGCCCCAGCTAGCAGAGCCATTGATGAGAGTGGTAGTCTAGTAACATCTGGAGGCCACAGGTTCGTCACCATGATACAGACTTCTAGAGCAGCGATGGCCTCTGGGCAAGCATAGGTTTGTGACTAAGGTTTCAAATTAAGCTCCACTGTCCTGCCTCACCCATACACACCTCTGCTAATTCCCTCCTTTGCACCAACAGATTCATGGTACCGGCACATCTTTGGACTCCACCAATGCAAAGGACTTTGGTAGTGATGCTATCTTAATCCAGAAGTCATAATGTAAGAATATAATTCTGTTTTTAATCTTAGCATTTGGTTCCTAATAAAAGATTTAAAAGATCTCTCTTCCAGTCTTGTTGAGCCCCCTTGGTCCTAAATTAGACAAGTGTGAAAGATGCTCTTAAACCAGCAGGGTCCTAAATTTTGTTTTAGGTCTATGCTTTTAAAGGCATCCTAACCAAAAACGGATATCCTGCAGACAACTCTTAGTGAGGCTATTGGCTTCTTAAATCCACCGAAGGAAAGTAGCTCCCAGATGATGAAAGGAATATAACTTGCTAATCACATTTTTGTTCTTCGCCTTATGGCTTTAAAATTCCTCCTTCAAACTTATGTCTCTTGGTGGACTTTCAGCCCCATCTGCAAAGCAGTCATTAGTCTGGAACACTGGGGAGGAGTTTCAGGGGAAAGCAACAGGTGGGAAAAGGTTGCTGCTCCTTGGGGGCAAATTGTCCCTTCTCAAGAACACTCTGCTGCAGAATAGCTACCCTTGAACTAACATTACAAACAACTGTAATGTGACTTTGCTGCAAGTTACTGGTACAACAGAAATGCTAGCTGGTTAGTCAAATCCTCTGCATTGTGACTTACAGGATATTTACATTTTACCTGAAGGTTATTTTTTTTAATTTTATTTTTAAAGTAAGTAGTTATCTACGTGCCTGCATCTTCTTCTGTTTAGAGGTTAATTTTCAAAGACATGTTCATATGAGTGTTGTATCAGATATAAGCTGCTCCTTAACATGTGGTGGGGAGTACTGAAAGGGGGGAAATCATCCATTTTTGACATGGAGCTCACTCATGTGCAGAGCTGTCTACAGTTCTGTGGAAACGGAGATAGCATTCCTACTGGATCAGGGTGGACTTAGGAGCACAAGATGTGATGGCCAACAATGGACCCATCCACACTTGCATTTGGCATGTGCTTTCTTAGTATTCCGGATTAGGGTGGTTTGTCTAGGAAAAGGCTATCAATTAAACTCCAGAATCAGAGATGTGAGATCATGCCTCATGTCCTACTTTTGCATTTCCCATAGGCATTTGGTTGGCTACTGGAAGAGACATGTTAAACTAAATAGGCCTTTAGTCTGATCCAGTGAGGATCTTATTATGTGCTTATGTTATGTTAATTGTTACCACCTTGTGTATAAAAACAGAGCCAGATCTTATATTTCAGCTCTGCCAAGAAGAAGAAGAAGAAGGGATAAACCCTCCACCCAAATAGAAGTCCACTCAGTCAGGAACTGCAGAACACGCACTAGGTTAGGAGAAGGACAACAACCACACATTACGAAGCTCTCCCCATTATGTTCTACCCTGGTGACAAGTGATGTGAACTAACAGTGCAGCTGGCCCTGAATCTCCTAGCTGCGATCTTCTCTTTCTGCGCTGGATACAAATGGGATAGGTGTGAATAATGACAGAACTGGTACAGTTCTGGCCTAGATACAGCTGCAGGGTTTCACTTCAGATTTTGTTTTTGCCTTCTATGAACATTATGTATTTGGAAGCTTGTTGAATGATTCCTATGATGAGTTTGACCCATTGCCACACAGTTTCTCTAGCTGTAGAATTTCATTATTAGTCAAGGGTCATGTTTCTTTACTTCCCTTCTCTATTTTCTCCCAGCTTTCCAACAAAGAGAGACCATAAAGATTAAAGTACAGTAATTGATTTTTAAAAAAAGGTTTAGTCAGAAGGCCAGTACAAAACGAGAAAGTCAGCCCCTGTGCCCTAGAATAGGGTTCTGGAACCTGTGGTCTTCCACGTGTTATTGGACTCCCAACTCCCATTAGCTCCAGCCAGCACAACCAGGAGTGATGGATGCTATCACTAGCAATATATGTCTAGCAGTATAAGTGAACTGCAATTTCCCCACCGCTGCCCTACAGGAAGAGAAGCATAGATCCACAAATATTATTGAAAAGCACTGAAAGTACTCAACGCCCCCCCCCCCACCAGAAGAAGTCTGCTCCACTGCAATGTCTTACTTATGGGGTATTTTGACCTGTTATTTCCCCTGAAAAGCTTGACAACTTTAGCTGCTCCCCCACTCCCCAAAAAAATTTTTTTTGGTTAAGCCCATGGAGAGAAGATCTAAAAGCCCCAGAAGAATTGAAGCTCGGGGTCCATGCCAAAAGATGTTCACATATTAACAGGTTTGATATTTCTCCACTTCATTTACAACATTCAAATATTTGGACGGAAGTTCCACCCGCTGCAGTTAGCGAGTGAAAATTAAGCACTTGGTCATTCTCTACTACACAGTAGTTCAGAGCTTTCCAAGCTGTTTATGTTGGTGGCACACTTTTCAGACAAGCATCATTTTGAAACACAGTAGTTCAATTTCACTAGCAAACCAGAGATTAAACTAACCCCTTTTCAGCCTCAGGAGGAGCATGGGGAACATTTGCACAACACACCTGCACACTGCAGTGACATACAAACGTCACGACAAACAGTTTTGAAAGCTCTGCAGTAGCCGCTCATTGAGCACATGTATTCTTTTTGCAAACTGCTTTGAGGTATTGTTGCAATCAAGTGGTGTATCAATGTCAAAATAAAAATAAATCAATAGCCGGAACTAGTTTTATCATTCCTTTGTTAACTACCTTTCTCTTGGGGAAGGTGTTGCTCTCCCTCTGGATACACACACACTGAGTCTTGGCTTTTGCCGCTGTGGTCCTTGGTGATATGTTTAGGATTGCTCCAACCCTAGAGGCAAATCAGGCAAACCACTGGGGTGCCAAGTTTCCCAGAAGTTGGGCTGCCTATGTAAATGCATTGGAGAGAGAACCACAGCCTGCACTTTTGGAAGAGATGCAAAGAATCTGCTAAGCAATTCACTACTCAAGGGCTATTCACTGCATTGTGGGGAATAGGATCACAACCCTTCTGATCTCTACCCATTATACAAGCCATACACACAGTTGTCCAGAGAAAGAACCAGCAGAATTCTTGAAATTGAAAAATAGAAAAGTAATATCCTGGTCAACTATTGATTATTTAATCTGCTATTAATCAGCATCAAATAAGAAATGGCAGGGGAGAGGGTTCACTGAGGGCAAGTACAAAACTCAGGTCAGAGGTGGATGTGATTATACCACGGTGGGGCTAGGAGGGACCACATGAACTAATCACCTGTTACAGCAGGAACAGGAAGATGGGGGGGGGGAGTATCTGCACGCAGATGTTTTTGCATGCAGAAATAATAAATTATAATAATGATTTTATTATTTATACCCTGCCCATCTGACTGGGTTGCCCCAGCCACTCTGGGTGGCTTGCAACGTATATAAAAACATAATAAAAAATTGCACATTAAAAAGCTTCCCTATACAGGGCTGCCTTCAGACTCCCAGGTTCAATTCCTGGCACCGACAGTTAAAAGGATAATATAGCAGGGAATGTGAAAGACCTGCCTATGACCATGCAAAGCCAGAGCTCAAAAAAAATATGTGCTAATGGACACATAGCTTCCCATGATCCTATTAGACCAATAAAGTCATGGAATGCACAATTGGAGAACAGGAGTGTGTAAGGTGCACCTCAGAAAGAGCTTTCATTTACTCAGTCACGCCATGTGCCACCGTGGAAGGGGAAGTGAAGGTCCCCTAGGCCTGGGAAATTCTTAGTGGCAAATATTGTGATCAGTTAGTTCCTAAACAAGTTATGCTGGAGCAACCTGTTTTCCTAAGCATTGATGCTTGGCAAATTAATGTGCTGAATGTACACCACATTCTTGCTCTATTCCCCTTTGATCAAGCGGTAAGCATTCCTTGTGGAGGCAGAGGAAGCAGATTGCTCCCTTATCTGTTAGCTATTTATTGAGATAAATGGCTACGGTGGGCTTTAAGTGTTAATATTTTTCATTATCTGGGACCCTGGTCATAAATATATGCCCAGCAGCAACAGCATACAGAAGAGCATGCTTTTGTCGAGTTAAAGGTAATATCCTGTTCAAAGCTGGCTGGGCATGTATACATACCATATGAGTGCTTTGTGTACCCACACAGAAGGCTCCATCTTGCTGAATCATTCTGAAATTGTTCTATCTTGCTCCAACCTTTCATCATACCTGCCTACCCAATTTCTGTTTCATGTACATTTGTCCAGTGACAGTGGCTTGTTAACTGGTACACTGCTGACCTAACTCTGTTTTACTGCTCCTTCATATTGAGCAAACCTATGACATTTGCAGAAGGGGACAAGGGACATTGTGCTGGCACATAAGCCGTTGTGCTCCATCATAACTATCTCTTCTCTGGCACAGCAACTCTTTTGTACCTTAAATGACTGACACTTGGTGATGGAACTTAACATTTTTTACCAGACCTAAGCAAATTCAGAAGTCTCTCAGTGTACTTGATAGCACTAATGCCACATTATCAGCAAACACTGACTGTCCTTCAACAATTTAAAGAAGAAGGCTTGTTCAGGCAGATTTTCTCTGTGGTTGACTGCACAGGAAAATAAGTTAACAGTTCTGACATTCTTGCTGGAAGCCACAAAAGTGCAGATAGAGGGTTAACTGGCTTCATGCTGCATGCAGTCAATGTAGCTTAAGGGCCTAGGAGAGTTCAGAAGCTATGTGAGGCTGCAAACCGCAATACACTAAGAGCAAGATAAAGCACACGTGCAATGCTACTGCACTCTGCACACAACAGCATGGGATATTTACAGTGCAGTCAAACCAACAATGCATGTTTTCTAGACAGGCACATGATAGGAGCTGAAGCTCACAAAGCTTTCCTGTAAATTTGCTAGAACTCTGAGGGCCACTCACACTCAGGGCTGTCTTAAGTATATCCAGCGCAGTGGTGCAAAGATCCCTCCGGCAGCCCTCCCCCCCCTTCCCAGAGTTGCTGACCTTTTTACAGCACTGCTGGCAGCTTTGCAGGGCTGGAGGAGGCAGGCAGTGGCTAGAGGGTGGCTCCTCTGGCTGGGAAGAGGCGGAGGTTCTGGGCGCGGTGCTGCTTCAGCGAGGCGGGCGAAGGTGGCGAGCTGCTGCCCAGAGGCACCGCACCCAGCCTCCGCCTCTTCCTTGGCTCCCATGCCATGGTGGCCATGGCAAGCAGAGGCTCCGGGTGTGGAGCTGCTTCAGCACGGCATGGCGGAGGCGGGTGAGGGTGGCGAGCTGATGCTGGGAGGCGCCGCGTCCAGCCTCCGCCTCTTCCCTGGCGCCCTCCAGAACTTGGCTCCCTGACGCCCCGCGCCACTTGCCTCTATGGGCAAGACGCCCCTGCTCACACTGTGTCTTGACAGGGGGAGGGCATAGCCATATATATTCTCCTTACCTGCATGGGCACATCCTCTCATCCTCTCCCATTTCATCTCATCACCAAGCCAGAAATGTGAGGACAATCTGCATGTCTGAGCTCCATTGCTCAGACACCATCTTAAGCTAGACTTAAGCATGTCTTTGTAAACGAATTACCATTTTAAGCCTGCCTGAACAAAGCTGCTGTATCTGTTACTCTTCAACAAGTATTCTGAGTGAGTAAATGTTACTTTTACCTTTCACCAGACTGTTTGTGTGATTGTTGTTTTAAGGGGGAGAAAAGGGGGAAATACCAGGAGAATGCAACTTCCCTTTTAAGCTGCAAAGGCATGCACTTTACTGAACTCATAAACATGAGAAAAGAAGGATAGTAATTAATAAATATATCCTCTCCTAGCATCTATACACATCCCTACAAACATATACTGCAACCTACAGGTCTGGAGACCTTGTCAATACAGGGTGAGGCATGGTGGATTGGACATCTCAGTCGTACAGTACATGTTTTGCATGCATGAAAGTCCCAGGTTAGATCCCAGGTGTCTCCACATATGGCTGGCAAAGATTTCTGTCCCAGAGGGGGAGTGGAAGGGGAATGAAAGGAAGCACAGGTCCAGGGCTTTTTTATGCGCAGGAATACCACGAGGACATAATCTGCAGGAGTGGCACATATGACTCCCATTTTCAATATTCAGAAATTCCAAGCTTCAAGATAGGTAATCTTGAAAAAGGCTGAACTATTAGTGTTAGAACTGGAACATTGTGAAATGTTCCTTTTTTTCATGGATGCTGCAAAACATTTCAAATTTAGCCTGTTTGTCTTGGAACTGTTTTTACCAATTAAAATAAAATTGTAGTCTATCCCTTAATAGAATAGCAAAGATTCTTGGCCAGTGAATGTTAGTGAGTGAACTGCTGTAATGTCACCGAATGTTCATTTTCACAGCGGTATGTGGGGAAAGGATTTGAGGTAGAGTTTGAAACTCAGAAACAAAACCATATATTCACATATAGATCAGAGGCACTTACAGAGCTGCAGGTTATTTTCTGCTGCTACTGTACCTCTCTTTAGAAACCATAGCTTGTTTGTTTGTTATAAAACATTATTGCATCAAGTTATAATGGTTCAGCTGCATGAGGATCCATTTTCTTAGCCTTCTCCTTTGATGTTTTCCTGTAGATTCATATGAGATACACTTTTATACTATCAATTTGCCAGCATTATTATGTTGAGTCTTAGAAAACTAGTCCTAGGGGAATGTTTGCTGCCAGCATGGTCTTTTGGATCAATAATGTTTGATTGTGACCTTTACATTAGCAATGTTGTCATCCGTCAAACCAGGCAGGATCTTCACATAAGAATTAGTAAACACCCAGGAGTTAATTCAGTCCACATATGAAAAAGATCATCCATACCCATTGCAGAATTTATATTTGAAGCTGTACTACCTAGCGAATCCAGTACGTATCAGAAAGAGGAATTAAATGTGCTGTGTCCATTCTTGTGATGTTTATGGCACAGCTTCACTTTTAATCTTTTTACTTTCCAACCTGCCCCCACATCCTCAAGCCATGTGCAATTAATACTTTCTGTTTACAGACAGGTAGCCGTGTTGTCTGCCGTAGTCGAAACAAAATAAAAAAAATCCTTCCAGTTGCACCTTAGAGATCAACTAAGTTTGTTATTGGTATGAGCTTTCGTGTACATGCACACTTCTTCAGATACCCTTCAGATACCTCTTCAGATATTCAGGGTATCTGAAGAAGTGTGCATGCACACGAAAGCTCATACCAATAACAAACTTAGTTGGTCTCTAAGGTGCTACTGGAAGGAATTTTTTTATTTTGTTAATACTTCCTATGCCATGCAGGAGCCTTTCCCCAAAAAGTTGCTCACTCAGCTTTCCTTTTTCAGCTCAGATTCTATAATATAATAAATGGGTAAATTTCCACACAAACACACCACTAGCAGGAGTTCTGGCACTGAGAGTTTTGCCACTTTGATCCCTCCTCCCCCCAAAATAGCTGGTTTGAGGGGCTTACATTGGCTCCCACCAGCAGGCATACAGCTGGTTGCAGCTGCTGCCTGCCTGTGATTTTAGCAGATGTAGCACACCACTCCACAGAGCAGAGTGGGACCGAAGGACACCTCCGCCACATCCAAGCCCCCTCCAGTGCAGGCAGATTGGGGGTTTGGATTGCTCTGCCCAATGGTTCTTGTAAGGATTACTCAGTTAATATATGCAAAGCACCTCTAATGCTCAAAAATGCTACATAAATACTCAATATTTTTATCTCATCCTCACAGCCACACAGCTCTTCAGCAAGTGTCACAAAGCCTTCCTGAGTGAGACAGCAAAGCAACTGCCTGCAACTAAAACTAATGCCAAGATTAATCAAACAATAAAACTCTGCTGGATTCTAGAGAGACATGATTTGATTTATTTACACTGAAAAGTGCTTCATGCCTACAATTTTGCTAAGCAAAAACAGGTGTGACATTTTATTTCACCCCCCCATTCCTCCTCATCAATAAATTGTGCATGTCCTGGTTATGGAGATTAACTTTACAGGCAAATGTCAGTCTTAATTCTGGTTTGACAGCCTGGGTGCATTGCAAGACAAGCAAACTGTAATCTTGAGATGCAAACACTAAACTAAACCATGTAGAGGCAGGGGCAGGCTACAGTCACAAGTTCTCAGCAGTGTCTTATTTGAATAATCTATCTGACAGCTCTGCTCTTCCCTCAGAATTCCCATTTAGTAAAAATATTTTCAGATGTCACACATTCCAGAACCAGATAATGTTGCCATATGCTTTCCTATGACACAGCTTTTGCCAGACTGTTGTCCTCCACACATTTTTGTGCACAATTTCCCCTAACATTTATGCATTATATATGCTGTTTTTGCTAATATATACATTTTTGCGGAGACTTTCCTGGAATATATGCATTTTTGTATGCACTGTTTGACTGGAGAGTTGCATCACAAAAATTGGAGAAGTATAAAATTGAAATGGTTAGCCCTGTTTTGGTTCAATTGTTTGAGAAGTGTGAATTAGGTGGTTTCTTATCAAGATACAAGCAAAACTGAATTTCTCCCCCATTCCTATCAAGTATTCCCCTAGCATTGGCAAGACCTGCTTAATGTCTGTTTTAATACCAAAAGCTAAACACTGCCTCCTTGTGGCACAACCTCATGCACACACAATAGCAATTATAACTACTGACTGAGACAATCCTGGATTAACTCATCTTTCAAATTCTGTTTGTTTTAGTCTACTACATTTAAAATGAAAGCTGAAACACAATCTGGAACTCAGAAGGGGAGGAGAGACTTTGGGAACCATTTCCTAAGGAAATATATGTCTACAAGTACCAAAATCCATTGGTAATGCGTGGGGAGGGATCCTGCAATGGTAGCTGAAGACGAGTTGGGTCTGCCTCCTAACATGCTGCTACCTCCAGAGTTATGTATAGGCCTCTGCTGAGATATATGTTTCCAGGTTGCTTCATAAAACAGAAGTAACCCTTACCTATGAAAAAGTTATGCCACACTCTGCACCACACAACTTCATTCGGCTTGGCTACAGAACAGGATATAATCGTATGTGGTAAAGGTAAAGGGTAAAGGGACCCCTGACCATTAGGTCTAGTCGTGGCCGACTCTGGGGTTGCGGCGCTCATCTCGCTTTATTGGCCGAGGGAGCAGGCGTACATGTCATGTGTACGGGTCATGTGGCCAGCATGACTAAGCCGCTTCTGGCGAACCAGAGCAGCGCACCGAAACGCCGTTTACCTTCCCGCCAGAGCAGTACCTATTTATCTACTTGCACTTTGACATGCTTTCAAACTGCTAGGTTGGCAGGAGCAGGGACTAAGCAACGGGAGCTCACCCCACCGCAGGGATTTGAACTGCCAACCTTCTGATCAGCAAGTCCGAGGCTCTGTGGTTTAACCCACAGCACCACCCGCATCCCAGTCATATGTGGTAGCATTGCTAAGAAGCCCATGGAGCCCTGATTCTCACACTGTGAATAGCCTCATATGTTACCTGGGACCAAATAGCTCCATATCACCTACAAAGACTGGCAGAAGTTATCCTGGGTTTCAGATTGGGAACATTCTGTCCTACCTGGAGATGCCAGGGGATTAAATCTGGCACCTTCTGAGTGGGAGGCAGATCCTCAGCTACTGAGCTGAGTTCCTTCCCTAGGATCTCACATAGCTAAATATATCAAGCAACCACATCAGACAGATTATGAAATTTTGTTTCAAATGAAAAGATTACAAAGATATGGGACCATATATACAGCAATTCTAAGGTAGAGCAGGAAATAAATCTCGCATTCTGTGCCCCCTGTATTCTCTTTCATGCAGTTTTAAGAGCTGCAGATGAATCAAAGCCAACTCTGCTGAAAAACAACTTACAGGGAGGAGACTTGTAAGCAAACTATCTCATTTGACTGACCTGGTTTCTCACAAACACCAGTGATGATTCATTACTGGACAACAGAAGGAAACCATACATGGGAAGAGGCAAAGGGAGGGGAATTAAAATCAGCTTTTGATTATTTGAAAGCTACTTTCATTCTCTGTGGTGCACCAGTTACTATCTTCACACTGGAGAGTAAATACTGCATCATACCTCCAGGCTATGACTGTTTCACATACAAAAGAGTTTTGTGATTTGATTTTTCTAATGAAGGAGCTATAATACCAGGAAGACTCTATTCATTCTCTTACTATAAAAGCAAGATAACTAAGCACCAGGTTTCATCCTGATCCAACAACACATGGATAAGGAACCCAGCTGGAACAATTATGCCAACGAGGACTGAATAAGGAGGCTCCTAGGTAGGAAGCCAAGAATGGCACAACAAAGGCAACGATGCTAATGTGAGCTACTTTATTGTTTGCTTTGCTTGCTTATTGTCATCCTGTCTTTGAACTAAACAGGCCTTACAGAGCTCACCTAATCACCCTGCCAGAGAAGGCTGCCAAAAGAAGACCAGCCAGCGCTTCATCTCTGAGAGGAACCCAAGCGCTCTACAGGAGGAAAGGCGCTCAGTCACCACAGCACTATGGATCGATTCCGGATGATCTTCCAGTACTTCCAGTCCAATTCAGAGTCTGTGACTAATGGGATATGTGCACTGCTGGCATTGGCAAGTGTAAAGATGTACAGCTCCTTTGACTTCCACTGCCCTTGCCTTGCTAAATACAACATGGCGTATGGCTTAGGAATTATGTTTATCCCACCAGTGGCACTTTTCCTCTGTGGTCTCATTGTCAACAGACAGTTTGTGGTGATGCTTGAGGAGTGGAAAAGACCTACTGGGGACAGGAAGAAGAATCTAGCCATTATCAGGTGGGGGATTTCAGTACTGGTGCTAATTACTTTCCACAATGAAGTTTACTTATTTGTTGCACTCTTCTCTCCCAAGGTTGCTGGTGGAATCTAAACTTCCTCCAAATTATTACTTAGAATTTGTATTGTATTGTTTTAATTATTGACAGTACTTAGGAGGCTTTATGTAGCATGATATCACCATAACCACTGAAATGGATTACAGTGGTACCTCAGGTTAAGTACTTAATTCGTTCGGGAGGTCCGTACTTAACCTGAAACTGTTCTTAACCTGAAGCACCACTTAAGCTAATGGGGACTCCTGCTGCCGCTGCGCCGCTGGAGCACGATCTCTGTTCTCATCCTGAAGCAAAGTTCTTAACCCGAGGTAATATTTCTGGGTTAGCAGAGTCTGTAACCTGAAGTGTATGTAACCTGAAGCATATGTAACCTGAGGTACCACTGTACAGTTCTTATGTATAGTTATTATAACACTCTGAAGCTAAGAAATAGTGGCATCCCCAAGGGTACACAATAAGGCCAGATTTGAATACAGGCTCCCAGATACACATATCACTCAGAGTCAAACTAAACAGGACAATGGAAGACGATTCACCAGCATTCTTTTAGAAAATTTAGATTAGAGGGGTTGGATTGGAACTGTGATGCTGGAAGGGCAGTTTTAACTATTTCCACCTGCATTGTATTTCCCATGTGAAAACCCCCACTCCCCAAGCTGGTATTTGTTCTGTAGCAAAAAACATACTTCCTTATTTTTTACATTTTAAGATTTGCATGAATTATAAATATTGATGATTAATAAATATTGCTTGACTTTATTTCATTTAAATACTTAAGAATTTGGATTGGGGTGGATGACAAGTTTATAAGCTCAATTAGGGGTCAATGAACTTAGAAGTTTGGGAAACCCATTTGGAAATCACTGGAGTATGCTACTGTCCCTTCCCTTGTTATTGGCAGTGCTAAGCAAGTTCCAGCCATTAGAAATATCAGTTTAGTTTTTTGCTTCTCTATCCAATAACCAGGTACATGTGTTCCTCCGTTCTGCAACGGGCCATGATTGCACCTGTTGTTTGGATCCTAGTGACCCTGCTCGATGGAAAATGCTTTGTCTGTGCTTTCAGCAGTTCTGTTGACCCTGATAAGTTTCCAGGTTTCGTCACCAACATCACACCTTATAATGAGGTACAGCGCTTGCTGTCCAAGGTCCCATGCAAGGATGATGAACTCATAAGGAACAATACTTCCCGCAAGGCTGTATCCAGGTACCTCAAATGCTGGTCACAGGTAAGTAACAGACATCTATAGGATCTTGCTCTGTAGGAGTTCCTTATAGGAACATTAACCTGCTCTTGAAACATATATAGGTAGAATCTGTTTCTCAAGTTCATCTTCAGAATATTCTCCTGGATAAACACTGATTAAATGCAAGAAGCATAATTTTTAAATTGATTTTTGCTGTTAATGGAAGGAAAGAGCAACAGATGATTCATAGAATACACATGGACCCTACAGCATGTGCAGATTAACTAACAATTCTTAAGGTATTGAGCCGCTATATGAACTATGTAGTGTCTCAGACACAAACTTTTGGACAAGTCACCTTCTCTTAAACTATCCTACCAAACAGAGCTATGGTGGGAATAAACAAAATAAGGATTGCAAACTAATTTGCTAACTACAGATTCTTTTGAAATGCTAATGCTAATAATAATAATAATAATAATAATAATAATAATTTATTTATACCCCACCCATCTGGCTGGGTTTCCCCAGCCACTGTGGGCGGCTTCCAGCAAAATATGATGAAGATTCCCAGACCTCTTTAATTCTTCCATTCAGCATATTCCATTCATTATGCCCCCAAGTCTCTTGTCTTCTCCTGTTTCTGCTTCCATGTATTTTGCTCCTCTGGTCCCATGTGCAAAACACGCTCCATAGTCCTGCATCCCCTGTGTTGTGATAACCTTCTACCATGTCAAATTTCAACCAAGACGGGCTACAGTTAAAATCCAACCAATAGTAACAGGAACATGTTGGGTTAGGGTGGGGTGAGGAGGCAAACTCTCCAAGCCCCTGGCAGTTGATGACACAGTCCAGGTTTCAGGCTCTGCTCTGCAGAAGGAAGAGTGAGTCACAGATAGACTCATGGGTTGACTGATTACAGATGCCAACTAATGAAGCAGTCCTTCTGTTGATTTCAGTACCCATTCCTTCAGTTTTTGCCATTTCATCCATCTGCCATTTTATCGGTCTTAACATATACTATAAGACTGGGTAGGCAATGTAGTGCCTTTCATATATTGTTTGGCTCCAACTCCCATCAACCCCAGCCTGCATGTCCAATGGTTAGGGATTATGGGAACTGTAGCTCAAGGACATCTGAAGGGCACCACATTGGTTATCCTTGCTATAAGGCTTTCAGTCAAGGACAATATTCCTTTTGTTTTCCTAGCACTAAATAAATGTAGACATTAATTAGCAGATCAACATTTATTACCATTTTATTTACTTAACAGAAGTCGGGGGCTCCTCCCACAGCAGGGTGTTGAACTAGAAGATCTGAGAAATCCCTTTTATTATGGGATATTCAAGCAATAGAACATAGATCTCCTGTTTTTTTTGTTTCCCTGTGGCTGGCCTTGATTGCTTTAACATTTGTACTTCCTTTGCCTTCTAGGCTTTTGGATGGAGCATACTGCTGACCCTTATAGTGATCGCCTTCCTTGCCCGCTCTCTCAGGCCCTGCTTCAACCAGGCTACCTTCTTGCAGACTCGCTACTGGAGCAACTACATTGATATTGAGCAAAAGATTTTTGATGAAACTTGTTGTGAGCATACCCGGGACTTTGCGCACAAGTGCATCCTCCACTTCTTTGAGAGCATGCAGAAAGAAATTAAACGAAGGCGGTTCCATGCCCACCCAGGAAAAGAGGAGGGGAAGGAAGGGCAGAAGGGTCACTTGCAAGGAATCAGCAGCCAGGAGCAAGTGAACAAGCTTCTTCAATCATGGTACTACAGCAAACCTTCGCTGGATTTGAGTGGAGGTACACGGAGGCAACCCCTGGGCACAGAGGGAATATCTATGCCTTGGACAGGCAGTATGATTAACAGGTGGCATCCCCAGCCAGGGACCACAATTACAAGGCAAACAGACGTTTAAAAGGAAATGGAAAATGAGAACATCAGTAGCTAGGGGAAAAACACACACACACACACAAACCAGCAAAAATGGGCTGCTCTTTCATCTTTAACAACAGCATAGTATGCACATACCCTCCAACACATCAAGATGAAAAACCGGGACACCATCTTCCAGGTTCACACTCCCACATGAGTAGCATGACCCATGCAAGCTCACAGCCCTGGAAAAAGCGCTTATTTTGGGCATGGTGCTCCAAAACACACTTTTGGGGTGCAAGATCACAGCACCAAAGAAAGTGCTTTTGGGGGCTCAAGATCATGGTTGCCCCAAATGGCCACCGTGATCTCCAGGAGGGCACGGGGAATGGGGTGTCCCAGTTTATCCGGAAAAGTTGAGGGGTATGGAATCAGCAGCAGAAACTTTAACGGCATGGAGTGAAGCATTATCACATGCTAATGTCTGTACAACGAGTTCAGTTCAGATTTATTTCCATATGAGCCATAGGCCATAACAAAAATGCAAAAGGATCTGTAACTCTGTGGTACAGCATATGTTTTTCATGCAGAAGGTCTCTGATTCAATCTCTGGCATCTCCAGGTAGGGCTGGGAAAGACCCCAGTTTGAAGCTATGGAGACCTGCTGCCAATTCATAGCTCGGTGGTACTGGTACTTAAACATGTGTTCAATATGTTGTACAACATAGCCCACATCCTACAGATTATTACAGCAGGCAAAAGGTAGGTCCAAAGTTGGCAACTCTATTCAGCAAGGAGACAGTAATGGGTGTACTAAATTATCACAAAGGCAACAGCTTATCACTAATGAATAATGCACTATATGAAGTTGTGGCCCAACTGTATTGGCTGCCAATTAGTTTCTGGGCCCAACTGAAAGTGCTGGGTTTGACCTATAAAGACTTCAATGGCTCAGGACCTCAATACCTCAAGGACCACCTCTCCCCATATAAACTGACCTGGACTCTGTGACCATCACCTGAGGCCCTTTCTCGTGTGCCTCTGCCACAAGTGGTCTGTAGGGTGGCAACACAAGAATGGGCCTTTTCTGCAGTGGCTCCCCATTTGTGGAATGCTCTCCCCAGGAAGGTTTGTCTGGTACCTTCATAATATGCCAGGTGAAAATGTTCCTCTTCAACCAGACCTTTGGCTTATTAACAGTCTATGTCCTTTTAAATGTGTTTGTGGGAAGGGGTGTTATTGGTTTGCTTTGTTTTCTATCTTGTTTTTATTGTGTACTTGATGGTTTTATTCTGTATTTTTATGGTGTGAAGTGCCCTGAGATCTTTGGATGAAGGGTGGTATACAAAATAAAATAAAAATATAAAAATAAGAATCATTTCCCCAACTTCCTATTGAAATATGTTGGACAGCTATACTTGAATCTCCCTTCTAGAATTAAATTATTAATTCATTTTCAGGCTACAAGAAAAGATGAGAGAGCCAGGCATGTAATTACAGCAGAATCCTGGGCTTCTAAATAGAAGCCTCTGTGAGTATTTATGTTTGGTCTCCTTCACATATTAGAGACCTGCTCTAATTTAATTTTAAGCAGACACACTCAAGAGATTAAATATCTGACCTTCCATATTTGCCATGTGTTTTAATCAAATTGACTATTTGCCTTAGCAAGCTGCTGAGGAATGAACTGGGTGGATAACTACTTTGCATACTGATTTTCATGGAAGGGTATTTTTAAAGCATTTTAGACGCAGCAGGAATATACAAATGCAAAGGAAGGAAAAGACAGTGTGATTACTAAGTAAGCTATGTGCCTGGACATCAATTTCTGACAATGACGCTGCTATCATTGGAAGCATCGCGTTTTCATGCCTTTGGCTATATTATTTGTTTGTCTTGTATAACAAGTTGATGAAGCTACTATGTATGCAGTGATGAAAGCAGCCCATTATGTTTTGCATTGCCTCCTTTAGAGTTATTCTGGTACTCTAACCTCAGTGATGAATTTGGATTACATATTTTGTTAGAAACTCACATCATGTTTTGATGGTGCAGCAGCTCATTCCTGCCTGCCTTAAAGTCCATTTATATTTGAAACAGTATCTCTCAAAACCAGTTATGCCTGAACCAGGGCAATACCCTAGGTGCCAGTTAGGAAGGGCAAGGAAACCATATCCTGACACTTCCCCACTTCTTTCAGGCTACAGATGGTTGTTTCCCAGGAGCACCTATAGTTCTGGCTGACTCCCTGCTTGAGTTAATACAGTGGTACCTCGGGTTAAGGGACGCAGGTGGCGCTGTAGGTAAAAGCGTCAGCGCCTAGGGCTTGCCAATCGAAAGGTCGGCGGTTCGAATCCCCGTGGCAGGGTGAGCTCCCGTTGCTCGGTCCCAGCGCCTGCCAACCTAGCAGTTCGAAAGCACTCCCCGGGTGCAAGTAGATAAATAGGTACCGCTTACTAGCGGGAAGGTAAACGGTGTTTTCGTGTGCTGCACTGGCTCGCCAGAGCAGCGATGTCACGCTGGCCACGTGACCCGGAAGTGTCTCCGGACAGCGCTGGCCCCCGGCCTCTTGAGTGAGATGGGCGCACAACCCTAGAGTCTGTCAAGACTGGCCCGTACGGGCAGGGGTACCTTTACCTTTACCTCGGGTTAAGAATTTAATACCTGAAACTGTTCTTAACCTGAAGCACCACTTTAGCTAATGGGGCCTCCCGCTGCCGCCACCGTGCGATTTCTGTTCTCATCCTGAAGTAAAGTTCTTAATCCGAGGTACTACTTCCAGGTTGGCGGAGTCTGTAACCTGAAACGTTTGTAACCCGAAGCATTTTTAACGCAAGGTACCACTGTATTGTTAACAATTAACAGTGCAAGCCTAGACCCAGCAGTTAGTTACAGAAGCCCCAACAACATGCTTGGTACTGTACATTAGAAGTAAGCAGACAACTTGTGGGATCCGCTTTGCTTTTCTCTAGAATCCTGCCATTGGAGGGCAGGGCCAGATACAAAAGGTTAGCTTAGCAGGCAGAGCCAAATACCTACTTCATCTTGCAGGCTGCATACTAAAGTGCAAAGACACATCTGGGTTACTACTGATTAGAAACTCCTAATATAAAACACTAAAAATGGCCAGTGGAGTTGCTCAAAGCATAGCTGTCAACTTTTCCCTTTTCTTGCAAGGAACCCTATTCAGAATAAGGGAATTTCCTTTAAAAAAAAGGGAAAAGTTGACAGCTATGGCTCAAAGGCAATCATTTAATATTTATATTTTACACAGAAGGAATGCTGTGGCTGAGGGGTAAGCAATTAGCATGCTGTAGCTGATTATTATTATTATTTTACTTGCTGTTTGTGGCATAGGCCTGTCCTGCCAGGGTATGTGTCTTTTGCAACTACAGTGGTACCTTGGGTTAAGTACTTAATTCGTTCCGGAGGTCTGTACTTAACCTGAAACTGTTCTTAACCTGAAGCACCACTTTAGCTAATGCGGCCTCCTGCTGCTGCTACGCCACCGGAGCACAATTTCTGTTCTCATCCTGAAGCAAAGTTCTTAACCTGAAGCACTATTTCTGGGTTAGCAGAGTCTGTAACCTGAAGAGTATGTAACCCAAGGTACCACTGTACAACATCTCTAGCCACCCTTCTTCGCAAGAACCCAACCACATAACTTCTGCCACTTCTGAGCACACAATCTGATAATTCATTTGATATGTCCTATCTGCCCGGAGTGCTTACTAGAGGGAAGGTAAACGGCGTTTCTGTGTGCGGCTCTGGCTCGCCAGAGCAGCGATGTCACACTGGCCACGTGACCCGGAAGTGTCTCCAGACAGCGCTGGCCCCCGGCCTCTTGAGTGAGATGGGCGCACAACCCTAGAGTCTGTCAAGACTGGCCCGTACGGGCAGGGGTACCTTTTATCTGCCCAGAGTAGGCCACCAGGAGCAGCACTCATCCAGCCTCGGCTCCAACAGGTGCCTAGTTACGTGCAACTCAGCTGATTGGGCTTGTTGCTGCCCTGTCACTCAAGGCCAGCTGGACTCAAATGACATAAGCATGGAATATGGAGACCCATTCCTTTGTCCCAACTTTTGACCATCCAAGGTCACTGCATGCTGAATCTACATTGTGTGACCTTGTGTGTATGTGAGTATTGAGACTCTTTCCAACAATCCTCCATCGGTTAGTCTTTTATTTTGTATCAAAGTACCAGGCTGCTTTCCCTTTGTCTCTTAGCTCTTTCTCTAAAAAAAAACGCACACAAAAAACCTGCACACAAAGACAAAACTTTCTTTAATTTGGCACTGGGGTTTGGAGTGGTTCTGAGACACGCCCAAGGGATTGTGTTTCCCTCACCTGCTTAGCTGTTTGCCATTATGCTTTCTACTTGTGCCTGAGGGAAAGTACAAAGAAAGCATACTGCTCCACAGCCCATGAAGATGGGAGGGAGCTAGCTGCCCTTCCCAGCAAGATATCCAGCTCATAGCTCTAGTCCTCTCTTTGGCCAAGAGTTAGAGGAAAGGGGGAGTGGTGACACAAAAAAGAACATACCGTGGACAGCTGGCCTCCCTTACAAGGCCGCTGTGATCACTGCACCATTGTTAAACTATTGGGAGTCAGAAATCTGTGACAGTCTACTTGCAAACCAACTAGAGATAAGACAGTTGACCCCAGTCAAGCTTCTGCCTGCTCTCACTGTATGGAACATGACACAATCCCCGGGCACAGGTCCAGACCAAGGCATTTTGCTGAGGGGCAGCAGCAAATGGTCCCCCAACCCCAATTAAGGTGCATGGTATCCAAAGTCAGACAAATTATTTTGGAATCTGAAGAAGAAAATCCCACAAGGAGTCCCCACACCTTTCTGACAGCAAAAAGGCAAGTCTGGAAATTCCATAATAAAAAAATAAATAAGTAACTATTTGCTTTCAAGACAGCCAAAGACAGGTGGCTGTCTCATTCTGTTAAATGGTTAGCCTGCATTCAATGTGGTAACACAGAACTTTCCCCGGCAGATTAAAAAGCTCTCTGCAAATATCCATGAAGCTTTTCACTACATGTTCCCTTTTCTCAAGCCTTTGATGTGAGTTCTCCTTTAATATCACTAGCCCACAGATCATTGCTTAGCCTCAATTCACTGGAAGTTGCTCTCTGTGGTCTCCCCTCCCCATTCCAAGCTTCAGTGATCATGTAACTCTTTCAACAAGGTGATGTGATTAAGAAAGTGACCTCAGCAGTATCCAACCATGTTGCTCTGGAGGTCCACTGAATGGGGATTTGGGGTGCCAGTTAATGCTTAACAGGTGTAAAGGAGGGTATGTTCACATTACCACTTACTCCACATCCATTGAGCTCCTGCTGTTAGAGCCGCATGCACACACCAATAGCCACAATCCGTACTGATCTTGTACAGTGGTACCTCGGGTTACATACGCTTCAGGTTATAGACAATTCAGGTTACAGACTCCGCTAACCCAGAAATAGTACCTCCCGGGTTAAGAACTTTGCTTCAGGATGAGAACAGAAATTGCGCGGCGGCGGCACAGCAGCAGTGAGAGGCCCCATTAGCTAAAGCGGTACCTCAGGTTAAGAACAGTTTCAGGTTAAGAACGTACCTCCAGAATGAATTAAGTTCTTAACCCGAAGGAAGGAAGTTCTTAACCCGAGGTACCACTGTAGTTTGTTGAGAAATATTGTTGTTTTTCTCAAACCAGCTTCAATCTGACCCCAAAAAATAAAGCAACATTTACTTTATACTTGGGACGCAGGTTGTGCTGTGGGTTAAACTGCAGAGCCTAGGACTTGCCAATCAGAAGGTCGGCGGTTCGAATCCCCGCGATGGGGTGAGCTCCCGTTGCTCGGTCCCTGCTCCTGCCAACCTAGCAGTTCGAAAGCACGTCAAAGTGCAAGTAGGTACTGCTCCGGTGGGAAGGTAAACGGTGTTTCTGTGTGCTGCTCTGGTTCGCCAGAAGCGGCTTAGTTCATGCTGGCCACATGACCCAGAAGCTGTACACCGGCTCCCTTGGCCAATAAAGCGAGATGAGCGCCGCAACCTGAGAGTCGGCCACAACTGGACCTAATGGTCAGGGTCCCTTTACTTTACTTTATACTTAAGAAAGGTGTGTACATTTGAGACAGTCATCACGCATGTGCATTGACACCTGGCAGCTTCATGAATAGCAGTTCTGGGCAGGGGGTGTTGTTGTGGGGGCAGGGAAACCAAAAAGGTCATGTGTGTTGGGTGAAGACATCCCCAGGCCTTCTCTGATTAGTACAACACCGTGTTAATGTGGCTGAAATGCAGTGATTGGCAATGACCACTTGATGCATTTTGAGTTCCTAACGTTGAAGAACAAATAAAACAATTTTACTGTCAGCTCATGATAATGCCAGCTGTCAGACAAAACCTTGGAGTTTTGACCATGAAGCAAAAAATCTAAACCAGAGTGCCTCCAGTTGTACATTTTACATTTTAGGGTTTAGATTAGAAGGATCTCTTCTTCATCCTCTTGGACAAGCAAATGACACTTGCACTCTCACAAAAGGGGAAAGGTCCCCTTGATTTTGATTTCTGCCCCTTCCCTCCAGCCCAGCTTCACCACACCACATCCCCAGCCATTTCAGAGAGTCTCTTGATCGTTGAGATTAGCCTTTCAGGAGCGCAAGGGGCTTCAGCAGGAAGGAAGTGGTAGGGAAGCCCCACTTCATATTAATAACTCTGCTCACATTTCTCAGGATCTCACCCAGTATATCCCATGTTCTGTTCTCTCTGTTTCTTTGCATTAAAACAACTAACAAATGTGTCAACATTTATATCAGCAGCAAATTACCATTAATTGTTTTCAAGCACGGATCAGAATTAGAGGACAGGGGGTTGGACTCGATGGCCCTTGTGGTCTCTTTCCAACTCTATGATTCTATGATTCTAGAGGACATGCTTTGGTAGAAAATCCCAAGACTGCCCTCCAGCATTTCCAATTAAGGTTTAACTGACAATAGAACAGTTCTCTGCCTGAGATCCCAGAGAGTTGCTGCCCATCAGAAAATACAATGTTAGATAGATAAAACATCAGACCTAACATAAGGCAGTTTCCTAAATTATTATTTGCAAGCCTTCTCAACTCCCTAATGAAGGAGACCCAAAATCCTCATCCTGCAGAAGAGAAAAGGATGCTGAGAGATTGCAAGTGGCTAGTTTAAGAGGTTCTGTTGAACCAAAATCTCTTTACAAACTTCTGCCCATCAGATCACATTTACATGGGAGAAATATACAGTAACAGGAAATGTTGCTTGTTGGAGGACAAAGTAAGAGGGAGTAGCAGTGTTCTGCATAGATATAGAACATTATATAGAAAGAAAAGATTGCTGCTGCTTCTGATTCATGTTACAGCTCCACCCAGAGTATAAAGCAGTGAAGGATTCCAAAATTTCAAAAAGAACAGCAAAAGGAGAGAGAAGCTGGAAAAACACAGGAGTTATATTTCTCTTATGCAAATCCCTATCCTTATAATGGATCTTACGCTGAGAATGAGCAAATTTCTCAATTTCACTTCTCTGTTTTTCCAGCCTTAAGTTCATTTTTCCACATCAGTTTCTTGCTAAGCTGTCCTAATTATTCCTCAGCATTTTAGTGGCGATTTATCCTAATACACACATTTTGAATGCAATTTCCCCTAATATAACACATTTTTGTAGGTTATTTTCTAAGCTGTGCATTTTAGGTGCACTTTACCCTAGCATATGCATTTTTATACACATTACATATTTGACTGGAAAACACATTGCAAAATTCAGAGCAGTGTGAATTTTGAAGGCTGGCTGTGTTTTGTGTGTATTGTTTTGGAAAGTGGGAATGAGGTAGGCTCATCTTTAAATGTTCACTTCAGTTCATAAGTTTATTGTTCTAGCCAACGGCCATGAGAAACTTGTATTAATAAAATAAACTTTAAATGTGAACTGAATTGACTTGCTCCTCCAGTCCTACCCCACACAGTGATATTTGCATAGGTACTCTCCTTCCCCCCCCCCCAGGTAAACCTACAAAGGTGGGGCACAGCTTTCCCTTGTTTTTCTAAGGGCAGTGGGAGGAGCATGTGGCATTTGCAGGCACATGAACAGAAGCCAGAGGAATCCTTTTCCTGTCATGAATAAAGAGTGCCTAGAAGAGATTCCAAATAACTCCTCAGAAGAAATCATGCCTCCACAAATAGGCAACCTCAGGGATTTAAGAGTTTTCTAAATAAGAGATGTGATGGCTCCCACAAAGAAAGAAGTGTTCGCTGTATTAAGCCATGACATACCTGACAATGGCACACAATTAACTTTTCAGAAGAGGGAATACAATGCACACCAAGTCAACCTGGGAGGAGTAGAGATTCACTCATAAGGTAAAGATAACAAAGTCAATGTACTGAAGTGGCAAGGAATAAAAGGGGGAGGGGGACACTCTGCCTGAGCAATTGAAAAGCTGGTGTAAGAGCAGAAACTGAAAAAAGTAAGTGACATTGGCAAGACGCAATAGGGTTTTTGTTGTTGTTGTTTTTAAATTCTGCCCCATGAAAAGGGCAACAAATTTCTGATTGCATTCGGGCAAGCGAGTGTGCGTAAAGTGGCAACGATGGATAAATTCCGTATGATCTTCCAGTTCCTCCAGTCCAACCAGGAATCATTCATGAATGGCATATGTGGCATCATGGCTCTTGCCAGTGCACAGATGTACGTGGCTTTTGACTTCAACTGCCCATGTCTTCCAGGTTATAACCTGGCCTATGGGATGGGTATCCTGTTTGTGCCACCCCTGGTCTTGTTTCTACTGGGCTTTGTGATGAATAACAATGTCTCCATGTTGGCTGAAGAGTGGAAAAGACCCACAGGGAAGCGGCAGAAAGACCCGGCTGTCCTGCGCTACATGTTCTGCTCCATGGCACAGCGGGCTATGATTGCTCCTGCTGTTTGGATTTCAGTCACACTGTTGCATGGAGAGTGCTTTATATGTGCCTTCAGCACCTCTGTGCCTGTAGATAAGTTGGGGAACCAGAGCTATACCCAACTACCTGAGAAGGAACTGAGGAGAATTCTGGCCCGGATTCCCTGCACAGACATCTACAAGGGGCAGGAACTTATTGCCAAAGAGGTTGCAACCAGGTATCTGCGCTGTATATCACAGGTAAGCAAAAAGTGACTGCAGGATTTGCTTAAGCTAATTTGGTGTAGAGAATGGGAGAGACCCCTTATAAAGCTGGCAGGCTTTTTATATGACTTTATATGCACTTATCGTGCTATCATTTCCTATACACTGCAAGCTCTCTGAGCATTTTTCAGCATTCTGCAGTTCTTTATTACTGGTAAGAAACACAACACTTTTCCTCCTTCTCTTGAGGTCCCACTTCATAGAAAACATGTTTAAAATGTGATGTAATGGATATACTCCTCATGCTACAATTGCAGTTTATTCTTTTTACAGCATAAATTGTGGGCCTTAATCACAGGTAAGTGTGCACACATTTGGAGCTGCAATGTGTGCTAGTTCCACATTCAAAGAGTGGGCTTATGTAGGGTGCATCCTGCAAAACAGAGTGCTTGATTCCTTACTGTAATAATTCCATGCATCGTTTTTGGTAAGAAGTATGGATTATAGAAGGAAGTGAGAGAAGAAGGGATGAACTCCTATGATTAAACTTCCCCTGCTTCCAAATATTCCATTTGCAATGCAAATACAGACAAATATATCCAGTGATCCCAACCTAAAACAGGCAGGTCAATACAGTCCTTTCCTGTTGTTTACTGCGTTCAGTCTGCATTTGTTCTCTGCATCTTAAATAGGATGCAAATTCCCTCTAGGTTTTCACCTGGGAACAACGTCAAAGTCATTTTAAAAATCTGATTTGATCACTTGTGTTCTCACCAATCTGATGCTGCCACTGTTCTGTTTCCCCTTGGCATTGCTCGGCAATGCTAGCCCTTCCTCTGCTGTGTATTAGTTGGATAACCACTGCTTTTCTTAGCATTGAACATTAAGAATGTATTGGAATAAATATTCAGATCTTTCTTTAATCAGAGCGTTCTTTAATCAAGCAATATTTGTTGCACTGTTGCTGTTTTTAAATTTGGCATTATAGATAATCAATTCATTCTATTAAAAAACCCAATTCTAAATACTTTTGTATTTGAATGGTTCTACTTAGTATTACTGAAATGGCATGCCAGTTTCAGCATGAGACAAAAATGTGCTCCTTTAAAAAAAAAATAAAAGCCAAGAGGAAAAATACTGGATTTAGGAGTGGGGAAATAATTTGTTTATGCAATACATTTTAGAAAATTTTAGGTAACTGCTGCAATATAAGAGATGCTGTGTTGTAGTTTAGGGATAGAGAACCTGTGGTCCTCTAGATGTTGTTGGACCATGACTCTCATTATCCCTGACTACTGGCCATGTTGGGCTGATGGGAGTTGTGGCAAACAACATCAGGAAGGTTACAGATTCCTTATTCCTGGTGTAGTTGCTCCCCAACACATCCCTGTTAAAATGGATTGAACTGTGTTCTGGTTGAGGAAAACTAAAAGATTTGGTCTAGATTTTGGTTCAGGTTCCATTTGATCCCCCAACTTCAAGAACTTCAAATACAACAGCACAGGGCTTTCATTGGATTCATATCTGGCAAACAAATATGGAAACATCACTGCCATTGTACAATGAGGTAGATTGTGATGTTAGTTCACACAACTGGATCATCCACTCATTGATGGATGAGACATGAGCCTAGCAGCCCCACAATCTTTTGAGGTTGCTAGTCCCAAGATCCACAGATTCTGGAAGACCACTGATAATCATGACTGCAATTGTGTACTGCATAGATTTCTCTATCCCACTCCCACAACCACCTCCCTAATAATAGTATGATGTTTGGTTTTCCCGTTCAGGCAATGGGCTGGACCTTTGTGCTGTTGATGACCTTGTTGGCATTCCTTGTTCGTTCCTTACGTCCCTGCTTTACTCAAGCCGCATTCCTGAAGAGCAAGTATTGGTCTCACTATATTGACATCGAACGCAAGCTCTTTGATGAGACCTGCACGGAACATGCTAAAAGCTTTGCCAAGGTTTGCATCCAGCAGTTTTTTGAGGGCACAAATAAGGACCTAAGCATGGGTCATGCAACCTTTGTGGAAAAGACACCTTCCGAAACAGGAGAAGAGAAGGAAAAATTGCTGGGTATCATGGATCAAGGGACCATGAACAAAATTCTGAAGAACTGGCACAAATGTAAGCCCCCTTTGTGCCTCAGCCAAGAGGTGATCCAGAATGGGAATTGTTGGGCAGGAGAAATCGCACACCCTCAGCCGCCTAAAAGAGAGTATGCTATCTATTACAGCAAAGTCTGAGGATGGAGTGGAAGTAATCAGAAAGCACATATCCCTTTAGATCACGGCTTGGGACCACACATTTATCAAGGAGATCTTTCAACTATTCATTGTGAGAGCATCCAGAACACCTGTCCAAAAGTCTCCCCCCCCCCAGCTTTTCTGTGGACACTAGCATGGAATAGAACAAATAAACACTGACAATGCTCACCTGTTGATTTTGTCAAAGAGAAAAGAGATGTCAGAAAGACTAAATGGTGATGGCACCTTAAATTGGATGATTGCTGTGATACAAATAATATAACAAAAACTATGGGGTGGTTCATTGTTGGTTGGAATAAGATATTTATTCCCTGCTAAACTCTAAAGGATAGACCATTTGTCTCAGCAGCAAGTAACATCACATTTTGATTTGAAAAATCTCTACCAATTTCTTCAGATGAAAACCACCTGCTAAGTCTCCATTGTATGTGAAAGGCACAAAACAGATGTTTCATTTTATTGTAAAGGAAAGACTAAAAACAGGTAATATTATCTGTACAGGGGTACATTTCTGTTGGTAGTAAAGCAAAACCAACATTTCCAAGACTTGCAGGAATGTTTTAGGCACAAACCAAAAGCACAAAGGCAGTATTTCAAATACACCAGAGGGCGCCATAAACTAGCAATACCTGACCATAGCAGCTATAAGGCTCTGTTTCTTCCCTTATCTCCTTATCATATAAGTAAGACTTGTTTAGCTTTGACTTGTACAACATGCTCTGACAAAATCTGTTTAGAATAAGAAAATATGTTGAAGGGTATGCTGAAGTAGAGATGAATGAGTATGTTTTAAGGACAGTATTATAAATCCACTAACTGAAAGAAGGAAGAGCCACATTCAAATATTACAAATTAAGCATAACTATCTGCCCCATAACTAAATGAACTGGCAGCGGATCTGGGGTAATTTCAAGGTGTCTGGTCCTTTAATAAGCAGAGAACATCAGCTGCATTAACCTGAATGGTTCTTCTGAACCATTTAAGAAACCAATTAAATTTTTCAGAGTGGTAGCCATGTTTCAGCAAAAATAATTCAGAGTCTTGTGATACCTTAGCTTTCATAGACAAGAGAGCCCTCTGCATCATATGACCAATTAATGATCCAGTTTGCACTTCAAATTAAAAAGCATAGTTTGTTTTTAAGTACAGTTTAATGTGATGTGCAAGCTGGGCCAGTGTGCCCATTCGTGATGTTCTCAGCTAGTGTTCAGTGGAAGCTTCAATGGATTCCACAAAAAGTAGTCTTACTCTTGACATCGGAATGAGGAGGATGCAAGGCAGGGCTATCCAACATGTCAGACATCACTGGCATGTCTATATTTATGTGCTTCCTGCTTTGTCAAGTCATGTGTCGCTCAGTGTAGCCTTTGCAAATCAAGTTTTCTTTAGCTTGATGATGAATTATGTTTTTGTTGTGACCAGTAGTGGTGGAGGAAAGAGGTAAAAGCCTAGACTCTCGGAGAACTGGTTGCAGCTCTTGCTTATTTAACTACTATTGTACACACTTTGCACCCTGCTAATCTCCATCATCTAGATAGGACATAGGCTTACTTCTCACTGTAAGTTCCTTAGCTGTAAGAATTCAGCAAGGCCAGCCCTATCGTCAAGCACAGCAAGGCAGCTGTTTCTGAGATGACAGCAAACTGCTATTTCTAATTTAGTGTTGTTGTATTTTTCCTGCCAAGGAGAGGTGAGATTTTCTGCCGCATGTGCCAAAATAATTTCACCAGCCCTGGATATTATGCACCTGGACTGGTGGGGTGGATGTATATGCCCTTTACTGCTCCACCTCAGGCAGCAAAATGCTTCAGGCCAGCTCTAACTTTGAACGGAAAAGGGGGGGATTTAATAATAAATCCCTGGACACAGAACACTAGGTATCAGGAAGAAGAGCAATAACCTTGCCATCTTCTAGACATCTCTGTTTTTAATGTAGACCTGAGAGAGACATCTAGTTTTGCTTTCTTTTCTTCTGTTTTTACGTAGTACAGATTTATCATCTCAGTGAGTGTCAAACTAAGTAAGATACTGGAGGAATATAAGAAGTCTCCTGACAGTTTTTGGTTTTACTTTAATATAGCTGCTAGAGGTTGCAATTTTGATCAGTGCAATGGTGGGGAGATGAGGTATTTAACTCATTCAGTATAGCCTCCCTTTCCAATTAAAACTGACCTCCCCGAGGTGACGTTTTCTTGGTATGGAATAAGCTAAAAGGACCACATATACCCCAACCCCAGGCTGGTTGAAGAGATTAAGTATGCCCTCTCCTGCTGCTCTTCTGATCAATTTCACGGCTGCCTCATCGCCAGCGCTGCTCCCAAGACATGTTGCTGCCCGAGGCAAAATACAGAATGATGCATCCATCTAGGGATGGATGAACCTGTTAATTTCAGTTTCTCTCAGTGTCTCATTTTTTTTCACTCTCAAATTCAGTTTGTATTATTTTGCATTTTAAAAAATGTAATAGTCTTCATGAGAATCAGATAGGAGGAATGTGCACTAAAATGCTAACATACACATTTTTGTCTGCAATTTTGGCTACTACATACATTTTTGCAAGCAATATAGTGCACTTTTGTATGCCGTTTCCCCTGTTTCCACTAAAATATGCATTTTTATACACACTATTCCCTAATATGTGTACTTTTGTACACATTTTGGTTTGGAGAATTGCATCGCAAAATTTGAAGAAGTATGAGTTTCAGGGTATAGCTGCGTTTTGGTTCACATATTGTTTCAGAAAGAGTGGATCTTAATGTGGATCAGACCAAATTTCTGCCCCATCCCATTCAAAGTACAGAAGTTGACTGTTCTGGCACTTGAATAGTCAACACTGGCAATGGGATAACATCCCCACATGCACGGAGGACAGATGGCTTGTTTAGCGATTGTACAACAACCCTGTGACACACATAGTTCTAATCTCCAACAGAGTGGAATGGCTTGAGGGATGCTCCTCTCCCCGCCCCCGCTAGTATCTGCCACCTGAGGTCATTGCTGCATTCTGCCTCACTTGTCGAGGCTAATCATACAACAGGGCCACATGGCTGGCTCTGCCCTAGCTCCTCTGGCTTCCAGATGGGATAGTGTGTTCCTTTGTTCTGGGACTATCAAGAGCTGTACTCTTTATAATGACCTACTAGCTTACACTTGTACAGGTTCAGCAGGTACTACAGGAAAGCACAAAGCACAGGAAGGTGAGTTTACGCATGCACATTTAGAATGTGTGACTGCAGCTTCAAGTGACAATATGTAGATATGGAAGCCCTCACAGTAGGGTGAATCCAATGTGGGGTCCTAATTATGTTTTTGGGTGTGCGGAATCCAAATCCATTATTGTTGTGATTGGCCAATATCAAGCTTGGTAAATCTATGTTTGATAAAGAAGCACATAAACTGTTTTCAGAAAAACAAAGAATTTTAATTTTACCTTCTGAAAATGTCAGGTAATGCTAACATTTTACTTACCAAGTTTTACTTACCAAGCAAAACTAAATTATATTAATTTAATCATAATAGCTTTTGAAATTTTGGCATCTCAGTAGTTTGTTTTTAATATTTTTTTAATAAAAAAACCTTCTAAATGTTTTAATCTTAAATTTATACGGGTTTAAAAAATTATTATTATTTTTTAAATAATAAAATTATAATTATTATTTTTTTAGGTGGCACCCACAATACCCAAAACACACTAACAAACTACAAGTCCATATAATAGAAAAAATGCAGCATGTTGTTATTTACTGTACATCCTAACATACATAAATTTAAATAGTGAGTTCACTGTGAAGCATATTCACTGCATTCTGCTTAGGTGTATAACTTTAAGTTAAATATCAAGTTTTAGGAAAACCTGTTCTTCCTGTTTGCAATGGAAGTAATTTGTGCCAGTTGCTGCCTGCTTGGCTCCCCATGTGGTAACCAGGCATCAGTTTTGGCAGCTGTGATAGCACATTCTTCCTCCCAATATCTGGGCTCCTATGGGAGGAAGGGTGGGATATAAAGTTAAATAAATAAATAAATAAATATTTTGCCTGTTTCAAAAAATAATAATAATGGAGAATTGATAGGTGTTCTTTGTTTTCTTTTAGGTTGCAATCCTGTGCTCACTTACCCATGAATTTGTCTGAATTTGTCTGCATAGGATTTGTATAGTGTTATGAGTTTGGGGTGTTGAACTGTATGCCGGAACCCTCTAATCTCTGGATCCAGCAAGTGTTAAAATCAAATCAAGCCTTCTAATTCCTGGAATAGCGAGGCTAGCCTCCTGGAAGGTGTAAGAACAAAGGAAGGAGCTCTGTGGGAGAGGGCAAATGGGCGAGGCCCCTCCCTCAACTTGATAATTGGAAAGAGTGAAAAAATGCAGGGATGAGGGCCAGATGTAAAGCAGCAAGCTGAGAAGAAGACTGAGACAGAGCAATATTGATGCCTGTTTAAATCTAAGGCTGTGGCTACAGGAGAAACAAGACCCTTTTGGAGTGTTAATACTGTGAACCCCTCCATTGCAGACTCAGGTTGTATATATGTGTAATTAAACTATATATCATAAAGACACTACAGTCCCCAATGTGCCTCATTTCCAAAAGGAAACACGAACCCTGGGTAAGTGTCTGGAACCCCTGGAATCTTCCACTGCTGAGAGATTGGGGTGGCACACAACACAACAATTGTGCTGCTAGTTCCCTTTGTATAGGTCCTTTACACTTCTGCTTACTATCTGGTTTATATTTATAGCTAGACACCCGTATGGCAAATATGCATATTAATTATAGACAGGTGAGGAGAGAGGAGTCCTTTACACATGATTCTCTGCCCCTGGGAACCAGTATCAGTTTTTCTCTGAAAATGAAGACCAAAAGCCTTCCTTATTTATTCCCATATGTTCTGGAGCCTGTATATCAGGGACAGAGACCCTATGATCTTCCAGAGGTTGTTGGACTCCAACTCTTATCATCCCCAGCCAAGATGGTCAACAGTTAGGAATGCTGGGAGTTGTCATCAAACAATGCCTGGAGAACCACAGGTTCCCCATCACCACTGTAAATCCTATCTGCAGCACTGTATCCCGCTGTCCTTGGGATCTCAGTGTCTTTGATTGTTACGGTGCTTGGTTCTCTCTCTGGTTGTCAGTTGCTGCCATGGGAAATGCAGACAGGAACAATGAAATGGTGAGGCTTGTAGAACTAGAAAGCACATGTTTTGGAGGGTAGTGCAAACCTCTCTTTCAAACCAAAATCATTGACTCTGTTCAGTATGTCTGTTTATGTAGAACAATTGTGCTTAGGTGATGGGGACAGGGGTCTCAATTGTACACACAAATAGTCCCTTTCAGACACTGAAAAGAATGTGACTAGGACTCAAGGGCAGACCCTGAAGCCCCCCTGCCTATGTATGCATATTCTCCACTTGAATGGCTGGAACAGCTCTTGAGTTCCCTGTACACCTCCCCACTCAGGAGCAAGCAGAATGTGCCCTGGCATAGATACTTAAAGAAAAATAAATACAGTTTAAAGAACAGTAGGCACTATTCAGTAGGCACTGTTAAATTTAGTTGAAAACCACTTCTTACTCACCATTTCCTTTTCTTTACTATGTGTTTCCTTTGTCACAAACGGAGATTAAAAGTTAACTGCCAACAATTAATTAGACCTGTCCTTCTTATGAGACACACAGGCCTGGAACAACCCTTTATTTCATCTTTTTCCATCACACAGGTTGCCTTGCTCTCTCTGCCTTGCTTTCTCCATCCAGTGAGTTGCCCATCTCCACACTGCATCCTTCATACTCCCTTCATTCCCTGTTACAATGCTTCAGGCCCAGCTCAAAAGATTTTGCTGCCTGTAGCGGAACACCAAATGATATCTGTCCCAAGTAACATTTGGAGATGGGGAGAAATCACATTCAGTTCACATTTAAAGCTGAACCCACCTAATTTGCACTTTCTGAAACTATATGAAACACTGTCACTCCTTAACATCCACACTTCTCCAAATTTTGCAATGCATCTCCAGTCAGATTTTATGTGCAAAAATATGTACCTATACTAACATAAAAACATATGTATTAGTGAAAATAAATTTCAAAAAGCATTTCATTAGGGAGAATTGCTTTGAAAAGATGTGCATAATAGGCAAAATTGCACACAGAAATATTAGGAGGAACTTACACCAAAATGCTGATGAATTTTAATGAGGACCTTTAAAAAAAAAAATCACACATAGATGTGGAAATGGGGAGAACTGAATTTAAGATTGGGAGCCGGGGTGGGGGGAGATAAATGGAGATAAAAGGAAACTGACAGATTTGCTGATCCTGCCTGGCGTGCTCTGATCCATGGGGTCACGAAGAGTCGGACACGACTGAACGACTAAACAACAACAACAGTCACAGTGCTTAATACCACAAGTACTATGACAGTAAGCAAAAGCCAAAACTTCAAACATGGCATTTGCTGTTCTTTCATGATTCATTAATCCATCTGTCTGGAGTGGCTGTCTTTAACTGCCTAAAGGTATGGCCAGCTCTGTTATGTTTTGTGCTTCATCATGCTCTGTCTCCAGAACATGACCTTAATAGTGGGTTAGTGCCAGCTTCTCCCTTCCAACAGCTCACTCTGGCACTACTCACTAATAGATTTGACTATGCACATCCTGTCTGTTTCCTGCACTTGTAGGCTCAAAGCTTGCCACGTGGATATTAGTGGCTAAGAAAAGAAAGAGGGAAGAGCATAAGCAACATGAAGAGGTGGGCATCAAGCATGAGAGCTGTGCACATGAAATCTGAAAACTGGTTAGTTTAGTTATAAAAGGAGCCACCGCGAGGGATTATATTTTAGTACATTTTGAAGGGTAAACAGGAATTCAACACCGGGGCACAGTGCAGCAGATCAACTAAATGAGGGATGGGGGACATGTTGCTCTCCAGATGTTGCTGGACTACAATTCCCATCAGTCCCAGTGGGCGTGCCCAATTGTCCTATGGGTCCTGCTATTCACTGTCAACACTGGACCACAGCCAAGGACACAAGAGCTGAAACTCCAGAATAAGGACAGGAGCTGGGTGCAAAGCTGCAGTAGGTCTGCAGATGGCACTTGAGACAGACATAAAGGTATGTCAGGGTTCAGAACCAGGCAAACAGTCAGATCAGGGCTATAAGTACTGTATGTACTAAGAACTGGAACCAAGACCTGATTCAGCAGAGGTTGTGGCCAGGTAAACAGTCCCCAAACACACATTGCAGGGAGTTGGACTATCAGGCACGTCCAGCTCCCAAGAGAGAGGGGGGAGTCAAAGTTGTTGAGGGTTTTTAGGGGGGGCAAAGCCAAAGTTGTTGAGCTTTTTTTAGGGAGGAAAAGAGTGATGACAGCAGGAGGTGAAGACTTTAACTCCACTGCGGGGTCGACCAGTTGGACATCCCTGGACTAGATGACTGCTTGAGTCCCAAATCTCACAGTGAGAGAACCGCCAGAAGGCCCTCGGTGCTGGACCTCAGTGTCCAGGCTGAATGGTGGGGGTGGAGATGCTCCCAAGGCCGTTTAGGGCTTAAAAGGTCAGTACCAACACTTTGAATTAGAATTATCAGAGAGCACAAAGGCTGAGAACCATGAAGCCTTCCCAAGCAGTCAAACCTGGAAACACTTAAAGCCCATGCTAAATTGGGATGAACTATTTGGTTTCCTTGGGGCTTGAATTCATGCTAGAGACTGGAAGAATGACATTTCCTAACTCTTCTGCACTTCAGAACTCAGATGTGCATTGTAAGTGTATGTGACTTCTGAATGTTTCTTACGCAGTTATGCCATTGCAAAGTTCCCTCTATTTATAGAGCAGGGCTTCCTGCCTATGGCATAGTTGTGTACACCAGCTGAAATAACAGGCAATCCATTAAAATAAAATTCCAGAAGAGTAGCCATGTTAGTCTGTTGCCACAAGGAAGGTAAATAGTCCTTTTGGACAGGTGGTGGTTTCTGGTAGCTTTAACACTGCAGATGGCTAACCATCTGCTGTGAATGATACTCCTGTCCCCAATTAATAGAAGGGGCAGGGGACTAGCCTTACTCCCAACGGAAAACCTTTCTATTAGAAGTCTGCATTGTAAAAATAAATAAATATCAGAACTATATGTAGAAACCCACAAGGATACAGAATCAAGAATAGAAAGCAAGAGAGAAAAGGAGAGAAAATATATAGCTAGGTTGGGGATGGATATGTATTTAAAAATGTATGTTATACCCTGATTTTCTTTTTAAAAGAGATGAACCCAAAGAGGCTTACATGAAACATCAAAATCTATCATTTATTTGGAATATTTAGAGTTTTATCCAATATAGTGCCAGTGTGGTGTAGTGGTTAAGAGCGATAGACTCGTAATCTGGGGAACTGGGTTCACGTCTCCTCCACATGCTGCTGCTGGGTGACCTTGGGCCAGTCACACTTCTTGAAGTCTCTCAGCCCCACTCACCTCACAGAGTGTTTGTTGTGGGGGAGGAAGGGAAAGGAGAATGTTAGCCGCTTTGAGACTCCTTCGGGTAGTGATAAAGCGGGATATCAAATCCAAAACTCTTCAAACTCTAGTGCTAAAAAACTGTCCTATCAGCACAAAGACTTCCTCCCCTCTCTTCCCTCTGTGCGTCCAAGTTTGTTTAAGGGCAGATTTGGGGGTGGTGCATGCAAAAGGGAGTGGAGGGAGGAGAGTCCTGTTACAGGAGCATAAGAAGCCTTACAGCCCACTTTTTAGCCCTGAAAGGTGCTCAAGTAGGCTTACAAAAAATTCTCACAATAAAATGATATCTGAATGTAGTATCAGAAACAGAAATGTCCCGGTGCTGACACATTATTCAGGTGGCATTTCCTGCCACCTGGCATTGGTCGTCCTTAGTGTCATCATGCAAGTCCAGGATGAAGGCAAGTCTTCCCTTGCTGCCATTTGGCAGCTGCCAGACAATGCCTCCCACTGAGATTCTCTAACACCTGGGAGTTGGAGTGGGCAGCTGGATCTTGCACAGCCTATGATGGCTGATACATATAAAAGCCCCAAATGGCCACACACAAAAAAACTTCAAAAACAACAGTGAAACAAATATACCACATCATTATTGTATCACCACATTGCAGCAGGAGCTCATAAATCAAGACAATGGGACAAAAACAAACCAAACAGGAACAAAGAGCCAGAAACTTGGTGACTGAAGGCCCAAACTGATATGGTCCTCCTTGGAGAAGGCATTCCATGAAGTTGTCCCCTCAGTTGAAAAAGGCCTGCTCCCTAGTAGATGCCTTTGGGCTTGAGAGTTAGCAGTTGGGAACTCAACAAAAGGAGGTAATGACAGGCATGATCCAAAAGCGGTCCAGTGATGCTCATGTAATCAATGTCACCACAGCAAACAGCAGCAACAACAAACGAAAACACCAGGCAGGAGTGTAGCACTTGCTTGTCTTTCTGACATCACTCAGCATTATGGATTATTAGTCACCCTTTGCTTTAAAGACAGTGGCGTTTTATCTCACCATAATTACAGTGCTTACTTAGAGCAGCGTGAACTTTACTAGGCAAAAGTTTATAAAATATGGTGAAGTAACCATAACAGCACCTATATCGCCAACTGCACCATCTTGTAAAGGCAAAAATCCTTTGTTCTTGAGCAAGCATTATTTTGGGGGCCAGAGAAGAAACTGCAGTACCTATTTTCACAGCCCAGACAGCTGAAGGCAAAGGTTGTTTTTGGTTTTTTTTCTGTTCTGTGAATGAGTCATCTTGATCTGGTTATGAAGAGTTTCATTTTTTCCAGTAATTTCCCTACCATTTTTTTCCTATCATTTCCCTACGCTTTTCTCCTTTCCTTAAAGGCACAGTGTTCTGCGTGACAGCAAGAGGATGAATCTGGCCAATTCTTTCTCCCTCCCTCCCTCTACAATCCCCACCCAGACGGAAGCCTCTCCCCTCCCTTTGCACATGAAAATTAAAACAAAAAAACAAAAAAAACCCTACACCACCCAGGCCCTTTGCAAGCAAAAGGAAGCTGCTGGATAGCAGCAAACTCACACTTTTTAACTATTTCTTCTGTCAGTGGCAATTTCTGCATCTGATCCCATTCTCTATCCTCACGTGCAGGGCAGCCAGATGTTCCTGGAATAGATTCAAAACCCACGTGGCCAGCTAAAAAGAGGCTCGGTGATCTGCAGGAGTAAGTAACTTTTTTTTCTCTCTCATCAAGTTTCATTTTGATTTTGGGAAACCTGGAGCTTTCTGAAAACAAATACATACACTAAATATATCTACTTGTGATCCTAACAACCCCCCCCCCCTATTATTAGCAAGAAAGACGTTTGCTGGGCTGTCAGATGTCAGGGCTAGAGAAGTAGAAAAGATCAGTTTTGCCGCCTGTTTGCTTCCACCGTAAAAAGTTCTCAAACTATTTTTGTGCAGCGGTAGCAAACTGGCAGCAAGCCCAGCTGGTTTACACACAATAGCTTACACGCAATATAGTCCTTTGCTATGCTATGTGAGCAGTTCTTTCATATCTTCTATCAATATTTCAATTTCAAGTGGTGCTTTTGTTTTGTTTCGATTTCAACAAGCCCTGCACAAGAACATTAAAAGAATCTACAAATCTCTGGGTGGGGTAGCTGGTCTGTGTGTGTACTGAAATGTGTGTGGCTGTTTCTGACATTCAGGCCTTGGTCTAAGGGTGTGGCTCTCAGGCACAAGGATGACATGTGAGATGCCAGACGTATATATTTTTTGCATTTATGTTGCAAGTGACCTTACACTATAAAATATAAGAGTAATAGATTCCATCAGCATTAACATGAGGTTAATAGTGTTTTTATATTTTCCTGACGATTATAATGGAAGGAGGGAAAGAGAAGGAATGGGAAAGCCTTTCTACTTCCCTACCCCAACCTGCCTCTTCCCAGATATATTAGAGATTTAAGGTGCCAAAATTGCTGCATAGAAGTTCAGTTCCGAGTATTAATGTGGATTCAGTCCTTCAGTCCCGAGAGTGCATGACTCAAGCACGTGTATGAGTAGATGGAAAGGAATTTCCTGGTTCTTCCTCTCACTTGTATAATCATTTTAATTTCTGCTATCTTCTGTCCTGCAAGTACTCAGGCTGAAGATGCATAAAGCATTTACATAAGAAAAGCCCTGCCCAAAGTTCAACATCCTGTTTTCACAGTGGCCAACCATAATCATATGGGAAGCCCACAAACATCCTTTAATTGAAAAGACTTGCAAATTAAGGTGTTAGTTGACTTGCATTGATGAGGCCCAATTAAAATCCATAGGAGAAAATTATATTTAGCTGGACGGTACAAGGTGCTGCAATGACCACAAAGTAAGCTCCATTGAATTCAGCACGGCCTACCCCCAGGTATGTGGTATAGGATTGCAACCTAAAAATGCCTACAAGATTTTTAAAAACATAAGCTACAGCCCCAGATTGGTTTTAGCTGTACTTAAGGCATGATGGGAGACTGTCCATGACTTGGAAGACCATACATCTACCTCATCTTTCCTCCTCTGGCAGTTTGACTTAATGCTTATTATCAATGCTGTTTTTCTAGTAAAAGAGGTGTTGGGACTCATCATGAACACCTCCCTTGTTCTCTTATAATGGCAATGGCACCCACATGAGAGGTGCTGGAACTGAGTGCCAGTGAGTTCTAGCTGAAAAAACAACCCTGCTTATTATTCTTATTTGATGCAAAACACAAGCACGGTCAAGCTATTTGGGAACAGGGAACATAATCCTATGAAATGCAGCATATATGTATTTGTTTTTTTAAAAAAAAACATCAGAAAATACAGCACATTCAGTTAATTTTATCACACGCTTCCCAAATAAGAGGACTGGTAAAAGAAACCCAAAGGGTACTGTTATAAGTGTCATATCTTTTCAGGAAGCTTGGAGGTTATGTCAGAACAAAACACTATAACAGAGTCTCCTCAAATGGAACCAATACCACAGCTTAGACAATGTACAAACAAGTCCAAACGGAACACAGAATGGTTAAAAATAGCAGAGTCAAGGAAGCTATAAAAGGCAAAAAAGCTTCCTTTTAAAAGTGGAAGTCTTGCCCTCTGGCGGGGGCGGGGGGCGAGCACACAGGCAAGCTGTGTGTAAGTCAAGCAAATAAAGAACTTGAGGAGAATATTACAATTTTTTTTAAAAAAAACCTCAATAAAATTCTGTGAAGAAACTAGGATGACACTGGGGGTGTTTAGATAACAGAAATGTGTCAAAATAATACTTAAGGAACACAGGGGATTTATTTTAATAAAATTTATCAGGCATGGATAAAAAGCCATGTCCTTTGTGGATTTGTAACACACTAAAAATCAGTAAACACATAAATGGACTGAGAATTGTTATGGTGGAGGGAAGTAAACAGTTGCATCCCCTAAGAATCTGTGTTGAAAAGTGATCTAGTGTTTAACTATAAATGATATTAAGTTCAAGGTGAAGAGGGTAGTAACCTAGTTTAGAAATGACTTCAAATTATTCATTTTTCAAAATGCTGCAATCCAGACCAGAGTGAGAGCAACTCACGGGTGGGGGACACCTCTGAATAAATGAGCAACAGAATAGCAGGTATTATTCAATGTAAATACAAAGTGACGCATATTGGAACAAAACAAATCCTACCATAGTTTGAAGGAGAATCTAGAATTATCCATTTGGAGGACTGAAGGGATAACAGAGATGGTTACTTGTGGGGTAACTTTTTTTATTTATTTGTTGCTCCTGGCCCTAAGCTGCATTTATGGATGGTGAGGAAAAGAATGAGGGATCAGGCTTCAGGCCTGCAGAGTGTTGAGGACTGAATTGGCTGTAACTGTCATAGAAAGAGAGATTGGGGCAGGGTTGTCATATTTCAAAAATCCAGGCACAAAAGTTGTTGATTTTTGGTTTGGTTTTTTTGGGAGGGGGCAATGTTGTTGAGTTTTTTGAGAGGTTTTAAAGGAAATTCTACACTTACGACATGGGTTGCCATACATATGTATTTTCCTGGACGTTCAAGCGATTTCTGCCTGGACACAGTTTCTGACATCCAAATCTCTGGTATGTCTGGGAAATTCCAGTCATATGGCAACCTTATATTGGGGTCCATAGGAAAAAAACCATTACTAATTATGTTCATGGTGGGAAGGGGCAATAGTACAGCAGTAGAGCAGATGATTTGAATACAGGTGGTTTTAAGATCAATCCCTGGCACCTCTAGTTTACGCAGGGCCAACCCAAGACATTTGCTGCCTTAAGCAAGCACCTCCTGCCATTTCTATGTACAGAAGCCAACTGGACTGAGAGCCAAATCTTACCACAAGGCTGGTCATGGAATAGCACACTCCACTAAATCTCAGAAGGCTAACTTAGGAGGGCCATGTCAGGCCTTGTAGCACACACAATTCTGTCCTCCTGACAGAAGGAACTGGCCGGGGGCCTTATGAGGCACAGCCAGGAAGCTGCTGCTGGCATCCTCTATCTGCCACCTTAGGCAGTTGCCTCACTTTGCCTAATGGTAGGGCCAGCCCATAATTTAAGTAGCTCAGGTAGCAGGTGATAGGAAAGGTCTCTGTCTGAGACCCTGCTATTCCTAGGGTACCTCCAGACCAGCCCTATCTTGCAGGAGGCATTCAAGCACATGCTGGATTAAACTTTTATACATACAAGTATAATGCCCCAAATGTGCAATTAGTAAACCTATCACTAGATGGTGCTTGGAGATATATTATTCACATTGCTGAGTGGCCATAATTGCTAGGATATGCAGCTGTGTCACCTAAGGTAATGAATTGTTGCTCCCATTAATTCATTACTCCGTGTACCTCCCATTGATTCAAATTAGTCAGGCAATGACTATTTGTTCCTCATTATTCCATCCATCAAGTGCCATTCATTTGGTCCAACCTGTTCACACTAATACAGTAAACTCATGTAAATACTCCTGTGTTCATAACAACAGTCTGGTCAGAACTAGTGAATGGAAGTACAACAAAACTGAGGATTCATCTGTCTCAAGATCACACAGAAAATTTGGTAGCAAAGTAACACATGGACAGAACCTAAGATTAACAGCAGCACATTATCTATTCTGATAATGGTGTTTCTTCACTGAAAATTCAAGCTCCAGTCGGTCATTAAAGCCTCATAGAAGTGAAGGTAAGCCATGCTTGGGTGTTCTCTTGTACGGTGAGATAAAAAGTCCAGCTACGGATTCAATGGAGTGCCAGATTGTTCACTAAAGTACATGACTGCCTAGTCCTTTCTAATCTTCCAGTATTATTAATGGAAGCAGCCGGTACAGTGGCAGACTGATCAGAAGAAAGTTGTCTCATTTATTATATATCCTTTATACTTTGACAGATAAATAGGTACACTTCAAGGAAGATTCAGTGCTTTGTGGAACTCCCTACTGATTTCAGACAAGTATCAACAGTGTTCAGTTTTAGACGCTTGCTTAAGACCTTTCTGTTTATACTGATTTTTTATGCTGTTTATGGTATATTGTGCTTTTATGTTGTGCACCACTATGGTGTTTTTATGTTAAGCAGTATATACATTTGTGCCATAAATAAATAAAATTACATTAAGTCTAATGAAATATGACTTCCCCAAGATTCTATTAAATGTCATCATCAAAATGAATAGTACTAGTACTGGACAGCACATTTTGTAATGAAGCAACATAAATTCCCATGTTTTAATTGACACACGTTTCTGTCCTAAAACACTAGCTGTTTTTAGGATATTACATCTCAAAATAATGCTAGAAGTAGAGATTCACTGCTCAAATAAGACAGTATTCTACCTACCAACCAGGTACACTTGGTATGTAATTTATAGTACTAGGTAAAGAAAATACCAAAAGTATACCAAAATCCAGCAGACATTGCAAACAATATAGTGTGCATGGGATTATTATTGTAGCTATTAAGTAGATAAGAGTATGTATTATTGTATCTCTTGACCTTTAGCAACCATGATAATGCTTAGTTCCCAATGTTTAGTAACTATTCTGTTTTGCAGCCCATGGAAAGGTGAGAAGAACAAGACTCCGTGATGCTGCAGACAACTCCACATCAGAACACTGAAGTCTGAACTGGATACAGAAAAGCAAAATGGCTGCCTTCATTGCTGAAAACTTCCGCTTCCTTTCACTTTTCTTCAAGAGCAAAGATGTGATGATTTTCAATGGCCTGGTGGCTCTGGGCACTGTTGGAAGCCAAGAACTTTTCTCTGTGGTTGCTTTCCATTGTCCATGCTCCCCAGCCAGGAACTACATCTATGGTCTGGCTGCCATTGGTGTACCAGCTCTGGCCCTGTTCGTCATTGGTGTCATCTGGAACAATCACACTTGGAACTTGGTAGCTGAATGCCACAAACGAGGAACCAAGAACTTTTCAGCAGCAGCCAACTTCTTGATCTTTGGCTCTGTCATGGGACGGGCTGCAGTTGCTCCTGTTACATGGTCCGTGATCTCACTGCTTCGTGGAGAGGCTTATGTCTGTGCCTTGAGTGAATTCATAGAACCTACATCTCTGGATAAGTTTCCACCTGGCTACGGAGCAGAAACCATGGCCAGGTTCCCTTGTAAAGACGTGCCGCAAAACTTGACAAGATTTCAGGATGAGGTTATAAGACGATTAAAGTATGAGTCTCAGGTATTGCATTTTACTTACTTATTCGTCTGAAGCAGAGGAGTGCTGCCTCCTGCTTGGAATAAGAATAATTAAGGGCTTAGAACATATTTTTCCATTCCAAAATGTGTGCTTTTGGTATATTAGGATATGACACATACCTGATAAGCTGTAAATTCCTAAAACAGGTTCATTTTAGAGTCTTTATTAACTTCCCCTGCATCAACTAATACGATTAACTAATGGTAATTCCCTTGATTACTATTTTCCTTTCATTTTCTGCTAGTGAGTTTGCTTTTTCTTTTACTCCATTATCATTGTACATAGTTACTGTTATTATTCATATCATGGTATGAACTTTGGGTTTTCAGGATATCATAGTATGATAGCATGCCCCTGGGCTTTCTTTAGATCTATGTGATTCTGCACCCATTTGCTGTTCTGGGCAAGGCTTAGACGTTAGTTCAATTTATTCTGTGGCTGCCCCAGTGGGGGCTGATCTACAAACCCTTGCAACCCAGTTCTTTGCATGGTTACTTGAAGCAGCTACACTCAATGCAGTGAAGCTCACCCCACAGTAAGAAAACATTGGATTGCAACCTTAAATGGTCAACAATCTACTGAACTGTCCTCTCTTTTGCTTCATTTTCAGCCTCTGTCTGGCCACTAGAAACTAAATCCTCTTATATTTCTCTACAACTGGGGCCCTCAACATAGCACCCTCAGACACTCCTTGACATTCACAAAGGCCCCCTGCTGCTCCCCATTGTTTGTTTTTGTTTTGGGGTATTTGTTTGGTTCGAAATGATACCTGTTGTGAGGAGGGTTGTCTGATTTGGCAGGGGTGTGTGTGTTATAGGTGCTTTGCTTGTTTTAGGGCAGGCATGTACAACTCCCAAGAGACTGATCTACTCCCAGTATAAAAAAAATGGCAGTGATCTACCCAGTCATTGGAGGGGGAGCATGCATGGGGTGGGTGGATTGCCCGAAGTTCTTCAGCTTTTTTTGCGGAGGATTGCCCGAAGTTCTTCAGCTTTTATTTGTTAACTTTTGGTAAACTGTTTCTTAATCCCATGATCGATAGGGGTCCCGCGATCTACCAGGATCAGCCAGGGATCTTCTGGTAGATCGCGATCTACTGGTTGGACATGCCTGTTCTAGGAGATGTTGGGAAAGCACCACTTTTTCCTTTTGTTGTTCGCTGCCCAGGACAGTTTCAGAGTCCCAAATGTGCCCCCATCCAGAAAGGTTGTGGGTCCCTGTTCAGGGATATATTGTATTTTTCCATGTATATGAACTAGGTTTTTGCAATTTCCAGTTTTACCAACTGTGGGAATTTTTCTATTTATATACAAATCAATGTGTGGTAGCCAAGGATATCCTTTTAAACCCTACTTTCTCCTAAAGGGAACGCAAATTTTAATTGGTTTATTTGTCTTTCTCTTCAGCTGTTTGGGTGGATGCTCATTGGTGCGGTTGCAGTTATTGTGTTCATCACCAAGTGCCTCAAACACTGCTGCTCACCACTCAGCTACCGCCAGGAGGACTACTGGAATCTGTACCGCTCCAGCGAGGCCAAACTCTTCCAGCGCACTGCTGAGATACACTCGAAGGTTGTGGCTGCAAACAACGTCAAAAACTTCTTTGGCTTTGTGTGTCTGGATAAGGAGGAGAAGGAGTTGGTGCAGGAATTTGCTGTCGAAACCCTTCAGCCCAGGCCACAATGGGATGCCATCACAGGGGTCTATATCTATCGGGAGAAGAGCGGCTTCCCCCTCTATAGCCGTCTCCATAAATGGGCCAAAGGTGTGACAGGAAACAGCTTAGGTCCTGACAGCCAGGAAATGGCCTTCTTAGCTACCTAGCAGAAGCTGTGGACTTAACACATTTCCCTGTTGGGAGTAAGTCCCATTGAACTCAATAGGGTTTACTTCTGAGTATACATGCATAGAATGAACTGGACTATAAGAGTGACCACCGCTCTTGGTACATCTGTGCTGTATACCTTCATTTTATCTGTTGACCTAAGCTCTCAGCAAAAGATACGGCTAATGGATTTGATGTGAGTGGTCATCCAAAAGACTACATTTCGAAACAGAAATTGAAGGAGCAGCAGAATGTCTGGAACTGTGGACTACTAAACTAAGACCACAGGACTGTGAGTCAGAGAGAATAATAAATCTAAAAGAAAACATTGCAGCTAATCTCTTGGATTGGGACAGCTGGTCTGATACCCAGAGGCCTCTCATTGATGTATTCTCACATACAATGGAAAGAAGAGGAAATGAACTGGATGCTCTGCTTACTCAAAAATTGCTGATTATTTTCCTCCTCATTTTGAAGACAATATAATGCCATCATGGAGCTGTGCCTTAACTTACTTTTGTTTGACTTCCTCCAGGAGGGCTCAAACATACATATATATACATGTGTGTGTGTGTGTGTATGGGTGGGGAACCTGTGGCCCTCCCAGAGACTGCTGAACTCCAGCTGACATCAACCCCATACAGCGTGGCCAATGATCAGGGGATGATGCATGCTGTAGGCTGGAAACATGTAGTAGGCAACAAATTTCTGATTGCTAGTACAGGAAATTATCAGCGGAATCTCTCAGAAACCTACTTCCCTATCAAGATTCAGGGCTAGGACCCACAGGATTGGCTGAATTCTGTTTTTGTGAGTGGCATCTGCCCTGTATTTCCTCCACAGGATTAAAAAAAAACCACCTAACTGACCTAGACTGGATTATTTTCTTTAATGGACAAGACTCTGCAGTTTGCACTTTTATGATCCCGTTTCTCATTATGACTCTTCTACATGCCTTCCCATGTACTGGACTTCAGATGATAGCACAATTGTCTCTGAATAACTGTCTACCAGCAAAGAGCTACTATTGCTCCCCCCCCCCCCAATTTATTACAATTATCTCCATATCCTTTACCAAAAATGTCGCAAGGTTCATCTTAGTTTGGGGACTATCCTTTCTTAATAAAAGTTTGTGGGTGAGAGTTGAAGAGTATGGTAAAGGGTCCTGCTTCAAGGGTCTGTTGTCCAAAGGGTGACTCCCCAAATTATTAAATCAGGGATTTTATCTAATTACCTGAATTGCTGCTATACAGAAAAGCACTTCTATTTATTTCCAGGATGGCTAATAGGTGGCCTCCAGATATTGGACTCCAGTTCCAATCAGCTCTAGCCAGCATGGCCAATGGTCAGATTATGGGAGTGCAGTCTAACAATATCTAGAGGCGCACAGGTTCCCTATCCATGACATATTCTACCTTTGGCAAGGTATGAACATTTAGTATCCTCAGCAAAAACCATAATCAGAATTTGATGCCTGCTTGGAGTTTTAAGCCACACTAAGATGAACAGAAGACCTGAAGAGCTTCCTTTTCCTGGTTGAGGGACCCTATAAGAAGTCCGGTATCATGTACTATAATTTGATTTTTTGTTTTTTCACTCCACGGCTCTTTCTAAACGCTGTTATAATTTCTCATGGCTTTTATGGTCTTCCTTATTCAAATACGGCACAGACCACATGGATTGTATAAACAACATGATCCAATGTATGTTTTGTCATTTTTCATGGTTCCAGTAAATGCTGCAACAGTCACCTTTCAAGTGACTTAACATCCGCATCTCTAGTTTTCTTGGGCATTCAAGACATTCACAAGATTTATGTGGAATTGTAACATTAAACCATTACGGTTCTGTGAAGAAATCTAACATTAGTCTCACATGTGTCTGTCACGTACCAAAATCTATAGGCATTGCAACTCACTCTCTCTGGCTTACTATACCCCACTGCTGGAATGCATATAAAGGTTATGCCTGCTTTTCCAGGTCAGTTCGGTGTAAATGATCAGAAGAGATCTTGCCCCTTGAATTAATCAGGTGATCTGATGATTTTACATCAGTTCTGTGTTGTTTGTAAAATATATTCTGCTTATCCCAATTGTATTATTGCAAAGCTTTTGATAAGGATCAAGTAGGCACAAAGGGGATAGAAGCAGTAATAAATGGGATGTAAAAGAGAAGGGACCAAGATGCACAGCTGCTAAATGTTAAGAGAATGGATGTGAGACATTACCCCTACATTATTCACTAGGCGGCTAGGACTTTTTCTGTTCACCAGTTAAATAAATTACATTCTCTGGATTCTGTGCAATGCAGATATAGGAGTTTTGCCTTGGAAAGTGTTTCTAATTTGGGTCATGGCTATATGACAAATCAGATACCAGAGGACCATTTTCACCTGCTATTTTTACATTGTGTTTAGGTGTTAAGTATATGTGCCATTTTAAAATAAGGGCTGGAAAACAGCCCTGGCATAATTTTCTAGGTATATATTCATAAAATACGGCATCAGTGAGTAACTCCAACTCTTGCATATTGGCATAACCAATAGTCCTCTCTTAAGTCATATTTATGATAGACTCTATGTATGTGAGAATGAATCTAATGAGACAAGCCAGGAAACACACCCTAGAATACTGGCAGAAGACAGACACCAGTAGTATTCCTTGCACCTTTGAAAATGAACAGAAGAAAAAGGAAGCTTTAAAAAACCCTGGTTCATTTAATGAGCAGAGCAACAGGAAGTAGTGGGTGACTTTCTGCTATTTTTATACTCCAAAATAAATTTAAATAAAGCTCCAACTATAATTCTCATATTCAAAAGTTTTTGTAAGGTTCAATAGGTATAAACATCTACAGAAACTATGCTCTCACACAGTTCTTGATAAAGCATAGTAATTTGGTCCGGGCTAACCCAATCTGCTTTTGAGATCAGGAAATGGAGCAGGCAGAAACACTCTCCTCCTTACAGCTATGGTCTGCTTCTCTGTCCCTGCTGCATCTTGCACTGCAAGTGAGAACAAAAAAAGCCTGACTGCTCTAGAAGTTAGCCCTCAAGCAAGATTGCTCTTGGATTCCACATATTCCAGTGCTGCTGCCTTCACAGCCTGGACTGTTTCTGTTGTGCCATACTTCTTCTCGTATTCCAGATAGCGCTTAAAGAAAAACTTCATCTTCTTCGCTGCTAGGCTTAGGTGTATTACACGTTCAAAAATATCCCTGCAAAACAAAAACAAGGAAAACTCTTTTTTATTATGCAATCAAACAGGTAACAAACAAGCAACAGAAAAAGCATGGGCCTAGGAGTTAGCTGATCCTGTGGGTACAAATCTTTCTTGCCCATCATAAGCGCTTTATCAAAATGATGCCTGGAAGACAGGAAGTGACTACCACATGTGTTTCCAGAAAATTCAGACATTGTGTTCAATCACAGAGCTTTCAGATTCCTAGCATCTACAAGGATCTGTTCACAGAGCTTCTGAAACTAGAACAAGTTTCACTTGTGTGTTTTCCTTCAGTGTTCAGTACACACATGCTTGGAGGGGTATATCACCCTCATTGAGAAATCCTGCTCTGTCAAATGTCAAGCACATCTCAGTTGCTCTTTACAAGCATGGCAGGGGACTCCTAGCCTGAGAAGTGATAATATTTCTAGTCTAAGAGCACGCCTGCAGCAACCGGGGCTCAGTTCACATGTAACAGAAAACTATGGTTTTCTGCAAAGAGAACAAGCTAAGGTTAACCCACATAGTGGAGTTCTATGAATTCCCATTACATGTAAACTCAGCTAGGATGTTATGACGCAAAACTGATTTACTAGAATTGGTAAGAGACACAAATCCTTTGCTTCTTCTCTTGTTAGAGAGTAAGTAGTGTTGGGGCCTTTTAAGGGCTGTTTTGTTACTGAAAAGAGAAATAAATTTCTAGTAACTTGGAAGAGAGAGCAGAAAGGTATAATCAGTCATGCTTCAAGGACAGGCTCTCTGCAATTCCCTTGACTGTTAACAAAAATCATATGGTGTTGCTCTGAAGCCACATGCTCCACACCCCAGTTTTCATACCAGCAAGTTCTTTAAATTTCTGTGCTATGGAACAATATTTTTTTTACCAGATTGCAATTAAAATTTACATACATTTTGTGCCTTTTCTGAAAACTGGGAATCATGGCCTATGAGTATGAAGGTTCCCATTCTAGACTCTCAGCTTCCAGGCTGAGAGAAGGGAAAGTATTGAGAAAAAAAGCCATGGGTTCCTCTAGTAAATAGCAGGCCTAATACAGGTTCTTAATGCTTACCATCCAGTCACTTCCTGCGGCACCTTTCAGAGTTGTTAAATATTTGCTCACATGAAATCAAGCTTCCCAGCTTCCCTGGATTTAAGGCCAAGAAGCATCCCTTATGTTGTATTTCCTAGGAAGTTCAGAAGTACCAGCCCACTTTCCCATGCTAGTACTCACCGTACTTCCTTTTGGCTGCCATGTTTGATCATCATGTCTATGTACACTGACCAGATGTCTGTACGCTTCGGGTAGGTGCTCAGGGTATTCTCAAAAATGGTCTTGCCATACTCCAGATCACCAAACTGGAACTCCAGCTGCGCCAGCTTTGATATCACATCCAGATCTGCAAAAGTGCATTTTAGAAGTGTTCTTCTGGCTAGTCGTCACTGCCTCTGCTTAGAGTTCAAGGATGCTGCAGTTACTTTGGCAACAATATTAGCAAGGAATTGGGGTTCCATGCTACCAAATTCCCAGAGTAGGCAACAAAACTAAAATTATTAAAAGCCCGCCCCCCTGTTTCATAAAATGTGCACAGATCATTGTGTTGGCAATTTTTTTATTGTTTGGGTTTCCTTCAGTGCATTGGGAGGGAAATAAATGAAATTATGCAATCAATGCAAAGGGATATCTTGCATTCAATTTAGGCTATGAAAATCCTGTCTGAATTTCTCAAGCCATTGGTAAAACTGCAGCATCCAGGAATATACACAGTCCTTTATATTAACTTTGAAATCTCCCTATTCAGAACATGCTCCACCCCCCAATCCCTAACTGATTAACTTTGAAAAGTATTTTTTTTAAAGGAAAGTACCAATACAATTATTGAAAGAGAATTTGCTAACAATGGCTATGGATATTTTTAGATTCACAGCACATACTGCATTTCCTAGATATTACCTGTGTACTGCATAAATAACCAACATGATGTTTAGATGCTAATCATAGGAAAGAAGAGCGAAGTGGTTCTTACGTTCTTTGACTGGCAGGCACTTCAGTGCACGTGGGAGGAGCTTATGAGCTGCCTCCACCAAGCCTCTTTTCAGGAGAAAAGTGGTGTACTTCACCCACACAGACTTTTCTTGGCGAAAGCGCTTCAGCATTGTGTTGTACAAGTCATCAGCTTGCTGAAAATAAAAATCAGAGAAGATCGTTCAAACCATGGAAACACACTTTGAATCCTGTGGTTCTCCCTTGCCTTGTATGCTATTCACAACTGTATGTATCTTGGAGTACAGAACCCAACTCATGGGCCCCAGAGAATATTATGCAGCCAACAAGCTAGAGCAAGAGGCAATGTGGTGGTACTGCTTAGATGAAAAAGAGGAATGTAGGGAAATCAGCCTGATACTTGTCCAAAATGGAGGAAAAATCCACAGCATGATAAATCCACAGGGTAGATGGAAGCGCAGGATCCAGGTGGATCAACCACGGTGGGCTCTTCCCAAGAACAGAATGAACAAGCAATTTCCCTGCCAGACTCAGTGAGCAGAAGTGATCTTTCTCTCGGCAACACTGTAAACCCAGCCTCACCTTATATTTCTCAGAGCCACTGTAGATGTCTGCCAGCTGCTGGAAGACCTTCAGAGGCTCGTTGTACTGGATGGCTCTTTCGAAGACTTTCATTAGAGCTTCCTCGGTGCCATACATGTTCTCCAGGTTCAGCAGTGCAACCCACACATTCAGCTTCTCTTGCTCCTCTCTGAAAGAAAGAGGCACCACAAATAACCACCCTACCTACACATGGCTCAATGCTCGCCTTGTGCTCAACAAATCCCCCTGGAAGAGAAAGCAGGAGATCTGACTGGACAACGTCTGTGAAGAGAGGGGAGAGAAAGTGACAGAACTGTCCACTTTGTTCTGCAGGTGCCCCTCCCACGAGATAAAGCCAAGCTAAGCATGCATGGGCAATAGCAGCTCATCAACTAAAAGCTAAAAATGGATGGTAAGGGGAAGCAGTTCACCTAAAGGAGATGGTTTTGAGTGCCCTTTCTGCCACAGCTCTTGCTTTCTCTATCTCCGTAGCCTGAAGGTGAAAAGCCATGTACTGCAACCAGAGGATGGAGCTGTCTGGGTTGCCAAGGAGCAATCGGTCAAAGTCGTCGGCTGTCTGAGGTTGCCGGCTGGGATCCATCAGGGCAGCTTCAAGTTTGGAGAGTTCCTTCTCTGCCTTCTGCTTCTCGAGCTCTTTTTTTTTCTTTGTCTGCTTCTTGGTCTTAAACAGAGGGCCAAGACAGGAGAGGAAGCCAATTAGTTGAAAAGGATAGAGAGTTTTGTGAGTAGGGGCATGGCTCAAAATTCAGCTGCATATACAAAAAGATTCTTTTCAGAGCAACACATCTAGAGAAAAAGAACAGTATACGGATAGTCTCTATAGACATAGGTATATATAAATAAGTGATCCATGAACCCCAGATGCAAGCCTAAAACACAAAAGGCCTTTTGCACAAATTAATTCCTGACATAGAGCTAAGCTAATTTTAGAAGCAAAACACTGCCTTTGTACTTTCTAGGCCAGCAAGATAGTACTTCTCTTAAGAGGCCTAAGTAAACAGGATTGCATACCAAGCACTATGCAAAGCAAAATACATTGAGATACTCTACCGTGGACTCTGTAACATCGTCATCGTCTTCTTCACTGTCAGAGCTTTGCTCCCTCTGGTTCAACATGGTCGTATCCAGCACACTTAAGCCTTCCTCCCATGTAAAGCTGGCTGAAACCTGCAGCCTTGGAACTTTCTTTTCCTGCAGAAAACACAATCAAGAAAAAAGCCTCTATTTAGAAACACACACAGCAAGCATCCCACACAAAGCACGAACAATGCTCCAGCCAGTCTTTTACCTTAGATTTTGTTGCACACTTCTTCTCTTCTCCCTCCTCTTCTTCCCGATAGTAGACTTCAACACCACTATCATCATCTTCAGGGCAACGAGTTTTCTTCTTTTGTGCTTTAACCTCCTAAAAAAAGTTTAGGTAGAGCAGCTTATTTTTTTTAAAAAAAATATTAACATTTTTGTGTGTGTAGTTTGTTTGCATCGTTGGATAACTGTTCACATCAACAGTGGGGTTAAAACCCCCTTTTCCAGGATAAATACCTGCTCACTTTCAGAGTTTCCCCTTTTTCGCTTTCTCGGCTGTGCGTCCTTTTCACCAACTGGCAGTTCCAGGGACTCTGGGATAATGCTTGGCTTCCCAGTGTCTTCAGGAAGGAGAGAGAGCTCTGCAAGGTTCTTTTCTTTATTTATACTGCAGAATGAGTAAAAGAGAAGGGGCAGAAAAAAAGTGGCAGGAGAGATAAGGAACTGCTATAAACATTAAATCTACACAGTACTTTCTTATTAGTAACACAGGCTTTAACATTATTCAACTTGTTGAGCATCACACCAGCCCTCTATGGTAGTCATTATAATTTCCATTTCATAAGACAGCGAGCAGAGGAAAATATAGAAATGCTTTCCCCAATACCACCTGTTAGCCCACAACTGTTGTGATATCTGAACTCTGGTCTCTGTTGTCCTGTGAACCATACTGTCCTCATGTGTCTCCGCAATATTTTCCATCCCAGATTCACCCCTCTATTAGGAAACATCACACCTACCTGAAAACCTTGGCAGTAAGAAACTGGCCGATATGTATGTATTTTGCACACAATGAATTATCCGAGATGAAGAGAGGAGAGATAAATTGTGGTGGGATTTGACCCACAACCGAGTCAGACAACCTGCCAAGGGGGAAAAAAAGATAGTGGCATATAGTAACACAGGTTTATTTTGCTCCTATTGCAGACCAGCTTTATTTCTTAAAAGAAAAATGTTATAAGTGAAATGGTGGACAAACTCCACCCCACCCCTCATTGATTAAAATTTATTCAGATTGTTCAGGGTTAGGTAAAGTTGCTCTGAGATGGAACAATTGGCCATTCCTGACTTCCAGAACTATAGGCTCCAAACTGCTCTACAATTTATTTAGATACCATTCCAACAAAAATTCACAATGTGGTCAGCAAAGGAAACTTACCCAAAGAAGATGCCTGATGGAGTGATGGATTTGACATAGCCTCTGACAAGCTGACCATTCTGAAGATCGTCGAGGGATGTGATTTCAGGGTCTTCCACTTTACAATGGCTCTTGGGAGTTATCCTATAACAGAAATGGAGAAGTAGTGAAACGCCCTATTTCTAGATAGGCTTCTATATCAGAAAGGACACTTCTGGTGACTGCAAAGCGGAAAATCCTGACAATATACTAAAAAAAAAACCCATATCCATAGTACAGAAACTATTGCAACATATGCAAGGGCTTTGAAATGCTGACAACTTCTATCTCCATTTTGTTAATAAAGAAAAGTAGAGCTCTAGCTACCCTTGAAAAGCTTACAGTTTAGAAAGCAATGAATGAAGGAGAAGTCCTAGTGGGATTTCTTTACTTCCCCTGTTCTTAAGAACTGGACACAAAAAAGACAAGAACAAACAAGAAACCACAGTATCAAAAAAAAATAAAAAAAATCCAACAACTCAAAAACAGCAAGCAACTTTAGCAAAGGACACATATTTATCTACTTTGCAGAATCCATTCTAAGGACACATATTTATCTACTTTGCAGAATCCATTCTAAATGCAACAAAATTTTGTAGTTGCACTTTAGGCCCAAATGTTAGGTTCCCTCTTCCTATGTCCCAAATAGTAGGGCAGTTTATGCTAATTTTGAAAACCTGTGCAATAGGATATAGAGTATTTTCTATTATTAATTATTATTATCATCATTATTATTTAATCTTCTTCCCATCTATATTTAGGGATTTACCTGGATTGTCGAAGGGACACTTCCATTTTTTTACCTTCACTGGAAAGGATACAGCACCTGTATGCAGGAAAAAGAAAACATGGAACTTCTGCACATTTCGAAAAGACCCTCTCCACAGAAAATATTGTGATTGAATGAGTTATGTGATAACTGTTCTTGGTCATGGGCTTCATGAGGGCATTAAGGATCTAAGAGAACCAATGAAGCTCAGGACCAGAAAGGACTTAGGGTTAAATGACTGTCAAATAAAATTCCCTCAGCTTGTCTACAGACATGATTTTGCATAAGACTCTTACCTGACAATTTTCCCAATGCTGAACATTTCTAGTGGCTGCTCAGCATATGAATCACTCAGGTGGAAAAGGCTGACTTTCCCCTTCCTTTCAAAGGGAAGCTGAACATTCAGGCCAACATGCGGAATCACCTTGCTCACATAGCCTAGCGTGATGGTTCCTTTCTCCAGAGAGTAAACTCCTGTTCAGGGGTGAGGAGGTTCAAACAGATCAAGTCAGATATTATAATATCACACTCCCCTATGGCCTACTTATACAGTACACTTAAAGGTTGTCAGTCTGGATCCTGAACCCCAAGTGCATCTATGATCAATTCCCACATATGGAGGACCTAATCCAGTCCCTAGTACAAATTGCACCAGGAACTTTACTGGCACACAGGGAAGGACTATAAATTAATAAATAAATAAATAAATAAATAATAATAATAATAATAATAATAATACCCCGCCCATCTGGCTGGGTTTCCCCAGCCACTCTGGGGACTATATTTGATTTCTAATAGTAACAAGGAAATATACTCTCCCTGCCTTGCACATAAACACTGACGAAAACACAGTCTTTCAAACTTTGTCAGAACCATAACAGGAGAGACAAAAACAGAACAAGAAGAGCAGCCCTGTCAGATCAGATGAAAGCCTCTACCTAGTCCAGTATCCCATTCCCCGTCGTGGTGAGCCAGGGGCCTAAGGGAAGCTTGCAAGCAGGATATGAATACAATAACATTCTCTTGCTTGTTTCTCCCAGCAACTGGGATCTGGAGGAATACTGTCTCCAGCGATGGAATTAGCTCACAACCAACATGGGAAGGGTCGTAGTACAGTGGTAAAGAACAAGTGCTTTGCATGCAGACTGTCTCAGGCTCAAGTTCTGGCATCATTATGTACAGCTGCCTGAAACCCTGGAGAGCCACTGCCAGTCACTGTAGATGATACTGAGCTAAATGGACAGTTGGTCTCACTTGGTATAAAGGCAAGTCCTATGACCAGCAGCCACTGCTCAGCATTTGGTTGTTCATCCTCTAGTTGTGCCACTTTGATGACGTAAACAAGCCCCTACCGGCTCACCAGATGCAGCTTGTCACACTGGCCACATGACCTGGAAGTGTCTGCGGACAGCGCTGGCTCCCGGCCTATATAGTGAGATGAGCGCACAACCCTAGAGTCTGGTAAGACTGGCCCGTACGGGCAGGGATACCTTTACCTTTACCTTTACAAGCCCCCATTACTAAAGGCATCATCATCAAGAGCTACAAAATGATTACTCATCCATTCACTTTGACTGACATACAGCCTGGCCCCGCTTTCGGCAACCAAATTAGCATGGCCTTCCCTATTTATTACAATGCCACAGAGGCATTTACATGCGTACAATGGGGATATGAACATGGGGCTGTGTGTGAGAGAGAGACAACACTGGAGTAAATGGAAAGCCCTTTTATGCTCAAGAATTCCATGACACATCTGAAGCTTTTCACATACAAGGAACTACAGGATCAGAGTTATTGTGAGCCTATGGAATTGGGTTTATAAGCCTCTGATGACTAGATAGAGAGTGACTGTCATTGACTGTCTCTTTCTGGGATCTTAATGTTGTGGCGCTCTCTTCTCATCATACCTGTAAGTGACAGATGGAGCTTAGTTTCAGTGACATCAGAGCCGGTCACTGTGGCAGCCAAAGCTTGTCCATTTCTGAAGTGTTTCCCTGCGTGTTTTAAGACCTGTTGGGAGAGAATGACCTGATCTTTAGCATCATCCAACCACTTAATTGTGCCTGTGAAGAATTCCCCATAGTGGTGATGCATGGGGGGGGGGGCTGGGCTAGTGTTTAGCTCTTCATAAAAACCATTTTGAAATAGTTAAGGTTTCAAATTGTGTACTTATCTGGGAAATGCCCTGAAAGAGACCAGAACATTTCCTACACCTTTCCAGTGAAAATCTGAACAAAAAAAGCCTTGTGCTCCTCTTATCCTGAAAGAAGTAACCCTTGCTGTGACTGCTATTGACTGTCTTTTATATGGCTGTAGAATTCTTAAAGCTTAACTTGGACAAAAAATAACAATCCCAAGGATGTATCCTTTTGGCTTTGTAAAGACTAACAAATTTATTATGGCATATAGAGGTTATGTCATAATAAATTGGTTAGCCTTTTAAAAAATGCTATAAGACTTTGTTTGACTAACACGGCTATGTCTCTGGTAATAGCCAGGACAACACACTTCCAACATTTTAATGCTTCTGTTTCTTTACTGCAGATTTTCACGTTATTGAGCGTAGCCTCCTGCATAGATCCTGTGCCCTTCATTCCTTGGCAATTACTTACTGTGGGTCGAAGGGAAAGTAGCAGCTGTTGAACTCTCCCTCTAATGTTAGGGGTGACCTCCACCTCCAGCCATTTATTTGCAGCAGCATACTAAGAATAGAAGTGAACAGGAGAAAATAAAAAACTCTTCACTAGAAAAGACAGAGTCTAGTTTTTACCATGCATTCCCTGGTAATAGGTCCTATAAATTATTCCAGAATTTCCACACCAACCTCCCCAACCCAAGTGAAACAAGAGCTTATGGATACACATACAACCACACATTTTGAACATTATCCCCCATTGGGAAATTGCATCAACCCAGAGTATTCGGAAGCATGTCATGCTTCCCAAATCTACAGTGAAGACTGGCCCAACTTTTTAAAATGAAGGGGGAGGGGGAAACCCTTGTTACGCAAAGGTAGAAAAGTTTTAGGCCTCACCTTCTTAACAAAGCATGTCACCGTCTGCCCAGGCTTAAAGGGTTTCAGTATTTCTTCCGGATTGCCATCTTCTGGACCCAGGGCAGTTTTGCTTTCTCCAGACAGCTCACTGATTGTAAGTGGAGATTTATTTATATTTATTTATTGAATTTATATACCGCCCTATACCCGGGGGTCCCAGGGCGGTTCACAGAATAAAAGCAAGATATAAAATCACAAAATACATAATAAAAATAAAAACAACAGCCCAATAGCACACACACACCCCAGTTATGCCCTTAGCTTCTTTGCTTTGACATGTCAATATTTCCCCTGTCCCTGATCAAAGTGTCTCCTATCCAAGCTCATGGAGAACACAGGACTCCCAATTTTAGGTTGGCAATCAAAAGCAAGGGACATAGTGCACAAGACACATACTAGGATGTGTATTACAGGGCTGGTAAATTCTCAACAAGGATGCTGGAGATCTACAGACATTTCCTATGGTTTAGAATGAATTGGCTCTGAGTAAAAGACGAGTTCACAGAACACGTTTTTTCATGTCTCCTACTGCAGCTTAATGAACTCCCACCCCAAGGAAATTGCTTGTGGGCATTGGAGGGCCCTTGGGAATGGTGTGGGATATGGTTGGGGGGCTGAAGATAGAGAGGGGAAAGTGGTGGGAACTGACTATTATCTTATCTGGAAAAAGGAGGAGCAACTTAAAATTAAAACCATCATTCTACAATAGCTTGATCACCAGACATGTTCTAGGCAGTCTCTATAGATCCATGTATCCTTAGAGGGCGAACAGCTTGAGATCCACTCCCTGCTCCCTTCCAATATTTCTAGGTCCAAGCATTTGCCAACCAATCCAAGATTTCCTATCTGTAAAACTCTAGGCTGCCTCCCTTCAATGTACTGTATACTACAATCCTAGCACCCACCAATAACTTCTCTTGTCTTCAAGATCTGAATGTTTTATTCAGCTTTTAATCTGTTGGGAGCCACCCAGAGTGGATGGGGGAAACCCAGCTCGATGGGCGGAGTATAATTTATATTATTGTTTATTATTATTACATAATGATAATAATGCCAGAATCATTAAAATTAAGCAAAGTGTCACTTGGGTCTAGCATATTCGTGCAATATGTTCCAAGATGCAGAATTTTATGTAGAGAACCCCTACTCTGTCACTGACTAACATTCAGACCAGGAGACGCTTGGATAGGTGTATCTGTTAGCATTTAACATGTTGTAAAACCTCATCAAACAAAGTATCTAAAGGCTATCTTACCTTGGTCGGATGCTGAGCTCTGGGCAGGTACGGGTAAAATGGGGATGGGTGATGGGCAAATACCTACAAATTAAGAGCAGATTAGCACATCATCCTTACTCCAGTTGTAAGTGGCCCTTCAGTTTTTCAAAGTTCCCTCTTTATCTGCTTGGAGGGGGGGGGGAATAATCACTCTGAGCATGCAGGACTAAAACTGGAAGGGGTCTTTTCCACACAAAAGTGTTTCCTTAATTTGCACAAGTCCTGCATCTAGAGTAGGTGGGAAGAGAAAACCCACTCTGGGTAACCTCTCTCCAACAGAGAATTCCAAGTTGCCTCCTTGTCAGCTGTAGATGGAAATGGGTCTGTATCCAGGTAGGAAGAGAGCCAAGTGACTATGCTTTAATTCCCTGACTTGGACTGAAAATTAGTAACAGGGCAATAAATGCATGAGGACAACACTTGCACTTAGGACACAGATCTGGAAAGTTCTGTGCCTGCTAGAACATTGAACTAAAATTTAATAATTGGCTAAAACTCAGAAAAGTCACTCAGAAGCTTGGGGAGATCTTACCTGTGATTTTTAATGTCTTTGCCCCCAATCACCCGAGCAGTCAACTGCTGCCCAACTCTTAGCACTGATGTTGGAAAGGTGCCTATGGAAACTTTATCCAGGATCTGGGATGCATGAATGGAGCCGATCAGCTGATCATTAATTGCCACTAAGACATGAGTAGGCTTGATTGACTTGACAGTTCCTTTGACCACATCTCCCAAGCACAGCGAGTGATTCACAATGGCCGAGGTTTCCCCAAGTGTTTCAGATTCACGCCGTGACCTGATTACAGCCTTTCTCTTCTTCTGATCTTGAACAGCAAGTAAGAGCCCACAGTCACCTGGCTGGAGAGTTTTCAGAACCACTAGGACCGACTGTCCCACTTTCAGTTTTTCAGAATCAAAGCGGAAAGTGTCATTGAAGTGGGAAGCCACAGGTATGGCAACCAGCTGACCATTTCCTACCAATGAAACAACTGCATGCTCTGTAGCCACATGCTGCACGATGGCTTGGTGCTGAGAGTTCTGTTTTAACTGGAAAACACAGAAATGACATCCAGAGAAAGTCACTCACACACACACAAAACCTGGTACAGACTTCAACAGCCATTTAAAAGCAATCCTGACAAATGTTTTACCCTCATCACAAAAACTCCAGGGTTTTGCCAGGAACGACTAGGAAATTCTCAGGACACAACATTTTTTCGTTTTTAGGCCCCAGCTGAATTCTTAGGCAAAAGCAGAAAATGCCAACACTCCCTGGGGTTTTCTCAGATGTGTACCTAACAGGTGATCAGTTTTTCCTAAGGATCAAATAATATTGAAGAAGTTACAGCTTAAACCCAGTTATTCCTTCTAGGGCACAGGAAGGGAAAGCTGCTCCCTCCTCCTCATTATGGCCCCTTGACATCTGAATATAAGCTAACCAATTGTTTTGGTCCCAAGGACTGCATTCACCTTTGCCCAGTCCTCCAGGGGTCATATGCAAGTGGTAATCATGGCTATATACCACTCTTGTACAGACACACAGGATGCACACATATATATCTCCTCCCCACACTGTATCTATTTTGACTTTCTCTTTGCTGCTGCTGGAGGCAGAAAAATTTGACTAGGAAGCTAAAGCAGCTCTCTGGAGGGTGGGTCAACCACCCCTGGCCTAGTTATTCCATTGAATTCTCTTCATATGTTGCTCATTTCTATGGTATTCTATGAACCTCTCTTCTATGACTCTGTTATTAACCAGCTACACAGGTTAGTATCCAGCATAAAAGCCAATTCAGGCTAATCATACCTTCTTAGGTTTGGGGGACAGCAACTCCTCTCTAAGCGACACATAGACCTTTGATTCTAGGGAATCAATGCAGAGAACCACAGCCCTTGTTTTTTCACCCTGGACAATGTTTTTGCCTTTAAAAACAAGCAAACATGCACCATAAGATTATTGCTTGATATAACTGGGGCAAAATGAAGCAACTGCATTTCAGTACTTCAGTAAGAGACACTATTTATTTACATCACATCACTGATAGCTGAGTCAGGAGAAAAACCAAGAATTCACTCAGGTTTCAGACACACTTCTGCGGCTCACCGTTCAAAAAGACTCCACTCTTTGCAATCAATTATTTGTTTCCAACCCAAAGAGCAAAATATAGTATATCAGGACAAAGTAGACAAGGGGGGGAAAGACCACAAAGTATGTCCTACCTCCAAGGTGACTATGAGTAGCCATTATAGTTAAGCCAGAAACAGAGGTGCTATCAAATAGTGCTGAACCATCAGTGTTGACTTTGCGAGCCGTCAGCATCAGCCTCTGCCCAGGTTTTAATTCACAGACTTCTTGAATCACACCGACATCATCTGAGGATAAAGAAAGAACTATGTCCCGTTTGCAGCTTGATGTTTCATTGCTGAACTATAGAAAGTCAGAGTAAGTATAAGAAGGATTAACTATTAAAAATGAGTGGATTCCCTTATTTTGAGGAATTATGCTCTGGTGCCTGAAAGTAACTTTCTTGCTGTATCTTTAAGTCAATATGAAAATGGGGTCTTTTAAGCTCATAGCAAATGAGCCAGTCACCCAGAAACAAAGTGCCAGTCAAAGAAATGTAATCTTTCTCCAACTGCAAGTTAAGCAAAACCCACTTGGCAATCACATATAGCAGAAAACCACCCCGAGTGACTAGATGTTTTACCTGAAACTGAATCTTTGAACCTCTCTTTAAATAAAAGTTTGAAAAGTTCCTAGGCCTCCTGGTTTTAGACAAAATGTTGAGAAAAGGTCTCCACGCTTGTGCCCCAAAACCAGGACGCTCACATGCATCCACTCTGCGTATGTGGCCAACACAAGGTTTCCATGGGCCATCTTTTATCATCATGACAACCTTTACCTCTTCCACTCCTGATACTCTTGATTTCCTGCAGCTCCTTAAAGTATTTGTGCAGCAAACAGAAGCTCTCAGAAACAGAATCCTCGGAGGAGCACTCAGACACCTTCAGGGACAGCAGGATGCGTTGCTTCTCCTCGTCAATGCTGGTCACTTTGGCAACTACAGTCTGACCTACCACATAATGGTCTTTGGTGTCTGTCACAAACTTGTCACTCATTGCCTATAGCAATTAGGAGATAAGAACCAATTAATACTGTTCCTTAAGAGTGCTTTTGCAAGAGAGCTATCAACACCACCAGCCTCAAGACTTCCAGAAAGGAAGGAATGCAATCAAAACAGTTCCAGACAAGAAACCTTTTACCTAGGTTGAGTTAGAGACAGCTCATGCTAGCTACTCATGCTAGCAGTCTAATTAACATTTCATCGCTAGATGGTTTGCCTTTCTAAGACCAAAGGCTGCATTTTCAGCTAGCTGAAGATCTTTGGATAACGTTCAATTTGTTTTAAAAGTCGAATTTGTTCTATAAACCTCTATTCTTTGACAGTCAGCTGATGCTAATAAATTGGGAATTATGCCATGTACTACTGCTCTTTGGGGAATGCGACAAGTGTATATATGGATCAGCACAAGTGCTTGAATGCTCTTTGGGGGCATGGCTATGGATGGTTGTGCCAGAAGCAGTTTAGTCATGCTGGTCACATGACCCGGAAAGCTGTCTGCGGAGCAATGCAGCCTCCCTCGGCCTGAAGTGAGATGAGCGCTGTACCCCGTAGTCACCTTTGACTGGACTTAACCATCCAAGGGGTCCTTTACCTTTGCCTATGGATGGGGGTCATCTTGAGTGCCTGCATTTCAAAACATACCACTAGGAAACAGCTTCTCTCATACCACTTGCAAGCAGGAAATTCCTATGTATTATTTTGTGCCCTTACTTCCAAATCCATCTAGAGAACTCATCTCATCAGGAACTTTTATCCTTGAGTAGTGCAGCATAAGAGATTATTTCAACTAGAAAGCACCCCTTCCTCAACATCTGCGAATAAACCTATTTTAGTAGGGACAATGCACCATGCCTTACCGATTTGGGTGCCAGCCCTGTCAGACCATATGGAAACTCCACAAACACACCATAAGGCATGACGTTTCTCACAAAGCCAGTCAGCAGCAATCCAGGCTGGATGTCTGAAAAGCTCTTCACCACCCGTTCCTCCTCAATTGCTGAAATAACCGATGGCTTTCTGCTCAGGGTCTAAACAATGGGTCAAGGAATAAAATTGGGGAGAAGGAGCGTACTGGTAGTTTGGTTTTATTTGGCAGCCACAAAACAAGCATTTCACCAAAGCCTATCAACATAGAGGAGGAGGTAGGCAGACTGTTATAACACAGGGGATGTAGGACATAATTGTGCCAAAAAGTAAGATCATGTTGCAACCAACCTCCTGATTCCATTCAGATTCCGCAGGGGGGGAAATAAAACGTTCTGTCAGCAACAAGATTCCACGGGATCCCAATTTGCAGGCAGCCATTTTTTAAAAAAAAACTGAAGAAAGCAAAGGGAATAATTGCTTCATCCAAAAACCAAGGTGGTGAAGATACTAAAGGCTACAAAAACCTTTGCTCACTTCTACTCTCCCTCCATCTAAAAAATCTTCTAAGACAATTTCTTTCCTTCAGACTGCACAGACATAGAGAGGTAAAACTGACACAGAATCTTTGAAGGTCACTTGTCTGAGAGACAATATATGCAATGCAATGCAAGTTAATGCTGTTGTACAACATAAAATGGCTAAATGATTTCACCAAGCTTGGCTGGACTTTACAAGGATACAACATGACCTCCCTTGTCATGGAGGCATAACACTCTGTGGAGAATATCATCTGCTTTGAGGCAGGACCACCACAACTTGCTATTGGACACATAGTCAGAGAGATGATTTGTGGAAAGGTAGGCAAAAACATTGTCCGGCAAGATTGTAACTTCAAGGCCATCTTCTTTTTTCCTCAGAATTTTTACATCAACAATCTGAGCAAGAGAAAAAAGGCAACACTTTTTTAATAAGTGGAAGACCACCACCTAAAATGCAATATTCCCAGGATAACAAGGTTTCTCAAAATGCAAGCAACTTAAAAGATAAAAGAAAGAAATAATCTCAACAATCAAAGTTAAAGTCTAGGAGCATTTTTTATTTTTTGGAATAACTTTTTATTGGGTTTTATAAACAAGGATCATAGGAATAATAATCAATATAAATAAATAAACCAGTTCTTATTTGAATATAACAAAAATAGCATAATAAATCTGCAGCAATATCTACAACAAATAGTTCATTATTAATGGTCATTGTACAAGTTCTTGGTTTGTGAATTTCTTTTTTAAAAGGAGGTGGGGAACAGGATAGAATATAGTTGACAGATAACATTCATCATCGCATTGCTAAATGCCTGATCAGCTGCCCTTCTGGTTGTGCTTAGATTAAGTAAGTGCAATAGTCATTTTTACTTAGATTATCAATGAAACAATATAAAGTGTTGGTATACTGATGAACACTGGAGGGGAGTTCAAAGTGAAGATAATAATTTATGTTTAAATTTAAATCTAGACCAACCAGATCGAGCATTTATTCTGATGTGCAGAACACTTCAAGTTAGAATAAATGGTTTAAATCCAACAGAAATGCTCCATGTTTGCATGAAGTAGTACTATAATTGGGACCCCATAGCACAGTCCTTCTTAAGATATATGATATGATAATCTGATCATTTTGTATGAAATAAAACCCAAGTTAGAAATATCATAAATTCCTGTCTTTGCTCCTAGCATCCTCAGGGGAATGTCAACAGGGAAAGGGAAGGGACATCTTTTAGAATAAATTACCTGTCCGGTTTCGTATGTTACTTCTCGCTTCTTTGAAGTCTTTTTTTCTCCACCATCCTCAGCTTGTGCTTCATTTGTCAGCTTGAATGACAGCAGCAGTCTCTCCTGCTCAGGCTCACATTTTAAAACAATCACTTTGACCACCTGATTGGCAAAACAAAAGAATCTTCATATTGCAGGCATGTTCACTCTCACACTTCAAAAACAGGACCACCTGAATGTGTCCCCAGATATCCCTCTACTGCATCCTATCTGGGTCCTAACCCATTTCCCTCCACTTTAGCTGGATAAAACGTGGAAGTTCTGTAACTTTCCACTGGCTTTATGCATCTCTCTGTGTTAAAGTAACAAATGTAAGTCATTTTACTAGTAGTTCAAAAACTTTTATTTAAATGTTTTTCAAGAGAGGAAGAGAGACCACTGCTATGTCCTACTACATAAGCATATCAAGGGTCCTGCGAATTCAGTAACAATAATCTGCCATTCATGTTCCATCACTAAACAAATGTATGTGCATTAAAGATGTTATGCAAATCTGTTATGCAAATGTGTACAGCTATTAACTAAAAAAATTATATCAAGGAAAATCAGACTTTTTTACTTTTACCCAGCTTTTACCTGGCCTGCATAAAATGTTTCTTGAGGAACAATTGAAGGTTCCCCGCCGAGCTCATTTTTGGGGACAAGGCCCTTTATGTCGTTGTAGAATTTCACAATGCAGCCAAACTCCCTAGCACAGGCAACAAAACCATGGGTGATGAAGCCTGGCTTTGCATCTTCGTAACTGGAAAGGGCAGGGAGTTTGGAATTGACAAGTGTTCTCTTAAGCGTCAGAGCGAGTTTCCTTGCTTCAGGATTGCAGGAAAGCACCTGGAGGAGAAGAAGAAACTGGAATTATGTATGCCAACTGGCAGGAAACTACAATTGAACCAAAATGAAGGAATGTCCAAAATGTCAGCTTGGAACTCATGGGATCAGTCCTAATACAGCTGGTACAACCCATCAGCTTAGAAAAATAAGGGCTACGAAAGGTTAGGAGATAGCTGTCAGAGACAGGGCTCATCCTGTAACAGGACCTGAATAACACTTCTTTAACTATTCAGAATAGGCATGGCGAATCTCTGATCTGCAAGCTAAATAGGCCACTACACAGGTCCTAATGTGGCTGACAATGTCATTTTCCCAAGGCACACCCACCTGCCCAACACTTGATGTCAGATGATAGCAGGTGTGGGACAGGTAAAGACATATTTGTAAAGGAGCAATTCAGAGCCTTAAAGTGTGCTCTCAGCTGTTCCGAGGCAAGCAGGGCTTGCATTCAGCCCCTTTAAAATACCAAGTGGAGCCAATCCCTTCTAAAGTTAGCAGCAATCATCTGATTGGTGCGGACTTCAAGCCCTGCTGGAAGAAGCTGGACTCAGAAGTTGCCTACCAAAAGCAAGGCTTCCAGTCTGTGCTAAAGTCAAGGACGTCAGTGCTGAAGTCAGTGCAAAGGAAGAAAGGATTGTAATTTTAGACTCTTAAAGGTCCTACTGTGGGATCCTCTCTTTAATTGGTAATGTTTATTACTTCACTTTGTTAAATATGTAGCAAGCCAGCTTGACTGAATTGGGGGCCTCTCCTGCTCATTTTGCTGAGTGGGGCCCCAGAATTCTTCCGCAAACTCCTGCCTAGACGGAAATACTGTCTACATCTCATCCTGTGGGGCTGTAATCCACCTGCCAGCAAGTCCCACAGAACTCAGCGAGCCTGACTTCTGAGTAGGTAAAATAGAAATATTAGAAATTATGAATACATGTCATTGTCCCCATTTTAGATTCACTACAACTCTGAATAAGCTAGATTGAGAGATAGTAACTAATCCAAGGATTACACAGTAAACAAAATGGCTGAAAGGGATTCTGAACCTAAGTTTTGCACATCCAACCTAATGTTACCCACAGAACCACAGCTGCTCTCATTATAAAGGCAGATTATTGCATGGAGAAAGCCCCCTTGGTCTCTCCTTGCTAGAGAAATCGATAAAGCAGGGCAAAGCGGTCCCTTACAGAGAGTTCTTACCCGACACCGGACAGTGCTTCCCACACTGTATTTCTTCTCTGGCTGTTTCAGAAGCACATCTGCCAGATGCAGTCGGGGAACCAGGGCCTTGATGTGCTCAGTCACCTTTACTTGCATGCCAAAGGGCTTCAGAGCCAACACTGTGCCCTAAAGTCCAAAAGAACGAGGGATCAGAAAGCAAGAAAAACTAGTACAGAAAGAGGAGATGCCCTCCATCTAACTTTGAGGTAGTGAATGTGGGGCATTCCAAATGTTTGACTCCAACTCCCATCAGCCTCAGCCAGCGTGACAAACAGTCAGAGGTGATGGGAGCTGCAGTCCAACAACTCCTTTGGGGGGAAAGGTTGGGATGTAAATTGGGTAGCCATCTGGAGGGCACCACATTGGTTACCCCAGCCCCTAAGTGTCCCTCTCCCCTCAGCTGCTACTACAGTGTTACTTAAGAACCATTTTGAAGGGAAGAAAGATCTAGCTTTCAATAATTACATTTCCCCTTGAAGCTCATGTTTATTGTTTTATCATACAGTTTAATTGATGCTCATTATTTAAATCTTTTTATGTAGACTGCCTGCAAGGTTTCCCTTAAAATCAGCATATAAATATCTAAACAAAGCATGATTACACAGACTAAATGATAGGCAAATCCATTGCACATAGTTTTGTGGAATGTAGCAGAAACCAGACTGATTTCCGTACAACTAATGCAACGGCTTTGCTAGGCTACAGTGAAATTAATAGTGTTCCATTAATGTCACACAGCAGGATTTAGGTTCAAAGATGCATTAAGCACACAAGTTAGAAGGGCAAAATTGGACCAAAGCCCTCGCCTCAGGTTTGTTCAGTAAGATAAACAAGATTCCAAGGACTTTTTTTTCTCTCCTTGAACTTACTTCCACCACCTGTCCAGGATGAATATCATGGTATCTCAGGAATGGAGCCTCAATAATGTGTCTGCAAACAAAAAGAAGGGAAGTGAAAATTGATCTGTGTGGTGGAAGAGAAACAGATGAAAGAGTAAAGAGAACTGATTCTCCCCCACCTCCAATTCTTCCTCCTGCTCTTCTAAACAGGTCACCAAGTGAGCTTCATGGCCAAGTGGAGATATGAACCCTGGTCTCCTACGTTCCTGTCCTGCCACTGTATACCATACTGGCTCTTTTTATATCTGTGCTGTCAGTATGAAACTTGGTATATATGATCTAAATGAGGTAGGGTATCATTGGGCTAAATATCATTCACATTGTGTGCCATGATCTAGCCTTGGTGTGGCCTTGGTGTACATGGGGTGGGGTAATGGCTGTGCCTGGACAGAAATTCATCAGATGCTAGAAAGGACCTCAACAGAATTTCATTTGTAACTTAAGTAGCAAAACATCACCTGAAGGCAGAAAGTTTGGATACCTATGGAACCCATTTTTAAAATGTGCAAATGCAATCCACTGCACAGGTGTGCATAATGTAGCCATCTCAGTTGTTCTGAAAGCAATGGGACTTATGTCTCAACTGAAATGTATTGATTATCTGTTAGGCATAAGGAAGTTCCACCTATGCATAGAATTTAAGACATGGAGATATGCTTGAAACATGAGTATATAAAGACACGTCACAGATTGGTTCACTCAAATTGCACTCTAAAGCTTACTGTTTGAGAGACACCACCAGCACATCATCCATTGGGCTGTACTCAATAATTCGGCATTTATGTTTGCTTCCAGGCTTGAATGCTGCAGGTTTGAAAGATTTGGCAGTATCTGAAAGATGTTTTATCTGAAAGAGGTATAAAGATAGTGCAGAAAATGAAGATTAAATTATAAATCCAGACAGTTTTCTAGTTTAAGATTAACCCTGCTGTAATCCAGAAAGCAAAGCAAAGCCTAGATGCTGCACCTGTCTGATTCTACCTTCCAATATGAATTACAATGTGACAACAGAGGTTATGATCACAATGTAACCACAGAGGTTATGATTGCATCTAACAAGGGTGAGCAAACAACAAAGGAATCTAGAAAAGCTCTTTGCTACCTTCAGACTCTGGACTCTTCTCCAGGACAAATTAAGACATCATATAACACATTCACAAACAGATGCCAAGACACATCTATGTATTGAATCGGTAACGGGCAAAAGTGCTGATGTACTGCTCCCCAAACATCAGCCATGATGGTTGAAACGGTCTACCCTCCTACAAGGTGCAATCAGCACTGAGTTACTTACATGTGCAAAAGCTAGGCAGCCACCATCCAGCTTGAAGATGGCACCAGTCTTTTTGAGAAAGGTCTCAACTGTGGAGTCTGGAACTACCCTGCCAATCTGATCACTAGACAACTTGCCAAGTTGAGTACCAGGCTGGAGGAAAACTGGGCGCAGAGATAGGCGTATTGCCTTGGAGGTAGGATTGTTGAAGAGAATGCATGCTTTCACCTGGAGAGGAAAACACAAAGGGGGGGGGGGAGGTGGTAAGTTTGTAGGAAAAATAGGGAATGTGCTGAGAATGGTACTTTACTTCTCTTAAACATTCTAGCCTCCATGACTATGGCAAAACCATAGAGATGCACCCGTTCAATTTATATCTTAACCAAGTCCCACAGCACCATCTTAACACAATTTAAGACTTGCTATAAAATCACTTACCGTCTGACCTGGTGAGTAGTTTCTTGTTTTTGTAGAAGTCATATGCATGTAGTCCACAAGTCCAGAGAAGGAAGACAGAAAACTGAGAGAAATTCCAAAAGGAGTCACCTGGAAATATTCAGAAGGAAACAAAAATTGCCCTGCAAGATGTAAAATTAAACAGAAGAATTTCTCTGACAGATCTAGATGAATATTAAATGAATATTGAGTTCTAATGTGGCTATCATGAAATGTAAATGTGTGTTTTATGGTTTATATGTATTACATGTTTATATGTATACAATATTAATGATTCTTTTGTTAGTGGCTCCAAATTATGTCTTCTAGTGCTGTAAATCACTAGATTTAATAACATTTTAGGGTGGTAATCAACCAAGTGCTACTCAGAGTAGACACATTAAAATTAATGAACCTAAGTCATGTCCATTAACTTCAATGGGGTAGCTTGACTGGGGCTAATGTTGAATATCACCCTATAGAGATTTTTAAAAATCTAGGTTAAGCTAGAGGAAGGGAAAAAACCCTCATGTGGTTCAGACATAGGGTCATAGATGTTTCCAAAAAAAGTCTCTATTTTTGGAATTATCCTTATATTTTAACCAACCTCAGTAGTCAGAATGGAACAATTCAAAGCTGTGAAAAAGTGGGTGCATCTTTTGTTTAAAATGCAGATGTGTTAGGGAATTTATTAATTTCACTGTACTCTTCCAAGAGAGAAGAAAATAAGATTAGTACATTAATTCGTAAAAAACAGCTTACCTCCTGAATCTGGGCTTTCACCACCAGCCCAGGTAGCAAATTGCCAAGGGACCAGTTTTGTGCTTCTGTGGCAATAGCTGCAGCAACCTCCGACTGATCAATGGTCATGCGGATTATCCGCCCACCATTCTTTACTTCTTCAATGAGGCAGTTAAAGTATTGGCCTATCTTCAGCTCAGTCCCTAAGAGACCAACACATGCAACTATCATCACTTATCAGCAAAGTTTTGACATTCCCTTTCTATCACTATGGCCATTATTTCCTGGCACCAGCTACTTCTGAAATCCTTTCACATGTTCATCACATTAAAAGGCTTTTCATCCTAGATTGAAATACTCCACCTTGCATAAAAAGCTTCCTAAACAAGAGAAGCCAGACAACAGCTGGCCGCTTATAAGTTACTGTACAATGATATGTACTCATCTCTCTCTCTCTCTCTCTCTCTCTCTCTCTCTCTCACACACACACACACACACACACACACACATTGGGCAGTAAATTCTGCCTCTGGTAACTCCCAAATCTAAGATTTTACAGTTCTCTAAACCACCCATTTGCTTCTCCCCCTGCCTTAAACCCAGTACTCCTAAGTATAGTTATACCTTTGTTGGCTGACTGCAGGTAGGTCTTGGCTTTCTGACGAGGCAGAAATGCTTTTGTTGCTTGGATGCCTATGTCAATAAGGTAGCCGTGATCTTCCACACTAGAGATGCAGCCAGAGAGCAGCTGTTTGGAGAAGAAGTGTAAGCTTAAAGGAAATTTTATCAGACTCCTTATTGTTGTTCCTCCCTCCTCAAGCACTCAAGTTTCCCTGAAAAGAAACAGGACTTTGGGCTCCCACAAACGAGACCTATACCCTTCACAGCAATATTAGGACAAGATATCTGCACCTGCTGAAATTCTATTCCCTGCATTCTTATAAAAGGCACAAGAACATTTTCCCATATCAAATCACAAAAAATTAACAGATGATATGTTTTGAGCTCATCTGATGATGCCCATTGCCAGGTTAGGGTATATGATGATACCAGAGAGGTTCTTTTCCATGGAAGCCCCTCTCTAGGTGTGTATACCTGGCACCTACATGGATAACTTTCTGGCACCAAGTAAAGGCATTTTTATTTATCAAGACATCTTAATTCATCACACTGTGTTTTTATTACTGCTTCTTTCAATTGTTACTTTACATTTCAAAGCTATTTATCTGCTAAAGTGCCTGGCGTGCTCTGGTCCATGGGGTCACGAAGAGTCGGACACGACTGAACGACTAAACAACAACAAAGTGTTATTAATTGTTGTAGTTTTGTGCTTTTTATTTTGCTTTATTATATTTTATTTTTTGTAAGCTACATGACATAATTTTGAAAAGGCAGGCGTAAACAGATAATTCATATGTTTCATACCATGCCTGGTCTCAGAGTGGCAGCATTCAAAGCCTTGTTGACGTCTTTGGGGTTGATTGTTAGCTGTATACTCTGACGACCTGTAGTAGTCTTCTCCACACCAACCACAGCACATCTGACCAGCATTCCTGGGGCAAAGAGATCTGAGAGAGAATTCAGATCCTGCAAAAAAATAGTTTAATGGATAAATCCTAAAATAAGGAACATATCAAAACAGCAACAGTAATATCTAGTCACTGACTCTGAAACTTTGGCCAAACAAAATGTTCTGCTGTAAGCAATACAACTGAATTTTTGAACATGCTACGGAAGATGTTGATTACTGAAGGGGTTGCAATGCAGCCATTTAACTATTCAAAGCTTATTTCCTCCAAAATACAGATGGCAAGCCAAAGGAAATTCATGTTACTGGCTGTGTGGAGACCCAATGCAGGACTCCGTGCCAGAGTCTAAAATGGAACTAGCCAGAGGGAATTTCTAATATTTCCTCTAAATTCTGCCCTTCTCCCTGAGGATTCCCATTTTCCTCTCCTTCAGAGCTTTCATATGTTGTTTCCCTAACAGGATTTCTTGGCTTTTGGAGTGGCATTTCGAGTGAGTGTGATTTGACAGCAAAACAGAGTCAGATAAGAAATTTTTCTCACTGCTATTCCCTCTGGCTAGGTTCCCTTTTAGACTCTGGCCCCAAAGTCCTGCACGGGGTCTCCACACCGACCCTGCAAGCTCCCTTCACCCAACCACAAGTCTAAACCCTCCACCAGAATAGCTTCAAGTTCTCTTTTCAATTTATTACGTTGGCTTCGCCTCAATACACTGGGTTTTTCCACAACTACACCAATATGTCTTCACACCCAGGATAAGGTAATCATTCCCAGATTTACCTTTCCCCTCACAATGTATGAAGATATTAATTTCAATGCACATCCTCCCATTCTTGCAGTGTGCAAAACACTAAGCAGGGCACTCCTGATGTTGGACTACAACTCACATCAACTCTAGCTGTAGCTGTTGGGGATGGCTAACAACATCTGGATGGCCTCAAGTTCCCTATCTTGGCACCAAAGCAAGTCAGGTGTTGTAAAGGCAGCTCTAAATGGTCTTCTACAATGTAGGCCTCTTCAGGACAGAGCAGGAAACAGAGGAGGCAAAAGAATGCCCTGAACAGAAGAAACCTGCTGCTTGGTGGTACTTGCAGAACCCACCAAACAACTACGTAACACACACGCACCTTGTCTTACCTCTAAGTGCTGATCTGTAGCCACCTGTTCATTCAGCATCTCATTGTAGGCATCGCTTATACGTGTCACTTGCACAAATCCAGTGAGCCCATTGGGCAAGCTGATCACCAGCTCAAACTGATTAGACTCTTTCACACATCCTAAGAGCAGTACCCCTGCAGTAAGGGACTGTTTAAAAAACAAGGACAGGTAATGTGCAACTTTCAGAAACACTTTTTTCTCCTGTGTTTTACACAACTAGACTGTCCCCCACAGGGGAAAAAGATATGATGTTAATAAAAGCTGTAAGTCCCCTTTTTAACAAGACCTTTAAAAATCCAAAGAAAAGTGGAAGGGGAAAATTACATCATTGCCTTCTGCATGCTATGAATTATTTCTCAATACCACAATGATGTACAATCTACTCCTGTCTCATATGCTACTATCTGAAATGGTACTACTTATTGCTGTGTAGTTATTTGCCACAGTGTGAAAATAAGCCATAATACAAATTATAGACCAACCTCAACTGTTAGAAATTCAAAATGTTTAACACCGATTTTTACAGCGGCTTTCTTCTCAATCTTGAGTTTTTTTGGCTTTGTTTCATCTTGCTGGTTTTTCTTTCTTTTCTTGGTCGCTTCTTCATGTTGCGTCTGAGACAGTTAAAAAAAAGAAAGACATTTCAAGATTTTGAAAAGACAGTTGCTTCCCTAAAACAATAGTTTAGTTTTAGAGTTGCAAAGGGACCCCTGAACGTAACCTGCAGGAAAGCATGTTTAAGAGAGTTTAATCTTAAGGAAGGCCTGGTCTGAAACTCAATGGAGCAGCACAGATCTAAAGTTAAACAAGAATGGAGATGCTGTGACCATCCAGATATTGCTGGATTACAACTTCCATCATTTCTAACCAATGGCCACGATAGCTAGGGCTGGTGGGAGTTGGAGACCAACAACATCTTGAGATCTACAAGTTCCTGCACTAACCCAGTTTAGTGTTATGGAAGCAAGTGAGCTCAAAATTGAGGCTGAAGTCCTCCACCTCCTCTCTCTTCCTCTGGCACACATCAAAGGAAGAATTTTGAAGCATTCACTTCCGAGTTTAAACTAAACTAACCACAATTTGTTGCTATGCCCAAACCAGGCCAAACTCTGGCTTATTGAAATGAGCCAAAATCAGGAGCTACAGTTTAATTGGCAGGAAACTTGTTTATACAGCACAGGCATTTCTCTTCTATCCTGAAGAGTTCCCAGAACCACTTATTGTGTTAAGAACAATGTCAGCGCATCAATCTGGGGCTATAGCACAGTGATAAAGCATATGCATTGAATGCTGAAGAATCTGGGCTGAATCCTTGGCAACTCCAGTTACAATTGCTACAGGTTAGAGGGTTTGAGAAACACCTCTGTAGAGAATCGCTACCAAGCAGAATAGGCAATAATAAGCGACAAGATGAACCTATGATCTGACTTAGTAGAAGGCAACTTAATACGTTCACAGTTTGCATACTTTGAATAAATTATCCTGCTCTACTGCTGACTGTCTGGCCGCTTTTTCTTCTTGACTTTTCCTTTGTGGGCCACCTCGAGGGAAATTCTCTTCTACAGATGACATGGTTATCTTTCTGCAATGGAAGCAACAAAGTTATTTGCATATACAAATTGTGTTCAAAAGGGAAAAACCAACACAAACATTTTCTTATATGCAAAGAATGAGGACAGACTTTAAAATAACAGGAATAAAATAATTGTTGTGCTTTTGAAGATGACTCATTCTCTAAAACAAGACAACACTCATGAGAGTATCAGGACACCAAGAGCTCATAAATATTGTTAATCTATGATGTTCAAACACTGCACCACACCTACTCAAACTGAATGTCTACTGGTAGAGATGCAAAAATAAGCTAGTCCTTCCTTTGTTCTTAAGTAACGAAGAGTTATTTCATGAACCAAGATCCTAAGTACAGTGGTACCTCAGGTTACAAACACTTCAGGTTACAGACTCCGCTAACCCAGAAATATTACCTCGGGTTAAGTACTTTGCTTCAGGATGAGAACAGAAATCGGGCTCCGGCGGCACGACAGCAGCAGGTGGCCCCATTAGTTAAAGTGGTGCTTCAGGTGAAGAACAGTTTCAGGTTAAGTACGGACCTCCGGAACGAATTAAGTACTTAACCTGAGGTACCACTGTATTCAATGCCTACATAAGTGGAGATCAATAAATAGTTTTTTCTACCATTAGCTCAGTTGGTTAGAGCGTGGCGCCAATAACACCAAGGTCACAGGTTTGATCCCTGCATGGGTGCATCCCAGGGGTTGGACTAGATGATCCTCAGGGTCCCTTCCAATTCTATGATTGGGTCCTCTTCCAAGTCTATGATTCTATCTCTCAGCCAAGAAAAAAAACTCACCTGTTGATTTCTGGCTGTTGTGCGGCTATTATAAACCCAGAAACTTTGTATTTTAAAATATGACAAACTAAAAAGAGCATTTCACAAACAATATGAACAATATGCACTATTCTAAATGACTTTGCTTCATAACCATACCAGTATTTTAATCATTTTCCCCACATACATTCAGAAAAATCTAGCAATCTTTTACTAGTTTTAAAATATAAACATTTTTATATAGCTCAGAAGGTACAAAGTGGAAGCTGAGGCAGATAAGAGCACTATTTTCACTCTGCCTTTATGTCCATAAAGCAGCTTTCAATATTTAAAAAAAAAAATTACAAAAACGGGATGAATGGCTTTAGTGGGAAGAAAGTGGGGTCCTGACGGTCGTCCATACTCCATACTTCACACTCCACCGTCCCCCAACCCCTTAGCAAAACAGAGTTTGAGGGTGGGAAGCGGTATGATCACCCCACACCCTGATTTCTAGGGTTACAGACTATTCAATTTTCTGCACGGAAGTTAAATCAAGCCACACAGCCCCCCTTCCATGTCTTCTGTGAGAGATCCTGCAAACAGAAGAGCGGAGGCGCGTCACAGCAAGCACTCCGGCGGCGAACCCGCAAGGCACTCACATAGCCACGCTAGTTCTACACGTGCAACCCACCTTGCCGTATTTCTCAATCCCCAGCTTACCCGGACTCGGCCCCCTCTCCTTAGGCCACCCTCCTTTCCGTCATTATCCCTCTTTTCCAGAGAGCTCAGCTTATGTACCTTGTGTCCCCCACGCTTCTTCAACTCACTGGCACGCCTGGGGCGTGAGAACCGCCATCTGCTCCGTAACCCGGAAACGAATTCGAAGGCCAGCAAAGGGGAACCGGAAGTGGGCTTTACGGAAACCGGGCCGTGGTAGAACTCGCGGGACGGTTTATTAATCGTCACAGAGCGCAAGGAATCCGGTAACTTTGACAAACACGCAAATTGCCCAATCACACCATAGCTTTCTGAGGCGGTGCCGCCTTACTCGTCAGGGCGGCGCGCCTCAGCCAATCAGAGGCAAGCGGAAAGGACGGCTGTTTGAGCGACGCCATCTTGCACGCGAAGGGCATTGAATGGTTGTTATCGGGAGGAGAAAGCGGGTAATAACTGCGGCGGGCGCTGACTTGGCTCGGCAGAAGGTTAATTTTGTTGGGAAGTTTGAGTAGCATCTGTAAAAAGGGTAGAGGTCCTGTTAGTGTCTTGTGACACACAGACCCTGGTAGGAGTAACCTTCAAGGATTGCTATGGCAATTGAAATTCAGTTTAGTAAGCCAATAGCTCCTGCATAGGTCCAAAGGGTCAGCATTTTTGTGCTGCTGTTTCCGACCGGGCCGAGGGATCCAGGCTGTCATTTTCTATTCTTTGTGTTGTCTTCAAAACTCGATATGAATGCCATTGGTTGGTACATAGAGTAATTTAGCGTTTGATACTCTTTATACGCATGTTGCTGTTCATATGAAATAACTAAAGTTAGTTCAATGGTAATAGCTAGCCGAGGTCTAAAGGAGCTTCGGTTATGTTGATCGAAAAGTACTGAGCAGTTTGAACTGTTTAAAGGCTATTATTTCAGTAGTAAACGATGATGCATAAAATAACTTTCTGGTTAGTGAAATATCCCAATGGGAATATGCAAAACGGAGTGGTTTCCTTTTTCTGAAGTTCTGGTGTTATGCATAGCACCAGACTGGTTGGCTTTGCTTATGACTCCGTAGTGTCCCTGTATCTGCAAGAGGATGAGCCGTCTCTTTCCTTGTTTTCCAGATTTGCAGTATAAAATCAATCCACCTGTTGAGGAGATACCTGTGTTAATCACAGTTGAGAAACATTTGGTAAGTTGGTCTCCTATACTAGATCTAACTAGTATTCCTCAGTGAATTGATTTGAATGTTTCAGTGGTTGGTGCCTATTCCCTTCTACTTCTTGCTGAACAACAGTGATTGAAGGTCTGTTTGAAAGTGCGTGCTTTCTGCCCAGACTTATGCCTTTAGCTATGACATTGATGGCCTGACTCCTTGGGGTGGGAAACTACAGTTGTTGGTCTTGTTGGTCATTGACTCAACCAGGTATAGGTGGTACAGGAGTTGTAGTCTGGAACGATAAGATAAATTTACTGCATGAAGTATTCTAATGTCAATTAAAACTATGGATTACATCATTCTTACAAATAGGACATGCAACTCTTATTAGGTTATCTATTATTATTATTATTACCCATGCATGTGAATAGTGGCAAATCCGTAACCTGCTCTATGGAGGCTCAGGTGGCTAAATAATTCATTATTTACAAGCCCATATTACGTTTATTGAAGCATCGCTCTTAACTTCAGAAGTAACCATTATTGTTTGAAGGTCAGCACTGTAAAATACATTGGTATTAGATGGAGCAAACAATTCAGAATAACAGCTTTGAGTAGATCCTCCTATGTAGTTTTAGTAGCTAATGCTTTCATGCTCAAATGTAAATAATTGGAATGAAGTTGGTCTACTTTGGCTGGAAGATACTGTAGATTTTTTAAAAAAAGATTCAGTACTAACTTCCTTTTTTAAAATCTAGGACTAATAGTGATGGCAGGACACGATGCTGGGTCACAACACCAATTCACAGGGTTTCATAAATACTTCAATACCTACACCATGACAGGCAGAAGAAATGTAAGTGTCCAGTTAAATAACTGCTAAGAAACAAAGAAGTTGATTCTCAAAAGTTCCTGAATTGATTTGGGAATGTGTGGGGTGGGAACCTCTGGCACACAGACCGAATTAGGCTTGGCAGGGATCCTAATTTGGTTTGCAAGGCTCTATTCCACAAACCACTTGCCCTGCCTCTGGTATCCTGTGGTGTGGCCTTCACTTTGAAATGTGTTTCTAAGAAGTTTAAATGAAATCTCCTTGGAACACACTTCAGAAGGTGATGTCTTAGCACCCAAGGTGGTGTCACCTGACAACATTATTACATTAGGTGATTTGACAGGTGGACAGCCCTGCCTTCCTGTCAGATTTGGGCTTTAATAAACTCAGGTACTTTTAATAATCCATTTCTCTCTTTCCTGCACTTAAATAACAGAAAAACAACCCTTTGAAATGTGTTTTATCTGAGGAATAATATCCTTTTCTGTCTTTAGTATGTTATAGCTACATATACAACGATTGCAGCTATCATCCTGTATTTTAAACTGAGGCCTAAGAAGCAAACTCCAGCCGTGACACAGAAATAAGATGGGTAAGTGTCTGCCATATTTTACTGATGCCAGTAGGGCTTAAAACCTCCAGAAATCCAGGTAAATCTCTGTATCAACATGAATGAAGTTATTTCTTACCAGGAATGTTGTTATCATATGTTGCTGTCTCTCTAATCTCAACTTGAACATAGAAGGGCTTTCTTAAATGGCATAACAAAGTGTAGTGATCTTGAATTTGTGTAACACTCTGTTCTTCAGCTAATCAAACACCAGGAGCAGATGCATAGTACCAGAATTTTGATACAGGATATGCAAGGTTAATTTGCTTGTTTTTGAAACCTGGGATGTTTGCCATGAGTTTAAATTTCATAGATGTCTTAATAGAGTTGGCTAAGGAAAAGTTGATAGTTCAGATAGCAGCAATTGCTCAGCATGTGCATTTTTATCCTATTTTATGTCACTCAGTTCTTCACTGAGTGGCATGGCAAGAGTATCTAAATGCAGAAATAAGGGGAAGTGGTTGCTTTCATACCCTCTTGACATCCAGTTGTGAGTATACCTTTAAGTTCCGCCCAACTAAATAGCATGTTATTTCATGTCAGCAGTGTATCCCCATTTGTATGATCATATATCTGCTTAATAAGCCTTAAATGTGTGAGCCAGCAAACCAACCAGGAAGTCTTCTGTTAACTGTAATTTCCCATTTTGTATGAGCCAGGAAACTGGTTAATGGCTTCAGAACAAGCCAGTATATGAATTTTCCTGGTTTGGGCAAAATACTGCCACTGTGTGTTAATAAATAGAAGTTGTGCAAGATGTAGTAACTGAATGATGTTTATTTTTTTGACAGGTTGACATGTTGACACTGGACCATTCACGTAATATAACTAGACATTGATGTACACTTCAATAAATCATGAACAGTGATGAAGTTTGTCATCTGTACACATTGTCACTACAGAAGTGACGGTCCTACATATAAACAGCGTGCAGAGTTCTAGTGTGTACAATTCAGTTAAGGAGCCCTTTCAATCTGTGCTGAGAAATGATGGATACATCCTCAGGCATTACTGTATCTCTGGGATAAATGTTACACTGCATTCTGTTCCAAAAGTAAATTATGGCTTTCATTACAACCATTTGTGTTCCATTTGTAGTAAGAGAGGAACAAACATGATCCTATTTCCTGTGTCTTAAACATGTGGATGGTGCTGAGCAGAGTATGGCACTAATACTAAATGTTAATATAACCTGTTACAGGCATTCGTCAACATACGGAATTCAATGATCTGGCAGGGCTGCTTTTACATTGAGGATAATGCTGAATGATAGGTGTTAAGACTACTTGACTGATCTTATTTCTGAGCAAATATGTGTCTGCACCACTCTGCACAGCCTTAATTCAACCCAAAGTGAAATGCAGATAGGTAATTGGGATCGTGGGTTGCATCCATTGTGGGATAACAAAGCTTTCACTTGCTTTTAACCAGTTGTGGTTTATTATGTCCAAATGGAGACAAAATGGGCAGTCTTAACTATGGTTTATGAACTGGTCATTCACCAATCCATAGCAAAGATTAACTACTGTTTAGGCTTCAAATGTAACAGTACCTGTAATTAAATTGAAAGCAGAAAGGGAAGCTTCTAATCTTGCAGTCCTGCAGGAAGTGGCTTGCTTATTTATGTAGTGCAAAAACATAATTTAGTGTTGAGACTCAAACCAGGCCTAAATTCCACCACTTTCTGCAGTTTGCCTCTTAGGAAACATCCTTTATGATGCTGCATATACATTTCATCCCAGATGATGTACTTCCAGTGACCTGCAGGCCCCTTCTGATGGACAAATGTTCTGATCAGTCACCTAGAGGCTAGTAGTGAGCAGGGTCAAAGAATGCAATTTTTACTTTTGTACAGTTTGCTAATTTCTACACACATCCCTCTAGCCTCCATCCAGGGAATCAAAAGAGGCATTGTTCAAGAGTACAAAGCACAGCCACTAGAATATGGCTGCGGTAGGCTTGTGGCCTGAGAAGACTTGCAAAGGCCAAGCAGAGAGGCCCAGGTGACTGCATTTGGCTTTCAGGCCTGTGGTTCCCCACCCCCATTTTAAAGATGTGACTAACTGGCTTCCCTGAAACACTGATTTCTATACGTACAACCCTTTTAAAAATCCAGTTGTAAACTTGACAAAGCATTTCTGGAATTATGTAAGTGGAAATCTTCCACAAGTAGTATTTAACAGCCTCACTTTTTTCCCTTTAAAATAATGATTCTCTCATTTGCTTTGTCTTTGAAGATAAAAGCTTGTAGTACAAGGGCTTGCTTTTGCTGGAACTACAGAATATAGGTTCAGACGGGTAAAAACAAGGCCCTTGTGAGCAAATGAAACTGAAAGACAGGCACAAAATAGATTTTATTATAAAATATCAAAAGTATAAAACTGTACATAATGCAAAACCATGGCAGTATGTTTTTAAACTAATGGATCCATACTAGTTTTCAACAAATTGTGTATAGCTGTGGCACAATTTTTCACAGAAAGCATAAATGACACTTATGCTTTGTCATTATAGAAAGGGCTCAAAAAGTATTTCTCCCCCTGGCAAATACTTAAGGGGGGATGAATCAAGATTCTTGTGGTGGGAGGTTGGTCTACTTTTTGTATCCAAAATAGTTAGGAACGCAAAAATTCAGTTTTAAAGGTTTCAAGTACTGTTTGCGTTTCCTAAAATGCCGCTTACTGGTAATTGAAGTTTTAGAAATGTTCAATCTTGTTCAATTTGTGCTTTTCAGCTTTGAAGAAACTAGGTTACTCACATAAGTCAGATAACTACTTAGGCCTCTTCACAGCTTTATAAAGAAGTAACAGCTCCATAGAGACAAATTCCACTCTTGAAGAACTTATATGAACAAGCCTTATTCCGAAAGAAAATTTTGGGTACTTATTAAACCTGTGTTAATGCCAAACTAAGTGCTTTTAAATTGTTGTTCAAACAACTTTGCTTTATGCAACTGGCACTACAGTTTTGTAGTGCCTGTTGTCATTTTGTGGACAAGGTTAAGCAAGGTATTCCCACATACTGTTTACTTCTTTTAAAAAGCCATACCACATTATATGTTTCTTCCCCTATTTTTATGATGTCAGTGTCTCAGCACTAACACTGGGGTTGGGGTGGGGTTTAAAATAGCAGTTTCTGAAGGTGTGGCTTGAATCATCATCAGTTTGCACCATTTGTTCTGGCAGACAAGTTCAGTTCATTTGTATAATATGTACATTGTGGTCTTCATTAATTCAAGTTATTCTAAGATATACATGAGACTTGTACAATCAAGTCTTGTAGTTTGGTAGTTCACTGAGGACTGTATGCTCCAGCGGCAAGAAGCAAATTTCTGCGGGTAAAATGAAGATGTGTGACAGGGGTCGATTTGGACATGTATGTACCCAACAGCAAGTCTTGAGAGCTTTCAGGCAGGTTTATATGTCCAGTGGCTGTGGTAAAATCATCTGTTTCTAAGTCCTCAAAGGCTTTCACAGCATCCCATAGCTTTACTGTGTTATCCATGGAACCTAGGAAAAATGAAAACAACTCTTCTAATTTAACAGGACATAACATTTAATTCTGAATATAAAGAAAAAACTTCTGCTATACACCACAACCCATTTGTCAAGCTGAGGATCTACAAAACTACTAATCACTTCTTATATTTACTGCTAAGTACTCTGTAGTAGTTAATAGCCTTTCAAAGATAAAGCCTTTCCAAAGATCCTTCAACCTGCTTGCAGGGAGGAGAGGAAGTCCTAATGCATGAGTCGGAACCCATTTCACTCATGCATGGACTCTGTAGAATATGACCCAATGTTTCTAAAATTCTGGTAACAGGACAGAAATGCAGGTCCCACTCTCACAATTTATAGTTTAAAAGATACAAGCTGAAACCCTTGTAATACTAAAAAATAAATGGAATTATAATTATGTTATATTTGTATTATATAGTATGAAACCCCTTCACTGGATAGATTGGGGGCTGATGCTAATAAAATTACAGTGGGGGAGCATGAATAAGCAGGAAGGCAAAACTTCTAAACCCATTTACTTTTTCAAAAAGACCCACTCCTTGTTCATAATAGGTTAAAAAAAAAAAGCCAAATTCTGAGGGGGAAAATATTTAAAGTATTCTGCAAAGCCTGCTCGAATTTAGCATGCCCACTTTGGTAAATACATAAATAGTAGCTTTGCTTCAAAAGGTATATAATTGCATAAAAGGAAGTTCGGGCCTGGCCTATTAGCCTCAGGTGGTGGATGCTGGGGGATGCAGTGTAGAAGCAGTGTGTTTATGGACAAAGCTGTGCGCCATGCGGCCTCTCCTGCAGCCCCCAAGCTATCTGGCTTCCCACAGGTGCATACACGATACCTCCCCTCACCATTTGCAAGTCATGTCTGCTTCTATACATGGAAAGTTGGGTGTGGCACCATCTTGTCCTTTAGGTTCAGTTTTTCTAGTTAACAGACAATGCTAGCAAATTAAAGTATTAAATGAATATGCTTTAACAATTGCTCACTAAATGGAAGACTGAGATGTCAAAATAGAGACAAGTCTATGATTCCAGATGATAGTATTGTTCCACTAAACAGAGCAAAATTGACTTCAATACCTGATGCTAAGATCTCTCCATCTCTACTGAATCTGAGTGTGTAGACTGTGTCTGTGTGTCCTTTTAATTCTCCAACCATCAAACCATGCCCAATATCCCACAAAAGCACTCTTCCATCTGTTGCCCCAGTTGCCAAGAATCTTCCGTTAGGAGAAAATGCCAATGAATGAACTGGTCCCTGGAACAAAAATAAGCCTATTAACAACAACACTTATGCATCACCTTCTACAAGAAGCCTCAAGGTAAATTACACTAGAAATGATAACAATTCAAAGCTACAGAAAATCCTATATATAAAATCCAAAAACAAAACCGTCAACAGTATGCCTTGTTTTACTTAGCAAGCACCCTTCAAATAAATAATGTCATTTCAGAGCACTCTGCACCACCTCTTCTGAGGTGACCTCTTACTTCCCAGTGGGAAGTTATAAGATAGGTTGTGGTCCTATGGAGAAACAGTATCTATTCAAAAGGAAACTTTGAACAACAGGTCAGTTTTTAACTAATTTCTAGTACTGTGTGTAAAGGTTTCAGCCATCTCCTGTTACCATTTTTGTGCAACTAATGTATTTCAGTGTTAATCTCACATTAATTTACCTTATGTCCTGTGAAAATTCTGACACAATTCCCATTCAGGACATCCCACAGCCGCACAGTCCTATCTGCTGAGCCTGTAGCAACGTAGTTCGAGTTTGGGTGAAAACGCGTTGATGTGACATCAGCAAGATGGCCAGCAAAGATCCGCAAAGGCTGATAGTGATCCGTAGCCCACAAGCTTAAACCAGTACAAAGAACATTTCAAAAACGCGAAACAAGAAATACATAACAAGACTGCTGATGTCCTGACGGCAAGGGAATGTGTGCTTCACAAGTGCCTCCAAACTAAGCTGAAGAGTCAAGAGAGATGGGGCGGGGGGGCAAATTTAATTCTCCCTCTAGTATAAAAAACCCTAAATGGCAATTAGTACTATTTTTAGTCAAATGTCTTATAGGATATATCCTAGAACAGGGATGAGGTACCTTTTTGGCACAGCAGGCCAGACCTGCAATGGGGTGTGGTTTTTTTGCATTTTGTCCTCCCGAAAACCTGATGTCTTAATTTTGGGTTCAAAAAAGTAGGGGTCGTCTTATATAAGGGTCGTATAGGCAAAGGTAAAGGGACCCCTGACCGTTAGGTCCAGTCGTGACCAACTCTGGGATTGCGGCGCTCATCTCGCTTTATTGGCCAAGGGAGCCGGCGTACAGCTTCCAGGTCATGTGGCCAGCATGACTAAGCCGCTTCTGGCAAATCAGAGCAGTGCACGGAAACACCGTTTACCTTCCCACCGGAGTAGTACCTATTTATCTACTTGCACTTTGATGTGCTTCTGAACTGCTAGGTTGGCAAGAGAAGGGTCGTATACCATATACAAAATAAGTTAACTTTGGCATCAATCATCTAATGTCAGGTGACTGATAGGTGGGTTCACCTATCAAAGTTAATCTGAGGCAGGGGGAGGGGTCTCCTTCACCAGTGCCATTCTGCTGGGAACATACTGGCAAAGCAACAACTATAAGGACTGAACTCTCCATTCACCAACTGATAAGTAAAGAGTTCAGTCCTACTGGCTGAAGGAGTCTGCTTCACCAGCATGTTCCCCACAGGGAACACGGTGGCAAAATAGATCCTTGCAGGATTGAACCCTGCCCCCCCTTCATCAGCTGACATCACCCACTGATATCTGTTGAGATACAAGTGGGTGTTGTTCAGGGGAAAGGACCTTGCAGGCCAAGATTGGCCTTTGGGTTAGAGGTTCCCTACCCTTGCCCTAAAATATAGCAGACAGCAACAAGGAGATGTCACCAACTGACAAGACAGAACTGCAGATTTACATTGAGATGGGAAACTCATGCTGACTTACCGAGCCACTCTGTCATGACCTCCAGATATAAAGTAATATCCATAGGGAGAGAACTGTGTATCCCATATAGGGTAGTTGTGTCCTTTGTATCCGACTAGACAAGAAAAGGTTAAGAGGCTCCACAGTCTGATAGTGCCATCCTCTGAAGATGATAGCAAGTAGTTCCTGACAGAAAAAATAAATCAGAAAAGGTATTTTTTAAGCTATACTCAGTCTTAAACCCCTCAATAACACATTTCAAGACATCAAAGCTTTTAATACACTTCAGGAGAGTATTATCCCCAATTTGCATTTAAGAAGCTAAAAGAATAAGATCACAGCTGAGATGACATAGGAACTAAGGATTTCTTACATTTACATCCTCTTAGCCCATCACACTGATTGGTTACTGTTTGATGTTTGGCTGACGCCTGATTTGTTTTTAAGAATTAAAATTTAACAATATAACCTCAAAATTATAAACTACTAGGTTGTATCCAACATTGCCTGTAGCCCCCACCCTCCACACACCCTCAAATTGCTCTGGAGTATTACAGCATTGTCCAGAGATGATGGAGGGGTTTTGGAGGGAAGGGTAAGGTAGCTGAAGCCCAATTACATGAGTTCAAGTCCACTCACGCAACATGGGATGCTGCCCACTTTAAAACATGCTCCTCAGAATGTTATCCCCCTTGTTTCTTAGAAGTTATTTCATATTCATGTTTTCCATACAATATTTTTAAAACAGTGATATACAGTGGTGCCTCGCAAGACGAAAAGAATCCGTTCCGCGAGTCTTTTCGTCTTGTGGTTTTTTCGTCTTGCGAAGCAAGCCCATTAGCGGATTAGCGCTATTGGCAGTTTAAGGGCTATTAACGGCTTTTTAAGGCTTAAGGGATTAGTGGTTTAGCTGCTAAAAGGCTATTAGCAGCTTAGCACTTCAGAAAAAGGGGTTTTGGAGCGGAAAAAAAACTCAAAAAGCAAGCCCATAGGGAAATTCGTCTTGCGAAGTGCCTCTGAAAACGGAAAACCCTTTCGTCTTGCGGGTTTTCCGTCTTGCGGGGCACCACTGTAATATGAAATATAGAACACTCATCTATTCATGTGCATGTCTATTGCCCCATATATAATTTACTAGTTTAAAATATGTGAAAAGCCTCCTGCATCTAATAAACTTGATCATGCTTTAAAGAAATAAAACCATTATTTTGACAGTTATATATTTCATTGTCCAATACACAAAAACATTTCAGAGACTATAGCTAGAGGTGGCTTTGAGATTCATAGATATTAAGTGGACATTGGCTTAACCCACTGCACTTTTGTAAACAACAATTGTGCAGTACTGTTTCAATTCTAAGCTTTTTGATATTGTACATAGCTCATCTGAAGGATGGGACCTTCAGATTAAAAATATGCTAGTACAGACGGAACATTTCATGTGGGGGTTCTGTTCCTGGCCTCTGCATGCTTTGGTTGAGTGTACATAAGCATGCCACACCTCTCGTTCCGTTCTCTTCCAGGTCCAAAAGGACTCATATGTCGGCAATCACATGTTAACTGGACATGCCTAAAATGGCCACCGCCTGTAGCAGTTTGAGGCTTCTAGCTCATGAGGTTCCTTCTGATGCTCAACATAAATTGCATAGTCCATGGGATCAGGTCTCATTCATCTATCCTGAGGTGGTAGACTCAAATTGTACAAAAGTCTCCAGAAAAATACTTTTTGTAAGTGTGGATACTCTGCTTAAAGAATACTGTATTAAGAGATCCCCCCACAAATAACTATTGTTTTACCTATCAGGACTGAAGCTGGTACCATAGACAGGTCCACTGTGACCATATAAAATCTTCAACTCACTTGCTGTTCTCTCATCCATGATCCTTTCTAAAACATCATCTGATTCTTTATCTATGAGACTGAGATCTGAAAAGAAAAAAACCCTAAAGTTTATCTTCATGTAGATCGCCAGTAGTGCTTGCCAAAGTGCAAATGCCTTTTTGATTGTATCAGAATACCACCATGGCCTAAATCATGATTTTCTGTCAATTTCAATGATACAGACCAAGATGCCCTCAAAATGTGTTTGTCTATAACCTCCATCAGCTCCAGCCAACAGAGATGTGCTGGCTATGCCTGAAGCAAGCTACAGTGCCAAATATCTGATGGGCATCTGGTTGGGAAAGGCCTTCACTGAAATCTGAAATCTGTGATGCTTCTACCAGAGTACCACTGGCAACCATTTTGCTAGGCTGACAGGCCTGAACACTTTCAATTGTATTTTCTGCTCCATTCCTGAAACCACTTGATTTTTAAAATCTCTGCATTAGCATATCTTCCTTAGCAAAAACACAGTACTCTACAATAAGGAAGTACAATAACACAAAATAAACATTGCCTCATTTCCAAAGTATCACAACATCTTCCCTAAATAGAGCATTGATCCTTATGTATAGTTTTCCCCCTGATGTCAGTAGTTATATGCAAAAACAATTTGTCTTAATTTGGGTAGGTTCTATTGTCAGCAGTTAAATAAATATGAATGCTAAAGCTGTGATGCATTAAGGCAAAATAATTTCATTTCATTAGCTCAGGATTGCTATTCCAAAGGAAGGATTTAAACTGAGCAACCTTCCTCCATGTGATCCTCTATCTGAACAGTTAGTGTGTAAATTAGGACGAGAGTTCATTCTGATTACCTGCTGCTGATTTCACACTGCGTAGCTTTTTGGGTGTCACAGACCACACTCTGACAGTGGAGTCAGCAAAGCCTCCAACGATCATGCTAGAGTCATCTGTAATGTCCACTGCTGTAAGGCCCTGTTCATGCAAAAATCACCATTGAAGAAGTTTTATATGTGGGCTGAGAATGTAATCACCACACAGTGTTGTTCCCCGAGAATTAGCCATCTAGCGTTAGTTTTGAACACAGAGGTGAGAATTACCATATTACAAAATTAACTATACTGTATAGCCATTTTTTTTATTAAAAAAATGTAAAGCAAATGTTGCTAAACCTGGGCAGAAGTTTTTTGTTTTTAAAGAAAGGATCCACCTTTTGGCTGGCTCTGATTTTTTGTAGTCACCATTTACCCAACCCTCCTGAGTCCTCTGGCAAATGCAGAGGACTTGAGAGAAGGGGAAGAGGTTAATTTTCCACTTTACACCAGGATTTGGAGACACTCGAAATAGTGAGACTCCCTTGCTGTCCATCTCTGCCTCCCAACCTGAAGTAAGACAAATTCTTCCTGCCCATGTTTTGTTCAATAAGTGAAAAGAAGAGAAAGGAAGGACTCTTGCTTCATGTGGGGCAACCACAAGCCATCATTAAAAGTAAAAGATTTGCAGGCCCCTATTATTTAAGCAGCCTGCACAAGGCACTTCCACATTTTTGGTATTAACTATGTGTTGTATCCTGACTACAACGAGTGGCCTTCCGGCTCCGCATTAGGCAAGTGGTCTCTGTCCAATTTCCTATGATTCCATCTCCCATTGCAGCCCACAACACTTAGTTCCACAGCTGTCCTGCCAGAGGGGAGAGGATGAAAAACCGCACTGTGCAAGCAGCATCCCACTCATGCAAAGTCTGGGCACAATCCATTTTTTAAACTGTGCCAAGATTTGATAGAACAGGTATCTGGGAAGGGCTGGATTATACAGCATATGTTTTGCATGCCAAGTTTAACCCTCAACATCTGCAGGTAGGGCAGGGAGGGAATGGTCTGAAACTGGGGAGCCACTGCTATAGACAAGGAGTGGATAATTAAGCCCACCAGGCCTCCCCCGTTTGGTTGAGGCCATTTCGGCAAAGCCACCTCCAGTTGCCCTCTGCCTAATGTCATACTTTGGTATCACTACCAATCCCACAACTGACCTGGTATGCATTAAGGAATGTGTAGAAACAAATGGAAGGCAGGCAGTCTGGACCAAGACGTACACGTTTAGTGGCTTCTTTCATATTCATTATTTTGTCCAACTTATCTGAATCCTTTAGCTCAGGAAGCGGGATTCTGCATACAGAAGAACATACTTAAAACCAAAAACGAAACAAAAGATCCATTGATGCCAGGAAATCACACCTGCACACTGAACAGAGGCCGAAAAAGAACTCAATTTTTGAATGTCTGGGGAGGAAAGAACCCAGAAACAAGCTCCTTGGGTAGTATTAACTAAAAGATGACAAAATTAGGAAAATCATAACTCTACCAATTCTTTTACAATATAAGGGAAGTTACTTTTACGAACACCTCCATATTCATAGAGGAAAGTTTTCCTTCAAATGATACAAGCTTTTTACATCAGTGCAATGCATCTCCTAATACATGGGTAGGCAAACTAAGGCCCAGGGGCTGGATCCGGCCCAATCACCTTCTAAATCTGGCCCACGGACAGTCTGGGAATCAGCGTGTTTTTACACGAGTAGAATGTGTGCTTTTATTTAAAATGCATCTCTGGGTTATTTGTGGGGCATAGGAATTCGTTCATTCCCCCCCCCAAAAAAATATAGTCCAACCCCCCACAAGGTATGAGGGACAGTGGACTGGCCCCCTGCTGAAAAAGTTTGCTGACCCCTGTCCTAATAGAACTAGAACCTCCAAAACATTTTTTAAGAAGCAAATTAACTGAGAAAATGCTTATCAAAATATTGACTATAGTCTAGTTCCTAGATGGTAAATTTTCCTTTGCTCTGTATCACATCAGACTGCATGAGGGCTCACATGACTGAATGTTCCTCCATGCAGAAGGGAAAAAAGCCAACCTTCCATACACAAAGCTAGATATCAGGTAAAAGACTGAGGTAGAGACCTTTTCTGTGATATCTAGTTTTCTATTCAGCAATGTCAGCTGCCCACTTCAGTCTGAACTGGTGCAGACTAAAAAAGGAAGATGGAAAATGAACTGAGACGTTTCTACTTTCAGCATTACCTAGTCTGTGGAGGAGCATTTGGATCTTGCTTTTTACTTTTTGATCCCATGCTGTCTTTTTTTGGCTTCTTCTTCTTTGGCTTGCCCTCCTCATTTTCCCCCTCTTCATCTTCATCATCCAAAGGCAACTCAATTTCTGGTTCTTTTAATAAGCCAAAAAAGACCTACAAGTCAAAAGAAGAAAAGAGTCATGTAATTAAAAAAAGAAAAGTTAAAGAAACAGAGAACTGGTAGAGCAGAATAGTAAGTTTTATTAGATCAATGTAATTACTTTTAAAAATATGAATGTTTCTCTGTGGACCACAACAGCTTTCATTTAAGACATACATCTCTACGAAGAGTGGTCCACCAAAATTCTCAGCAATTTTCAAGTAATTGGGGGGTGAGGAGTGGGAACAACAGTTAAGTTTTAACTGTGCTTTAAAATGACATGTAAACTGGGCCAATAATCTGTCACAGATGTCAGTGACAAATGTAACTCCTTAGCCTTTCTGTATCATATATTGAACAAAGGCAGAACATATGTAAGTCATTCCTAATGCCAAGACAATGGTCAGAGAGATACTTGCCATTTTGGCAAGTCAGGGGCACATAAAGTTTAACTGCTCTGGAAAATTGGAGATCTATCCAGAACAACATCCAGTTTAGCACAAGGAGCTGCAGTCAGGAGTAATGATAAGTAAGAGTGCTTAGCTAATTCTTCCTTATCCAGAAGCATACACTGTTAACCAACTGCAGATCTAAAGAAGCCAAGAACTCTCATAGAACTGACAACCTATACATCCCTAACAAAATGTTCATGATGTTACGTATTTATCAACCTCATACCTTTGCTTTATTAGCCTCCCGTTTTGCCTCTCCTGCCAAACTTCCCACCATAGCATCAATCTGTTGTTTACTGCGAGGCATTCCATCAAAGATATCAATGTAAAGATGTTCCTGAACAATATTCCAGATCTGATTGTTCTGTTTTTCCTGAAGGTGTCTCTTCAATAGCTGATAAGAATCACGGGAAATTCGCAGCACAAACTTGCTTGTTCGAAAATCCAGCATTGTCTCATTCCCTCTCATGTGCTCTTTTTTGGTTAAACTTGATAGTACACGCAAGTCATCTTGATAATAACACTCCTGATCTCCATGAAACCTAGAAAAAGGTTAGAATCACACAAAAGATGTGTAGGGGGACAACTGTCTAAACAACTTAAGTTCTGTGATCTTCAGCAGAACACATTTTTTATTTTTCTATATTCACGCGTGACATCTATGTACTATCACCATCTTATATTTAATGTATCTAAAAATTATATTTTATCAATAGTTCAGTTATGTTAAAAAAATCATTTCAATTGAATTTTTCACTCCCATAACTGCTTTTATCTCGTAATTTCTTTCATTATCTAAGGGTGAGATCCAGAATAGTGCAAGTGGGTGCTTCTTCCTCGTCTACCTCTGCCTGTCTCTCTGCCCCCCCCCCCCCAAATCTGCTCTGGAGGCTGAGGAGAAGTAAACTAAGTCCTGTTTCACAAGCAAGCGGACATCATTCTACGTCACCCTTAACGTCCCAGATCTTTCTCAATCAATTGCTGGTGCAGTCAGTCTAGCAGAACATCTTGAAATAGCAGTAATTTAATAAACTACTTGACTTTCAAAGTAAACCCTTACTACATAGTTCATTATACCAGAAGAAAGCCACAATTCTAAAGCACAGAAGCACAGGTGCTGTGAGAAATAGCTAGCTTTTACAAGCAGCAACCTTTTGTATTAGCTCATAAAACCAGAATGCACAAGGCTGGAAAAAACATTTCAGATTCCCAAGTAACCACATAAATGTTTAGGAATTCAAGTACCAAATACCCAGGATTTTACAGCCTTGGACACAGATAATTTTTCTCTGAAGAGGCCATGTATGTATTCGCTTGCTGCCCATAACAGGAGACAATGCAGAGTATTTCATTGGTTCAACTCCCTTAAGTCATTGAAATGAGCAATGTTATCAAATGGTTCAGGCCTAGAAGTTTCAGAACTTTACAGACATCACTAGAACTGGCATTTAACCTCATAATTAAACAAATTAGCACACACATAAACAAATGCTGCCTCATAAGAATAATAATTAGTCATTGGAATGCAATAATCTATGTAATAACTGGGAATGTCTTAAGTCATGTTATATGGCATCTATAAATATCCTCCTAAAATATTGCCTATATTTTGTGGTTGCAGGCACCCAGTAGCCCACACTTGCAGGAAAGACCTAGCTGCCAGGAGAGGGGCTTAAAAATCTTTCAGCATCTCAGGATTATTTTGTTCCTCCTCTGGATGCCTGCCTTAGCGTAAATGTTACAGACTCTACTTCCAGTTCACACACTTTAACTGTGAACATCTGCAACCAACAAATTTTTAGATTTATCTAGCTAATAGTGAGAACATGAAAGTGGAGACTAAATGCACAAAATGGTATTACTTTTCAAAGAAGGACTTTGCTTCATTTTCATGCCCATTGTAGACTAGCTCCAAGTACATATGTACAAAGAGAGGATAAAAAAGCTGTGATAACTCAGCTCGATGACAGTCCAGAGCACATTCAATGAAGTGTTTCAGTCCACTGTAGTACTCTTCATAAAGCGCTGGGTCTCCTTGCTGATTGTAGGCAGACAGTACTGCACTTACATCTGGCTGATCTTCCACAAAGACTCCAACTGCAAGGCATTAACATATAATGGGTAAATCAATGTTTGCACTCTGTGTAACTATTTCAGTTCTAAACTGTGTAAGCTTCTTGAGACAAGAACCTCTTTCCCCTTTATACTGCTGCATAAATTATTATGCACAGCAACAGTGCTATTTTTATCACTTTTAGTAAGTAATGACACGGAGCAAATGACTAAGAAACATGCTCAACAAATTTCTTTTCAAATGAATGTTTACATGAAAAACTGACATCACTCAATCATACCCTAAGCTCAATTGTACTATTACAATCCAGGATCAAATATTATTCATAAGCAGGTTATGCAGTCAGTATAGCCCGTTACCTACAACTCCTATCACCCCATGCCATTGGTCATGCTAGTTAAGGCTGATGGGAGTTTTGCTCTACAGAATATTCTATTAGTGGCGCCAATTCCTCCTATTATACTACTTCCCAAAATGTACTTATAAAAGGTGATAACTAAGTCTCTCACCTAGTTATTTTGAAACTGAAGCTGTAGCCTACACTTTGTATTCCTTCTGTATTATGTGTGGTTTTAAATCTAGTTTTATTGTATACTTTAACTTTGATTGCTTGGGAGAATAAAAATATAAACAGCAGCTTGGTTTTAAATCTAGTTTTATTGTAGACTTTAACTTTGATTGCTTGGGAGAATAAAAATATAAACAACAGCTTTATAGGTGTGCCTCAAAAGAGCAAGCCGATTAACAAAAAAAAATGTTAACGTATACAGTAATATGTCATTGTTGTTTAGTCGTTTAGTCGTGTCCGACTCTTCATGACCCCATGGACCAGAGAATGCCAGGCACTCCTGTCTTCCCTGCCTCCCGCACAGTAATATGTACTCCAATAATAATAATAATAATAATAATAATAATAATTTATTTATACCCTGCCCATCTGGATGGGTTTCCCCAGCCCCTCTGAACGGCTTCCAACAAAATATTAAAATACAATAGTCTGTCAAACATTAAAAGCTTCCCTAAACAGATAAATTGGTCATTACCATTCGCAGAACGAATCCTGTGCAATAGCACTAGGTGACCACAACGTAGAACAGCCTGCGAATTTAAAAACTGGATTTTGACCTCAGCTGTCACAAAGCAGCCAGTGCAAATACGAAAGGTCCCTCCTGCGAGCGACCCCCTCGCTCACCTTTCCCAGGTGGCCCCAAGGCCACTGCGGGAGGCGCCGCGGCAGCGCCCGGAGAGATGGTGGCCCCGCTCTGGCCAAAGGTGACCGAGCTGAGCAGCACATCCCCAGAGCCGGGGGCGCCGACGCCGGGCTCCTGCCCTTCCCCGCCATGGGACGCCTGGACTCCGGGCGCCGAGGAGCCGGGATCCGCCGCGACCTCGTCGGCGAGCAGCCGGGCCTCCCTGCGGAGGATCTCCTCGGACTCGCGGAGGTTGCTGCGCCTCAGGAACTGCAGCACGGCCAGCAGCGTCTGCCGGTCGGTGGGCAGCTGCGAAGCGGGCGGCGCAGGGCTGGGCGCCACCGGCGGCTTCGCGTCGGTTCCTGCCGCCAACGGCTCGCCCCCTTCCGCTAGAGGAGCGGCGGCCGAGGGGGCAGAGGGAGCGGCAGCGACTCCCGCTGCCGCCGTCGCTCCAGCTGCTGCTGCCGGAGACTGAGGGAGAGCGGGAGGAGGAGGGGGTGGTGCCGGCGGCGCTCCCGCGTCGGGGTCCGGCTTCACTGTGACTGCTTCGGCCGGCTCCTCCGGCAGAGCCGCCATAATGGAACCCGACAGCCTCGCCTCCAACTCAGGCAGCCCGCGGCTTTGCGACAGTGAGGGCACGGTCTCCAAGCCGTGAGGCCAAGGGCAGCTAGCGACAATTAGGGCGGCGCTTTACGGCACTTCCTGTTCCACTGGAGGGAAATGATTTCAAATAGAATACTGTACTGTAAAATAAAAGGAGAACTAACTAGAGCAAGTAAATACCACCGATGATTCTGCGACCGTTTACAAGTTTGTGAAATGAGAGATTATGGGTGCGGCTTGCACAGAGGGGTCGATTCTCCAGTTGTATATATCCTATGACAAATATAACAGGTGAAAAGTGTAACGTATACCACATTTTAAGTTGTCAGTGAACTCATCAGTAAGTAGGATTCTGAGATGTCTTTGAGAGAGTTCTGTGAAACTCGAGTGGTGGTGTATTTCTGTCTTCTGCACCCTCGCACACTTAAAAGCCAATTCTAAACATCGTGTTGGCTATTTTTTTATTTATTTAGCTGAACCTCGGGATATTATATAATCCCCTTCTGTAAATTGCTTAGATTTTTCGTAGTGAGTGACCAAAAAGTCAAATATGTAATAATAATGATGTTGTACAAGCACTAAATACTGACCCCTTCACCAACACTGGCATCAGAATGATTTCACTATGCACCCATTTCAATTGTCTAATCAAAACTGCTATTAAGCAGTAGCCAGCGTTAAGTTTATGAAAACCATTTTATGTATTTTATACAATAGGGATCAAAATTCAGTTTTAAGACCAAGTTCTGCTGTATTGATGTCGTTGTTATATATTTATTTGTATCCCGCCTTTTCCCGTAACTGGAACTCAAGGCGGCTTACAGGTAAAAAGCCCACCTTGAGTCCTGGCTCACCGTTGCGAGAGAGAATAAAAACTCAGTTTCCCAGAGTACATAGGGGTTGTATGTGAATGAGGCAGGCGCCCTAGAAGCGTGCGCGCCAAGAGGCTTTGCGCACGCGCCTTGAAGCTGTAGTCACGTTTAGGGAAGGATCATAGAGATAGGAAAGAAAGGACAGGAATAGCTCCTTTGGGTGTGAACTGCGTTCGCCCTACCCGCCCCCCAGGCATTTCTTCGGTTGCTCCTTGTCGGTCGAAGCGGCCCGTGCATTTGTTTCCCTCAAAGCCGCGGCGATGAGCGAAGAGGTGGAGGTGGCCGGTGAGGGGCTGGGCGAGGGAGAGCAGGAGGACGTCGACGATGAGGAAGCAATAGCGGGTCTGGAAGCCCCGGGGTGCTCCGGGGAAAACTCCCGCTTCGAAGCGGGAAGCCGCTCAGAGTCCAGCAACGAAGAGATGGAGGAGGAGGAGGAAGAAGAGGAGGAAGAGGAAGAAGAGGTGGAGGAAGCAGCAGCAGCAGCTCTAGGAGGGGGGTCCACGGACCCCTTCGGGGGCTTTGGGATGGAAGAAGGCGAAGATGAGGATGAGGTAAAACAAGAGGCAGTGCGCTTAAGGGGGAGCACATGGGCACCCTTGGGTGAAGCAGACACCATGGGGTGAGATTCCATCGGACTAGGATGGAGAAGAAGCAGGTTCAAATCCTCCCTCCGCTGGGAAGCTCGTTGAGTGGCCTTGGATCGATCACCATCTAGCAACCTAGCCTACCTAACAGGCTTGTTGTGAAGATGAAAGTGGGAGCAGGCAACACATATACAGTGGTACCTCGGGTTACATATGCTTCAGGTTACATGTGCTTCAGGTTAAGAACTTTGCTTCAGGATGAGAACACAAATCGTGCTGCAGCGGCAGCGGGAGGCCCCATTAGCTAAAGTGGTGCTTCAGGTTAAGAACAGTTTCAGGTTAAGGACGGACGTCCGGAACAAATTAAGTACTTAACCCGAGGTACCGCTGTACTTTTTCCTGGAACTTACTGATGAAAGGATGGGGATATAAATATGTAAACAGTGCTTCCTATGATGCCTTGTGCCAAATATAGCCAATGTGGTGCAGTGGCTAGAGAGCTGGGTAGGGATTTCAGATTCAGATCCTTGCTCAGCTTTAACTTTCCTTGGATACCCCTTGGGCTCCTTTCTCTTACCTAATCTTCCCCTGTGAGTTCCTTGGGAACGGTGGGATCAGGAACATAGGAAGCTTCCTTATGCCAAGTCAGATCATTGGTACATTTAGCTCAATATTGTGCACACTGACTGGCAGCAACTCTTCAGAGTTTTGAGCAATGGTCTCCCAAAGCCCTACCTAGAGATGTCAAGGACTGAACTGTGATTTTCTGCATGCAAAGCAGATGACCTACCACAGAGTTTATGGCCCTTTCCTATATACGTTTTGCTTGCTCTGTGTTGTCTCACAATGTGACATCTTTTGTGTGTCCCCGGTGAAATATTCCTCACCATCTCCCATGGCTAGAGACAGTAATGTTTCTGAATACCAGTAGCTGGAAACTGCAGGAAGGGAGAATGTTCTGATGCTCAGGTTCTGCTTGCAGGTTTCCCATGAGCATCTGGTTGGCCACTGTGATAACAGGATACTGGACAAGATGAGCCATTGGCCTGTTCCAGGAAGCTCTTCTTATGCTCTTAATTTTATTTATTTTATATGTTTACATATGCTTTCACTTAAATGGTTCCCAAAGCAGTTCACAACAAAATTAAAAAGACCGTGTCCAGGAAAATCCCCACTTCACTTCTAATACTGTGCTTTAATCAAACAATAAACAATATACATCTTCGTATTGGTAACAAGCAAAACTTTTAAAATAACTATTTCCCTCCTTTTTTCACATTTGCAGCGCATGATTAACCTCTCTGAGCTGACACCATATATAATGTGTTCTATCTGCAAAGGGTACTTCATAGATGCCACAACCATCACAGAGTGCCTTCATACATGTAAGTACTAATATTAATTTCTTACTCAACAGAAGCTTTGACGTTATCTATGCAGAAATATCAAGCCTAAGTACATTTTGGTGATAATGCAAAACAATGTTGTATTAATTGTGGTAACTCCATGGTGGTGGATGTCTTTAAGAGGGCTCCTGGAAATTCGAAACAATCCAGCTACAGTATGTCTTGGATTATACTATCCCCACCCCAAAATTCTCCTTGATCATGTTCTGAAATAAATTAAAATAAATCATTCCTTTATTTGCCTTTCCTATTCAGCTTCCTGAATAGATCTTAGCACATTTTCTTCTACTTAAATAGCTACCCTGACCTCAGCTTCTGCTGCTCCTTAACCTGATTGTCATGGCTAGGCTGTAGATGACCATATGCAGATGCAGATCTGGAGGGGTTCTGTAATCCAAAATCCCTGGAGTCATTGGGTGACAGCTGAAGCCTGAGGTACCGCACACAGATGTTACTGCTGTGCAGACCAAGAAATAGCAGTTTTCCTTGTATTTATTCCATACTTGCCCAGCCCAGAGTCTTCATATTGCCTGCTGGTTAGGAACCTAGGAACTTGCCTTTAATCGGGCAGAGTATTTGTTTATCTACTCTGCCTGATAGCAGCTTTCTAAGTTCTGGTAGAGGTGTTTCACATTCTCTGGTATTTGATCCTAAACACACACACACAATATAGATGCAAAAAATTGAACCCAGGGCTTTCTGCACAAAAGCACATGTTCTACCTCAAAGTCACTTGCTTTAGGTGCAGCTGCTGCACCTGGCTCCTCCCTTTTGGTTCTTGGACTGTGAGATGATCTGCATTTTGACAGTGAAAGGAATAAGGAGTGCCCAGCCAGGCAACAGACTATTCCGTTTGCAGCAGCTGGGAAAGTAAGAAGGGATAAAAGACAGTGGGAAGAGTTGCAGTAATTTGAGGGGGAGGGTTATATACCACCTCAGAGTAGCATTGGGAGTTGGAGAAGCTAGAACAAGCATAAGCAAACTCAGCCCTCCAGATGTTTTGGGACTACAACTCTCATCATCCCTAGTTAACAGGATCAGTGGTCAGGGATGATGGGAATTGTAGTCCCAAAACATCTGGGGGGCCGAGTTTGCCTATGCCTGACCTAGAATCAACCTTAATAAAAATTGTATTATTTTATGTAAACATGTTGTGGATCCTTCAGTATGAAAAGGGAGAGATTGATATCAAGTAAATACATATTGCATACCACTATTCAAGACTTATTCTTAATAACTTTTTTCAGTAAGATTTTAGTAAGCCTTTGAAATTTTGTATCGAAAAGTAGGGCAGAAATCGATTGAAAAAGTTTTTATCCTCCACACGCACACATTTTATTTCTACAGTTACTCTGCATTTTAGGTGACACATGCTATATATTCTGTATTATCTTTGGAACTTGTGTACTACCACATTATAGGCCTGTAACTGCAAAATTTATCTTCTACAGTCTGTAAAAGCTGCATAGTAAGACATTTTTACTACAGTAACAGATGCCCAAAATGCAACATTGTAGTACATCAGACGCAACCCCTTTATAATATCAGGTAATATATTTTAATTATAATTTAATTATAATTGTTTATCTATATTTTGTGTGTGTGTATGTAAAAGAAGCAATGGTTTTCAGATAACACTGATATTTCTATTTTGAACTAAAATATATTATTGGAACTTGAAAAATACTTCTAACTTGCTATATGCACTGGAGGGAAACGTTGCTGTCTCATAAAAGGTCTAGCACCTCACACAATTCTTAATTCCCTTTATTGTTTACCAACAAAAGTTTTTCATATCCAAAAGATTTGCCTCCCTGGTCTTGAAACTTTCCCACACAAGGGTTGTTTGAGACTTCTTATTTCCTCTAGTGCGCCAGTGCATTGCTTCAAAGATGGTTGTAAAGTTGCTTTTGTAACTGAGATATTTTGGCTTGAACCTCAAATCTTTCCCAAAATAGGGAAACCTGCAAATCTAGGTATGCCATTGAACATAGCTTCTAGTTCCTCTCCTGTGGCTCTTCTTCAACAGTTCACTACCACAACCCATATTCAATCACTAATTTAATTAATCTTTTTATTCTACTTCCACAGGCTGGATCGACAGTTGCAAGACATAGTGTATAAATTAGTTGTCAGCTTGGAAGAAAGTAAGTCCTTTATTTTGAGCCTAGTGCTATTTATAAAAATTAAAGATAAGATTCACCAGAGAATGTGTTAGCTGCGAATTAGATAATTCCTAAATTGCCTTGGTTCTTGATATAAGGGCTGTGTCTGTTTTCTGTGACTGCAGAAGCATGAACCCCGTCATGTAGTTTGTCACACAACCATCTGAGATCCTCAGCTTTCATTTTATAAAGTTTGTAGGCATTTTGGTTGTAGAGAAGAGCTTTAAATATTGTGAACAGTGGCTGGACAAAGGAGTCTGATTCTAGAGCCTAGGGCTTGCCGATCAGAAGGTTGGCGGTTCGAATCCCCACGACGGGGTGAGCTCCTGTTGCTCGGTCCCTGCTCCTGCCAACCTAGCAGTTCGAAAGCACATCAAAGTGCAAGTAGATAAATAGGCACCGCTCTGGCGGGAAGGTAAATGGCATTTCCGTGCGCTGCTCTGGTTCGCCAGAAGCGACTTCGTCATGCTGGCCACATGACCCGGAAGCTGTACGCCGGCTCCCTTGGCCAATAAAGCGAGATGAGCGCCGCAACCCCAGAGTCGTCTGCGACTGGACCTAATGGTCAGGGGTCCCTTTACCTTTACCTTATATATCTTAACTGCTTCTGTTTTAAGACTTTTCCTCTCTTTTTGCTGACTTAAGAATCTTTAGATGACACAATACTATAAATGTATGAAAATCCTGCTGAATGATAATGGTGGTTTCTTTAGTTTGCATGTTTTGTATCGCTAACCAACTAGTTTGAGAAAATATATCTATACTGGGGTTGGGGGAACCTGTGCTCTCCAGCTGTTGTTGAACTACAACTCCCATCATCCCTTCCTGGCTGGAGCCGGAGGGGGTTGGAGCCCAATAACTTACTGAGAGCCATAGAGCCATAGATTTTAAACACATCTATGCATTGTATTTTCTATGTGGAGCAAACCCAAATATTTTGTATTGCATTTTTTAGGAGAGAAAAAGCAAATGCATGATTTCTACCGAGAGAGAGGTTTGGAAATACCTAAGCCTGGTAAGTTTTTATAACAACTATAATAGCAGCATTGCTATTTAAAAATATATATGTAAGAATTGTCATGCCGCTTTATTCCAGTGGCTCAGCTTTCTAACCACAGACTATGGTCAGGCTGATGCTAGGGGATGTCCCATGGGTACAATCATGAAACGTGTTCCAAGTTGGACAGTGTAATTGGTACAGTATTTGGAAGGATGACAGATGATTGACTGAGCAATTGTCATTGTTCATTGAACCTGATTAAGCTGTTTAATGTTTTCTTTTCCCACCCCACCAGAATGAAAATAATAGTACAGTAACTTATCTGCCCCACAAGAGTATTATTAAGCTTAATTAACTAGCTTAAAGATTCTCTGATTAATGTGCTATAAGATAGCAGGACACGTTCAGAGTTGTGATATTCACAAATGAATTATGTAGTCAGCATTTTTTGCTAAGAAGAATTGTGTAGTGATTTTGTTCATGTCTGTGAAAGACAGCTAGGGTTTTCAAGGCACAAAATTGAGTGAAGAGTAGAGAAGGGATGTTACTAGATCATGCATGCACAGCACAATAAATATGATTAGATCAGACCATCATAGCAATTGTGGCCACTTTATTGTCTGTGGCACCCTTTGGGAAGTTGGGATATCCATTGCTTATGAACTCTTCCTGTGCATTTATGACAACATCAAGGCCTGTCCAAATTCATCTAATATAGGAGAATACTTGCATCCACCGATAACTTTGGCTTACTAGCCAGTTACTAATTTGACAGTAATTCTTGTTAAAATGGCAGAGAACTGTGCTCATGCTGTATCATAGAATCATAATTGTAGAGTTGGAAGGGACCCTGAGAGTCTAGTCCAACTCCCTGTAATACAGGAATCTCAACTAAAGCATCCATGACAGGTGGATGGCCAGCCAACCTCTGTTTAAAAACCTCCAAGGAAGGAGAGTTCTAAGAAAGACTGTTCCACTGTCAAACAGGTCTTACTGGCAGAAAGTTCTTCCTGATGTTTAGTCGGAATCTCCTTTCTTGTAACTTGAATCCATTGGTTCAGGTCCTAGCCTCCAGAGCAGAAGAAAACAAGCTTGCTCCATCTTCCTTGTGACAGCTACTTAGTGCGTTGTGTTAACTATAGGTTCTTGGCTATAGCTTGTGGTTTAGTAAGGTAAGATCTAAAACACAAGGCCTAGTTTGGATGACATGCTAAGCCAAACCTTGGCTTAGCTCAGCATAGCACAGAAGTAAAAAAGATTGGGAAGGAACAAAGTGGTTGCAAGCTCCTTTCTCCAGCAGCTCATGTAATAATTGTAATCCGTGTAAGCATGGTTTGGCTTACCATGTCACGTGAACCAGGCCAGTGGGTTGAAAGAAAATGTGGGTTAAAAAATTGTAACAAAATGCTACATTAATCATAGAAAAAACAGTGTTGTCCCTCTTGAGTTAGTAAAAACATTTAAATAGCACCAATAGCAATTAGGCGGTGCATTTCTGAACTAAGATACGAGTCTGTGCAACTTGTTATTTCATCATGTATCCTGTTATAGGTGGGAAATAATATTCTTTGTTTTTCTTCTACTATCCTAGCTGTTCCACAGCCAATTGCTATAGCCAGGGGGAGGCCCCGTAAAGTTGTAGGCTCGGTTTTCCGTATCCCTCCAGAGCTTGACATGTCACTACTCCTTGAGTTCATTGGGTAAGTAAAAGCAGACTTTTAGTAGATTGAGTTTTAACTTACAAGTAGCGTTTTAAAGACATGGACGTAAAAGGATATGTTGGCCTTGGCATTCAGTTGCAACATTAGCTTTTTTTGTTTCAGTAATTAGATTGAGAGCTAATGGAAGACATTCAGATTAGCAATTCTATTTGTAGAACTCTTGGCTTACAAAAGCCATCTCTCCTTTCCCAATGGATGTAGATTCATCTTGAATTTCTGAACTGTTCCGAAAGGTTTTCTTATCTCTACAGATTGATTTATTGAATAAAAGTTCAGTTCAGTTCTTACAGAAACAGACTGCAATTTTCTATAGTAGGCACATGTAGAACCCTCATTATACCTTTTCTGATGAAGTGTACAGTATGTGTAAAGACAGTTCTATTTAATCAAACCGTGCCCGACCAAGCGTTCTGTAACTTGGGGTGCCTAACCTTTTTTCCTGTTTTTAACCACTAGGTGGCAGTGACAACTGGCAAACACTGAAGTGATTATTGCTAAAAGACAAGCCAATGTGTTTCTGGACATGTGCAGTAATAGTTTTTCTCTAATTTAACATATCCGTTTTGCATCCGACAAAGTTGCCTGATCAATGGTAGAGGTTGGTTGTAGACTTCTTGAGGGCGTCATGTTGGATACTGTCATCTAAAAGAATGGTGATCTGTACTTTCCCCCCTTTTTTAAAAGAGACACTTGTAATGCTTAGTATGAACTACTGCAACCTTAGTTTTAGCACTATTAAAAAAAAAATTCCAATGTCAAAAATCATTTTGAAAACTACAGGTGGTTCTCCTTAAGTCCCTCCCCCATTTTATTCTTACAATAATCCTCTGAGGTAGGTTAGGCTGAGAGATGGTGACTGGCTCAGGGAGCATCTGTGCTGATCGTGGGTCTCAGTGGGCCTTAATCCAGCATCACCCTGGATCAGAATTGCTGTTTGTAATGGTGTGTGTGCCAGTTAACAATACTTTTAATGAGCAACTTTTAATGTTGTGAACTGCCTTGAGATCTACGGATGAAGGGTTGTTTACAAATTTAATTACCAATAGTTGTTGTCGTAGTAGTATATGTATATCTGTTACATGTTTTGTTTTATATTTTGTCATTTTCTGGGAGCAATTTTGTTTATTACCTCTTCCATATCATTCAATTTATATCTTGAAATGGTCCAGTCCTTCCTATGGTAGTAAAAGGGTAACAATCCTGGGAATGGAAAAACTGTGATATCTTCTGCCTTGGAAATAACATGGTTTTTCCATCTGTCTTTGTTAACCTTTTAGACATTCATGAAGATAAAGAGTTGACTTACAGTTTTTTGAAAGAAAAAGTTCTTTTCTGCAAGTGAATTTGTCTCCATGTATCTAAAGGAAAAGCAGTCAATCCTCTGAAATGCAATTTGACAGCTGATTGTGCATATGATTGTTCTGCTCAGCACCCAGTCTTGCACACTCTATACCTTTTAGATTGATGTCTAAAGGTAGACTTAAATTACATGGTTAGTTCTACTAAAGTCAAGCTCACTGTTTTTCCTAATACAGAATTCTTCAATATAAAGGTAATACAGTGGCTGCAATTCTATTTGTTTCTGTGTCAGTATAAAGAAAGCAGTTTGTCCTTGAAGCTTTTAAAAATATCCATGTATATTTTAAATACACTGGCCTAGTTCAGTAGTTTCCAGTTGCTCCTGAACCAGGAAGCTTGTGCCTACCTGGATCAAAGCAAGCCAGGATATTAAACTGCATATTTGTGCTTATGAAGCCAATATATGTTTGTCTGAACTGGACCATTGTCTTCTCTTCAGACCAATTCTCAAAGTATGCTGATCTAAAATATATATGAAATATGTGGTGAAATAATCTCAAACTTGAGGAATGGCGTTATCAGTATTCTAATTACACCAATATGCATTCTCAGCAGAGCAGCAACAGCAAGTGTAAAGCTGTATCTAAATGCTGTACCAGACTGGATGAGGATTAACTATGGAGTGCAGATGGAATTGAAATGGTGGTGATTAACAACCTGCTTGACTTAAATGAGGTGACCTTGGCTCTTCCTGGTAGGGTCATCCACACTCTCAAAGCAGGCTTGTTAGTTAGGGTTGTTCCTGAATCCAGTCCAAGGAACTTCTGTAATGATAGCTTTCTGATTCAGAAAATGTTTCCCCTTCCTTGAAGATAGGAAACTTACCCCTGTGGTGCATGCCTTAGGAACTACTTGAATCAACTACTGCAGTTTTTCCTTTCACTACTTTTGAAGCCTGTATAATAGCTACAACTTGTGGTGAGTGCTGCTGCCTGCCTTTAACAGGAGATTATGATAATGACGATAACTGGTAATATTCTAAGCTTTCAAGCATAATCCAAGGACCTAATGAGCATATAAATTACACACACATATATATATCACAGAGAAACTCTGTAACTAATGGCATTGTATTGATTTAGCAGTTTGAGCCTGCAAATCCAGATGTAGCTCAGACATACTTATTATGTTAATTCTCTTTTTCTTTCAGAGCTAATGATCTGTCTGGGAAATTTAAGGTACAAATACTGCTGAAATTTATCTTCCTTTGGTTCATTGTTATGGCATGCATAAGTAAAACTTCAGTGGTTCTGTCCTGGAGTATATACTGCTTTTTTGCAAATCTGTAATTTATAAAGATAAAGGAATGTTGCAAAGGCAGGGATGTAATATTTTAGTTTGAGGGACCAGGCGCACTGGAAATTATGACTGCCTCTGAAGCATGGTGGCCAGCCTGTAGCCTTTCAGATACTCCAGTCAAACAACATCTGAAGAGTTACAGGTTAGTTACTCCTGTTTTAAAGAGTGAACAACTAGACTGTATTCTATAGAAATGGGCTAGTGATTAACAATGCCCAGAACACCATGTTTTTATTATGTCTGTGAGCTATCTGTGAAGGGTAGAAATTTGTAAAGAAATAAATAAAAATGGTACATATATGTATTTGAGAGCCAATGTGGTGTAGTGATTACCACCTCAGACTGAGACAATCCAGCTTCAAATTACCACTCAGCCATGAAGCTCACTGGGACCCTTGAACCTATTGCTAGCTCTCAGCCTAGCCTAACTCACAGCATTGTGGTGATGATAACATGGAACAGGGAGAACCATCTATGCCTCCTTTAGCTTATGGGAAGAAGAACTAAATACAGAAGATACATGTGCAGTGAGATTGTGGGTGGAAGAGGAAAAATAGTGGAACTGTGGGTTGCAGCTGAACAACATCATCTTATTGCTGAAAAAAGCTGTTTAAGGGGGAAATTTGTGAAAATGACTTACTAGTTTCATATAATAATAATAATAATAATAATAATAATATGGGATAAAGTCCTTGTTAAAAAACCTGATTAGAATTGCCCCCTTCATTACTGAACAGCCTTACAGTATGAAATCTGTTTCCTCCTTCCAGCCACTGGAAAAGAAGTTTGTACGGGTTTCAGGAGAGGCAACAATTGGACATGTGGAGAAATTTCTCAGAAGAAAGATGGACCTTGATCCTGGCTGCCAGGTATGCTGTGCTAATTGTTTGCACCATATCGTTGGCTATGACACTCCTCTACTCTCTTGCTCACACTGAAAGTCTGCTTCCTAGCAGCAAGTATGCGAGTGAGGTTTTTACCGTTCTCCATGCAGTGCATTTCACAAGGCATTATGTAACTTGGAAAAGCCACACTTGTTGCATCAAAGAATTTATGTAACACACACTGAGGCAATAGCAAGCAAGCACAGAAGAAGAAACCAAAGAAGAAAAGTCAAATGTAAGAGGGCAAGCCAATGTGTTGGATTATAAGAGCTTTAAAGTTATTTCCACTGCTCCACATAGATTTTTTAATAGCACTTTGCCGTATTTCTCTCTGTGATGTTTTGTGGGGCAAAACAGAGTTTTCCGTGAAATGTTTGACAACATATCTTTTTGTTGACCTTTTACATGTGCTGTTTGCTGTCTCTGATTTGCAGCTTTAGCACCATTTTTAAAAACAAAATAGCTTCCTTCTATGGCAATCCATTTCAGGATCACATAGGCGACGTGAAGGTGTCATGTTGCCATGTAGCCACTCAGATTTGGCCCTTCTCCCCTTCAGCATCCCTCTCTCTAACATCCTGGTGGCAACAGCTATGCACTTGTGTACCTTGAAAATCCTGCCTCTGTCTCAGTCCAGGGAACCTGAATGAGTAGTGAGATGTGACCACTGTCCTGAGCCCATCAAGCATATTGACACCATCTCCCCACCTTATAGTGTCATTCCAAAGCCAAATGAAGCTATGGCCTTCTAGAGTGTGAGAAAGGGATCCCCATATACCACACCATAGCAACAAATGTGTCAAAGTCATAACCCTTTATTGAACAGCCTCCAAAATGGAGGCAATTCTGAAGAAGAAGTACACATGTTTAGGGTTTCCAACAGCCCACCAGTTCAGCCCACCAGAAGTCTTGTACAGTGGGCCATTGCTTGAAATGTAGCTGAATATCAGCTGCAGGGTCCATGATGGCACTCTGTTCCATGGTAGGAACAAAGGATACAGCAGCCATGCCTGGAGCAAATAGGTTGATATTCTTACAGAGGAACAGCTAGGAGCAGCCTCATCACTGCTGTTGCTAATGAGGTGGAACTCTCTCTGTACAACCCCAGCCCTGCACCTTGTCTGTCTGAGTTATGGTCTCCCTGTCCAGGGTTTATATACTGGTAGTTTTATGCTGTGATTTATCACACCATACCTTATGATTGGTTGTGGTCTGGAAGGTCAATAGGATAGAAATTCTGTGTCAACAGCTCTAGGTCTAGTCTAAAACTTCACCATAAATGGGGGTGTAGTCATGATATTTAAGATTATAAAACAATCTAACTACTAATGTTCTTCCCTTATGCCACTGATGACTCCGTCCATCTTCACTGGCAGAAAAATTGCACTGCTACATCTTTCATCGTGGTGGTGGCATATTTTTTGTTCTGGGAGTGTAGCATGGCTTCTGCCAAATTGTGCAGCTGTTCAGCAGGTACAACCTGATATTGAATTTCACATTTTATAAAATACAGGATTTAATGACAATTATGTGCAAGGTGAAAAGGATTCAAGGATTATGTGTCCTTGTAGTTGCATTAATACACGTGATGCATTTGCACATCTAATTAAAAGAAAGGTTTCTGATTCTGCCTTTTAAAAACATTAATCTGCCCAAATGGTCTGATGTGTTAAGACTCCAGAGTGTGTTTTGTTGCTCTCTTGTAATGAAAATGTACACTAAGTGAATTCATTGGGCACATTTGTAAAACCTACAGAACTGATTTTGTGATATGTTGTGATCTGTTTTCCAAAGATGGGATAGGCATATTTTGTTCTCAACTGTGTCTGCAAATGCCTTTGATTGTTCAGGTTTATTTGTTTCTGTTGATATACCTTCTGTTCATTTTCAAAGTGTGCCTAGATTAATTTGCTGATAGAAGATATGACAATGCATATTTAAACCCCATCCCATGCTAAAAGAGTAACTTCAAAACTTCCATCTTCTGTCATTGTTACTGGAACATGCAACACTCTCTTTAAAAGCCTTGTATGCCACAGACTTCAGTTGAACATAAAAGTTGATGTTGCACTTGTTTCCTAGATATACTACTTGGAAGTAGGCCCCTAAGGATTCCCAGCTTAATTGTGGTTGAGTCCAGAGGAGTTCTTTGCTAGGACACGGCACTAGAGAGCCTTGATTTTCTCTCTTCCCATAGGCTGGCAGTTTGTTTATTATTGTTATTAATGCCTGAAAGTCCTGGTCTTGGTCACTGAGGGAATGATTAGTTTTATGCCTGCAGCAAAGAGCCATAATTGCAACATGATTTTTGAAGGTTATCAGGTGTTATTTAATTTTAACATGGTCAATCCGAAAACAATATTTCTCCTTTTCATACTTGTTTGCTCACTAATTGCAATGAAGTACATCTGGAATGTCCAGCTTCAGTAACTACTTGTCAGAACATATTGTTGATGTTACTATTCTCATATCCCTCTTCAGTTTTGCTGTACTGCAGGAAGCCCCTACCCTGAAGGCCTGACACAGCCTGCCAAGTAGTTTCTTCTGTGTGCTGTCCTTCCAACCACACTGATTCTGGCAGTGGCAAAAGAAATATGGAGTTATGGTGCTGGGCTGGGAGAAGCACTTCATTGGAGTTTCAAATCACCCTGTCCCTGCTCATCAGACAAATTGGATGAGCAGGGAAGGAGTGATTTACATCTGCACCAGAATACTGGGCTGGCAGGATAAGTTTAAACCTCTCTTCCCAGCACTACAGTGGAGATTCCAATCTTCTCCCTTCTCATCTGCATAGATCACTGAGGGTGGGGTTGGGTTTTTTTTGGCGGAGGGGGTGACCCGCCCCAAGTGGTTGGCCAAAGGTAATTGCAGCCATTGGCCCAAAAATGGTTAGCCACCCCTGCTTTCCGGTGTAAATTTATGAGCCCCATTATTATTGGAGGTAGGGCTTGGCTGCTATTGTGCCCTGGCTTTGGGATGTTCTCCCCAAGGCAGCTTGCCTGGAGCCAGCTTAGATGTCCTTTCAGCACCAGGTGAAGACCTTATCCGCTCATGCCTTTTAGACTATGTTTTTTTCTTTTTAGGTTTACATTCTGTAGTCCCAGCTGTCCTGGTTTTAAAGTTTTTATGACTGCTATTGTTTTAGCAGTCTGAGTGCTGAGGCACTCTAAAAGTCTTCGGACTGAAAAGTGTTACATTAAGTATTTGCATTTTTTTTAAAAAAAATGTTGAATAAACCACGTCTTCCCAACACTTTCAGTTGCCATCTTGCCCCCTGGACTCACATTATTGAAATCAGCCTGTGAGCTGCTGTCTTCACTTGATAAGACTGTTGTAGTAATGTCTGAAAAATATCTTTTTGAAATAGTAAGTGCCTTGCCATCCTAATATCAGAACATCCAAAAGCTGCTTTCTGCCTGCCTTTTGAGAGAGAATTAGTGTGGGGAGAGAGCGACAGTTATAAAGGAATTTGCTATTTCACTGCTTTAGATGTACTAATATAGCTTACAGAAGTGTTCCCTTGTCAGAGGAATCTCTCAGATGAAAGTGTTTATTGTAAATGAAGATTGGCTTTGGGGAGATAATTAGAAGTAGCATGTGTTTGATGCATCTTCTGCTAGAAATCAGAGTCTGATTGGGCCCAGTATAATATCTGGTGCACGGTAAAGGCACAATGAGAGCAATTTATAAACAAAGGGAGGTTTGGGGTCAATAATTTGTATAAATAGCCCATGCAGTTTTTCAACTGGCTCCTCAGTAGCTGGGTTTACCATGTACAGTTATACTGCGGGTTAAAGTCGCTTCGGGTTAAATCTTTTCAGGTTGTGTCCCGTGGCGACCCGGAAGTAACAGAACAGGTTACTTCCGGGTTTCGCCACTCGTGCAGACGCCCAGAATGACATCACGTGCATGCACAGACATGGCGAATCGCGGCATGCGCAGACCTGCAGACGCGGGTTGCGTTCTGCTCATGATGCAAACGGGGCTCCAGAATGGATCCCGTTCGCATCCAGAGGTACCACTGTACAGCATAGCTGTCAACTTTTAGATTTGAAAATAAGGGATCAGCAGCCTCACCTGTCCTGGGGACAGTCTACAGGATATCTAACAATCTGGGATAGCAGCGGGAAGCAACAGGAAACGGCGCTGGGATAAGGGAATTTCCTGCAAAAAAAGGAAAGGTTGACAGCTTTGGTACAGTGGTACCTCAGGTTAAGAACTTAATTTGTTCTGGAGGTCCGTTCTTAACCTGAAACTGTTCTTAATCTGAAGTTCAATTAGCTAATGGGGCCTCCCGCTGCCGCCGTGTGATTTCTGTTCTCATCCTGAAGCAAAGTTCTTAACCCAAGGTACTATTTCTGGGTTAGCGGAGTCCGTAACCTGAAGTGTTTGTAACCTGAAGTGTCTGTAACCCGAGGTACCACTGTATATCTAAAGTTAATGCTCAGCATCTGAAGTGGAACCAGTATCATAACCCCCAAAACAGGAAAGAACAAATTGTTTGCAAGGCAGGGAGCCAAAGAAAAGCATCATGGTCTCAGGCGGACAAAAGTTCCAGGAAGGGCAGTTGGTGAGCGGGAGGTCAGCCTGACAGGATCTGCTTACAAGGAGACAAGTTGCTTAGACTGAAGAACAGGCCCTGAGAGTGAGACTTTATAGAGCCAGACAGAGTTGCATTCATCCCCCTAGTCATCTAATGCAGTACAGTGTCAGCTGGTGGAGCTTGTAATGCAACCGGGATGACACTTCGGGATAAAATAAGTTAGTGTGCAACTCTTGCCAAAGATGCTGCCGGGTGGTCAGGAGGGCAAGTTGTTGGAGCCTGACAAAAACTCTTGACAGATCCAGTGCTTTATGCACAAGTTGCATCCCTTATGTCTCGTTTTCATCTATTTTTCCTTCCAATTCTAGGCATGCTTACTTGGGAGTAAGCTGCATAAAACTTTGTGGAACTTCTGAGATACATATGTATTGGATTGGGGTGTCAGGGAAATAACTTGCATGCACCCAATCAAGGCAGGTAATTCTTTAAAAACATCAGAAAGGTTTCTTTCCCTTGCTTTAACTAGACTTTAGTGTGTTCATTAGGGGAATATTTACAGCAATATAATGATCTTCCTGTTTCCAGAAAGCGTCAAATCAGTTATATTCATTGTTGCAACACTAGTGTAACACTGATTTGATTCTAAACTTAAAAGTCTAAAATAGATTTAGAACACTGCTGGCAGGTGGGATTCCCACCCCCCTTATCTGTAATATATTTCCTTACATCACAGGGATTAATGGATATAATCACAAATGCTACAGATGCTTCTTAAAAGGGTGGTTGAGAACAAATTGCTTCTTTTCTTTGTATTTCTATTCCCTTGAGTTTTACAGCTATCACCTGAATCCCACCCGAACAATTAGTATTGAAGCTTTAGGACTTAGCACTGAAGTAGCAGAATTAGGCATTTAATATTCCAAGCACTTTGAGGTAGAGGGGAAGCAGCTTTGCAATCATTTATTTAAAGCCACTGAAACATTTAATATCTAGTCTAGAACTGCAGCAGCGAAGGTCACATCAGGATATCTCTAGGCAGTCACTTTTGAATTATCTCAGGACTGTGAAGAATTGTTTTACAGCAATGGAATTGGTTAACATTTTGCTTCCAGTGTTAATAAACTGGAATAAGTTCCATCTGATCATAATTTGTGGCATTTAATGGTTTGGATACATAGAGTTGTATCTAGTGTTGTCTGTATGCGCAGAACAGGCTTCCACTTATGCAGAGGGACTTCACTGTCCTCTGAAGCCTTCCATGCACCCTCAAAATGTGCTCTGGAGGGTTGAGCTCTGCAGAGCAGATTTTGAGGCCACTTGGGACTGCAACGGGAAGGAGAAAGAAGTGAGCACAGCCTCAGATTCTGCCCATAGGAAACAGGCAGGTGGTCTGAAATGCAGATAAAATGTGTGTGTTTGCACCTTGGTGTTTCAATTAGATGCTAATTTGCCATTTTTTAATGTTTGTAATAAGTTAGGAAGATAAAGAGGGGAAATGGGGGAAATGCATAGAAATAAATGCAGCTCTAATGTCTAATTTCTTATGGACTGGACTTAGGACATTTCACTTGATCATATTCTGTTTTGCCTTTCTTTTCTTACTAGCTCCCCCTTTCTCCTCTTTCTGTTTTATCTAAATCCAAGGTCCTTGCTGTTATCTCTAGTGTCATTAGATAAAGGGCGGTAATCCACTCTGACAAACAGGAGACAGGCTGTTCAAAAGATGTACCTGAAATGTCTGTTAGGATTTCTGCTTCCCTGGCCATCAGATGCTTTTCTGCTTCTGCCAAATGTGGCCAACTTTGTTGACTCCTCTAAAGATTCTTGTGATTTCTACTACTGTAAAAATGTTTGTACTAATTTAGCATGATAAAGGGGAAATATGTAGGAATAAATACTGAGCAAGCCAGGCAGATAATTTGGAAATGTATGCCTGGTAGGTCTAAATATGATAAATTCTGCCCCTAGATGCTATTTTTGACCAAAACAGACTATCACAAATTTCAAGATTGTCCAGTAGCACCTTAGAGACCAACTAAGTTTGTTCTGCGTATAAGCTTTCTTTATGCATGCACACGAAAGCTTATACCCAGAACAAACTTAGTTTGTCTCTAAGGTGCTACTGGACAATATTTTAATCTTTTTATTTATTTCGACTGCGTCAGACCAACACGGCTACCTACCTGAATCTTAAATTTCAAGGTCTCCTCTCCCACACCTGTAGAGTACTGAGTTATCGGAGAATACCAACACTGCTACATGCTCTTCAATACAAGACCAAGGAACTTCATTTCTGTTCAAATGGGAGGAGCACATGTCATAATTTCTACCCTTAAAAGAAAGTTAATTCCGTGGTGTCAAGCAAAGGAGTTATATCAGCAGACCTCTTCCTAAAAATCCTAATTATTAAACCTAGGAAGCTGAACATCCTTTAGCAGACGAAGTCAATACAATCCCCAGTGAAGGAAACAGAACTAACATTTCAAACAGTGAAGGTATATCTGACTCCCTATAGGTTTCCAGCATGTGTTCTGTTTTTGTTGAATGTTTTTTTTTAAAAAAAATAATCATCTGCTGACTTGGAGAGGTGCTTCTGAAAATATCCAGAAACATCTTGAGTATAATCTGCCTCCTGTTATTCAGAACAGATTAGTACCCACCATAGAATAGCACCAGAGATAAGTCAAAGATGCACAGCTCATTGTTAAGAACCCAGTCAGCCATTTTCACACTGAGGAAGCTTTTATCAAGGATTGATGGTGAAATTGTCAGTAAAAAAAAGTTTGTTTATTACATTAATATACTGCCCTAGATCCACAGATCTCAGGGCAGTTCACAACATAAAAATACAAAATGAAAACACAAAATACATAATAAAACAAAAACAAAGCAACCTAAAGACAACTTGTCTGCTGCTCCCACTTGCTTCTTGCAAATCTTCTTGCAAACTCCTGAAACTGCAGGAGTTAAAATTGTACCCTAGAACACAACCCCAAATCCTCTGTAGTGCAAAAGTGTTATGTAGGTAACAAAATCACAGCACATTGATCAACACAGAAACAATTCATTGACACTAGAAAGACTGAACTCTACCGACTTAGATATTAAACATGGACATGATCATGACTTGTTGATCCTATCTTTGTTTCAGTTGCATCACTTGAGATTTCTGTTTGCTGATGGTGTGGATGACTTAAGCAATATCATGCAATAGTTGCATGCAATTCTTACATGAATGGACTTTGCACCTCTGTTTAGTTTTAAAGAATCATTCAGAGAGTTGCCAATGATCAGTATCTCTGGGACTTGTTAGTGTCAAATGAGATACAGATTGCAAATGGCATGTACACAGTGTCCACAGAGAACTGGCACCCAGGAGCTCCTGCGTTATTTAATTAAAATGATTCTTGGACACCTGCTCATGTTAACAAGTTTAACCACACCTGTTCTGAAGGGATATTTGCTTTGAACATGGAATTTCTTGAGATATTTATTGACACATCCGCTGAACAGTACAAAATGAAGTTAATATTTGAACAAAGTCATTGGAGTTAATAAGACAGGAAAAGGATATTTAAAGTAGTTAACAGAGAAGCAATAAGTCTTACGAAGCAGGGACGGGGTGCTGTCTTCAAATGAACTCAATCTGTTTAGGAGTGTCCTTTACATGTTCATAGCGGCTTGTTACTTTACAGTGCTATTGCAGGCAATGGGTTCTTGATAGCAATAACAACTTGTGTTTTGAAGAGATCTCTTGCCAAATCCTCAAAATGCTTTTTGAAATTGGGACTACAAAAGAGTAGTTTTGAGGTCCTGGAGAGCATTTCTGGAGATGAAATAGATACATAAAATGTGTTCTCAAACAGCCTTTGAATTAAAACTTTAAAGCCCCTAGCTTGTTGCAGCTAAAGAAAACACATTTTGATCCTTTTTTCTGTTTATTTCTAGGTAGACATAATATGTGGTGATCACCTGCTGGAACACTATCAGACTTTGAGGGAAATCCAGCGAGCTCTAGGGGAGAGTGCAGTACAGGTAAGTTGAAGCCACTGCTGCAAGGGAATTGCCCCTGGTGCTCCTGCCTCTGCCTCCCATACACCCCTTGGGGATATAGCCAAGCACTGCATTTCCAGGAAAGCTTCTGAGTTGTGAACCTTTAAGGCAGAAGTGTGCATGAGTCTGCATTGCCAGCAGCGGCAAAGGCTGAAGTGGAGCGTCTGGCTTTTACCAACAGCAAGTTTGCCTGTGTGTATGGATGAGCACCTCCCTTTTGTGTGGAAGACACTGCTCCCCACTGTTGTGGGGAGGAATGTTTCAGCAGCACTGTTGAGGCAGGACAAGAGTATTCAAGTATAGCAAAAAGGGGTGAAGAGAGACAGGTGTCAGGTGCACCAGTTAAACATCATAGCATGTGTTTCTCCTTCTCTTGCTTACCTGTGTGAGGTGTAGTTGTTGAAGTGGAATGGGGCTGGATGTACAGTATGTGTCCGGAGTACCGAGGTGAGATACGTATTAGGATTCTGAGATAAGAAGCATTAGCAATGCGTTCAGATTCCCATGTGTGTTTGAGGCCAAGTGCATCTAATGCTCTTTTGATGTGGGCAGAGTGGTCACAGAGGGAAATCTTATGCCAGTTCTGGCACTGATGTAAAGTTACCTGTCAACCAGGATTGAAGGGCTATAGGATACAGCACAAGTGTGCTCCTCCTCTGTACCATTCTGTCTTGCCCATGACTCCACCCCATTTTATCTGTTCTGACAACATTCTGTTGTGCTGCTGGCATATTTAGAAGCTGGCCAGGATAGCAAGCCTTCAGCCAAATCCTATAGCATCTTAGCCAACAGAACTTAAGTATAGGACTGCTTCTGAAGTCTAGCTGAGTCTTCATGTAGTGTTTAAATGGCTTCTACCAGCATATTAATTTTTAAAAATAAACAAATTTCAGGTATCTGAAGAAGTGTGCATGCACACGAAAGCTTATACCCAGAACAAACTTAGTTGGTCTCTAAGGTGCTACTGGACAATTTTTAAATTTTTTAGTATATTTTGACTGCATCAGACCAACACGGCTACCTACCTGAATCAAAATTTCAGGCTGTTATGGTTTAGAGCGTTGTTGTTTTTAATGAAAGCAGTCTCTCCCAATCTAAAGACACAAAAGGATATATCATGGATCTCCTAGTAGGTTGAGGAAAAGGAAAATTCACCAACTCTGCTATCCTTGGTGAATGTGCTGTGATCTAGGCATCCTTGCATACTGCAGGCTAAGCATGTGATTCTGCATTCACAGATCAACCCTGCTGAACAGGTGGTTGGCTCTATCTGCTTTGTATGCACTAATCATTTGTTAGGACAGTGGTGGGTAGAGTGTGCATCTGGAATCAGAACTGACAATGCTGATCTTGTACTTTAGCATTCAAGAGTATTGTGCACATAGTGATAGCAGGTGCTGGGTGCAACCGCTGCCCATTGTAGGGCACGATTATTTTGCATACTCTGGTCACATCTAGAACAGCAGTCATTGTAGAAGCCTCTTTCTACACACATATTGTCTGTGCTTGATCACAGCAGTAATGTAGAATTCTTACCACTTTTTAAAATCATACAATATAAGGACAATTGAAAATAAAAAAATAAGATACAGTTTATAATCTGGTGGCTCTTTTAATCAAATCTAAGGATAGCTTGCTGAATTACTGAATTAAAATAACCTGTTTTACAGGTTGAATTGTTCATTTCTCACTTTGGTGCATAAGTGCTAACTTTGCATTCTAGACAAGGTGTCAGAATGAAGTGTAATCAGTAGAGAAAGGTGTTATACAGCAGTACATGTTTTTAAATTTATTTTGCTCATAGGTGATGTTTTGTTTGATGTTGTAGATCTTTTCTAGCCAACACATCTCCAACATTTGAACACAGTATATGTCAGAAGAAGTCACAATCACAGCATTGCCTTTCACACCTAATAGTAGCCTGTCAGGAAATTGTGACAGACTTATGGCAAGGCTAAACCTATCATAAGGCACCATTTCTGTATATCCAAACTTCCATGCTAGGGCTGCATATAAAACTGTTGTGATTTGACTGATTTCAATGGCTCAATTATGCAGTCAAATGGAGGTTGCCAGTTGACTCCCTATGGCTTTTGTACAGACTTGCTAATTAGTATGGACCAACCCTATATATAACCCCAAAGCAGTGCCTGCTTTTTCATTTACTCCAGCAGTTTGTTTCAGGGAAATTGCCTTCCATAACACTTCGTCCTGGGATCGAAAGCTGAAGCTTGCTTATTGAGAATGACTCATAGTGTGTTTGTCGTCTTCAAAAAAAGCATATAATGTACTGTACATACAACAGGAATCTGCACATGGTCAGGTTTCTCCAATACATACATAGGTGTTCAGGATGATGCATCTGCCATTAACACTTGGCATTTTTGCTAAGCTAAACACTGGTTTTACTGCCGCAAACACTGCCTTGTAAAGTGCAAAGCAGCCCTCAAACTTACTGGAGGGAGGATTGGATCCTAAGGAGTCTCTGCAATAACTGTGGCTTGATGGAGAAGCTGAGTCAAAAGACAAAGTGGCTGCAATATGATGTGGAACAGTTCAACAATGGGTTGTGCATTCTGACTGTTAGCCTCTCTTTAAAAGGGATATTACAGTGTTCAGACACAGGCAAACAACTGAATGACTTGTTCAGTTGTTTTCAAACCACCTCTAAATGGGACTGTACTCACAAAGAAATTACAAGTGGGCTTCATACTCAGCTGTTGACTCCCTTGATCCTCTGTTCATTAAATAGCACACTGGGAGATCCTGCATTTTATTATTCACAATCAAGAGCAAATTTTCATTAGGTGGCATAAAGAAACTTAGGTGTGACAAGGCTTTGTTTTTGCATTTGTTTTTACTTGTTTACAAGTGTGATTTTTCTTTCCTACTTTCTAGGATGGCTTACTTGTACTTCACTATGGGCTGATTCTTAGCAGAGATCCCACACTTTCAAGGATTTGTTAAAATCCAACATGGAGGGGCTTTGAAGAAACAAATGATCCTCATTCTGGGAAGTGCATGGTGAACATTAATGCACAGTTTTCACTCTGCATAGTAAGTTAGAATCTGAAAAAGGAATGCTGTAAAGTAAGTACAGCTATAAATACTGCAGTGCTGTTATGTCATTAACACCTAGCTAGTTCAGGGAAGAGCAAATGTGTCAAGATGACTGGATTTGTCTTAAATGCGGTTTGTGTATTGGCAGCACTGACTCCCAGGACTTAAGCTTGAAACCAGTATTTATCTGAAAGACAGTTTCACTGGTGTTCTCAGGGATTATCGCCAGTGTGCAGTGTTTTATTGGAAAAGATGTGTTCTTCTCAGAGACGTTTATTGTACACTAATGGTCTTGGTTTAGAAATAGGAAAGGGAAACCTTTCAGTTGTGTGCCTAAAAGGGGGGGGGGGGTAATCACCTTTCAAAAAACCGCAAGCATTGTATCTCATGGTTTATGTGAGTAATAGCATTAAAATATGCAATATCCTATAAATTAGTTAAAATTGGAGAGAAATTGTGTGCATGTTAACTAGACATCAGCTGTATGCTACTCATACAGCGTGGATGTGACAGTAGATTGCACAGGGGTGCCTTTGAGGTCCCTTTGGAAGGCACCATGCAACTGATTATATTCCTATTGAAGACAATAACCAGACTTTGTTCTATGAAAGTCCATCAGAAGGACAGCAGTAACCTTTCTCTATCCCCTGCTATTTTCCTTTAAGCCCACTTCTTCTGGTTTGCAGTCACTACCATGTTTGCCTTTGTCCCTTGCAGCCTCCGTCATAGCTCCCTTTCTTGCAGATGTTCCGCTATATTCTACTCCCTCCCCCAGCTTTTGTTTTGCCGCCTTTGTAGAAAATGACTATGTCTGTCCCCTTCCTTGCATATGAGTTTGAGACAACGCCCTGTGTTTCCTAGCCAGTAGTAGTAATGCCCTGTGAACAATTAAAAAAGCTCTGGTTAAAGAACAACACGATGAAGGAGTTCATTTTTAACATTTCCTGTAACCTAGCCTCAGCAATGGTCTTATTACAAAGATTTCATTAAACCTTGCTATACAATGCTTAGTCTTCAACTTTTGCAGACCCAGAATCCACCATTAACCCAAACATGCACCTGGGGATCCATTTCATAGTTTTCAACCAAAAATTTGTCTAGTATTGCTGCTGTTGTGACCTCCCTTAGACCAGGCTGTGATGTGATAGTGCAAGTGTGAGAAATCCGTGGCCCCAGCCCGTGTGGCCAATGGAGACGGATGGTGGGAATTGTAATCCAGCAACATCTGGAGGGCCACAAATTCCCCACTCTTGTGATAGTGGTTCCCAAACCACCAGTTGAAGATCAATGGCTTAATCCATTATCACATAGGCAGCAAACAAAGTTTATGCAATTGGAGGGATAGATGGAAGACACATTACTGATGCAACTCCCGTGCCTCTATAGAAGGTGTCAGATTTTCTTTTCTTTAATTCATTACCTGTGCAGTTAAAGATTCTGTCCTATTGTGGAACTGCTACTCCATAGTGTTAAAGAGGCTTAGATGTGCATTTATGGTGACCTGAAAAGCTAGTTTTTAGACCAAATGTGTGTTGAAGGGTTTTGCTTTTGAAAATGCCTTTCTGAATTCAATTTTGTTACAATAAATTTTTGATGTAGGGATATTCATAAATATCTACCTTTTTATATTCAAAATATCCAGTTTGTGTTCAGTATTTCTATAAACAACAGAATGGAACAAAAAATTATTTTTGTAAATATTTTTGTCTAATGTGTTAAGGGAGGAAGTATTTAAAGTGTTAAAAAGTAGAAGCCTTCCAAAACTAAAAAAGAAAAGAAAAGAGGAAGTATAATAAACATGCTGGAAAAGCAAAACTAGCAGGCAAGTGAAAAAGATTTTAAGGCGCATATTGCTAAAAGAAGGAATTCAGCAAAGCACTATGGCAATAGTTCTGTCAGCACAAACATTTCAGTTTGCCAGACAGAACAATACCCCCTATCTTTCCCCTGCATCCTATTCTGGGGTTTCTCCCAACACTCCCCCTGAGCCAGCTGGAGGGGCAGTGGAAGAGGCAGAAAAGCCCTGTTTTGCTAGCTAGCCACTAGGGTGACGTGTTAGTTGAATCCCACTCAAAACAATGAACAGAACACTGAAGTACATTAGAGACAGGAAAATAGCCAGGGTGATATTTGGATCATTACATAGCAAAGATACAGTAAGACAGGATTACTAAAGAAAGGTAGAGAAATTAATTCTATTATTTGCTTTGAACTTCAGTGTGGAAGATGGTGGGCAGGTGCTATGTCTGATTCCCCCACTGACCCCAAGAAGGGTATCTGAGAAACAAAGCTAAATAGAAGTGACGAAAACTGAAGTTGTAGAACTATCTACAAATCACTGGGTCCAATTGAATATTTTCTAACAAAAAATATTAAATTTGTTTAAAACTCAGCTGACAGGAAGGTAACGAATGAAACATTGATTTGTAAAAGGGTTTAAGAGGAAAGGCCATTGCCTTAAATATATTAGAGCTATTATTATGCAACATAGAAGAACCTGCCTTGCTGAGAGAGAATCAACATGGCTTCTCCAAAAGGGCTTTAAATTGAACCTAGAAACAGCTGCTCTGGGCTTTAACATGAACCTGGAAACAAATGCGTAACCAGTGCATTTGTTTTCATTCTGCCTCGCCTTCATTCTGGATGCTTCAAGTAATTGGGTCCCATAAAATGTCATAATTTCTAATGTAGCTATTGTGGTAAAGTGATTTTGGGGGGTGAGTGGGGGCACTGATAGAGCTCCTTGCCAGAGACACAAGGCACCCTAGGTACACCTTTGTAAGTACCAGTGCTGCTAAAGCTTTACACCAGTATTTATTTATTTCTGGAAAATAAATAGTGAAACAATAGTGAAACAATAGTGAAATCAACAATGCAATGAAATTTTCTAGTGCTTTCCAACTGTTTCTATCTGTCTGATACTGCTACCTCCAATGTGAGTATACCATACAGTGGTATAATCATTATGGCAGATGTAAGAGCCTTTGTAGCATGTTAATAGCCCCGGCTAAGTTTTGGGTTTGTTTATCACTGATATAGTAGTTCTTCCTGTTTTATGATCTATGTTTTTAATTGTGGTTTTAATTAACTGTTATATCCTGACCTGGAGTTGCTTTGTAATGAAGGGCAGGCTAAAAATATTTTAAAATAAATAAATTGGTAACACCTGGATTCCTACTCTCTTTTATTGTAGAATGAAATTTCATTCATATATGGTCAAGAAACCAAAGTTCCCTTTCACATTTCTTTCAAGACCAAATTGTAATGCAGGCTTGAGGGCAGCTGACCATACCCTGTGTCAGACTGTTTTAAGGCTGGTTGTCTGGTGGCAGAGAGGCAGAATCGCATGTTTTTGTTCAGCAATAAACTGTCCATGTTAAGGGAGGCTGCAGATGTGAGAGTCTTTTTATATTGGCTCTTTAATGTCACTTGATTTCTTGGGCCAAGGAAATTATGAGGTGGTGTGAGAATGCCCTAGCTATAATTACCCTAGACTGTAATCTTAAAGCTCTTTTGTCTATGTATGCCTATGCAACTTCCAGAAATACTTTGCAAGTGAACTGTACCAGATTTACTCTACTATTTGTACAGGGTCTTCTTGGGGTTGCGATGTGTGGATATTCTGTGTAACCTTGAAGCCAAGCATTGTCAATTCTATTTGAGCAAAAGTGTTAAGGAACATTCACACAGAGGAAAAAGTAACTTGCCTTGAGACTTTGTGCCCAATGAGAGCACAACCCAATGTGTGCAGTTTTTGTTAACCATTAGCTCAAGCTCCTGAAAATAATGGGAGCCTTGGCCAACAAAAATAAAGGCTTTAAGGGAAGTACAAACCGCTGTACTAGGAATGTGTCCCTTTCTAGAGTGTTGCTCCCAAAAGGAACACTTTGTTCCGCAGAAACTGTGGCTGAAGCCTCAACGTAAACTGTAGTTACCAAGTAAATAAATCTCTTGGCACCCAACTAAGCTTTTATATTCTAGGAAAATGAATATTAACATCCTTGCTTGTGGCAGCGTGCCTCTGATACAGCCTTGACCCATGCTAGGAAAAATTAAGTCAGAAGACTTTTCAGCATCTGCTAGCTAGACAACAGTGGTGCCAGGACTCTGGGCAGACATCCAGGACCCCACTTGGCAAAATGAACAAGAGGGCTGGCTTACCACATGTTGAAGTAATGGTATCTAATGGTAAAGGACAGAGTCTAAAATTACCTAACCACCACTGTTCAACAAGTGCTACCTTTTGCAAAACACAGGCCCAATCCTTCAGAATACGATTGATCAAACCGTTATAAATTTGTGTCATTTAGGTAATAAGCTAATTATTTTGCATATCTATGGGGGTTGGGAAATTAGCTATGTCTTTCCTGCTATAGGATCTCTTCCTTTATATTCCTGTTGATTCTAGTGAGTTTGTGAAGACTGCCTGCTACTCCTATCATCTTCCTAAACCTTTTCTCAGCTGCACTTCCCAGACATACCAAGATGATGATGATGATATTTTGCCTCCTGCACATTTTCCTTGAAGTGTTAACACCTTACCCTACAACGCAACATTTTAGCACTTCTGCTTAGGTATTGTGTTCTGACACATCTTCTGTTGGCTAGAATTTATGTGCCTGTAAATACTTTTTAATGGATATATTAGATTAATTTAGGGGCCCCCAACTTTTGTTGGGCCAAGGAACACATCTGGAAATCTAAGAAACTTGTGGGCATCACACAATACTGCTTTCACAGAAGAGAAACTGACACTGCTCAGAACTCCCACTCCAAAACCAGGCAAATCACACAAACACACCGGTCAAAACACAAAAAGCAGGCAACAATAACCCCCTCCCCAAAGGCAAACCCCTGCAACCAAACAGCTGCCACAAATACACCAATACATTTAAAAAATTGACCGGGGACTGGTGGACAGCAAGGGCAGTGCCATCCTGGGACCCCAGATTTAATATATAGTGATTTGTTATATAGTGTAGGTCTTTGTTTATGGAATGATATTTTAGGTGAACTAGATTAATGCATTGTTCTAGTTGTAATTTGAAGCTGGTTTGAATAAGTTGTTGCTGAGCTGGTGAGACGACATGAAATTCTAGCTCACCCCAATGTGTGTACAATTTCCAAATCATCAAGACATACCACTGGTGCAGGAAGTATGTTCTAGCTGTAATTGGTTAGTTTATCCTTTGATCATAAAATATTACAAAGAACACATGTGCAGTATATTTTGGCATATGATTATTTTGGTGAACAGGCATTTTTCCTTCAAATTTGAATAACACACTAAGTGGGAAAGAATTGTGTATTTAGGCTGCTTATGTGTGCTTTGAGTGAACTTGGGTTCAAAGAATGACTCCAAAATTCACTCTGAGTGAAATTGCATGGGACTATGAACATTCAGAATGTTGTAAACTAGATGTAAAATCTCACTTTTCTTCTGCTCCCTGTTGTCCTCTGAAGTGTTTTTGCCTTCTATCACACTTTCATAGTAACTGCTTTGAACTGATTTCTTTAGACTATATCATATACAGGGAAAGAGAGCAGAGAAAAATAAATCAATCAAGATGAAGAATTGACAAATTGAAAGAAATGGATTACAAGTCCAAACTAATATTGAAGTGTGTAAGTTAAGAAAGGAGGAAATCATCTTTTATCATAAAAATAAGATCTTTATTTAGATATTAAACTCAGGTTTCCTTCAATTGTTACTATGTATTATAGCCATGTGTGATTGCATCTTATAATTGCTGTTCATCGTAGTGCCTGACAGCTGTAGGGCTTTGAATGGTTCTGAGTTTCCCTGACTACTGAGACAGGATCCTTCAAACCCAATACTGGATTCTAAGAACATAGTAATAAAGGCAGTGTCTGTCCCAAGACAGACTCACTACAGATACCGGCTCCTTCAAGCACAGCACCAAGAATATTATGCTTCTCCAAGCTTCACTTTTCACCATATAACATAGGCAGTTCCAAACTCACTTAAATCAGTTTTTGTTTGCAGCTCTATGACTTCCAGAAATGCTCAGTACTTCACATGTTGCTTGAACACATGAAATGACCCATTGTTCAGCTTGATGAATTTCCCATTAATTAGTGGGTCTCATCTTGAATAGCTTTGGGGAGATGACAATGACCCTATAGTATTTGCTTTGTGATTACTTTTCTTGGTTTCCATAGGAAAGGAAGTGTAAGTATGTAGCGTTTTACAGCAGATCGTGACTTTATAAAGAAAGCTCTTGTTAATGGCTTCAGTACCCTTTCTTAAGGGCTTAAACTACCCCTCTTTGTTCCAAAACAAGAACACTCTTACAAAGCATTGCTTGCACAATGGTAAGCCATGTCACTTTCTCAACCTCTTCGCCGCGGCACAGCTAGACTGTCATCAGCAGGCATGCACCAATCAAATTGGATCCTTGCTGTATACATAGTGAACGTTTATTTTTGATACACACACAGAGTAAATGTCGCCATGTTTGCTGATAAGGAAAATTCCAAAGATCATATTAAGCCAACCTAAATGTCATGAAATAGCATGCAGGTTCTGGGAGACTTCAAAGCTTACGTGCCACTTTGATCGCATTAATAAAAGTGTTGCTCTGATATAGACTTTGGAATTTATTCTAATATTTGCCATTAAAAATGCACACAGAGTTGCGGACAAGGCCAAATTATCCATGGTGCAACTGAAGCAATTTCACCAGGGCCCATGTCAGCAAAGGACCCCAGAGCCTGAGCTTTCATTAAAACATAAATAAAAGTAAGTGTCTAGCGCTCCCAGAAAGTTTTATGAATCAAAATGTGCAGGGTACCAACCTGACTGGAGATAAGATTTCCGTGAAGCTGGGGACACAGCTTGGTTGAGGTGACCAGCTAATTAAGAACAATCCAGCTGGATCAGACCAAAGCCCTATCAAGTGCAGCATCCTGCTCTCAGTGTGACCAACCAGATGCCTATGGGAAGTACGCAAGGAGGACATGAACAGAACAGCCCTCTCCCAGCAACTGGCATTCAGAGGCCTAGTGGCTCCAATTCTTGAGATAGTACACAGTCATCCTGGCCACTGATAGCCAAATCCTCCATGAAAAGTGGATTGCTATTACAACAGCTTGCGGGAGTGAATGCCATCATTTTAACTATGTGCTGTGTGAAGGAGCACTTTCTTCTGTATGTCCTGAATCTTCCAACACTCACCTTCTTTAGATGACACCAGGTTTTAGCATGGTGTGAGGGAGGGGGGGAAAACCCTTATCCAGGCATGGCCAAACTTGGCCCTCCAGCTGTTTTGGGAGTACAACTCCCATCATCCCTGACCACTGGTCCTGTCAGCTAGGGATGATGGGAGTTGTACTCCCAAAACAGCTGGAGGGCCAAGTTTGGCCATGCCTGGTCTTATCCTTTCCCACACCTGCGTAATAGTATAGACCTCCATCATATACTCTCTTTACTAGGTTTCGTTTTTCTAAACTGAAAAGCTCCAAATGTTTTAATATTTCCTCATTTATTGGGCAAGGCGTTGGACCAGCTTGTTCCGATTGTTCTATGAAGAAGTTCTCAGATGTGGGATAAAAAAAGGCAGGGAAATTAAACTATGCTTTCAGACAGGAGTTGCTTAGAGAAGTGCAAGGTCCTTGCTAGGGTAAATGTTGCATGATATCTATTCCTTTGGGCTGTTCCGTCATTGTGTCAGAATGAATGTCATCCACTGAAGATTATATTAGCTGACGAGATGCATTTGCTCTATGTGGTACTGTCATTCATGGTACTTGTGAGACATTTGCAGTGAGAAACCCAGCACTTACTAGAGCCAATCTTTCCTTTCTTGTTGGGCAATAATGGTCCAGTTTAAGAAGATCTTATGCGAAGGGATGTTAAAAACTGACCAAAGCTTGTAGGAATAATGAGAATGAACCATGCTTATTAGTCCCTTTTTGGTGGCCCTCCACAACATTTGATGCTCCCCCGCAGCCCTTGTCTACCTTCCCAATGCTGGTAAGCCAGGTGCTGGGCTTTGGGAAGGTATGGGGGCTCTGTCAGGGTCCTTGAGTTCTTGTGCCTCCTTCCTAAAGCCAAGTTAGTGCTTTCTCAGCTTTGGGAACCTGCCAGAGCCTCACACCTCCTTCCCAAAGCCAAATGCTTCACTAGCTTAACTGGGAAGGCAGCCCAAGGGCTGAGGGTGTGTGTGCCAAATAGAATCATAGAATCATAGAGTTGGAAGAGACCACAAGGGCCATTGAGTCCAACCCCCTGCCAAGCAGGAAACACCATCAGAGCACTCCTGACATATGGTTGTCAAGCCTCTGCTTAAAGACCTCCAAAGAAGGAGACTCCACCACACTCCTTGGCAGCAAATTCCACTGTTGAACAGCTCTTACTGTCAGGAAGTTCTTCCTAATGTTTAGGTGGAATCTTCTTTCTTGTAGTTTGGATCCATTGCTCCGTGTCCGCTTCTCTGGAGCAGCAGAAAACAACCTTTCTCCCTCCTCTATGTGACATCCTTTTATATATTTGAACATGGCTATCATATCACCCCTTAACCTCCTCTTCTCCAGGCTAAACATGCCCAGCTCCCCTCCCCACAAGGCAGTGTGCAGCCTGTGGGTTCTGTGTTGAAGTACCCCTGCAACCCACTTGGGATGAAAAGTTGGACCACCCAGCTCTAGACATTGCCCAAACATCAAACACTGATTTGCCTGAATGTAATTGATTTGGAAAGAGATTATAACCCAGAAAAGTTTGAAGTCAGAATATCACCAAGGACAAACAGGCTGCCTCAAGACATGTCATCTTTATTTATTTGTGCCTTACAGAAGAGGAGGAAAGAATGTGAGCAAAACAGTTTCTCTTAGTTCAGGAAACTATTGCAGTGAAACTGATAGGACATGATGGTTTTGTGTGCTCAAACCTTGTGGCAGGATGCATTAATGCAAACACATCACAATAACACACAGTCTTCAGCTTCTGCAGAAAGCAAATTCTGCTGGCAATTTTAAGGCATTGAAAGAAAATCCACACTAGTAAGTTCTATATAAAACTTGGCACATATTCAAATGGTAGACTGAAAAGGTACACTGAAGGTTAGCAGATCCAGATGGAGGATTGGATTCTATCTTATCAGGATTCCTTTTTGAGAAAATAGTAGGTGTGAATCTTTCCTCCCTGTGGCTCTACTTGTTTGCAAACATGTGAATTTAGTCTGCCAGTGTCTTGAAATGGTCACAATTTCATTAATCAGTCTACAGCACCAGTTTACCAAGCAGAAGTGATTCTGTGTATGTGTGTAGCTGCATCATTTCCAAGTCTGGCTGGCAAGGCTAACAAATATGCTCCTCTAAGTCTATTAGAGAAAAGTCAGAAGAACCACTACAATTCACTGGTGAGGTTATCATGTGGCAGTGAGTACATTTAAGAAAATACATTAAGAAAAAATACCTTAATAGTATGTTATTAACAAACTTTGTCTCTAATACAGCACATAGAACCCATATTGCTTTCCATAATAGAGAAATAAGCAGCTGGCGTAATTCTACACTCCTTTTCTAATGGTGAATCAAAAGCCAGGATTGTGGCAACAGGAAACAGCAGATATCTAAGCTTTTGAAACAACGTTAGGAATCTGTGCTCTAGAAAACTCAAGAGAGTGGATCTTTTTTCTTTTAGCCTTATTTTCATACAAGGCTAAAGCTAAAATCTAGGAACTGATTACAACACACCTGTTTCCTTTATTCTTAAATTGCTGGCACTACTGATTGTAAGCGATTACTATTTTAAATCTACAAATATGGCACAAAGTGAAATGGACAGAACAATGGTTCACAATGTAATCACAGAAATGACTGTACATGCTTCTAACAGAAAAACAGGGCTCTAATACTCCAAAAAATTTTATCATGTAGGTTTTTTAAAAAAGAATGCACCAGGTTTAGCTAGTGAGATAACAAAGATATATTTAAGTGCATCTTCACTATGTGCTATCATATGACAGAGAGCTCCCATGTGCATTGGTACAGAAAGTTGGTCCAGTTATTGTGTGGCTTAGTATTTATCTTCCTAAAGACATCTGCACCTTATAAATGTCAGTAGCTTCCACCTAGTATTTTTGAATGCATTGTGCTTCTTTCTAGAGTACACCAACCACACAGCAAGGCAAACAAAATGCCCTGTTTTCTCTACCCCTATGGTCCAGAAGAACTGGAAACAGAATAAATCATCTAATTACTTGCCTTCAAGAGGCGGGTAACGAAGATTAATCTGCACTTCCCTGACAAGGTGCAATTGCTGGATATTTTGTATCTTGCCTGTGAAGGAGGTTCACTTTTCAACTGATACTGAATAGCAGGTTCAGCAATTAAGTCAGACATCATGAAGGGGCCCCGAGTCATTAACTATAATGTGTAGGTTTTACCTTTTTCTACTAGCTGCACTTCTGAGACTTCCCTCTTTGCTTAATTTAGAAATTGTGAGATCTGGCTATTACATAACTGCAGTTTGCCAACTAGTTTTCCTATAGAGTCCCTCCCCGCCCCCGGAAAATAATCAAACTTTGAGCCCCCTCCCCTTTCTTTCCTCCTAGTGATTCTGGATGTGGTGCTCTTACTAAACTAGTCTAGTGATGTGAAACATTAGAACTTTATGTGTACATGAGCTGGTAAGCACCTTAATTCAGGCATAGGCAATTTAAAGGTCTAAGCTATATTGTTCCCTCCTTAAAGGTTCATTGTACTTAAGGTGAAAGGTTACACTTTTTGGTTTGCAGCACCCCCCTCTTCCAGATTTGTTCGTTCAGTTTTCTTAGTGGATGTTATGGTCTCCTCAATCATTTCAGCAAAGGCTTCCCCTATTTGGCTTGATGAGATTTTTGAAGCCAATTTAGCCTCTTCTTTCTCCTCTTTCTTAAAAGAGAAAGTGGGGGATATTTTGGAACTGCTGGCCATAGAGGAACTGAAGAACCTGGGCTGGAAGGAGTAAGTGGGGTTGGAAGGGGGATTCATTGATGAAATGCTGATGCTTGAAGTGCTAAAACGTGTCTCCTCACCCTCCAGCAGTTTCCTGTAAACACCAGAGAAGGAGAGATTATTATTATTTGGGGTTCAATCCAGGATTAAGCACATTTATGAAGAGGTGGGACCATTTCTAGTCCCTATGTTGGTTAAAAGCAGAAGACTAAAAGAGGGGTGAGTAACCAAGCATTTTTCCATGCCCCAAAGACCCACAGGAATTTGAAAATATTTGCAGATTTAAAAATAAACCCCATGTTGTTTAACATCTATATAAAATCGCTAAGTAGGGTCACCTAGAATCTTGAGCATGTAGTCAGGAATATTCTGATGACACAGAGCTCTACTTCTCATTGACATCTACAAGTGTGGCAGTAGATGTGTTGGACCAATGTCTTGCCTCAATAATGGACACTCAATTGAAGTTCATTCCAGATAAGACTGAGGAACTGTTAGTGCGTGGTTCCCTAGACTGGATGAATTAGAGCTGGCCTGCTCTTAATGGGGTTACACTTACTCTGAAGGAGCAGGTACATAACTTGGGATCCATCACTGGTGCTTGAAGTTCAGGTGACCTCAGTGATGTAGAATGCCTTCCATCAGCTTAAGTAGGTGGCCCAGCTATGCTCCTATCTGTACATATGCTGTCCACACTTTGGTAACCTCTAGGTTAGATTACTGCAGTGCATTATATGTGGGGCTGCCTTTGAAAGGCAATTTATAAACTGCAGCTGCTGCCAAATTTAGTGGCAGTCATGAAGAATACAACTCATAGGTGCGGTGTGGAGTTGGGTAAAAGACCTACTGTCAGGCATGATCAAATGAGAGGTGTCAGAGGCTGTGGCATCTGTACATATGCTATTTCCTCTACTTAAGGGATTCTGTAGGTAGACACAACAGCTTTTAAGAGCATAAACTATACCCTGTTACTTACAACCACATCTTCCAGAGGGGTGTTTTTTTGTTGTTGCAGCAGACAGAGTCTTATAGCTGTTTAAAGACCAGCAAATGTATTATGATATAAGCCACAGGTGGAGAACCTATGGCCCTCCAGGTATTGCTGGACCATAAGCCATGCTGGCTGGGGCCGATGGGAATTGGAACCAACATCTAAGCAGCCACGGGTGCCTCACCTTTCGTATAAGCTATAAAAGCTTATCCCACCAAAAAATTCATTATTATTTTAGGTGTCACTATATGAACTTGAATATGTTAATTTATACAATGTATACTGAAAACACCTAGTTTTACTATACTTTATCTACTCTCAATGCATTGCATTACCATCAATGCAAAATGGTGGTAAAGCTTCCTAGTGAGCAGCGCTAAACTGACTCCCACCAGCCACTAGGATAGGGTTGGATTTCATCACAGCCTATTTTGGTGCTATGCTGTTTACATAACCAACAGGCAAGCAGGGCTTTGATAGTCACTGTTACCTGTATGCTGCTATCTCTATATCCAGGGCCATTTTGACATTGAGCAAATCTTGGTATTCTCTCAGATGCCGAGCCATTTCACTTTTTGTGTCTCTCAGGTCACTCTCCAGCTGATTGACAGTGTCCTGTAATTCAGACGGACAGATATAAAACTGATATTTTAAAGCCAAAGATGTTGCTGAGCAGCTTCTTTTCCTCTTAGAATGGAACTGTGGCAAAATCAGCAATATTGTACATGCATTTGCACAAAACAACATGCAAATTCAGGTCTACAATTAAAACATGTATAAGCCTGCATGACAGCTTTCTGGGTACATGACAGCTTTCTGGGTATGACCACCATGAAGTCCTATGTGGAAAACTGGATGGGATTTCTCTCAGTGTTCCAGAACACAGACACAACCCTCTCCTATATGAAGCTATTCAAGTATTATTGTTTATCCTTGGAGGACTTTCTCTGGATTCTGCCCCCCCCCCCCACAAGCACACACTACTGGAGGAGAAGTGGGTGATGATCAGATATAGCTACCCTTACAGCTACAGTGCCCCAAATTTGTAAACTCAGATGAAGACCCCAGCCATTTGGGATCTGCTTAAGGAAAAAGGTTCACACCAGCAATGTATAAAGGGCACCTTTATTTCACATATACCAAAAGCTCAGTGTCAAGTATTTGCAGCAATGATTCTGTATCTCTGATTGAATCAGAAGCTGTTTTTCCATTTTGCTTAAGTTACACATTTCCGCTAACAAATTTGCATTCAGAATCTTGGCCAAGTAAATGCTCCTGCTACACCTGTACAGTTGCTAACTAGGGCCGCCATTTGATTATAGAAATCTTAGTTGATTAATCATAGGACTTGTAAGTTGTTAACTTGTTAAATTTGCATATTAATATGGCAGTCTTTCTTATGAAGAAAGCTTCCCCCGTTTAAATGATGTATGCATGTATTACAGAAGATTGCCAAATAATTGGGGGATTTTTTTAATCATCACAATTTTCAGCCCTAATTCTAGCCCTAGCTGTTGATATGTATGCCTTTAAAACTAATCAACAGACTCACCTACATAAGATGCAATTCCTAGAATTCCTCTTTTAATGTAATACAGCTTCAGTTTGCACTATGTTAAAGGGGGAGCAGTGCAAGCTTAACTTAGAATGTGTGTATCCTTTATGTAGCCAAAACAGTACCTCCCATGCACAAGAAACCTATAGACGAAAAATTCCTAAAATTTCCCCCCAACAGCCCAATGATGACAGAGCATTTTCAGTTGCCACGGAATGCTGACCGTCCAAGAGGGAAAAGTGAGGAGGAGTAACAAAACTAATGCACTATCCTGGAAGATCCAATGTCTGGCAGGCACCCTGAACAGAAGCATACCATATTTTCTTACTGGCTCCACTAGCTAACAGTAGATTGATTGCAGTGCATCTTGTTCAGTACCATGGAGAGAGACATAGTTTCCTCCACTGTCTTTTAGCTTCAGTTCAGGCTGAGCCCTACTCCTCTTAAGAAGCAGGGAGATGTTAGAAGAGGTATAATTCCTCACAGATTAGAGGGAGGGATGTCCCAAAGCTGACACCACCCTTTTCACTATTCAAACCCAGGAACTGTGAAAACACTAAGCAGGCACAGTATCCAGATGTGGAAATCAGTTATTCCTCAATATGAAACCAGTGCACAACCAGGGGCGTAGCCAGGATTCTTGGAGGGCTTTTGTTAGGGTGGGGGCAGAATCTCAGATTTGTTTTGATTTTTTTTATTTGGGGGCAGGGGGCAGCTTTGCCCATGTGCACAAAGAATTAACATGAGACTGGCGGGACAGACGGACACACCATCAAAACACTTCATGGATAAGAGGTTCTGTTTATGGGCCCAACTGCACTACAGTCAGGAGCTCCATGGTAAACTGTTAAGAGCTTTCAAGGTGCCCAGAGAAATAAGCATGCAAGTGATACCCTTGAATGGCTTTTCTAAAAGACACCTGCACAAAAAGCAAAACTCCTAGCCTGTTTTAACACCCCATCCAGACGGAATGTGTTGACAGATTTTCCCCACCCCTCCTAGAAGCCAGCTAGCAGATTTTTGGAAACGAGATTCTCAAACGTCTAAGGCCAGCCGGAGGCTTCCAACCACTGGCCTTAAGTCTGCTGTGAATGTACCAGTGGTCTGATTCAGCACATGACAGGCGACAACTTTCATCCTGAGCCAACCCAGAGATCAGTTTCCTGCAGCTTTCTGCGGCTAGTGATCGGAAGCCACCGGGGGAGGGGTGGGTGGAGAAGCGGCGCTTACGTGCGCGATAGGGGGCGAGCGCGCTAAGGCGATCGTCAGCGTCTGGCCACGAGGTGTGTCCTCGGACGCGGTGCGGAGAATGACGACGCGGCGCCTGCGCGGAAAGGCGACCCCCCTCTGCCCGCCCGCGCGCGCCCTCACCTGCAAGCCGACGGCCTCGGCGTGGTGGCGCTCCTCCATCTCGTGCAGCTGCCGCTCGAGGGACTCGTTGGCCCCGCGCAGGCTCTCCACCTCGAGGGTGCGCGCCTGCAGCTGGCGGCGGTACTCTCCGATCTCCTCGCGGCTGGCGCGGATGGCCTCGTTGCTGCGCGCCGCCTGCTCGCTCAGGTTGGCGAACTTGCCGCGGTACCACTCCTCGGCCGCCTGCAGGTTCTTGGCGGCCAGCACCTCGTACTGGCCGCGCAGCTCCTTGAGGGCCGCCGTCAGGTCGGCCTTGGGGGCGTCCGGCTCGACGGCGGCCAGCGCGGGCGCCTGCAGCGAGGCGCTCAGCTCGGCCAGCTCCTCCGAGTGCACTTTGCGCACGAAGGCCAGCTCGTCCAGCAGCGCCTCCACCTTCTTCTCCAGCGCCAGGCGCGCCAGCGTGGCGCCGTCCACCTCGCGCTGCTGCGCCCGCAGCGCCTGCTCGGCCTCGGCCCGGGCGCGGGCCTCGTCCTCGCAGTGCGCCCTCAGGCGCTGCACTTCCTCGGCCAGCCGCTCGCGGTCCAGCGCCGCCTGCGCCCGGGAGGCCTCGGTCTCCTCCAGCTGGGCGCGCAGCTCGCGCAGCTCGGCCTGGAACAGCTCGGCCAGCCGGCTGGGCTCGGCGTGGCGCTGGCGCAAGGCGCCCAGCTCGGTCTCCAGCAGCCGGTTGTGCTGCTCCAGCTGCCGCACTTTCTCGATGTAGCCGGCAAAGCGGTCGTTGAGGCCCTGCAGCTGCTCCTTCTCGTTGGTGCGCGTCAGGCGGAATTCGTCGTGCACCGCCGCCGCCTGGCTCAGGTCCAGGCTCTCCGCCTGCGCCAGCCGGTACGAGACGGCATGGCTGCTGCGGGACAACGACTGCGAGCGGTAGCTGCTGCCCGCCGTCGAGCTGCCCAGGCGGGAGGAGTAGCGGGGAGGCTCCCCGAAGATCTTCCTGTAGGAAGAGGCCAAGTAGTGGGAATCCGATCCGAAATTCATCCTGGAGGCAGTAGAGAGGCTCCCTGCGCCGTCCGTGCTTTATATAGGGAGGCGGGTCGCCCGTCGCGCCGCAGAAAGGCGGGGGTGGGGGGAAGCTGCACTTTTAGGGCGCGGTCGAGGGGAGGAGATTGGGATGAAAGGGACAGGCGGGGGAGGTGAGGATGCTGGGGCGCTCTGGCGGTCCCATTGGGCGTAAGCAGCGGATTTTGGGGTGCGGGTGGAAGGGCTGCTCCTCTACAGGGTGATAGAGCTTGGTATATTTAGGAACGATGGTCATTGCTTTGCAGAGTAGCGGAGGTAAGCGGAGGTGAGAAACTTGGGCTGCCCCTGACTAAGAAGGAATGAAGGTAGAGCAGAGAACGCCTGTCGGGGAATGGGAAGCAGCTGGCGTTGCTGGCTGAAATCTTGGGGCTCACGTCTGAGGAAGGATAGAGGGCTTGGAGGGACCTGGTAGTGCTGATGGTGCATCTTTCGCATTCCCAACTGACTTTGCTAGGAAGCATGACAGGGAGAAATGCTGGTGGAGCTGTCCATTTTGCCGCAGTGCTGATGTCAGTTCTTCCCACCGGCTGCCGCTAAAGGTTGGGGACGGTTCCACCCAGCGCAAGCTGTTTTGGCTCTTGGAGATAGACAGTTATGATATACAGAACTGCTAGGCTCCGTATCCCTTAACCAGCTTCCCAATGCTGTTGTTTCTCCGAACCATAGAGCCAGTTTCTTTCTCAGGGTAGGCCTGTGTGTGTTAAATAATGGAGCTCTTCAATTCAGTCAGAACATTTGCTTTGTTGTACTGTGCACAAACAGTAAAGAAGACTGGAGGGTAACACTTATTGATTGCTGTAGTGAGGAAGAAGAGAAAGACAGGAGTGTCCTAGATTTGCTAAGGGAGTGAATTTAGAGTGGGAAGATTAGAGTATATTAAACATACTGCAGTGTAGTAGGACCTTGAAGATCCTGCAAAACTGTAGTTGCATCCTGTTATCATATTGCGTATTCATATTGTGCTCTTAAACCGGGGGAATATACTATTTCATTAGAACAACTCAGTCTGATAAGAATATGTAAATGTGGTTTTCAGAATGAATTTCAGCAGGACTGCAGGAGTGTTCTTAGGAGGAAGTGTTTTGCTGTTGATGATTTGTAGTGCCAGTATTAACACATGCAGCTACAGTTTCCCTGATCACAGCACCAAGGAAGGAAGGTGAAAACATTTGCATCCATAACTCTGCATGACACATTGCCCCTGCCTAACATGAACAGTCTTTTAAAAATATTGTTTGTGTTCAGAAAATACACTACTAAAATGTGTGATTTAAATCCTATCATCTCAACATGGTATTTAGTCTGGCATTTCTCTGTGGAGATGTACATATTCTCTAGGTGAGGCCATACCCCCAAATCTGGAATTCAGTTCTCTGTAGCAGGGTTGCAGGAACTTTTTCTGCCCCTGGGCCACATTCTCTTGTGAGCAACCTTTTACTGGACCACTGTAGTCAGGATGTCTTGGTCCAGAAAAGGTTGCAAGTGGCATACCAGCTGAAGCTGGCAAAAGGCACTCCTGGTCTCTTGGGTCTCTAGTGACAGAGATGGCTCAAGTAGTAGACCCAGTCTGCATACCTGCTGCCTCAGAGGGAGAGAAACCCCATCCAAAACAGGCAATTGACCACTCACCCACAAAATCTCCATTTTTATCCAGGATTTAAGCTCAGTTTTTTAACCTTTATCTAGTGCACCATTGCATCGAGACACTGGTCCAAGACTTGCACAGCCTCTCCTGACTCCATGTTGGCATTTAGGGCTTCCTACCAGAACATTCTGACTTTCTTTCAGTCACCTGGTTGGTTGCTATGTAGAATTGTCCTTGAGTTCCTTCCAGGATACTTGATTTCCTTTCTGTTTTGGCCTTTGATTTAGCTGCACTTCTTCCCTAATTCTGGATCTAGAGTTATGTGCTTTTGGCTGTGGGCTATTTTTGGTGCACAAGTGGCCGTATTCTTTCCAGCTTTTGAGACTGGATGGCTGTAGACCATAGGCATGTTCAGTGACATAGCTACTGACACCTTCCAGTCAAGGTGGAAGCAGAGGCTCACATGGAAGCACCACCCCAACACCCTCAGGCATGTCCTCCTCCACCCTCATTCTAAACATCTGTATGGAGCTTCTACTTGACTTCATTTGGATGTGGGTAGAACTTTTGTGCTATCTGGGATCCTGATAAAGAAGGTTCCCTAATCACGTGAGGGATTCTACTTGTGTCCCGGCAAATACAAGTAGAAGCCCCAGTGCAGGTTTGCCCCATGAACACGTGGAAAGCTGACAGACAGGGAACTGATGTGCCCAAGGATGTGGGGAGGCTTGTGTGTGTGATACTGCCTTTGTCAATTCAAGTTCTCCCATTGACTTTTAAGCCTAAGCCAAGTCATTCAGTGACCCCAGCAGTTCTCCAGTCACCCTCTATTCTTTTCAGGTCTTCTTCCTTCTGGCTGTCTACCAGGAACACCAACCAACATGAGCTGCCAATCCAACTAACTAACTGCTGGTGACCAGCACTTGGCCATATATACACTTCTTCTGGATCCCTATTCTAGTCCCAGTCAATCAACGCTATCTAACTATGAATTCTAAACATGCAGTTACCAATCAGAATATGAAATTAATCAGTAAAGCATTAATTGATTAACATCCTGTCCTGTCTGACATTCAACAAGGCATTACAGAATCCCGGGAAGCTCAAGTGAGCAACTTGTTCTACAAATATCTGGAGCTTTGTCCTGGATAGCACCAGATCACCCCTCCTAGGCTTCCACCACCCCACCACAGAGGATAAAGGTAAAGGGACCCCTGACCATTAGGTCCAGTCATGACCGACTCTGGGTTTGTGGCACTCATCTCGCTTAATTGGCAGGGGGAGCCAGTGTACAGCTTCTGGGTCATGTGGCCAGCATGACTAAGCCGCTTCTGGCGAACCAGAGCAGCAAACGGAAATGCTGTAACCTTCCCGCCAGAGTGGTACCTATTTATCTACTTGTACTTTGACGTGCTTTCGAACTGCTAGGTTGGCAGGAGCAGGGACCGAGCAACGGGAGCTCACCCCGTTGCGGTGATTCGAACTGCCAACCTTCTGATCGGCAAGTCCTAGGCTCTGTGGTTTAACCCACAGTGCCACCCGCGTCCCTCTAAGAGGCTAGTAAGGCCTTAAAGCAGCAGTCCTGTGGCCTGGTTCTTAGCACTCTGCCTGCTCTCTGTTAGTTCTCCCTAGGTTTGTTGTTGGCATGGACTGCCAGGCATGGGTTTATGGCGTGAGCTGGTTGGACACAGAAGAATGATGGGAGGAACCAGCTGGGGAACTCCCAAGAGAAAAAGGCTCAGAGCCATGGGATTGGGTGGGATGACAATGAGTGGTCAGAGGGAGAAGACTGGGAGGACATGCTAGAAGCTGAAGAGGTAACAGTGCTTAGTGAGTGGAGGGAATCTGTGGCAGAGAGAAGTCCAGAAGCTGAAGCAGGAGAGAAGGGAGTCCAAGAGGAAGAGATGAATCTGGCTGGTGGAGGCATGGATGTCTCCCCCTCCTGCTGCAACAAGCTTTCCTCCCCCCCTCCCCCCCGGTCTCCCAGAACCAGGATAGGCATGAAGAGGGTAGAGGAGAAGTTAGCTTCACATAGGTGCACTCAGATTGTTTAGGGAAACCATGGAGAGGTGGGGACTTAAGCAGCTGTGGGGAGATGAGGGCCTTCAGTCTCCGCAACTGCTTCATAGCGGCAAGACTTGCTTGAGTTGCTGTGCTCACTAGGCCTGACACTCCTTTGTGAATCCCATTTTTGGTAATAAACACCTGCTGGCTCGCTCCTGTCAGCTCCCTCCCCCCCCCGTGTGTGTGTAGATCACCGTGACATACATGCTCAGGAGTTTCTTCATCTGGAGATTCAAATTCAGGGGTCCTTGTATTGATGGGTCCTGGCTTATGAGCTCTCTGGTATAATGTTGCTGCCTGGGTTGCTGTGTGCCACCACTGCCTCCTGTGCTGCTGTTCCACCTTACCTGGCTGGTCCCTCTTCACCTGAGTCAAAATTGGGGTACAAGCTGTTGCTCAGGGTGAGGGTCATGACACCTACCAATTCAACTAAATAAAGCTGGCAACTCTGAAATAATTGTGATCAGCATTGCACACAGTCCACTTTCATGCGGAGCCTGGTAAAACCGTACATTACAACTCTCCTGGCTCTGCTTTTGCCTGGTTTCCAAATGAAAAACGGAAGCTTTCTCTTAGCATCTTTTACCGCAAATGGGCTCTGTGACGCTCATGCATTTTTCAGCACACTATTAAACCAGGGCTGTAGCTACATGTTTTACCAGCTGACTTCATGCTGACCACTTACATCAGAATTCTCTAAAGAAGGTTTCCCTTTTGCTCAACTTGGAACACATTTCAGAATAATCGTGAGTACGATGATAATTATGATGATCTATCTGGGATCCAGACTAGTCTTGGCAACTAAAAAGAGTCCACAGTGTAGAGAACAGGAATCTCACCCTTTGCTTCTCCACCTGGGTCAGATCTTGTTAGTTGCTACAGGTCTTCTTCATCCCCCCCCCCAGCTTTTTAAAGGGAGACTTAGAGGTGGAGAGCACTGTCATGTCCTGCATCATCTGTGAGTTTGTGAACTGATGTCCAAATATCCTCTGGAAGTTACCGATTGCTGGGAAATACCACTGTTCTTCAGTATCTTCCCCTCTAATCTTGGGTAAGTGCTTCCTGTGTTGTGCATATTTACTCCTGATTTATGCCTGCAGCTGAATATCTGAAAACAAATGCACTCATATGTGTAACCCATGGAACTGCATATGCAAGTAATAAAAACTTTGATTTTTTAAAAACTTACATCGAACACATAAGATCTCAAGAAATAAAAGAGAAGAAAAGAGCAACCAAAGCAGTACTTAAGAGTTCAAGGACATGGGCTGGTATTTCAAAATATGTACTGAAATAAATGTTGGATGTTGATTCCTATAAGCCTCATATGAAGCATTGCTCTTTTGATTGTTAAAATAAAATGAAATATGTTATATTACCATTCTCTCTCTCTCTCTTTTAAATGTTGGAGAAAGATTTGTAATTACTCACTAGCTTACTCCCTGGATGCATGTAAATATCTACCTCTAGACAATTGGACAAGCCTGCTTTGCTGTTGGAAAGCTTCCAAGTGCTGTGGAAGTTCCAGGGACACAGCACTTACCCAGATTTAGTTTTCTTTGGAATGAGGTCACTGGAGGCTTTTGCTGTTTTGTAATATTTTAATTTATTTGTAAGTACACAGATTGAGCAAGAGGGACAACTTAACATTCCAACAGTCAGCCAAATCCACTGTGCCACATCAGATCTCCAGATTCCCTCTCCAAATGGTACTTTCTGGAGCTTAACAAGTCCTCTGTTTATCTTTTCCACTGTCTCCAAAAATTGCAACCTGCCTCCTTTATTCACACATGGAAGCCTAGAATACATCATTTGTAGCTAGACAAGGAAGCATTCTCCCATTGCTCCCTGTCTACCTCTCATAATTTCCCCCCTATTTGCAATATCCCAGGCTAGTCCTGTGTCACACAGTAATCTTTCATATGGCAATTAGCTCTCATAAAGACATGTCACCTGAACATCTCAAGCTATTTACACTCCTTTGTCAAGTCCAACCCACACTGGTAGTCCTATTACCAGAAATATGATAGAAAACCCATAAGGATATTGCAAGCTGCCTCCAGAAGTTAGGTTAGTAGGCAGAGAGTAAATACAGTATTCAAAACAACTCTGTACAGTGGTACCTCTGGTTAAGAACTTAATTTGTTCCGGAGGTCCGTTCTTAACCTGAAACTGTTCTTAACATGAGGTACCACTTTAGCTAATGGGGCCTCCTGCCGCCGCCGCACGACTTCTGTTCTCATCCTGAAGCAAAGTTCTTAACACGAGGTACTATTTCTGGGTTAGCGGAGTCTGTAACCTGAAGCGTCTGTAACCTGAAGCGTTTGTACCCCGAGATACCACTGTATAACATTGCAGCCTTAAATCCAATAAAGGAGAGGTGACTAAACTGTAGCCTTCCAAATATTGTTGGACTCTAAATCCCATCAGCCCTAGCCAGCATGAACAATAGTCCTTTCAGGAATTCTACCTTCAAGTAATTACACTTGTGTGAGAAAGAGATTGCAACCATGCTTGCTGGGTTCTAAATCATATAGGAAACCTATGTTTATGTATAGCAAACCTCCCAATTCAGATATTCCCTGTTGAATGCATGAATGGCAGAAGACAGGACCAGTGAGGATGCAAACATTGGGGGTGGAAGCAGCAGGAGCAGCCCTGCTCTTCCTTTCACAGGACTGTAATTGTGTGAGGGGAGAATGTCCCAAAAAGAACATGTGATAGACATTAAGGTGTAATGAGCACAGTACAATGGATGAGAAAAGGCAGAACACAATCACTTTGAAGTCTTAATTAACACAAACACATGTATCTTTTAAATTCAGAACAGTTAATTTAATTATAACAAATGTATTGAAGAAGCAATTGTAGGAAGAACTTCCTGACAGTAAGAGCTGTTCGACAGTGGAATTTGCTGCCAAGGAGTGTGGTAGAGTCTCCTTCTTTGGAGGTCTTTAAGCAGAGGCTTGACAACCATATGTCAGGAGTGCTCTGATGGTGTTTCCTGCTTGGCAGGGGGTTGGACTCGATGGCCCTTGTGGTCTCTTCCAACTCTATGATTCTATGATTCTATGAAATGCTTTGCATGCAAAATGTCACAGGTTCAGCCTCTGGCATCTCCAGGCAGGGCTAGAAAATTCCAAAATAAAACCTTGAAGAATTAATGGCAGGCAATGTAGAATAGACAGTACTGATCTAGATGGACCCATGATCTGACTCAGGAGAAAGCATGTTCCTGTTTCTGTCACAGTCTGTTGCCAATGTTCATGGTTCCTCTACTTTCTGAATCTTTGTCCATCTGCTTCCTTCTCTTCCTCAGCTTCTCAACTTAGTTGTTTCTCCTTATCTCTTCAGCTGCTCTATTTTAAAAAGCTGCTCAGCTTTGTCAAGTATCTCCCAAACCATTTTTTACACACACACACACACACACACACACACACACACCATGCAATGTCCTTCACTAAGGCCACATTTTATATCCTTCTAACATTACAAAGGCTTAGTAACATGTTTGGGATGCAGAACATCTCAAGTTCATTACCCAACATATCTATTTAGAAATGATCTCTACTAGCAGGGCTGGAAAAGGTTTGTGCTGGAGACCTTCCTTTAATCTGCCTTCAGAACCTGAACTTTCAAAATATATTTCAGGGACTACTCATTTTTGGAATGATGCAATTCTATGTAGCAGTGCCAGATTTTTTAATTTTAATATGTTTATTAATCTGAGGACTGCTGCAAGTCCGTCTACAGGGACCAGTATAAGGGATCTTCCTAACATTCTGCAGTCTCTGTCTAGTATTGTTGCAGTGTGAGGTTCTAAGGGTTCCAGACACTCACCCAGGATTCATGTTTTCCTTTTGCCAATGAGGCACGGCAGAGATTGTTGTGTGTTTATGATATATAGTTTATTTACACATGTATACAACCTGAGGCTACAACGGATGGGTTCACAGCATTAACACCCCAAAAGGATCTTGTTTCTGTTACAGCTGCAGCCTTGGATTCAAACAGAAATCAAACATCATGCTCTGCTTCTCTGGCTTTTCATCCAGCAGCTTTTACTTCTAGCTCATATTACACACAGACTCTAAACTCTGGCTTTTGTCCTTCTGACTATCTAAGAGCTGGAGGAGGGGCCCCACCTCTTTGCTATTTGGCTCAGAGCTTTTGCCTTCTTAATGGCCTTTCCCTTTGTTCTCTTAACACTTCTTGAGTCCATGGATTAAGTGTCTGGCACCCACAAATGCATAAATGTACTGTTGGGTTTAATTTTGTGCCTCAAATTCCTCTTTAAAAAAACAAAAACACTGCATTGAGTATTGTACTTCAAGTTATGTAATCTGCTTGGGGATATATTTATTTGTTTTCCTCAAAAGCAGGATTATAAATATAATAAATACATGTAATAAGGAAAGTGTTGCTTTTAAAAAAGGATGTGATGGAAACAGCTTTAACAAAAAAAGCTTTCGTAATATGAACATTTTTAACTGGAGGTCCTAAGTATTTGCCAGTGTTATCACACAAACCTGAACTTTATTCTGTTATTTCATAATAGCTACTAGTATGAGAAGCGCGTGGGAGGCTATTCATTGTAGAAACTGTCAGATCTGACTCTGATCCAGCTGGAGCGATACCAACTATACCAATGCCCAGTCAGTCAACTTCCTTCTTGCGTTTTCATTTGCTAGACCCTTCTCCTCCCCCTTGCGCATGGCATGTAGTCTTTAGTTTGTTCAGGGATGGTACACAAATTACCAGCATTTTTTCTTCCTTGCTCTTCGGCAAGGAAACTGCATGAGAAAACAGGTTCAATCACACATCCTGAAGAAATTGAAAGGGTTTGTTTGATCTACAGTGCTTTTGAGACAGGTTGAAGGAATATTGATTCTGGTTTTTTTACATAGAAAACATAAATAAACCACTACAGCTAATGCAGTCCGATTTGTCCAAAAAAGTTTTAAATGCCTTTAAATAATCAATGGTGCCAAAATGGACAGCAATGGCCTACCTCACTGATTAGCTGCGGCACACATGCAACCAGAGCCACAGCTATGCTATAAGCAAGAGGACAGTACACTTGCCTAGATAACATTTTTCAAAAAGGAAAAAAAAACCCTCCTTCCTGCCACTGTTTGGTGATCTGGATAAGTGGGAAGAATAATGGTGTGACCAAGATGGCAGGGGCCTGAGTGGGAGAGAGCAAGACAGCAGCAGTGGAGGAGTCAGAGGGACCTCTCGGGAAAAGACTTTTGCAACCCCATTTGCCATTGAACCCAATGTGTTTTGACTATATGTGATTTTGACTTTAGGTGCAACCCCCGGAACGTAATCCCCTCATAAATTGCGGGCTTACTGTAATGCAACAGGTAGGTAGCCGTGTTGGTCTGGCGTAGGTCAAAACAAAAAAATTCCTTCCAGTAGCACCTTAGAGACCAACTAAGGTTTGTTATTGGCATGAGCTTTCGTGTGCATACACACTTCTTCAGATACCCTGAATATCTGAAGAGGTATCTGAAGGGTATCTGAAGAAGTGTGCATGCACACGAAAGCTCATACCAATAACAAACTTAGTTGATCTCTAAGGTGCTACTGGAAGGATTTTTTTTTATTTTGTAATGCAACAATCTTTGATCACCTTTCTCAAATACAAAGCACACAAATCATTTTGAATAAGCTGTATAGAATTGTAAAACCCCTCAAAGGTCCCTTTGAGGTTTGTGCCCATGGCACCCGCCTAGTTGGCCTAATGATAGCCCTGGCCCTGCCTCTCCACCACCCTGGCTATAAGGACCAACTACTTCCAGCTGTCTCTTCCCCACCCAGAACTACCTCCTCCACTCCACCTGGTCATTCTTTTAAGAGTACAAAAGCCCTGGTGCTGAAATTTCCCTGGTTTTCCTCTTCACTTTCCAATCCTTTTTCCTTTTATATCAGGGATATTATATCATCATCATCATCATCATCCCATCCTTCATCCTAAGGTTCGAGGGTGGGACTGACAACGACAGATGATGTTTGACACCTGTCGCTTCTATTGCGCCAACGTTTGGTAAAGGTTTGTCCGGCTGGTTCAGTGTTTTTCCTCGCTTGTTTCTAGTTACCCCCAGCTTCACTGTCAGGTGGTCGCCGATCCATAAAACCTGAAAAATGTACGCCAACTAATCAAGTAGAAGACAAAAAACTTTGTCCCCCCCCCAACCCCCCCTCCCCGCTTGCGTTCAGCCGTTGAGTGCGGCCTACCGGCTTCCTGGCTGCGTTTGCGGCATTGCTGTAAAGCGTCACGTTCTCCTCGGTCCCTAACCGCGGGAAGGGGGAGGCAACGAAAGGGCTAGCTCGCGCAGGCGCGGTGTGCGCGAGGTCCAGTGCTGCGGCAGTTCAGTTGTGCGATTTCTTTTTCGCGGAGAGCGAGGGGCGAGTGAGAGCCGCGCGCGCGCTGGGAGAGGTGAGCGGGACAGAGGCCGGGAAGCAACGGACTGGCCTCTCGCGCCCCCGTGGCGGCGGGGGAGGGGGGTGGCGGGAAGAGAGGCGAACCCCCCCCACCCGCCCCCACTCCTGAGGCAGGGGAAAGAGGAAGAGAGCGCGTCGTAGTTCTGTCACGAAACCCCCAAAATGACGCGGGAGACGGGTCTCTCTCTTTTCCCTCACGGAGGGAGGAAGGAAGGACCCCGTTCCCCACCTGGCGTCACTGCCGTTTTCCGCGCCGCGGGGAAATGAGCGGTTGAAATCCCATCCTGTGGGAGAGGAGGGAGCTGGGGAAGGTGCCTCACGTTGGCCTGCTGGGTGGAAGCACTATAACTTTCTTTCTCTGTTTCTCTTTGTATGTATGTGTGTGTCTGAGAGAGAGAGAGAGAGAGAGAGTTTGTGAGTGTGTGAAATATGAGTGATGGACTTGAGTAGAAAAAAACCCAAGCTCCCATTCCAGAAAGGGGCAGGATTTGAGTCGGGAGTGCACCCGCTCCCCATTTTTAAGTGATGCTTAAAGTTAACAGGGTTCTCCGCCCCCACGCCCCGTGAGTGGCTCTTGAGTATTTTCTCCTCTCTTCAGTATTTCTAGTGCAGTGGTGCTGCCTCATCTTCTTCTCCTTACTGAATGGTATCCATAACTCTTAACTAGTGCGGTGTTAATAACAGGAAACTGGAGACACGTAGCTTCTTCTTCTTTTTCTTCCATTGGGGAGAGAGACAGAGTGAAATTGTGGTGCTTGCTTCCTATGTTCTGTTGAGGATTGAGTAGAAACACTCTCTCGTGGCAGCACAAAAATGATCTTAGTGAAAATTATTTTTTCATCCCACACACCCCCAGCCAGATGTTGACATAAAAATCATCTTTTGTGTAAGAAGGTGGGCAGTGATTGTGGAAATCAACTTTCTCTTTCTTGTCTCCACAAAGGCCTGTGATTTGTGTGGCTTTCTTTCCCTAGTTTGGCGCCTGATAACTCTTGACAGGAACAACACTTTTAAAAGAAGATATTGCTTGCTGCACGATTCAGACACCAATGTCTGTCTTCATCAATTCCCTTCCATCTCATGCTGCAGCCTGAAAGAGGTTGCTGCATCCAGCTGCATGGCACAGCAAGCCTTTAATTTGTACGTTTTGTTCTTCTTACTCCATCACTGCAGCTGTCTTTACTTACATTCTGTGAAACTTCCATTTCTCTTGCACAGTCACTGAAGGGCTGCATTTTTCAAAATTCGAAGAGGGGAAGTTCTTGAGGTGGGGGAAGTTCTTGAGGTGATTTTTGTTGGTATGTAGAAATCGCTTGGTGAGTATGTTTGACTCTGAGTGATCTGCAAAACTCGCTGAATAGAAAACATGCAGTCAAGATAGCTAATTGTAGGGGTAGAGACTGGCATTTTGTTAAAACCAAGGTTTTAGTAGTGCAGTTACTTAGGTACCATGAAATCTATGCTAAAATCCACTACATTTGGCCCTTGTCCTGAGATTGAACAGCAGTTTGGAAAGACTGCTGACATTTTCTTCTTCGTGTCACTTCATTATACACAATCATGAAATCTGGTGGATAAAGAGGGGGCAAATTCGGTATAGTGTTGGCCTGGCACTCTGATAGAGGCAGTTGGTCTACCGTTATGTCATATATTTCAGGCAACCTTCCATAGGGATTGGGATTATATTTTCTTTCACTTTATTTAAATTTTGTTCGCTTTGGCACCACCAACCTACAGCAGAGAAATGGCTGCCAAATTGGCAGATTTCTCTATCCATTCAAGCTTTTAAGAATATCTGTCATGAGTGTTTTGTTGCAACATTTAACAATTCTGCTGTAAGCATGCATTGGCCAAATGACCAAGTATGTCTTATTTGTATTTTTGTAATATTAACAGCCATTCCTGGAACTGCAAATAATTAAACTCTCAGATGTGCCAGTAGTTGAACTTAGTGCACTCTGAAAATGCCATCTGGCCTGCTCACTTTTGGTTTTGTGTTCACCTAGACAAAACAGTGTTTAATTGTTAGCAGAATATACCACAGAAACATGCATCTAGAACATTTTGAAAAAATGCTTAATTACCTGAGTATATACTGGTTGATTTAGAACCAGCCCAAACTTTCAGTACTTATGCAAGCTTGTGATCCACTGATAATTGGTGGATCAGTGTCTAAGAAGGTTAAAACTTTGGTATAAATGCTAGTTTGTTTTCCCCATGTTTCCTTTTTTATGATACTACCAGGAAAAAAGGATGAGCCATGGGGGATTATTGTGAAAGCCTGAAGCAGTTGTGTGTTGTGGTAGGGAATGCTTGGAGATATATGCTCTACCCACTGAGCTATCCCATGTATGTAGGAAAGAGAGAGGATAAGCAGGTCCAAGGATATCAGTTATCCTGCTGAATGTGGAGAGGCCATGGCATGGTGGGTGGGTTGTAGTAGTGTTTATAGATGCATGCATCCTGTCCTTTGCTGTGTCCACCCCATCTTTGATATCATCCACTGTGCCCAATAGCCTGGTTTTGTTCTTGAACAGCAGGTCTCTTCATAATAAGACTGTGTTGATCCATGCTCTTATCATGGATGAACAGGCTGACCTGGTGGGGGAGCTGGGTGGGTCTGTCTGACCTGACACAGCTTTACCCAGCTGGGTACTCACTGAAACACCAAACCAGACTAGAAGTCTGGCGGGGAGGCATTGCCATTGTTCATAGCAGCTCATTTTCTCACTAGGAAGCCTTTCCACTTAGGAGCTCGACTGGAGGGCCTGTTATGGGTCACGGATATAGTCTGGGGATGCTGTTGTACCACCTACCCTACTACCTCCCTGATCAAGCTGACTGAGGTTGTTTATGGTGTGGTGTTGGAGGAACTAAGGAACATTCTCCTCTGCTGGCTAACAGTTTTGTTAGCTCCTTAGGAGCCATGGATAGCTGTCCCAGATAGTCACTGGCTCAGTGCACAGAGCAGGGCATATCCTTGATTTAGTATTCACCCAGGTGGGGAAAAGGATGGTCTGGATATAGGAGTGGCATTTGTAACCCTGTTGCTATGGTTAGACCACTTCCTAGTGAAGTTTGGACTTTGGGCAGCAGCCCCTTCAGGGGAGGGGACCAATTTGGATAGTCTTCCCTTGGAGACTAATGGAATTGTATAGGTTCCTGACTGCTCTGTGGGATTTCTCAGTGGATAGAGCCCAGTGATCCTGTTGAGGCCCTGTTGTCATTGTGGCATGGGGAGATGATGAGGGCTGTTGATGTGATTGTTCCTGAGGGTTCTGTCTGATGCTGCAGGGCCTAAACTATGCCTTGCTTTACTGAGGAGTTGCAGTCAGTGAAGCAAGCTGGAAGACAACTGGAGCATGTATGGTGGAAAACCTGCTCCAAAGCTGATCAAACACTTCTTACATTACACAGTTCTGCCTATTAAAGTGGTAGTCAAAGAAAAAAATTGCAGTGAAGAATTACTTTGCTGCCAGTATTGCTTCCTTGATGACCCATCCAGCAAAGGTATTTCAGGTGGTTTGGAGACTAACTGTACTAGAAGTAGTAGATGCATCTTTGGAGCACTTGGTAACATGCTGTGAGCAGCTTGCATGGCACTTCAAGGATTAAGTTGCTCAGTTCTGTAGTGCCTTAGGTGTAGAAGTTTTTGCAAGTCCAGTCAAGGTGTCCAGTGCAGCACCTTCTATTTCATCATAATATATGAGTCAAGAGAGGCTGAGCATGGTCTGGAATATTGTCTGGATGCAGTTGTGGAATGGATGGTGGCTAATGAACAGATTTGTGAACTCTGAGAATATGGAGACGCTGTTGGTGGGTGGTTCCAGTGTCTGGGAGGCTGGCCATTTTCCATTCCTGAATGGGGTTACTCTACCTCTGAAAGCACAGTTGCATAGTTTGGGGGTTATTCCTGAATTCATCTTTGTCACTTGAGGCTCAGTGGCTAGGCATTTAGTCACTACAGCTAGTGCACCAACTGTGGCCTTTTGTGGACAGGGATAGCCTGGCTACAGTAATTCATGCATTGGTAACTTCATGACTCAATTATTTCAATGAGCTCTATGTGGCCCTTGTGCCTGGTCCAGAAGCTCCAGCGGGTGGGAAATGCTGCATCTGGACTACTGATGGGGAAAGATTACCGCCAGCACATAGCTCCAGTTCTTAAAAGCTTGCAATGTCTGCCCATATGTTACTAGGCCAGGTTCAAATTCTTTTATTAATTTACAAGATTCTTAACAACATGGGGCTAGGATATCTTAAGGACTGCCTGATATATGCCTGATCATTGAGATGTTTAGGGGAGTCCCTGTTGTTAGTCCCCCATGGCTCAGATGCATAGTTTGTAACTACTAGAAGCTATACGTTCAACATAGTGGGCCCAAACTTCAGTGGTTAGTCACCCCTGATGTAAGGAGTTACTGATCCCTCTCTGTTCTTTTCCCACTCTTATTACATATAACAGGATACATTTGCTTATTTATTAAATGTATTTATAACACACCCCTTATTTCTACAAATAGCATGGTGGGATATAAAAAGGCATGAAATAAAATTAGACAATTTATCAGGTACATTTAGTTGCATTTTTATAGTTATTGATTTGTCTAAAAAAGAACACTCCTTGTTAATAAGCAGAAATATTTAAAAATAATGCTAAGACCTGTTTGTGAAACAGAAGCCCTAAACTTAGTGGTGCTTAGAACTGTTGGTTTCATTGAATTTTGCATGTTTTTTACTGTAAGCTTCTGTGAGAATCCTTTGTGTTAGTTGGCAGGGTTTTATAGGAATATATTTTGAGGTTGTATCCTTTAATCAGTAAAATAATATTCAATATTTCTCAGTTCTGTTTTCATTTCTGCTGATGAAATGTTAAAATAAATTATCTGTGTTGGGATTATCTGTGAGCTAAGGAAGATAACATTTACTGCCCCCTATTGGTGCAATGAAGTTTCATTGATTGTAAGGTGCTGATCCCAATAAGATAAACAAATAAATTGAATGCCTTTTAGTGATGAATACAGGGACTTGGAAATACAGTACTCATAGAATGTTAGAAGCCTTCCGCTGTTTATCTATATATGTGTGTATATATGTGTATGCTCTGGGTATTAAAACTTTTGTTATGCAAGCTTATTGTGAAGGAACTAGAAAAAGCAGGGTCATCACACATCTTTTGTTCTACCACCCAATTCTGTTAGCTGGTCAGGTCAAAGTACTGAAACCATGCTAACTGAAAGGAGGATGTATACAAAAACAAACAAACAAACAAAACACCCCATCCATTTATAACAAGCTACAAAAATATTTGAGCTCCGTGTTCAAAAAAATAAAAGAACTGTCTGGCAATTCCACCTCTCCACTTTTTAATTGTCAGATCTCTGTGGAAAGCTACTTAATTTGTCAGCATTTGCAATATTTAGTTCAGTGCTGTGTTAAAAAAAGGGGGGGGGAGAATAACCTATATGTGTTGTGTTCTATTTTTGAAATGTGCATTGCTTGCATACAGACACCTCATATGCATCATGTTAGCCTGGGAAAAGGCTTTATACCTTAAGCATGCAATATGGTAGATGTTCTTTGAAATTATCTTTGGAGCAGAAACAGTCAGTTGCTTAGTTATAATAGTGTTAGGAGCACTGTAATTGAAATAAATTGCAGAAGGTTGTTTCTGATGTGCTTGGCATGTTTACAGGTTTCTATATTTATTTGAAGCTATTTACAGATGCTTGGCCTTTAAAATAAGTTTTTGTAATTTAAGAAAGGTGCCATAGACTTTATAGTTCAGAATTTTAGCTGGCTAGCCGCCTATGCTGTTAACATACTTATCCTACTGACTTACAAAAGTATTTCAGGGTTCAGCTCAACTTATTTTTAACTTGTACCCTTCGCATCATTTGAAAAGAAACATTTGTTAAAGTAAACAAAATCATTAACCCAAAGGAAGATCTGTACTGTACAAGGTTCCTGCATCCTCCTTTCTGATTCATCATAGCAGCTTGAAATCTGTATTGCGTTGTGTCAGTTGGTATGGACAGAGGTGAAAGCAGTAAAATAACTTGGAATGGAGTTACAAGGGATTGGATCCACTTTATTTACACTGGTACCTCGGGTTACAGACGTTTCAGGTTACAGACTCTGCTAACCCAGAAATAGTACCTCAGGTTAAGAACTTTGCTTCAGAAATTGCGTGGCGGCGGCAGCAGGAGGCCCCATTAGCTAAAGTGGTTCCTCAGGTTAAGAACAGTTTCAGGTTCAGAACGGACCTCTGAATAAAAAATAAATAAAAAATGGACCTCCAGAACGAATTAAGTTCTTAACCCCAGGTACCACTGTACTGAAGTAAGAATTCAAGTATGACCCTATGGAAATTTTGGTAGAAGTCATAATCCATTTTCATCACTGGAATTAAACCTCTGTACTTATTGATCCGCTTTGGTGTTTGGGTATTTGCTATTTGGATCCCAGTGTCAGATTTAAAGTTATGTTTGGAGGGGGAGAGGCACTTGCCAACTAATGTTCCATTAGTTGATGATTTTTGGCTGAAGTAAACTGCTTATATGGAAAAACTGTGCTTCTAGGGAGCTGAAGGTTGTTGAGAAACATACATTTTTATTAATTTATGTATTGCTTGTAAGCAAAAAAAGGGCTTCCTTACATATATGGAACTGATGTATGAATTTTAATTACTTCTGTTCGCTTCTCCCCATATGTATTCCTAACCATCTCTCTTACTGAAATGATGAATGGAAAGGAAATTTATCTCAGTCCTTTAATGCATTCATTCTCTCTGTTGGCTGGGGCTGCCCCCACCCCCAAGGAATTAACATGTCAGTTTAGGAAAGTTTTAAATGGCAAAATGCAAAGAGATTGAAAATTGAGCAATTTGGGCCACATTTGTCAGCACAGCTGACCTAAATTGATGGTTGTAAAAACTTTATACTTTAAGTCTTTCCTGTGTTTAATGATTTACAAATCATAATTGTGATACCATAAGGATATTATCCTTTTATTAGTTGCTGCTGGAGTGATTGTGGCTGGAGACTGGAAAATGTCCTCAGACTTTTCAAGAGGCAGTTGATGGAGAAGCCAAGTCACAATATCAAACAGGCCAAAGGCCAAGTCAAACCTGATACATTTGCAACTGATGGTTCCTGTTTCTCCCTTTCATCAGCTCCTTGTCTGACAATTTAAGACCATTTCGTGCTTGTGCTGGTTTCTGGAGAAACTGCTTCAGTATGCCTTGTTTATAGTGCTTTATCTGCTTGCTCCTATACTCCCTCCAAGTGTGTTGTTACACAGAATGAGACACGAGAGACCTGCACTTGTTGGTCTGTTGCTGTTGATTCTTTATTGTAAATGTTAAATTGTGTAAATAAGTTTGATATTCCATTAATAAATGGATGTAATTTAGGTAGGTTCTTTCTCTTTCTGTAGTACTCATAGAAACATAGACTAGATGACTTCTGATGTACCTAAGCAGCTCTTGATGCAGGGTATGCACTACTACAGCATCCTTGTTAGGTGACAATCCAGTCCTTCCTTTGAAAATTCAAATGAAAAGGAGTCTATCACATCCCAGACAGTCTGTTCCACTGTCAAATGGCCCATAAAGTCAAAAAGATCTTCCTAAAATTTAGTCTAAATCATTTTCCTTTTAATTTAAATGGCTTGCATCCAATCTTCTGGAGCAGCTATCATCATCTGTGTGATAGCTCCTGTTATTTGAAGATGGCTATTTTATTGCCTTTTAATAATCTTTTCTTCAGGCTAACCACATATACCTCCTTCAATCTTTTCTCCAATGGCTTGGTCCTCAGACCTCCTCACCAACTTTATTGACCTCTGCATGCATTCCAGTTTGTTCATATCCTTCTTTAATGTTGGTTCCCAGAACTAGACATGAGCAGAAGAGAGCTGCACCATTGTTTACCATGATCTAGACCAGGCTTCCTCAAACTCGGCCCTTCAGCTGTTTTTGGCCTGCAACTCCCATGATCCCTAGTTAGCAGGACCAGTGGTCACGGATGATGGGAATTGTAGTCTCAAAACATCTGGAGGGCCGAGGTTGAGGAAACCTGATCTAGACACTGTACTTCTGTTGATGCAATCTAGAAGCATTCATTCAGATTGCACAGCATTCTTGTTGAAGCAAGCTTGTTGAAGCATGCATACTGAAGTATATACCCCCACAAGTATGCTAGAGTCTCTGTTTTGGGTTTTTTTACAACTAAGATAACTGTTTTTATCAGCCACTTGCTTTCCCCCAAGTATTTATGACTCTTTTTAAAAACAGGGAGTGGTGAGACATACATTACAAACTAAAAAAGTATCTTCATTTGTTGTTTCAGAATTAAGTGACAATTGCACAAAACAACAACAAAATGACAACTTCATGGAGTGACAGACTGCAAAATGCAGCAGATCTTCCTGCAAATATGGATGGCTATGCTATGAAGAAGTATCGTCGGGAAGCATATCACCGGTAAGCTCTTTATGTAAGGAAAGCATTTTACTGCAGGAAAAAGCAAAGTTCCAGAGCCCTAAGGACCACATTCAAATATCTTCACATGGTTGAGAGCCAGCTGGCATTGCTTTCCCTTCCACAGGCCCCTGCATCTCTTACTGCTGGTTTCTCTCCTCAACTCAGACGTGGCTTCTTCTTTTTTTACTGTGCATGTCTCTGGCAGTGTCATTCAATCTGTCTATTTATATTGCATAACTTGATGTTTGCAGGATTGTGTTGCTTCCACCATTGTGTTATTCATTCTTAGGCAAAGAGGAGCTAGAAGGGATGCTTGTTTTTGTGAGTTGTGGTATTGTTACCCCTGCTATATTGCAACAGTGTTATGACCCAAGATCTAGACAACTGTTTTATTTTTTTTATTTAGGTGGCATATACATAATATTTAAATTGATTTATGTAGGCTTTTTCTACTTTTTAAGATTAGAAACAGATTTTTAAGGTTAAAAAGGAGAATTCCCTGTTACTTTACTCTCCACAAATGAGTGAATAACATCAAAGTTGGCATAATTAGAGAGGGTTTGGGCTTGTAATGTTATGAAATAGAACTACCGTATTTTTCGCCCAATAGGGCGCACTTATTTTGGGGGGGGAGGGGGGAAATAAAGAGAAAAAAAATTATTCCCCCCCCCCCGAGCCCCAAAGAGCAAAGAAGCCATGACAGCGAGCGGGATGGATCCCGCTAGCTGTCTTGGCTTTGTTTTTAGCCTCAGGGCTGGGGGTCCGGGAGTGATGGCAAGGTTGTGCTCAACTTCGCCATCGCTCCCAGAGCTTGCTGCTATCCGAAGCCCGGGGAGCACGGCGCTGTAGCCCGCTGCGCACCCCGGGCTTAGGGCAACTATCCGCAAGCCTGTGGCACCCGGCGGGAACTCAAGCTGGGCTCTGCAGGCTTGCAGATAGCTGCCTTAAGCCCGGGGTGCGCAGTGCCGCGCTCCCTGGACTTCGGGCTGCAAGCATCTATCCGCAAGCCTGCGGAGCCCGTGGGAGTTCCTGCCGGGCTCCGCAGGCTTGCGGATAGCTTCCTGAAGCCTGGAGAGCGAGAGGGGTCGGTGTGCACCAACCCCTCTCACTCTCCAGGCTTCAGCGAAAGCCTGCATTTGCCCCATAGGATGCACACACATTTCCCCTTCATTTTTGGAGGGGGAAAAGTGCGTCCTATAGGGCGAAAAATACGGTAATTAACTTGGAGAGGAAAGTAGGAGAATTAAGAGAATGTGACCGTAGATTAAACCTAAGTTTAATTCTTTGCTAGTACGGAGAAGAGACAATCAGTTGGTGTTGAACAAAGCCTAAAACTGTCAACAGGTGGTTAAGAGGAAATAGTTCTACTTGGTTGTCATCCCTATATTATTTTTGGCTCATCTGAATATTAAAAATAGCCTGTCCCTACTTGTGCGGAGGAAAGATTGATGACAGACTTGGTGGATGTAATGGAAAATATTTTTTTTCCAGCTGTTGCTTTGCCAGTGCCAGTGGTGTCAAGACAACAATAATAGCCCTGCCACATTGCTACATATTCCATGGATGTTTCATAAATATAGCTACACATATTGAGGACATGTGGTTTTTAACAGAAGAAATTAATTTTATATCAAGTAATCATCAGTGGATGTCTTCTTGTGTCAGATACAGATATGTGCATATGGTATAAGAGAATTCTGAGTTTTAAAAGTTGGCAAGGAATGAAATAATTTCTATAGCTTTAAAAATGTCCAACTTGCAAGGTGGTCAAATGACCTGGATGGAGTCATGTTGAAAATCTCAATAATTCATATTTTTTAACACTATTTTCTAGCTCCTCCTCCTCTTTTCTTTCTTCCTTGTAGTCCATGTTACTTCTCTAGGTCTCATTGATCAGTTTCACGTTTGGAATCTTATTGAAAACTGAGCTTGACATTTCTGAAGCCTCAGTGTTGTGACTAGCCTTAACAGTGGTACCTCAGGTTAAGTACTTAATTCGTCCTGGAGGTCCATACTTAACCTGAAACTGTTCTTAACCTGAAGCACCACTTTAGCTAATGGGGGCTCCTGCTGTTGCCGCACCACCGGAGCACAATTTCTGTTTTCATCCTGAAGCAAAGTACTTAACCCGAGGTACTATTTCTGGGTTAGCGTCTGTAACCTGAAGCGTATGTAACCTAAGGTACCACTGTACATACGTTCCCAGTAAGTCTCATTGACCTCATAAGTTTTTACTTTCAGGTTAGTATGTATAGGATTGCAGTCTGACAAAGCACTCCTAATCTCCAGATTTGCTGGCTGAAGGGGGTTAGGATGGAGCAGAGATACCTCTCTGCCGACTTTGTCATTGAAAAGGCTTGTCTGCCACAGATATCCCACTGACCATGTCCAAGCTATAGTTTTCTCCAGGTATAGATTTTTCTGTTGGTGGTTCTTTTGCCTTTAGGGGCCAATGTTAGGCCCTGGTGTGATAATGATCTTGAACCTACCAGCTGCTGGCAAGCCTGAAGTGGATGTAACTAATGAGAGACTTTGAAAAATCTGCAGGGGAGAAAAAAAAGTAAGACTTCCCTCCCACATCTCTTGCCTTGGTTGGTAAGTATTATTGCTTTTTGAAAAAGGCAACACACTCCTGTTTTTAGTGGTCATTTATGCATACTAGCAAAAGGCAATATGATTTTAAAAGTGGCATGATTGTACAAATTAATTAAAATAGTAAAAATCAAAACAAATAAGGCTGCAATCTTATGTACACTTATTTTGGAATAAGTCCCATTGGATTTAGTGGGGCATACTTCTAAGTAGACATCCCAGAAGATTGCACTGTAACATTTTTAGAATAAAGAAGGAATTGCTTCCTGGCCTGAATCCACACAGCCCTGGGAATGGGAGCCCTGATTTACCATACTTTTCCATGTATAAGACTAGGATAGTGCATATGCCCATTTTCTAAATTTGGGGTCCCCAAAAATAGGGGCATCTCATACATGGCGTCTTACACACGGAAAAATATGGTACTTCAGTGTTAGACTGACTATCTGATAGGCTTTGGACAAGAGGTTATATTTAAATTAACTAGTTTTTATATAGAACTTTTGAGCATTCAAAGCACCTTTTTTATTTATATTTCACCATGTGTGGAATTCTTAACCAATAAGGTAGGTCGCACAGATGATTATGAGGCACTTAACACATTGCATCAAATTATGCCTCTTCTTAGACCACCATTCAGCACCCAGGACAATTAACAGTCCAAATAAACATAAGCAATCAGAGTCATTATGGAGCCTGCTGTGGTAATGGTGTGTGAAAGAAATAATATAATTTTGATTAGTAAAAATAAAGTGAAGGTCAATTTTCTAAATATTTCTCTTTTCTATTAACAAAATGCAAGGAAAAGGTTAAATACTAAGGCCCCCAAGATGATAGCCTTTTCCAGGCCAAGTACAGTTGTACCTCGGGTTCCATACGCTTCAGGTTCCATACGCTTCAGGTTACAGACGCCGCTAACCCAGAAATAGTACCTCGGGTTAAGAACTTTGCTTCAGGATGAGAACAGAAATTGTTCTCTGGCAGCGTGGCGGCATCAGGAGGGCCCATTAGCTAAAGTGGTGCTTCAGGTTAAGAACAGTTTCAGGTTAAGAACAGACCTCCAGAACGAATTACGTACTTAACCCGAGGTACCACTGTACTGCATTAACCCATGGCCAACCCTCAAAGGGTCATATGTCAAAGTGGGTGTGGCTAAAGTGTAAAAAGAGGGTGTAGCCATTCAAGGACTAATTTGGGGAAACCATTTGGCCCCACCGAAGTACTGCAGAGGATTTGTGCAAATGAGCATTAAAAAATTGGGGGGGGGGATTTGTGAAGCCTTGTGGACCTGCAATTTTTTCCCCATTTTAAAATTTTATTAAATCAAATTTAATACAATCACCACAAAAATAATAAACACAACATTACGATTGTAACATACTCTTACATAATCTTAGGGCATTAATGGCCAATATAGTCTCTCCACAAACATGTTTGCAAAACTGGTGGGAGAAATTGCTACTTCCCTCATGAAAAGAAGGGGGGGTCATCAAAGTTGTCTCTCTTTATAACACTGTTTGCTACTCTTCTAAGCCCAGATAATCGCTCTGAAATAGCCATGTCCTAGATATTGTTGTTCCATACCTCAAGAGGTAGCTCAGCCTTGGATTTCCAAAAATAGGCTATCACTAAACTTGCAAATAACTTGTTGGCATCAGAGTGAAGGTGCCTAAAGTAGCTTGTTCTCACTCTGTCCTGCAACAGAAACTGAATGTTTCCACTGACCAATCTGAATGAGGATAATGTGACATCAGACCTGTCTCCTTCCGTGTATCCTCAAGTTCGCTTCATCCCAGGAGCTGGCAGAAGCTGCAGAGGAGCAGCTAGTTGACCTGGAGAAAAGTCAGTTTAGACCAACGTCGGCCTTCTGATCATCCCACTGAGAGAATGAGGTTTTGGTGGGTCCACATCCACTGGGCCTTGCATCACTTCCTATTCAAGTGATTGACAGCATAGCTCATCACCCCAAGTTCTGTTGGTGGATCTAGCAGGTTTTGGTACAAGGAGTGGGGATTGGTCCCTCAGATAGCCTTTCTGGGGCCTGCTTTTTTCTCCTCAGCCATGGTCTGAGGCTTGGTCCCAGGCCTTACCTCAGGTTTTGGTGGGAGAGAGTGCACAATGTCTACTTTAGTGGTTTGTTGGGATCTCAGGGCTCCTCAGTGACTCCAGCCTCTCCTGCATAGGTTCATTCCTGCTCCTCTAGGGGGCAGGAAACTGCCTTCTTTTCCCCCTCCTCTCCTGGGTTTAGTGATGCAGCATCTGTGGCAGAGTTCAGGGGCACTCTTGCCTTCACAGGCATTGGATCATCTCTGGGCAGCTGGAAGAGGAAGTCTTGATGCCACCAACATGTCAGGCCAGAAGGGAGGGGGCCAGTGCTGCTCAGAGGCCCCAAGGCAAACTGATTCCTCCACAGGGTGGCAGTGCCAGGCAAGGGCTGCAAAGCAGGTGACAAGTTTGTGTGAAAGCTTATATTTGCACTAGGGTGGATCCAGATCTCTGACACTGCTGCGGGAGGTAACACATCTGTTCAACTGGGCGGAGAACCACCTTGCATCTATCACTGTGGAACATGTATCAGGTGCTTCAAATACCAGGGTAGATTGGCTGTGTCTCTCCAGGACACATCTTAAGCAGAATTTGCCCATCTGCCCATGGTGTTAGAACAGATGGTGTTACACTTGAGTCAGCCCTGTATGGACCTATTCATGACTCAGCAGAATGCCAGTGTGAATAGTGCATAAGGAACACTGCGTTTTTTACCCGCATTCAATGATCCTGAAGTTGGACCCTATGTTTGTTCCTAAGGTTAACTCAAGTTTTGATAGGAACTAGGATGTCATGTTGCCTGCTTTCTGCCTCCACCCTAGATTGGACAAGGAGAGGGAGAGGCACTCTCTTGGACTTAAGACGAGCACACTGCATGTCTATCTAAAGGGAATGGAATCCTTCCACTTGTGTGATTCCCTGTTTCTCTCCTTCCAGCCCCAAACCATGGGAAAGAAGGTTTCAACTGCTACACTTTCCAGATGGCTGAGAGGATGCATTTCCAAGTGTTGTGAGGTTTCTGTTCTGACTTGTCTGCTGGGGTCACTGCTCTCTCTACTAGGAGTACCTCTATTTTGGCTGCCTTCAGCATCTCTGGGGGATATTTGTAGGGAAGCCGTCTGGTCTTCTTTGTCTACCTTTGTGAGACATTACAGGATTGATATCTGTGCGTCTGCCAAAGCTTCTTTTGGTTGGCAAGGACTACAGCCAGTGGTTCTCCAGTAGGGATAGGAGGTCCATAGCTGGTCCCGCCTCGCTGAGTAGCTGTGGTACATCCCATTGGATGATCCCCTCCACCCAGCAGGAAAATGTGACATTGGATCAACTGTGAAGGTTCATTTTCTGCAGGGGATGGAGGAATACTACCTGTCGTAAGCTAGTTTTGGTTATTGGCTGTAAGTTGGACAAATCTTTTTTATATGTGGGTTTCTTTGGGGTTTTTGTTTTGTTTTGCTTTGCTTTTTACTGGATGATGTTCTTCCTCAATAGTTGCAGTTCTTGCATTTTGTTCAGCTGGCATTTTGTATCCATGGGATGCACTGCTTTTCTCTGAGATTAACATGATATTTTCTTCTGAATTGGATTATCTTGTCAGCTGGAGGTGTTGTCCACCCACAGTGAGGTAAGATTTGTCTAATTTGCATATTCCTGCCTGTGGAACAAGTGGGAGGGAAAACCCATCCAAGGATCCCCTCCATCCCCTGCAGAAAATGGACCTTCATGGAGGTCCAACGTCACATTATCCTCATTCAAATTGGTCAGTTGAAACATTCCATTTCTGTTTCAGGGCTGGCCCTGCCATTAGGCAGCGTGTGAGACAAGCCACTTTAGGCAGCTGATTTTGGGTGCCATGAAAGGGCAGCAAATTGCTAGCTATTTAATTTATTACTGCAATTTTTCTCCCAGGGTGCAGAGATTGTGGAATCTTTTTAAAGTTCCAGAACAACTGATTAGTTTTAGGTAGTTGTTATTCTGTCCCAAGACTTCAAAATGTCTTGTGCAGGTCCTGTTCTGGATTTCATATGTTAGATTATAACTACGGCATCACCACCACATCTGTAAAGACACTGTTTCAATCAAGAGAAAATAATTACTTTAAAAATCAAGAATACTTTACTGATACTAGATCTGTGGTATGTTGTTAGATCTTTGGTATGTTCTAATGCTATACAACTTCAGGGTTTAGATACTTGAGTATGTGTTTAGCTATGATAGCTAAAACTTGGAGCTGAAGAATTCTGTTGATAAATGTTTTGTATTGAACCATACTGGGTGGAGTATTGTGTGTAATATTTTGAGACTTGTTTAACCAGTGTGGTGAATGTTGATTACTGACTCGGTGCCAGAGACTGAAACTGCATAGATATATACTTTTATATTTCTTCAAAGTTTTTGAAAGATGTTTAACTGACTGTTGTTTTACAATAATTGTATTACTGTAGCAAGTTCTGTGTAATTCTTACTTACTGAATAAAATATCATTTGGAAAACTAGCTTATAATTAGGATGGCAAATACTGACTGTAAATTCAAGGAAGATAAAACATGAGACCCAGGAAAACATTCATAGCCTGCATTTGTGTTTTATCTGTAGTGTGCACAGTACAAGGATTCCCCCTACCCCCCCATATCATGCATTAGTAGGCTTTAGACTAATAGCTGATGTCAACTGCACATCTTATTATATCTTCTTCTAGCCTATTTGTGGGAAATGCCTATGGTATAAACAAAAATAGGGACTGAATTACAGCTACTTTCTTACTGAAACATTTTGTAATAAGACGCTGCCTATCTATAAGCAGTTATTGGTACCATAATCTTCAAAGTGGAAATAACATTGATATAACATTGTTAGGAAGCTCTTCTTCACTGTATACAAGCAGAGTGCTACTTCCTTACTTCCAGTCATTTATTTGGCTTGGTGATAATTGTGAGGCTGGTCCCATTGTAGGAGTACAGTCATGTACTGTGCTTGTAGTTAGACAGGAAGGAGGTTGAGCATGAGACACCAAATTGCTATGATGTCTATTTTTTCACTCTGAGGGAATACTTCTAGTCACCCTTTGGACTATTGCATACAGTTCTTTGGTTAACAGCTGTGATTAGTAAAGGTTAAACAATGGAAAAAGTTGGATTTCCGTTCTCCCTTGCTACTGGCAACTGCCAAGAAACAGAACTCAGGTATTTGCATTTATTTTATACAATATGTTTATAATTCATGAGTAGCAATTTTTCAAGGTAGTAGGAAAAAACTGTTCCCCCCCCCCCCTTAGAAATCCGTATCTTTTGTGGATCACTAAGACACAGGTGACATAAACCATGTTGAAGTGCTTCACCTTTCTCTGCTTTCAAAGGCAGCTTTACCCATAGGGCAGGGGCAAAGGTCTAGAAGTTAGGCCTCTAGTTTAGAATTCTAATACTGTCTCTATATTTACTTCAGCTTTACTTTTGACATATAGTCTATATTTGTATCATAGGTTTCTCTGAACCAGTATGATGTTGTAAAGTGGTGTGTCCTGTTGGGGTCTAAATTAGGCACAAAAAGATATTATGAATTGATTAGTGCTTTGCTTTGCTTTGCTTTGCTTTGCTTTGCTTTGCTTTGCTTTGCTTTGCTTTGCTTTGCTTTGCTTGTGAAGAAAATGTGAGGTGTGGAAACACAGGTGGATCAAGCTAATGTTTTAATTGAAATAGTTCTTGTATTGCAAAAAGAAGCAGGATGACTAAAAATAGATGATTAAGTCCCCCCCCCATCTGTTTAAAAATGTGTAAAATTGTAAATACATAGTTGTTCTTAAAAAAAAAATACTAGATCAGTATTAAATATAGGCATGACAGTCCTATTGTTAGTCTGCCATCCTCGGATCATAAATCAATTGGTCATAGCACTTACATTGGAAGGGCTAAAAAGTTAGTGCTCTGGGGCTTGCCAGAAAGCATTTGGAATCTAAAGGAAACATGAGAGCCAGTGTGTGGTGGTAGTTATAGTGCTGGACCAAAACCTGGGAGATCATAGTTCAAATCCCCACTCAGCCATGAAGCTCACAGGGTGACCTTGGGCCAGTCACTGCCGCTCAACCTAACCTATTGCACAGGGTTGTTGTGGGGATTAAATGAAGTGGGAAAGAATCATGTCCGCCAGCTTGAGCTCCTTGGAGAAAGAAGCGGGATATAAATGCAAATAGCTCTCTAGGTTTCCTGTCACATCCCCAAACCACCAGAAAATTTTGCCACACTTCTGAGCATGTCTAAACCTCCCCTTCCCCCTTTCTTCCCTCAACCACGTCTGCCCTTCAAGTTTGAGCCTGGCGAGAAGTGGCTGAAAGGCCTTTGGATTTCATGCATCCCTTATTTTAGGATTGCAGCCCTGGAGTTGTAGTTTGTACTAGTCCAACTCAGAGTAGACCTTTTGAAGCTAATTAACATGTTTAACTTAGGCTCATTAATTTCAGTGAGTTTATTTTGAGTAAAATATAGATACAACCCTTAATCTCTAAACAGAACCATTGCTTCTGCTAGATACATCCAGGTAAAGGAGATTTATCAGATACGAATATTTAGGTGCCTGTGTATAGTAGGTAAAGGGTTTGGTAGGCAGAGTATACTTCATTGTCACCTGATAAAAACAAACTGATCTAGTCTACCCAATTAACTATTAAACCTTGCTTTGACCTATGAGTCATGGGTATTTTATTTTTGTTTGCTACTTTGTTTTGTAAGGGTGGAGCTAGCCCAGGCAGAATGAAGTAGAAAGGAGCAATACTGGAAAGAAGAAAAGACAAAATTGCCCAGTGTGTACATACCTATTCTCCTACATTTAGGCAGCAATCCTATACCTAACTGGTTGGGAGTAAACCCTATTGAACTTACTGGGATTTAATTCTCAGTGGATATGTATAGGACTATGCTGCTAACTTCACTGTTATGGGTGCTGGTTTTAATAGAGAGACCATATGGGATTTTTAAAAACAAATTTCATTTCATAGGTTTAAAAAAGGAAAACATACATATGATGAACAGATACAAGGTGTGGTTATAAGCATGAAGCAGCAGTATAAATAACACTGTCAATTGTCAATAAAGATGAGGGTGAGAGTATTCTTTGTTTCTTCCTATATGTATCTTTCATTTCTGTGAAACATTTTTTAAAAGATGGCTTTAGTATTATAATTTGCACAATTATTTAAGAAATACTTGAAGAAATGTTAGTAGGAAACGTAAAATGAATTAACCTTTTTCTTGATTTGAATCAGCTTTTGTTTCTTCGAACATTCTCCTTGTATTGCTAATACTAGAATTTGGGTTTGAATTTGGGAAATACAAACTAAAGAGATGCAGCAAAATCAAATTAAAATCTAGGATGTCAAGCAAAGATAGGCTGGGAAGTCTTCATATGACAGGACGTGACTAGAGATGTTCTATGGTTGTAATAGATGCTTACTATTGTATTAGATGTTGTACTAGATGTTTAAAAGAAGTGATCAGAAAAACTAGAAAGAAACAAATGTATGTAATGGGAAAATGCAATTATTATTATTTTATTAAAAAGAAATGTTTTCCCTTTCGTTTTAGCACTGCATCGCTGCTGATGAGGTGCTCTGAAGTCCTGACTTTGGGACTCCAAAACCCAGCCCGAACTAAGCACTTTTCAGTGCATTAGAGTTTCTTGCAGGGGAACAATGCTTGGGAGGTCACCTTCTTAGTGTGGCATTTAGTGCTGGGCTTCTTTAAAGAATACCTCTAGGCAGGAGAAGCCACTTTTGTCTCCCAGTGCTGTCATATGGAAGCATTTGCAGCCTAAGCAAACAACAACTTTCTGACCCCAAACATTGGGGGTCAGAGTTGAGGGCAAAGTCAAAGTTTTCCCAAGTCTCTCTCCCCCCACCCCATTCTTGGAGAGAGGAGATGGAGTTGCTTGCTTTGGCTGTGCATTCCTGTTTTCAGGAGGGTATAGGCACTTACAGCCAAACTGATCTTTTTGCAAGCAGCTCCACACTGCTCCTTTCAATTTCTGATTTTGGAAGTTGAAAGGGGCTGCAGGCGCTGCTTCGAAAAGCAGCACAGGGAAGAAGATGCAGTTTCTACTTTCCCCTCCTTGAGTCAGAAGCACTCCCACTGCCTATCAGCTGATGGATCCTGATTGTCTGATGTAGTGTGTGTGAGTGTGGCTTCCCTACTGTGGCTTAGCAGTTGTAGACGCAAGGGTGGCGAATCTCCAGCCTGAGGGTCAATCTTGGTCAGCTAGGGGAGCCAAGATGACCTACAAGACCATATCTGCCTAAATCACAGCCACCTGTCCATCAGCTGATGGCGCTGGTAAATGCCATAAGATTCCAGGGTGGGCTACAATATTAGAGTCTTCAATTATTTTTTAAAAATAAAACCATTAGAATTACATAAGACAGTTTCAAATGGTACAGAACAGTATAAATTCAGCAAAAGAGGTCGGTTCCACAAAAGAAAATACTTTAGGCTGGCAGAGGCCTGAGTAAAGTGATGCCGTGCAAGCTGTACAGTGAAGATGCTAGGTGGTAGTAAAGAATTAATCACATTAAATAATCATGCCACATTATTACAGTGGTTAGAGTGTCGTTTGACTGGCACCTGGGAGACCAGGATTCAGATCCCCACACAGCCCCACAAAGTTCACTGGGTGGCTTTGCACCAGTCACAGCCTCACAACCTAATCTACTTCACAGGGTTGTTGTGAGGATAAAATGGAAAGGAGGAGAAGTATGTATGCCACTTTGAGCTGCTGGGATTAAAGCTGGGATATGAATGTAATAATGCACGGGGAGAAATATTGATTGATTGGTCGCCTTTTCTTTTCTTTTCTTATGCTTCTGTATATCTGGAGAATCCTACAAGTATACAGAAGCCACCACTTAGTGACCCTCTTTTTCTGCCAAACTGAAAGGCACTAGATGATCCAAATTCTGTGTGAGAAGAGGATGATTAAATATCTCTGCTTAATTTTAAAGCAGGATATTCAGTGATGCTGCTTTTCTCTTTATTTCCAGACAGTGTCTTCAGTGAATCATGAAATATTTGCAAGAATGTTTATTCTGTTTGTTTCCCCCCCTAATATAGTATGATGCTGGCTATTATGTAACTTTTAAGATTGTCAACTTTAATTCCCCGTCTGTTACTGCCCCCCCCCCTGTACTTTATATGCTTCACTGCCAAATAAGGCAGCTTGCCAGGAAACTGTGACTCCTGAAGAAGCATGGAAAGTTAAGGGTAAAAAATGCTATAGCCAGAGAAACTCTATTCCAAATGGACTTGTGTAGAACAGTGATATCCAGTGACTTGTTAAATTAGCCACGGATGTTTATTATGTAACACTGGCTAAGGAGATATGTGGTACCCTCAGTCTTGTTTCAGACTTCGTGCTTCAAGTCAGACTGATGCAAAATTATGTATAGATGAAGAAAATTAGGTAATGTGATTAGGCAAGTTTCTGAATTGGACAGCTACGCATTTTACAAGAGGAGCATCCAAGTGAGATGAGGTAAGATTACTGGTGCAGAAATAGGATAGCGTGAGCTTGGATGTTAAGAGTTTGCTATACAAATATTCATTTTTTCAAATTTCTTTTTAGTGATGCTAATTGCTTTTTCAGTGCTTGGTTTTGGGAGGAAAAATATCTTAGAATGTAAGTAATAGATAGCTCTCCCTTTTTATATGTATTTGCCTGCTTCCTTTTTACATCTGTTCTCTCAGTTCTGTGTGAATGAAAGGTTAGATTAATTATCCACATCATATTAGCAGTCTGAATGGAGCATCCAAGCAAAGCCTTAAGACGTAACGGTGCATGCTTATACTTATACTTGTATACCACCATTTTCTTAGCAATGCTGAAGACATAAATTCAGAATGTACTGAATTTATCCATTCATCAGATATTAGAAATAATAGTAATTTGTTGCCTTGCAGCTCACTCTAAGCAGAGTATTAGACTCTTAATTTCAGGGTCGTGGGTTTGAGCCCCACATTGGGCAAAAGATTCCTGCATTCCAGGCTGTTGGACTAGATGACCCTCTTGGTCCTTTCCAACTCTGCAATTCTATGATTCTTCAATTTGTCAACTTTCCCTTAGTAAAGGATTTAAATTGTTGATGGCATTATGCGCAGCATTCCTATGTGCAGCCTGAAATTAAATCTGTATTTTGAAGTATGCAGCTAGGTAAATTCAATCTCCCCTTTTAGATATTAAAGACCTTTTAACATAAAGGGCATTGGCGGTTGTAATTTTGGTTTCTGGATTTTTTAGAGAGGATAAAAGTGACAGAACTACTACATTGAGTAGGCATCTAGCTGGTTGTCCAAGGGACAGCAGAGCACGAGGGAGAGGGACAAAAGCTCTACCTTCCAGCTACCCCATACTTGCTGTTTTCAGATAATTCATAGTTGAAAGTCCTAGACTGATACACTGCTTACTCGAGATGGGGTACAAATGTGCTGTGATGTTGTGCACAGGTGAGTGGTGAGCCTGTCAGCATCTCTGTTGATAGTCCATGGTTCACTAATTGTCTACTGTTGAATTGTATGCACGAAAATACTTGGTGTAACCATATTCACAATCAAATATACCTGACTTTGTAGTTTTCTCTTTAACAAGTTAAGTTGAAGAGCAGCACTTGTTTGCAGGATCAAATCTCCTTCCTCCTCCTCTGTTGTGCCGTAAATCTTGGCTTGTTCTGAATCTGGATATCATCCAGATGTCATTAGGGTATGAGACGAAGAGGAAAGTCAAGAGCAAACCATGGATCAGAGCCATGAAATTAGAGATGCATTGCCAAAGAGCAGTTTTTAGAGTCCAATCAAATACAAGGACAGGTAGAAACACATGAAGACATTCTGAGGGAGACTGGTAGGAATGCACGAAGGCAGATGAAAACAAATGAGTTGTGATGTTAGGGACAGCACACAGTGTTGTTGGCAGAACAGATGTCTGGAGGAGGAAAAGGAAGAGCAGATAGTGGAATTTCTTTAACAAAAAAATTCCTAGCTTTGGCATGGTCACGTAGTGAAAGCCCTGGCTTCAGACCCAGGAAGGATTGGGTTTAAGTGAGGAGATATGGTATCTGACAGATTTTCTCTTTATCTTGCATATATCATTCACACATTCTTGGAATGTTCAAGTGAAATAGTATTTTGACTATAAAATTGGAAACAAATTCATTTGTATATGTTGGTTAGGCTACAGTGAGGTTGCAAAGGGTCCCCCCCCCCCCAGTAAGTTCTTCAGTGATATATTAATACAGGGTTAGGTTTTGTGAGTAATTGTAATTTTTAACAGTTTCATAGTTAACTTCAGTTAGAAGGCAAATGTCTATGTAATGCCCTTTTAATATCCCACCACCTGCTTTTTCTTTTATCACTAGAGAGCTTTACAGAGTAGTTAATACTTTTTGTTTTTATGTTTATGTTCCAATTTAGCATGGTTGACTTTGTTAGTGGTGATGGACTCTCCTTCGTTGCAGTTTTTAAGCAGAGGTTGGATGGCCATCTGTCATGGATGGTTTAGTTGAGATTCCTGACTTGGGCTAGATGACCCTCGGGGTTCCTTCCAATTCTACAATTATATTATTCTATAGTATGTCATATAATGTAAATACAAAATTCTGGTGTAGTTAGGAAACCAGTAGGTAAAACTACAATGGATAGCATCTAGCAGTGTTTAATAATTTGTTTTCTGTAGCAGATCAACAGCTCAGTTCTATGCATGTTTACTCATAGTTTTATTTTTTTTAATGTCTCTGTTTTAATTGGGTTTTTAAAGTTTTGAATAGCTTTTATTGTTTTATATTGTATTTTCATTGTCGTTTAATTTGTTTTCTGATGTATGCAGAAAACATACGGGATGACTATATAAATGGATTCTTTTTTTAAAAATTACTCTGACATAAGTATACAGAACCTAATGGCATTTGCTCCCAAGTAAATGGCCACACTGGACTGTCTGCCATGCTTCCCCACCTCCTCAGGGCCATTTGCTACCAGCTATCTTGTGGGTAGGATTTTAGGAGAAAGAGGGAAACAAATTCTGATATCAGAAGGTTTCCCCTCTGCCCCCAATAGGGTTATCTACCACCAACTGCTCTGTGGGTAGGGTCCTGATGGCTTGAGGTCCAGTGCAGAGGGCCTTCTGGTGGTTTCCTCACTGCCAAGTTACAGGGAACCCAGGTAGAGGGCCTTCTCGGTAGTGGCACCCTCCCTGTGGAATGCCCTCCCACCAGATGTCAAAGAGAACAACAACTACCAGACTTTTAGAAGACATCTGAAGGCAGCCCTGTTTTAATGTTCGATGGACTACTGTATTTTAATATTTTGTTGGAAGCCGCCCAGAGTGCCTGGGGAAACCCAGCCATAATATATTATTATTGTTATGTTTTGATATAGATTGTGGTGATTTTATTAATGTATCTTGCTTTTACTTGTAATCCTTGGAAGGATTTGGCATCCTGAAAGGTGGGATATAAATAATAACAACAACAACAACTTGTCAAGTCATGTGGTCCATTGACAAACTCCTTAGCAATCCTTGGACACTTTAGGAACTTAATTATTACATAGGCTCCCTTCAGATTTCATGTCAAAAATGTTTACCATTGGGTTTCTTACTTTCCTTTTACAGGGTTTTTGTGAACAGAAGTCTAGCCATGGAAAAAATAAAGTGCTTTGGATTTGATATGGATTATACATTAGCCGGTGAGTGTATATGATGAATATGTATATTATCTATAATTGAACCTCACATCTACAGGAAGCAGAAATAGATTGGTATTCCTCATGGTAGCAGGTGTTTTTCTCAGTAGCATTCATTTTAGAGTAGGGAAGAGCTGAGTAGCACACAGATGCTGGGGACATGTTGCTGTCCTGATAGTTTTGACAAACATCTGGAGAAAAGTTGGCTTGTCTTTGCCATAAGGCACATAGAAGCGTCCATTAAGGGAGGTGTGTTGCCCATTTTTGCGAAAGTCTGTTCACTTTAATTGATGAACCCTGCCACTATAGATAAATGAAGTCCCTTAGGGCTGCCATCCTTTATATACATACCTGGCAGTAAGCCCCCCACAATACAGTGGGAGTTACTTCTGAATATATGTGTATAGGATTGCGCTATAAATATCTTTAAAGTATTTCCTCCTAAAGCTTAATCATATTTTCTTTTTCCTTTGTTCTGGGTAGTGTTGCTTCCCCTTGTTCCCAAATTTGCAATATTGGTGTAGTTTTCCCCCTCCCTCCAGATTAAGTTTACCTAAGGTCTCATTATAATCCATTAAACATTTTAAAGATATGTCTTTTTTCCTTTCAGTTGATACCACTAAATTATTGCTCCACTCTCTTAATGTTTGCTATTGAATACTGCAGTTTCTTTGTTTCTTCTTTCAAGCCACTTTTGCCTGTGTTCCATGCCTTCTGTGTGTCACTTCAGTAATCGAATTTATTTACAATGTTTATTTCACTGGCTTCCTCTAGCTGTAGCTAACCTTTTTTGGGCTGAGGATCGCATTGAGACTGCATGTCAACATGGATGAGACCAAAGTGTAGAGCTGGGTGTGGTGAGAACTACAGTTCTCAAGGCTATCTTCCCAAAGACACTCCCATTCTACACTATTTTAAATCATTTTTAATCATTATTTATTGATCATTAAATTTAGTAATAAAAATTAAAAGACAAGTTGTGGGGATCTTGGAGGGTCACAAATGTATTGCATCACAGAATCACAGCAGAGGAACCTTGGAAACAGTTGGTAAAATGTTTAATTTTTCTAAAGGGACAAATGGTGAGCAGGGGCTTGGAACACAAAGATGTTGGTATTACAGCCCTTGCAGAAGCAGTCAGCAAACTAAAAACAATAATGATTATAAAAAGGGCATATTTAGGGCAGTCCTTAGAGGGTGATAAAAAAACCCTTTTGGTATCACAGTGGGTGTCAAATAAATTAACTTTTCCAAGACAAGCAGCAGTTTCAGACCTCCTCTTTCTGCAGGAATGCTTATCTCTAGGCCTGAAGCCCAACACCTTGCATTGTCAGACCTTGACACTTCCATCTATTGTCTCCAAAGACCCAGATCGACATTGTCTACTCACCCATTCCATTCCTTCCACATTTTCCTTCAAGCCCCGCCAGTGCAACATAGGTTCCTCATCTGGGGTTTGCATACCACTCTATTGGCTCTACAATGACCTCCTTTTCATCCGCTCAAGTTGGTCCTGCTAGGCTTACTATCCTTTAAAGTCGTGTTCCTTGTAGCCATTACCTCTGCCAGATGCATTTCAGAACCACAGGCACTGTCAGTCATGTATGATTTTTTTTTTTTAAAGGCAACCTTTCCTAGTTTTTTGCTGGCTTTAAATAACCTAGGAAAGCTGGTCTGCCATGAGCAAAACAAAACTAAAAAACTAAAAAACCTAAGCTGATGCTTCGACTGGCTAGATTTGTATTCTGTAGAATATATGTAATAGTGGAGTATTCTTTTTACCCCTTCTCCAAAATTGGAGCTTAGACTAATTTACTGTGGCTCCTCAAGCTTCTCTGATAGGGTAGCACTGAAAACTAGCTTCCTACACCTAGAAGTTAGCTTCTAAGCTTCCTACACCTAGAAGTTAGCTTCTAAGTTATTACAGGATTTGGCTGCTAGCACACAGGGCCTTTAGTAATCTGAGCTGTTGCTTTAATTAAATAAATGGATATTGCTTTCTTATGCTTTTCCTTAACACATTTTTAGCTGGGGCAGAGATACTTTATCAACTAGGGCTCCCTGTAGCTCATAGGTGGCAACTTCATATTTCTATGGGTGAGATCTAGCATTGCATGAACAGCTTCTTCCAGTACAATGGGTCTTCTTCAAGCTCCCCAAATCTCCTCTGCAGATTTGAGGCACCCTCTGGAACAGTTTTGGGAGGCATGTGTGGACTGCAATATGGAGGAGAGAAACGGGAAGAGCCATTTTGCTATTGGAGTTCCTTTTGCACAAGTGGGCAGACATTCTGGGATCTTATCCCAGGAACCTGGCAAATCAGGCCTCTGGATTTTTTAAAAAAATATCTAACTAATGTTCTGTACTTGGGCATATTAGCCAAAAACAATAATTCTGTACCAGAGGATATTTCTACAAATACGTAATAACTTTTGTTTTATTACATGGTAGTACTTTCATTGAAAGATTCTGAGTACAATGGTACCTCAGGTTACAGATGCTTCGGGTTACAAACTCCACTAACCAGGAAGTGGTTGCTCCAGGTTAAGAACTTTGCCCCAGGATAAGAACGGAAATCGCTTGCCAGTGGCATAGCGGCAGCAGGAGGCCCCATTAGCAAAAGCACGCTTCAGGTTAAGAACAGACCTCTGGAATGAATTAAGTTCTTAACCTGAGGTACCACTGTACTTCTGTTTATGGTATCTTCTGTTCTGCAAGTATATTCTGTTAATGTGTCGAGGGCTGACTATACAGTTGTTCAAAGTCCATCAGGAAAAATGTTAATTAAAATAGTTTAGCATTCTGGCTTCCTAAATACATTCTCTTTATGACAGAAAAGCATCTAAGCCTGCATACTTCATAACTACTTATATTCCCTTGTTCTGTATTGCTATATTGTGCTTTGTTACATGTGTTTAGAGATTTACTCCTTCGTAGGGAAAGTTATTTAGGATGAGTGATTTGCATGAGTGATTTGCAGTTCTTCCCCAGCCAATGTTTTTGTTTTTCACCAAATGCAGCTGCAGTCTATAGAGGAAGATGAATATGAGGACTTAGACATTTTCACCTGGGTGCTTTTCCATTAAATGTCTCTTGTACTAGAGACAACCGAGTGTGCAAAATTGGTCTGGGAAGAAGGGTTTAGCTATCCCGTCCACTATTCTTCCAACTGACATTGGAACCTTCAATAGCAGCATTTCATTATAAGACACACCAAAACAATCCAGGACATTTCTACTTCTAATGTTTTATTTGGTGCTTTAATACTGACAAACGAGAAAGGGATGTATATCAGTGAATTAATGTAAAAAGGATTTTTTTTTGTAACTTCAACATTGTCAATATGAAAATATGTAACTACCATGGGTGGGTTCATTTGGGAAGGTGTCCTTGTACATTAATTGCTCTCGTCACTTTGGATGGCAACTAGTTGCTGAAGTGTAACTCATTTGGAAGTCATATAAACACACAAGTGGGTAATTTAAAATTTAATCATTGTGTTATATTAGCTAGCTTCATGTTTCAGATGCTTTGCCTTGTGTTTAATTTTGTTAGCCTACATCACTGGGTTAGTGATGTTGCTGTGTAAATTTCAGTTTGCCAGCATTGTAGTAATAGCAGAGAGTTAAGTTGGAAATGGTGTTTCGATCTTGGTTAGTTTCTGCTTCTTAATGAAGAGCTGGATCATAGAGGAGAATTAACTTTTAGACAGATGCAGGCAGGGCATTGTATTTAAGTTTATACATTATGGCACCAGTAGGATTTACTCATGAGGATTTACTTTTGAGTAAGGTTGCGTGGAAGCATACTTATTAGTTAGCTAATCTAGAAATATGTTAATATTTCCTCTCCTTCTACCCACAAGTTTATTCCATTAGCTTTAGGAAACAACTGTCTCAGATTCACCATGATATTCATTAGATAACCTTACATTAGTCACTTGATGAGCATATGTCACAGTGTTGTAGTGAGGGGGGAAATGGACTCTGCTCCATAAGCAACTTGGATGAAGGTGAGATACAGGCATGACTGATAAATACAATGTTTCCTTGTCACTCTGGACAACCTGATAAATTTTTGGTTAACCAGAAATTTGATTTCTTTGGAATAATGAACTGATTATAAGAGTTTCTACATATGTTCAAGCAAGTATAGATACAATTTCAAAGGTTTTGTACAGGATTTAATAATTTTGGTACAGGAGGACTTAATAATTTTGAATATCTCATTGCTCATGAGATATTCATATACAATGTATATGTAAACTTTCCAGGATATGGAGCAAATGGAAGATAATTAGTGTGTTTATATTGCTAATAATTCTAATTATTAATTATTAATTCTAATAACAATCTTGTATGGTATGCACAGTATTCTTTATTAAACCATTCTTCCTTCAGAAATCATTTTAGCAGACTTGGCAAATTTGTAATGTAGAAATTATGTGTTTGGCAGTAGATGTAATTTTTTTTAGGAAGCAAAGCTAACTGAACTGTGGAACTCCGCCAGCATTTGGCATAATTTTGTATTTCTCTTGACATCCTGGCTCTGATCCTAAAAAAAGGTAACTTAAGGAAGTTAACAGACAGAAGTTTTCTGTCTCCTATTTCCTGCTACAGCCATCTGAACTTCCTGTGGGTGGCCAGAGACCTTCCTGAACAATGTGGGGTGGGTCATGAGGAGCCAGCAAGGAACCATACCCCACTTTGCTCGGGTATGCCCTCGCCCTCCAGGTAGACTTTTGGGGGGTGCAGGTGTGAAGGCAAAAGGGAGCAGGGGACAAGAAAGTTATTTTCTATGAACACTCTTGTTGACTTGTTTCAGAATCCAAGCCAATGTTTTTTGTGAGACTACCTGGAATATTCAAAAACAGGACAGATCTTTTCTTATCTGACTTTCCAGATAAGCCATGAATGAGCCGAACATTCATAATTTTGTCACTGTTGGAATTAAAATTAATTATATCGCTTATATTGGGGTTTTGATATCTTACAATGTTTTGATTTCTCAAGTGTTTATAGCTATGAGGGTTAGGAGTTGTTGTTGTTTAAACTTGTTGAGATGCATAAGATAGTTGCTCAAAATTTATATACTCCTTGATTGTAAGAAAATCTCCAAGCAGTTTACAGTACACTGCAGTAATCCATCTTGAAGTTACTAGAGCAGAGATTACTATTATACCCTGCTCTCCTAGCTCAGGAATTGCCATGGCTGGCAAACCAACCAGAGCTGAAAATACACTCCATGCTAGCAAAACTACCTGGGCCTCAAGCAATGTTGTTTGATCAAGAGGCAGCCCTAAGCTACATACCTATTTCTTCAGGCAGGGTACAACTCAGTCCAGAACAGACAGCCTTCCCAGTTCCCAAATATAGGAACCACCCAGCAACATTAGCTCCTCTTTTGTCAGCTGTTAGTCTTAGTTTATTTTATTTTCAATGTTGGTGTCAACACATAGTTCACAGTGGAAATTGTTTGCAAAAATGTAAGTATAGATTTTGGTGGGCAAGGGTAAAACAGGAGTCAAACACCGAAGAACACGACAAAATATGCTGTGGAATATGAACTGTCTAAATTTGGAGTCAATTAAGGAGCTTGATCCCTTAATATAGCGGTGCCAAAGAAAAGGAAAGAGTATGTCATCTTGACAGTGTCAAATGTATCAAGTAAAATGTTTTTCTGATCTATTCCAAGTTTAGAAATATTGTCTGTTGTTGCTGTCAGATACCTGAATAGATGCTGGCAATATTTAGTGCTATATTTATAAGATACTTTGTGCCAGGGGAGTAGTGATTCCTTCTTAGCTGTCCTTAAGAAATCAGGAACACTGCCCCACTCACCTTATTCTTTGAGTAATTCCCTGTGGCTGCCTTAATAGCAGTTAAGGAAAATGCTGAGATGAACCATAACCATTTTTATCCTAACCAGCAGTGGCTGCTGGTGCCCACTGAAGCCAATGGAGATGCTTGGAAATGATCTTTGGCGATCACTCGTTGCCAAGTAAGATTGTCTTCCATAAACACAGTTTTAACAGTGGGTTCGTAAGTGACTAGAGAGGCCAATTTTGGATCCACACGTACTTCCACAGTGAGGACATAGGTTTCCAGGCAGGAGTTGATCATGGTGAGGGTTTGCCAAGCGTGCCTTCCTCTTAGTACGTTTCTCCCTTTCATCCTGAGTTCGAGCATCTTCAAAGCCCATGACACCTTTGGTAAAGGCTGTTCTCCAATTGGAGCGCTCACAGGCCAGTGTTTCCCAGTTGTCGGTGCTACATTTTTAAAGATTTGCCTTGAGAACATCTTTAAACCTTTCCATTCTTGAGTTGGGAATAGAGTAGTTGCTTTGAAAGATGGTAATCTGAACAACATGACCAGTCCAACAAAGTTGTTTAAGAATCATTGCTTTGACACTGGTGATCTTTGCTTCTTCCAGTACACTGGCATTAGTTCTCATTGGACCCATCCCCTGCAGCTTCTTTCTTTTTGTATCAGACTTTTAAATTTTCCAAAGTGTGTTATAGTTTTTTGTCCTTGCAACAACTCTGTAAAAGTAGGACACAGTACAGTTTTAGTGGTTTTGCAGAGAAACAGCTGGACATGCTGAACATTGAGGAATGATTCTGATTTGTCTTACTTGGGTTCAGAGGCAATGCCCAGTTTCCTTTGGGGGGGCACACATATGTGTTATGCTAATTTCTCTGCCCTGGTTGGCTGAATTGCTGGATTGCCTTTAAGGCTGCAAACGAAGAAGGGGGAAGGAGCAAAAGTGCCTGAGGGTGTCCTACCAGTTACTAAGTAAATATATTCTACTGCCTTGAGATGGGTTGGAGGGGTCTCCAGAGCACAGCAGTAGTTTTGGCTTGGGATTGGCTGAGCAGTGCAAATGGCGACATAAGTTCAAAACTAAGGAGTGTGGATGGAACAGAAAATGTTTGAGAAAATGTTTATTTCTTTGTGGACATATGGTCAATGGTACATCAAATCTTTTCTGAAGAAGTTGTTAATTTGCTATTTTTAGAAACTGTATTAGTTTACTTGGATGACAGATTTGGATGCATATGTGTTTTTTATGATGCTGCTTAAAAAAAATAGTTCATTGATGGTAGTTTAAGCTGGAAACATGCTTAAAGTTTGTGATGGTGCCCAATGAATTTTGTACTGTCATTAGACAAAAGTGTATGTCTTACTGTTGCTTCTCATTAAATCATTAACTAACAGACTACTAATTTGTGAGACATGGTTTGCTGAGGAATTGGACCTGGACTGAAACTCCAAAAAACTGCAGAAAGCAAGCCTAACAGCAGAAAAAGCAGCAGGATTCTCTTTCCTTAATCTGCTTAATGATCATTGAGCACCTTAAAGTCAGTGGGTGATCTCCAATTGTTGCTCATTGGACTAGTGGAAACATCCCTTCTTGGGAAAGGCAATTTTGACCAATTACCCCTGCCCACTCTAGCCCAATGTAGCTCCAACACCCTCAGCTGGAGAGGTTATCAAATGAAAGATGCCGCATTGTCCAACAAAAGGGCCTTCCTCTCATACAGTAGCTACTAAAAATCTAACATGTTAGATTGCTTCCTCTGCCTGAATCAAAGCAATTACTAGTGATAAGTCTTGTTTATCCAGCTATTTATGCTGGTTATTGTCAAGAAACCTATGGTGCAAGAAATAATAACTTCCCAGATTGGCTATCAAAATTGTGACTGTTGCAGAAGAGACATTTTTACAGGGTATGGATGCTGCTGCAAATTTTGAATTGGTCAGTGGTCTGCAACAGAATATATGTATATTTTTTTCTCATAATCTTTAGAACTCTGTTAAATAGATTTATGGGGGAAAACACATTTTCTTTTCTTTGTATCTTGCCTTCTGTCGTGGCATGGTATATGTGTTTAGCTTCTGTAAGGTGGTGACCTCACGTACACTCAGACTATACTTTGGAATAAATACCTAAATGCATGTGTACTAACATGTGGCAGGTATATAATTAGATTTTTTAGAATCACACAATGGAAAACATGGAGGTGTAAGAATAGCTGAAGGCTCCTTGTAATCTCTGAAGGGCCAGATGTGAGTATAAGACTAGATTATTTCAAACAAAGCAGAACCATCTCTAGAGTTCCCACATCTTGTGCTTGGTTGTGACCTTCCCAACTTTGTTAAGAAATAGTTTCATCATATCATAGCTAATTCTCCAAAGTATTGGAGTATTCAAAAATTGGAGTATTAGAAGTATCCAAAAATTGGAGTATTAGAAGTATTCAAACCCCAACTCAAAGTTGCTTAATCATTGAATTTTATACTTACAGCAGTGTAAGTGTTACCTAGAGATTCTAAGTAAATAATTTATTTACTGACATGGAGATTTATTATGGGAATATTGGAATGTAGTTAATAGTGCAAAAATGTGGTTCAAAATATAGTTTATAGCTGCATTTTAGTTAGTTACAGCATATAATCCATTGCATATTTACCAGAAGTAAGTCCCACTGTGTATCAAGAAGTAATGCCAGATACGCATTTCGCAAGATAGCTCAGTTGGTAGAGCATGAGTCTTTTAATGTCAGGGTTATGGTTTGAGCCCCATGGCATTGCAGGTGGTTGGACTAGATGACCCTCATGGTCTCTTCCAACTCTACAATTCTATGATTCTAATATTGCAGCCCTATTCAGGTCTACTTAGAAGTAGATTCCATTAATTGGTGCTTACTCCCAGTTAGGTGGCATAAGATTGCAAGTGTTGCTCCTTTTCAAGCCATTTGTGCAGATTTGTAGACTTACTAGCTCAACTGAATCATACCCCATGAGACACGAATCTCATATCTATCTTTCCTGCCTTTACAGTAACATGGATATTTGCCCATTAACAGACCAATCCTTTCTTTTAGAGGTTAAAGAATATGCCTTATAATATACATGACCCCATACCCACATTACATGTTCAGGACTCTGGATGGATTATGTGGATGTGAGCCTGTTGCCTCCCCTTCACACTTTACCACCTTGGGGTTCCCAATGTGTAGACCTAAATCAACAAGTGTAAGGAAAACGGCTGTCGCTCAATGGTAGAGCATCAGCTATGCTTGCAGTAGGTCCCAGGTTCAATTCCTGGCATCTCCAGGTAGGGCAGGGAGAGATCCTAGTCTGAAACCCTGGAGAGATGCTGCCAGTCAGTGGTGACAGTACTGAGTTAGATGGACCAATGGCCATACTTGGTATAAGACAGCTCCTCTGTTCTTATATACTACTTAGAGCTATTAGTTGATACACTCTTTTGGAATAGCTTGGTGTATTTCATTATTATATTGGATGCTCATAGAAATGGTTCAAAAAGTTAGGTTTAAGTTTCAGTATTGATTTAAACACATTTCTTAGGAAATATGTGTTTACATTTTGTATTCAGTATTGATTTAAACACATTTCTTAGGAAATATGTGTCTAAATTTTGTTAATGTGCCATGTTTACTTCTTACACAATGCTGCTATCTTTGTTACCAGCCCTCAGTAAAATAGTTATATTTTGGCAGGAAAAGCAAGGAATACTTAAACATACCAGTTAAACCATAGCACATGAGTAGATATTTGATACAGAATTTATAATCTAATATTGTAATTTGTAAGTATTTCTGTTTTTGCTAGAATAAGATTTCAAAAGATCCAGATTTTCATCAGAAGTCTAATTTCTGATCCACATTGTACGACTCCGTTCTTATATACAGACACAACAACCTCTGCCTGATACCTGCAGAATATCCATTTTGAAATCTTGATCTGAGAGATTTTTTTGTGGATTTGTAGATAATGACAAACCATGTTTGGTAAACCAGTATTTGGTCTTTCTGAAGCCAATAGCACCAGCAAACGAGCACACCATTGTTAGCACTCCACCACTGTTGCAGATTTAAAGTCAGTTTGATTCTTTCTTTTTGACAGGGGAGTCCAGTGTAACTCCTTCAAGACTGGAGTGACACTCTGCATCTGCATCTGCCTCATGTGAGTTAAAATCTTGGCAGCAGCATTTTGCACTACCTGGAGTGGCTGCAGATTTTTTTTTATCTTTTTCAGAAAGACTATAAAAATGGCTACTGTACCGGACTTGGCAGCAAAGGTAACACTAGCATGCATGGGTATTCTATACCTTACAATATAGCTTTCTGTGCAGAGTAGCTTCTCTCGTGACATGCTTATTTCTTAAGGAAACTCATACTTTTTGTAGGATGAAAGTAATTTTGAATGCAGTACATTTATTTTGGTATTGCAGTTGATTTGAACAAAAATTGTGTATGTTGTCGGCAGGTTTCTGTCTTCAAGCTTTGCCCCGTTTGCCAAGGTACACACACACACCACCCCAAACTTGAGAACACAATTTGTTTCCATATGTACATGATGATTTCAGTACATCTCTCAGTAGCCTTACTGTCTTTCAGCTGTATTACACTTGTTTGAAAGTAGTACATTTAGGGTAACTGCACCAATCTGATTTACTTCACAACAGATTATGCATGGCAACATCTCACTTGCCTTTTGTTGTTGTTGTTGTTGTTGTTGTTTAATGCAATACTGTAATTTAATTACTGTAACTAAGGGTTTGCAGTTATTCATCTCACTGTTAATTAGCTTTCTCAATAATCAAGCAGTTAGAGAACTGATCATTTATTATCACCAGTGCTTTTTTTCCTGGGGGTACGCATACCCCTAAACATTTTGTGAATCTTTGTACTTTTGTCTATTTACTGTATTTATTTCCCCTGATTTGAACTATAAAATGGTGATTTCCTTGAGTCAAAATGAGAGTACCCCTAAACTGATTATCACTCAAATGTACAGTTTACCTGTACATTAGTTATGGATGCTTTTTCCGTTATGCTATTCCTATTTTGGTACCCAGTCATTCATACTGGCTGTAATTTGCTTGGTTGGGAGCTCATATTACCTAAATGAGCACTTGTACAGCTTGCAGGAAAATGTCAGGAGCTTGTAGTTCATCCTGATTAATCTAGACTGCTGTGCAGAGTGTTGTCAAGTAGGGACATGTGCTCTGTGAATTCCAGCTCCATTCCCAGTTGTCTAATTAAAGGAAAACTTATATTGAACTATGTCACAGTAACCGGAGTGTGATGTTTGTAATCTATTTTCATCTTCTTAGCTTAATGTACACTGCAGATTCATGTTATATGCATGAATAAAAAATACTCACTCAAGTGGGTTACTTAAGTGAAGTAGGAAATTTTCCCAATTATACTTCCTTCTCTTCATTAGTCATATATACAGTATTTGAGTAAATTTCAAAACTTGAGTAATCTAGAGGATGTCAAATATGAAGTACAAGTTCACAAAGTGGGCTTGAGAGATCACCTTGATGAAACATGGAATGGCTTCTCTTGGACTCAGGAAGAGGTAGGTCTTTTTTTAAAAAAAAAAGTTTGCATTTTTGGAGTGGAATAACTCCATAATGTATATGCAAATTTTGTATGGCAAAATTTCAATTAAAAAAATAGTTCAAATTAAAAAAGGTCAGTTGGTTCGAGCATGGTGCTGATAATTCCAGGGTTGCAAGTTTGATCCCTGTATGGGATAGCTGATATTTCTGCATTACAGGGAGTTGGATTAGATGATCATGAGAGTCCCTTCCACCTCTACAATTTTATGATTCTATGGATTGAGTCAGAGAGCAGATCTCAACACCAGTAATTATTTGCCAGTTATTGGACTGTATTTTAGGTGGGTTAGCCTTAGGATTTTAAAAATATATGCATTCTCTTTTAAGCCTGCCCCCCCATGCTGATAACCCCCTCTTGTTTCTCAATAGTCTATGGGCATTTAGAGGGGTGAGCAGCAGTGAGAGAATGTATTCCCTATCATTATAATGGGAATATCAACTCATGCCAGAAGTTGATGAAATTTGCAGGCACAGTAGCCCCATTTAAGGAGATGAAGTCTGCCAGATTTCAGATAAATAGGTGCTTTGAGTTTGTTTCAAAGGGTTGCCAAACCGGCTTCATGGACAATTTGCATTGACATGACATACTTTGTAGATGCGATCCAATATAAGTTTCTTTTAAAAATCTCAGAAAGCTAAGTGAGTAAGTTAATGAGTTACAATGGATTAAATAAGAGTATTTGAGGCTTTAAAATTTGTTTCCTTTTCAAAATTGGCACTGGAGTTTCTGTGCAAAGTTAATTAGGACAGAAGTAGATATACGGACATGTGACAGAGGTAGGACTTGAACATCCAGCGTTTCAAGTAAGCACCAAGCTCTCATGCACAAGTGTAAGGTGGGACGTATGTGCACCGCTATTGGTATCAGCCACTATCACCCAATCAGAGAGGTGGTCTAAGTATTTCTGGAGATAGAGAAACCGAGGGTTGTATGTTTACTAGGCACAGTGGCTAGATCACTGTGGAGGGGTAGAGCACTCACTGCAACATCAGGGTTGAGATACTGCATGGAAAAGGGTACAGGCAAACAATGACAGCAAGATGCAGCAGGAGTGCTAGATATGCCTGTGATTTGACATTATACAGGAAAGTTTTTTTTAAAAAAAAAACCCTCATGGTTGCCTCAACAGTTTGAAAGCCACTGTTTTAATGGGGAAGAGAATGCTGGGGGGGGGGGGATACAGAATGCAAGCATTTAGAGGTGTGTTTTTGCAGTTGTAGTCAGCTTTTCATGGCACTTTCTTAAGAGTGCACATTTCTTTTCCAGCCAGAATAGTCTTTTCTCTTCTGACATTGTTAATAGTTGCACTGTTAATAGTCAGTTACAAGTTTTCTTGGTATTTTTTAGTGTTCAGCTTATTCTACCTACCTAAAGCTCATACATGCTCTTAATCTATTCAAATCAATGTGTCTTTTCTATTGTGATACAAAATAATTGTTGGTTTCACGTTGCAGTCATTTTCTCATTTTTTTTGAAACAGTGATTATTAACACAGTAAATTAATATAACCCACGGGTAAAGTGCAAATGTTTACAGACGGTGCCTTCATGTAAACAGTTGCATGTGCAAATGTTTATTTGTTACCTGGAACCCAGCGCAACTTGGGGCTCCAGGTTTCATCAAAGTCTCTACATGTACAGATGTACACAGATAGACTTCTTCCATACAGATATGCTGTATGTGTGGGTGTCAGGTGAAGGTTAGCTGACATGTGCAATGCAGATGTGGCCCTACTCACACATTAATCTCTGTAAATGTCTGAATAGGGCTATGGTTTCATGAGTCTTCAGGTGAAATGACTTTAAAGGTGCTTTTAGTTTGTGAAACAAATCAGGCCATGCTGGAGTCTTTGGGATCCCTGGTTTTTTGTGGGGGATCTATCTGAAGGAGGCACTAGGAAGTTCGTAGTGGTGGGTCAAGGCCTTTTCTCCCAATTTCTTTCCTTGACTGGGTAAGGTGGAAGAATGCTAACCAACTTCCATATAATAAATACAGTGTTGGTGGCTATGTGGAATGGAATGCTCTATGCGGGTCCAGCTGACATGCGAAGGGGGTCTGGAACATATTCTCCACGCAAAATGAGGATTGCTACAAGGAAGAAGTAATAGGGTTTCTCCTCTTGAAAACTAGCAGAGCTGTGTGTTATGCATGTCTGCAGTCTCCTTGTGTCTGGAACAGAGACTGCTGTTCCTTAAAGTTCCATGACAGCTGCCCACATTACTAGGGGCCATATCCAGCCTTCCTTGTCCACTAATGCAAGAACTCTTGCACCAACAGAAGACAGAGTTTAAAGGTAATCAAATGCAACACTTACACTAGTGGAAAATTATTACACAACAGTGGATTCTTGTTGTGCATTCTGTTGCACAACATCTTATTATTATTGTGCAATCCATTGTACAACAGTCTTTGGTTATCTACCTGTGTTTTGTTTTGTGCAACAACTTTCCACCAGTGCTACAATAACTTAGTACGTACTACATTTTGACAATAATTTCATACTACATTGGAAACAACTTTAGGATTGGATAATCAATTAACACTTTCCATTCGTTAAACAGGATGGCTTCATAATGGCAGTAAATTGCAAATGATCGGTAATTTGACTAAATGTTAGATAAGGTGCAGATGTTTATACGGAATGAGGTGTAATTGGATAGTCATGTATGTTGCAAAAAAAGACCAAGGCGTAATAGTGAATCACATGTGGAACTGAACTACTGAAGGTATTTGGAATAAGAAAAATGCACTATATGTATTTCTAATGTAAGCTTTATATCACTCTCTATACTATTTTTGCACTAGTTTGTTATTGTGCTGTTTTCAGTGGATCTTTCCCAAAGTTCTAAAGGCAGGGGTGGAGGCAGGAAGAAAAAAAGGGGACTTGTGTCTGTAGTAAATTATTTTGGGGGGTTTGAGGCTGGGGGTGCGGGAAGGGTATCTCTGTGTGTTACAGTTTTAGTCCTTTGGTGACAGACTGGGGAGAAGAGAGAGCTGGAACTGAGGATGGGGCAAGTGGAATTGGGGGTAAAGATCGCATTCAGAGGAATAGGGAAGTGTATGGGCAGTAGGGAGGAAGGTAGGCTGGGTGCGTGTGAGAGAGAAAGAGACAGAGAATGTGTGTTTTAGGCAGTGGCAATACCAGAAAAAAATTATGGGGACAGGAGGGGCAAAGTAAATTTCCAGGTGGGTGAGTTGTGTCCTACATGTTAAGATACCTGAAAGAAAGATATCAGTTTATGTTAAAGAGAGGAGTCCAGCAATGGGTGGGAAGTAGAGGGAGGGAGAAACTAGTTTGGGGAAAGTCTTTTGCCCACTGACCCCCTCTGGCACTGCTCATGGTTTTAAGGATCTGGTAATAATAATAATAATCATCATCATCATCATCATCATCATATTTATTTATATCCCGCCCTCCCCAGCCAAAGCCGGGCTCAGGGCGGCTAACATCAATGGTAATAGGCAGATGGGAGCAAATTGGGTTGAAGAGGGCATTTTCAGTGCTGTGGAGGAGCAAGAGGATTGGGAGAAAAGAAGGGGGAAATGCTAGTGTCCCTCTCTTCTCACCATACTCATTTTTCTCCCTCTTCTATTACTCAGCAGCCTCATATGGGAGAGATAAAGGATGTGGAGCCCTCACGTATTCCACAGTACAGTGGTACCTCGGGTTACATACGCTTCAGGTTACAGACTCCGCTAACCCAGAAATATTACCTCAGGTTAAGAACTTTGCTTCAGGATGGGAACAGAAATCATGCTTCAGCGGCGCGGCAGCAGTGGGAGGCCCAATTAGCTAAAGTGGTGCTTCAGGTTAAGAACAGTTTCAGGTTAAGAACGGACCTCCGGAACGAATTAAGTTCTTAACCCCAGGTACCACTGTACTCCCAAAATCTACCATGTGTTGTCTTCAACGTGAAATTCCAGATTCAGTGTAGTAAAACAGATGTTTCATAAACAAGCAAACACCCAGATAATGTAGAACATCCATTGACTGAAGTTAACTTTCTCTAACTGAACTAACTAACGGATATTAACATTAAAGAGACAGTAGCATATATCATCCTAGGGGGTGTGTGCAAAGGGGTCTGTAGAATAGAAGAAAGGAGGAGACATGGAAATGGGGGGGTAGTCTGTGTGCAAAGGACAGTTGGAAAAAGGTCGGTAGGAAAAAGGGGGTTAGGGTGTTAATGGAGTGTATGCAAAAGTAGTTGCAAATAGGGAATAGGAGGCATGGATGTGGGGGTGAAGATGAAAGGGACACACACAAGGGGTTGCAAAATTGGAGAAGATGATGGCTTCATAATTGGTTAGAAGGTAAAGAGGGTGCTTAGTAGCTGCAGGTTACCATAAGGGTGGCAACCTATTACAAGCTAACCTGATAGCTGGCCTTTAGCAAACGGCAACTTAAATTATTATCTTAAACACCTCCTGACTAGATGCTTGATCTAAAATTAGGATTCATAATTGCATTCTGACTTTCACCAGTGGCCGTAAGTTTCATGCTCTTTTGATGTCTGTATGTAGAGGTGAAATAAGGTGAGTGTGCTAATGCTGTTTGGAATATATTTCCCCTGAGGCACTAACTAATGCTTTATTTGATGCATTCTGTCGCTGAAAGATGAACTGTATTTCCACTCTGCGGAGCATTCCTGGTAGAATTAAATTTTAAAATCACTGGGTGGAATTCAACATCATGCTATTTTAAATGTTCCAATTGCCCAAGCCTATCAGCTTGTCAGATGGAACAACCTCCCCGTGCACACTGTTCTGGGGGGTTTTCTGATACCCCCCCAAGCCAATTTCAGGGAGAGAAAGGGGGAAACCCTGCTGTACAAGCAGAAGCCTTTCTGCTGATGGGGTTTGTTTGGTGAATCCTGGCAGCTATGTCTGTCAAAGGTCATGCTTGCCTAACATACTAAGTCAATGGTTCCCAATTAGCTAATTACTGAGGACCCCATTACTGCAAAGCAATTTTTTGAACAAAATGATATCTGGTTTTCAGCATCATGATATATCAGCAGCTAAACATTGCAATATTCCTATATATCACAATGTCTGAAATTGGAGATCAGGCGTGGGGATGAGGGAAGGAACAGTCACAGAGATCAGGTGTGAGGGGGGAAGAGAGAAAGTGAGACACCTCCACCACATGGTTTGAGTGAGAGGGGATGGGGGGGTGCAAGTCTACTGTGGCTGCTGCTGCTTTCCTGCTGACTGAGAAAAGCTGCTCCGCCTCAGTGCCAGGGGAAGGTAGTGCCTTGAAGTGAGGGCGATCAGCTACCCTGTTCTCCCTCAGCATGAAGAGAAGGCAGCGCTTTGCAATCAGCTGCCCTGTTCTCCCTTTATATTGCTATGTATTGCCTGCTCAAAATAGTTGTCGCAGTATGATTTCAAAATCGATTTTGGCCAATATATATTTAAAATTGCAGTGTGTTAAAACAGACCATAAAATTTGTGATATCACCATGCAAAATGACAAAAAAATGTTTTTGGGGGAGGAGGCAAGGGATGGGGACGCGGACCCCCTGGGTGTGTTCCGTGGACCCCTATTTGGGAACCACTGCTCTAAGCCAAGCCACAGTGCAAATGTGCTGGCTCCTGAGGAGGAGATCAAGCAGTTTTGCTTTCCCCCAGGCATCATAGGTTAGTGCAGTAGCTTAGCATGTATCCAAAACAAGGATTTTGGTAAAGGTTTCTGCATAACTCCAATCTGTAGCCAAGATTTGTCCTATGGTTATAGGTTGTCATTAAAGAGGAGGTAATGTAACCATGTTTCTGGATTCAGATGACACACCAAGCCAAACTTTAGCTTAGCTGCTGTCCCACATTGGCCTAAAATACCCAAAGAAGGCAAAGCAGGTGTGAACTCTTAGCTGTGAACCAGCATGTTTGCAAAGTCCCAGTATGTCATACTCTGGCTCGCTGTGAGATGTGAATCAGACCAGTGTTAAATACCACTCTCATTGTATGTCTGCTGAACTGTACATTTAACCAGAGGAGAATGGCAAAGTTAATATACATTTTCTGCCTTGCTTAGATAGGATGTGCGTGTTGCTTGTGTTTTCTAACCAAAATCTTCTTCACATCTTCTCACAGTATATAAATCTCCAGAGTATGAATCCCTTGGATTTGACTTGACAGTTGAACGGCTAGTATCAATTGGATACCCTCAAGAGCTGCTTAGTTTTGTCTATGATCCTACATTCCCTACCAGGTAAATAATTGTAAGCTACAAAAATATGTATATGCCACTTACTGGTTTGTTTGTTTTTAAAGTGACCTATTTTTAGCATGCTGTTGTTCAGTAATGCATAAGCAGATTTAATTGCACGAGGTTCTTGCTGGTTGAAGTGGATTTGTCAGCAGAGAATTTGTCTTAAGAAACCCAGTGGTAAATGTATTGGAAGTGAAATGCATACCAGGAAAACCTGAACATAGTTAGAAACTGGGGGAAACAACCCCTAATTTATGCAAACATGAATTTCAATTAAATTCTGGGTTGCTTAAAAAGTCCTGCATTAAACTATTTGAGGCAGAATATTTGTAGATACGTATAAAATATGTAAGGCTTGGCAGATTTTCTTTAGGCAGTTCCTTATATATATGTACTAAGATTTTCCTGTGTTTCTGCCCACAAGGCAGAAACATTTTATGTTAGAGGTAGCTCCTAAGTTCCCCTTGAGTTTTGGGAGAAGCACACTTGCCAACCCTGAGATTCTTTTTTAAAAAAGAGCCCACAGAAGTTGTGATGCATGTGTGGAGATTTCCACACTTCTGTCTTGCATTCCGGCCAGTTTTTGCAACAGAAGCATTGTTGAAACATGCCAGTGAGTTTAGCAAAAGCTGAAAGGAATGCAGAACTATTTATGGAATGATTTAGGAAAAAAGTCAACAAATTTTGGCACCTTTAGTAGACCCAATTCACATGTTTACTTTTGAGAAGGCCACTTGTAGTGATCTTTGCAAGGCTTTTTCAGAAAGTTAAGCAACAGAGAAATTAATTCACAGTTCATTCTGTAACAGCACACAATTAGCATGTGAATTGAGCTTTAGTAAGTGGGCCATTAAGGGGCAAAATGGCAAGCCCATTATGCTGATACATAGACAAAATTTGTTGTATATTTTAGTTCTATCCAGTCATTGCAAATGCTTTTGAAAATTATTAGTGGTACAGTAGAATGTGGGCAAGGGTTGGGGGGAAAAGTGACCTAGGCTCATTGTGAAGCACTGGCACTACTATTTAACCACCTTGGACAGCTTAGGCTATCTTCACTGATGAACATGCTTAGAGCTGTTTATGTTTGCCCTTCCAAAACAGGCTAATAAATCTTGGTACAGGCAAGCAGAGTCACTTTGAAGCTTGTTCGGGTTTCTTCTTACTTGTAAGGGCATTTGCTGACTTTAGAACAATTAGCACAACATTTTATTTAACTTCTTACACAGGAATGTGCATGGAATGAGTGGGCTGACAGAGGAGGGATAGATTGCGCTATCCCTTTCCTGCCATCTTGATCTGCTTCCATGCTGCTTCCTTCCTCCCTGGCCAGCAATGAAATCAAGTAATCTGGCAGGGAATGAGAACAAGTTATCTATCACTTCTCTGTTGGTTCATTGTGCTTCTGTGCTGGATGTGCAGAAGGCGAAACTGCTTGCATAGAAACAGTATGTGCTGGACGTGATAGGAGAGCGCAATTCATTTTTTCACTATCAGGCTGCTCTGCATCTGGAATGGATGCACAGTGGGGGGGGGGGCGGAACCCTTCTGCATGTTTAGCACAGAAATCAGGTATGCTGGAAGTAGTGACAGATTGATCCATCGCCCAGTCTTTAGTCCACTGTGCTGGACATGCAGGAGAAAAAGCATTTTCCTGCACTCTCAACATAGAAACTAATCAGGCTAGTAGAGTAGCCAGGGATCATTACACTTCTCATCTACCAGCCTGCTGTATTTCTTGCCAGCAACAGTTTTTACTGATAAGAAATGCTGGTGAAAGGGAAACCAGCCCCTCTTAGGAATAAAAACTTTTATAAGCTAGTAACTTTTGGAAATTTATGAACAAGGTTGTATTAGCATTTGAGGTTACTTGGTATGGCTGTTGCTTCCTTGCTGTCTCACATTCAGGGCCAAACTACACATTGCCGCAGACATGGGCCAACCGCCAAAAACTGTCTCCCTGAATCATGTTCTCACCTCTCTCCTCTGAATGTGCAGTTTCACTTACCTGAAAGTGAAACTAACAATGCCATGCATTTCCTCTCTGCTGTGCCAAGCAGCAGCTAGTGATGTGGAGTGGGGGCAGAGAAGCACACCATGTGACAATGTCACATTGTGGGTAAGTGGAAAAAATTATAAAGAAATGGGAGAGATGGAAAATGTGACATGGAAAGCTCTTTCTAAGGAAGTAAACTGTGCAAACTTGGTAGACGGGCAACTTTCCTCAAGGGAAAAGAGAAGTGGTGACTGAAAGTCTTAACTGCCACTTACTCACTGGCAAGAGGATTGCTTGGAGCCAAACTAAATAATCCCTATGTGAAAAGGGTGGTGATGTCTTAAGGTGTTAGAGGCATGAGTGATGAACTCTTCCTCCATTTGCCATTTGTGTTCCAGCAGTCCTTCTCCCCAAACTCTTTTCATATAGCTTAGCTGAGAAGTTCTACATTCCTCATCTCCTACATTCCACACCTCCTTTCCATGCAGTTAGGACATTCACACACAGAGAACTACCTTAGTTATGTTTAGTTTTTCCTGTTTACTGTAGCGAAAGCACATCTCGTGTCAACTAACCTTTTATAAAGTTTAGTCCAAAAGGTTTTAGTCCTTTAAAGGAATAGTAATAAATATATAACACTTGTATTATACAGTTCACAGTGAGTTCACAGTGCTTCACACACATTCTCTGAGTAGTCTTTTAACAAGCAGGTAGGGTGGACAATCTGATGTTGAGGTGGTACTTAGTTTTAAACAAGACAAGTCTGATTTGACAGAGTTTTTTGTCCAATGAGACTTCTGCCAGCTCCAGTTATGTAGTTACTCTTCTTGGTCTGTTGGGTAGGTGGGAGAACTAAGGTTTTTATTTATTTTTTAAGCTATGCACCTGTGCCTGCTGATTGTGTAATTCAGCTTTTTTGTTAAGATAAATAAGCTAATGAAAAGAAAAGAGATCAATTGTACATTTGAACTGGGCAATGCAGACTATTTTTTCCTCTGCAGCTAAACAAAAGTTCAATGGGACTCTGTCAGCAAAGTGTCCTCCTTAGGGTCAGATTCTAGTTTGGACAGAACATGATAGAACTGGCTCAGGTATGCCATTCCAATAGACTATCTTTCAAAGTCTTGCTGTCCACTGCTTGGTATACCATGCTTATATCAATCAATGCACTTCTTTATTAATAGAGGCCTGGTATTTGATTCCCTTTATGGAAATTTGCTGAAAGTCGATGCCTATGGGAACATCCTAGTGTGTGCACATGGCTTTAACTTCATGAGAGGGTAAGTACTGTGAATATAGGCAGTTCTGTATGTACCACTGAATGTATATATGTATCTGTATGTTCCACTGAACTTGGTAGAAACTCTGAATTCATATATAGCATTGGGGCTTTCAGGGATCACCTACGCTGTAACATTTCCAAATCCTTATGCAGGCCAGTTTTTCTTACTTTGGAGTCTTATAAATTCTAATGACTTCAGAAACTTGGTTAACCTTTGGAAACTAACTTAAGTGAATATGGAAAAAATGCATACAAACCTGGTTCAGATGTAACAATCTCACCTCAATGCATCAGTTTATTGGGACAAGAACAAGCCTTGTGCCCACATATTTTCTTCTTGGCCCTTGAATGCACAACTTTGTTAAACTAATTTCTTGTGATATCCAAACGGGACAACTATGGTTTAAGTGTTGTTTACAAATCATAATATGACCTGGGACTAGACCGTTTTGAGCCCAGCTATAGGAACATAGGAACCTATTATACTGTGGTCTATCTTGACTGGCAGTTGCTCTCCAGAATTTCAGGCAGAGGTTTTTCTCAGCACTACCTGAAAATGCTGGGGATTGAACCTGAGATTTTTTGCATGCAAACACATGCTCTACCACTGAGATGATGATGATGATTCTGCCTTTTATCAAAAGATCTAAGGGTGGTGTACAACATTAGAAACACATTACAGAACATCAGTGATAAAAACATAATAAAAAGCACAATCGGGGAGCCACCACAGAAAAGACCCGTTCTCTTGTTGCCACGCTCTGAACCTTTCTGGGAGGGCAGACATAGAGAAGGGCCTCAGATGACAAGTGCAGGGTCCAGGCTGGTTTGGATGGGGAGAGCCAGTCCTTAAGGTATTGAGGTCCTGAGCTGTGTAAGGCTTTATAGGTAAACAGGATCCATTTCAGTAGTCTGTCTTTGGCTGTATGATGACATGAAATCTTACTAAACATTGAAACATTGCTGCTGCTACTTCTTTTTATGTAGAATATTATGTGTGAATTGTCCAGAGTTGTTGATGGTTAGTTGCATGCTGTCCAAATGAAACACAATTCTTGTTTTGTTTTGATCACCCCAGTTCTTGAATTCTTCTGCGATCAGTTGAGCAAGCAAGAGCTGGAGGGAATAGGCTCCTCTCTATGGATGAAGTTGTGTGAAGTACCGCATTTTGCTGTAGTAGAAAAGAAGCCATATTATATTTATTCCAGTGTTCTCATTGAAACCTTTCCTTGAATCCCAACATTTTAGGAGACCTTTCTCATTGGTCTCATTGGTCTTATTGACCCAGTAGGAGTTAACATAGCTGTTTAGAGAAACAATTACGATTAGACATCATTAATAGGCATATTCCCTTGTCCCTTACCTTTTTCAGGCCAGATATCCGAGAGCAGTACCCTAATAAATTCATCCAGAGAGATGACACTGACAGGTTTTACATTTTAAACACACTGTTCAACCTACCAGGTGAGACCTTAAAATCTAATGGGGATGGTGGGGATTGTGTCATGACAATCCGTAGGTATATTACTGTTAATTTCAAATGACAAATTAGGAATGTCATTTTGGTTTAGATTAATTACGTGAGTGTCTCTTTATCTAGTTCTTCATTTAATGTATATTCTTTGCTTCTTTCCAGAGACTTACCTGTTGGCTTGTCTGGTTGATTTTTTTACGAACTGTGATAGGTATTCAAGGTGAGCATGTGTGTCATGTGTTATATGAAATCCAACATGTGACGCTATAGCCATCATTGTCTCTCATTGAAGTGTGCAAGGACAAATTCAAATCTTCTTATCTGTAGCTTGATGACAACAGCAACCACAAGTACTTTAGGGATTGTTTATGTTGGTAAAGTTGGTGATTTAAACCCTGGCAGGGCTCACAGGGTCCATCATACACAGGTGAATATGACCATTCAGCACAAGAATGGGCTACCTTTTCAGGGATTAGAAGTTGGGGTGATGGATACCGGCAAAGCCATAAAAGTGGGTGGAGCTACTCCTTTTCTCTGTTCGTTTGTACATCCGTTCACATGTCCCTCTCCCACACCCAGCTCCCTTCTTCTGAATCTTCAGCTCCTCAACTTCATCTAGCCATCATCCATGTATGCTCATTCTCTCTTGCATGCAGAAACACGCACCAACCTAGATTCAGACGTACATACATCCTGCCTATACCTTTATCTCATCCCATTTCCTGCCTGGTTTGGCCTCTGAGAACAGATGCCATGCTGATTAGACAGGAAATGAGATGATATATGTGTATTCATGAACTGGCACAAAACATACAAGCAAGAATCCACCTAACATTAGTGGGATTAAGGTTGGTTGCTTTCAATACTATCAATGTAGCTATCAATACTGTTGGTGTTTCCAGTTGTACGGTGATTCCCAGGCCTTATGCACCCTCCTTACTAGCTGCTAATCTACTTTTACAACAATTCCGTGCTTTTTTCCTTTTTTCTCACAGCTGTGAAACAGGGTTTAAAGATGGAGACCTCTTCATGTCCTTCAGAAGTATGTTCCAAGATGTGAGAGATGCTGTGGATTGGGTTCACTATAAGGTGACTTGCACTTTGGGATATTTTTTTAACTGTAGTCTGTTTAATTCTTAACATTTTGAATAAATTATAGTGTGAGTTGAACACTTATATTTGCTTTGGCAGCCAGTGAATAAGTATTAAATGCCAGCTAGCATGCCCATCAATATGATTGGAAAGGGGGGATTGGTAAACAAGAATGATAATTCCTTCTATCACCACCATCCTGCTGCTTATTTTCATTCCCCCCCCCACTCCTCCCCTCCCCTCTTGACAAGACAGGCTGCTGCTGCAAGCCATCTTAAAAGCCATCACTGTTTGACTTTATTATATTTATGCTATTGTTTTCCCTTCCAAGGAGCAGTTTCATGTGTTTTCAGGTGATAACTCATCCCCACATTGCCCAGGAGTCACACCACCGCTTTGCTTCAGCAACTGAACTCTTGTCACCATGTGTTTTCTGAACTATTCTGTTTTGCACTTCAAGTTTACTTCAGAATATACTTAATTACAGTGCTTCAATGGCATCTTGTCCCATGTGTTTGTTTCTCATATGGTGAATGAGCCACAGGGTTCTCCACCCCCAGGTTGAACCTATCCAGTGCTAATCTCATGACACATGAAACTCCACAAATAACTTTCTGCCTCTAGTGTCAGTGGTGCATCTTTCTACAGTACGATGACAGCATGGAAGCTGATACTATAAGGCGAAACCTGAGTAAGATTGCTAGATCGTTGCTTCTGCTGTGTCATGTGGTTTCTCCTGTTGTTTCAGGGATCACTGAAGGAGAAGACAGTTGAGAATCTGGGGAAGTATGTAGTGAAAGATGTAAGTACGTCAAGCCTTTCCTTATTGAAAGTGGACCAGTCTTGGTTTATTTCATGCAGTCTTAAAATGATAAAAAAAACAGTATGGAAAGTTCAAACTCCCTTGTTCACAATTTATTTTTTATAAAAATAGGCATTAAGTGATGTTATTGTTGCTTCAGCAAATTTTGCCTTTTTTGTTGAAAAATATTTTAGCACTTCCTCTTTATCTCCCTTTTGTTAATGGAATTCTAAGCACCCGAACTTCAAGCGGGGCAGTTGGTTTCCCCACCCCCACAATATATGGAGTAGTAAGAGAGTGCATGTCACAATAGAAATGTGAATATTCCAAAGCATCTTCTATGTCTTGATATCTTAAGGGGCAAAAAGTTGAAATTGTGCATTTTGTATTTCTTTAGTGGGATTCCTTTGATTTTCACCTAGCATGGGATACTTTCTGTTTCCACATAATGCTCATGCTACATACTCACAGCACATCAAAGTGGCATTTTGTTCTAAAATTAGTAAAGAGTCCTTGCTGCCTGCAGTCTCTCATTTTCAAATCATCAGGTTTCTAGTTACATATTATAGAACAGCTTTCAACATTTCAGTTTTTTAAAAGTATATTTTAATACTTGGCCAAATAGGACGTTAGTACAAATTATAAGACATGAGTAAGATGCAGGATTTCAGTTCACAGCTGAGGTATCTAGGATTTTAGAAGACATTTTAATCAGGCTGAAATATTCATTTGGCACTGTTCAAACTGGCAGTATGTACAGATAGCCTGAGATATTTATAGACCCCCTGAAGGTATGGGCTTCAACTGAAAACTGTATTTTATGTAAATCTTTGCCATTTTAGGGGAAACTGCCTCTGCTTTTGAGCCGCATGAATGAGGTGGGAAAGGTGTTTCTTGCCACAAACAGTGATTATAAGTACACGGATGTAAGTACTCCTTTAACACAAGAATCTTCCTCCATCATTCATTCATTTAGTGTCTCATATATGTTAGGTGTCATATTTTGAATTTCTATCTTGGATTAGGGTGAGCAACCTCAGTCCCGGGAGCTAAATGTAGCTCTGTAGGCCTCTCTGTCCAGCCTTCTGGCCTTTCTCCAGGCCATGCCTCCTTCCCTAGGTTATGCCCGCCCCCTTCCTCTGAACTCCTCAAGTGCTTTTGCCTGGCTGGAAGGTGCCCTTAAGCTGTGGTGATGCCTCTTGCTTGTCTGGATGGATTCATATATGAGTGTTGAAATCTGTGTGACTGGAATGTGGCATGCATTACAACAGTAAGTTACATCCATTTTTACTTCCGGCCACACCCACCACTGGTGTGAAGCCCTCAGAAGTTTCCAGATGAATGAATGTGGCACTCAGTCTGAAAAAGTCTTCCATCCCTGCCTCAAAGCAGAGCTGGGGAACCTTAGGCTCCTCAAGATGTTCTGGACTACTACAACTCACTGTTTCTTACCATTGGCCATGCTGGCTGGGGCTGATGTTCAACAACATCTACAGAGCCTGAGGTTCTCAAAGCCAGCTGCAGAGAATTAGATAAGCTCAGTATAATGAAAGCATGAGCTGGAGGCACCAAAGATTCTCCTTGAATCTTGGTTGCTAATTTAATGATTCCTTGTACCTAGCAATGTGTCTGTAATTTAGTCTCCCAAGTTTTTGGGTAGTGGGGGAAGAAATATTTTTTAAAGACCTTCTGTTTATCATAAAATGCATGTTTTTTTAGAAAGCCATGAACAAATATACTGGGAAATCCCCATGTTAATATGAATGCAGGACCCTCCTGTATTCTGTGACAATGAACTTTTGTTCTCCAATCCTATGAACACTTGCTTCAGAGTAAGTTCCACTGAACTCGCTTCCAAATTAACTGTACATAAAACATAAAGCAGAGCTGCATATCTGTCAGAGCTGGAGACATGCCTTTTGTTGTCATGAAAATCCTAAAAATAACATCTTAGGGTTCTGGAATGTTACTTTAATTCTCACAATGCCTGTTCTAGATTTGTATATCTGAAGACTATTTGTATATTTAAATGTATTGTTTAAACATAATTAATAAAATAGTTAATTTATCCAGAAAGAAATTAAGTCTTGCTCCCAATTTGCCTTTCAGAAAATTATGACTTACCTGTTTGATTTTCCACATGGACCAAAGGTGAGTGATGAAAAGTGTTAGTGCATTAATGATACCTCTGCCTTCCCCAACTTGGTGTTGACCAGATGTTTTTGACTACAACTCCCATCCAGGGTTGGATGAGAGCTGGATTCCAAAAATCTGGATGGCACCAGTTTGGGGAACGCTGTGTTAGATGGTGTATATTATTCCTTCCTAAATAAATCAAGAATAGGAGTCAAGTCTTTGTTGATGGGGACTGAAGAAACCAGATAGTTATTTAATTTTCTATTTGTAAAATTCAACCTTTGGAGGCATGGTGTCAAATGCCTTATTATTTTTATTGGAGAACAGGTGGAAATAATTAAAGTCGGCTTTGATATGCCTGATATGCAGCTTCTAGAGGTCACTAGTGATTAAAAAAACACCACTGAATTTTCAAATCAAAGGCATTTACTTCCACCGGTGGTGTTTGCCTGTCTGCACTTGCTTGAGTAGAAGTTGCTTGCTCAGATACAAGGAATTGCCACTTAGCCACATATCCACTAATGCATTATAACAGTGCTGCTGAAATCCTTCCACGTATAATTAATAATTTTTCATAGCTACAAGAAAATGTACTTTTCAATTTTAAGGCTTGGTTATGGGTTCATGTACTTACTATGTGTAGTAGAAATCAAAAGTTTAATATAAATACACAGACTGTTCCCTTTTGTCCCTTTCTCAGTTGTGGCCTCTTCTTTGAAAGCCCTGGATGTTCTGCAGTAATTGATAAATGCCTGGATCTTTGTATTAATATTTGTAGTAGTGATATAATTGCTAACTTTTATTTAAATTATGATTAAACGGTATAGAAATCCAGTTAAACAAAAATAAAATTTAAAATATCTGATAATTTTCCTTTCCTGCATTGTTAGGATTCTCAGGTATATTTACTGAATTGAAGTGTTGGGGAACTAAGATGTTTTGTATATGATGTCAGGCTACATATAGAAGACAGTTATCAATCTCTCCTGCAGAACTAAAATAAGCCAGTTTCAGTGTGAACAAGTAGAATTTGTACCTTTTAAAAAGATTTTCTTCTGCTTAACTTTTCTCTAGCCTGGCAATTCTCACCGGCCATGGCAATCATACTTTGACCTCATCCTTGTGGATGCGCGGAAACCTCTTTTCTTTGGAGAAGGCACAGTCTTGAGACAGGTGGATACGGTGAGTGATACATAGAATATATAGTTAGGCTTGACTGGAGGAAAACCTGGGACAGTTTATTTCAATAATTAGAACATTAGTTCTAAATTCATAAGCTCTCTACTTTGAAATTCATTGACTACTTGGAATATGTGTTTCTAGCTATTTTTGGGTTACCTGAATCACATAGAAAGGAAATATGAGAAGGAGCTGTGTTCTTTAAATAAAAACACATCATGTTTTTTGAGTGCATCATTAAGTATTTCAGCTAGATGTACTGAGTGGAATTAAATTAAGAACAGCATCATATTGAAAATATATGGAGCCTAATAATGCTGTGTTTCATTAGATCAGTTTCACTGTAATTGCTGGTTATCTAAAAAATTCACTGTGGCTGCAACATAACCACCTGCTTTGTCATTCTGTGGGACTGGTCTTTATTGGGAATCTATTAGGGTTTTAGCTGAATCTGTGCTACTGATAACTTGTTGGCCCCAACAAAATTCTTAGCTTAAGCCTGACCCTATAGGCAGAATCAACTGGCTCATAAAAGGCAACCAACGCTTTAACTGTAAAATTTGGAAGTATAGCTTTAAGCAGGCTTTTGTAGCATCTGTATGCAGGCCATGCAAAAGGGTTGTACGGAATATGCTTCTACCAGACTAACTTCACTGTTTTCACCTGGCAAAGATACATTTGAGGCACGAAACAATTCCCAGTGTAAGAGTGTTTATGGCCTCTAGGAATAGGGGACCAGCTGCATGCCCCTATGTCACCGAATGCTGTTTGCCCCTATGTCATGCTGCTTTTAATAATTAAAGGGGGCTGCCCAGGAAAAATACAGTGCATTTGGAGTATGCAAACACCAGTTGTGCTTTTTCCTCTGAAGCATATATTGAACAGCCTTTCTACTGATTTATCAATCCATTGATCAATATTAAAACTGAAAATTGGGCTGGAGAGACCTACAGTTTCATTAAATGAATTTCTCTTTCTGTGCAGGTTACTGGCAAACTGAAGATTGGTACCTACACAGGCCCCTTGCAGCATGGTATTGTTTACTCTGGAGGTAAATTAGAAATGAGACTTGTTTAGTTGTTTAGTCGTGTCTGACTCTTCGTGACCCCATGGACCAGAGCACGCCAGGCACTCCTGTCTTCCATTGCATCCTGCAGTTTGGTCAAACTCATGCTGGTAGCTTTGAGAACACTGTCCAACCATCTCGTCCTCTGTCATCCCTTTCTCCTTGTGCCCTCAATCTTTCCGAACATCAGGGTCTTTTCCAGGGAGTCTTCTCTTCTCATGAGGTGGCCAAAGTTATTGGAGCCTCAGCTTCAGGATCTGTCCTTCCAGTGAGCACTCAGGGCTGATTTCCTTAAGAATGGATAGGTTTGATCTTCTTGCAGTCCACGGGACTCTCAAGAGTCTCCTCCAGCACCATAATTCAAAAGTTTCAATTCTTCGGCACTCAGCCTTCTTTATAGTCCAGCTCTCACTTCCATACATCACTACTGGGAAAACCATGGCTTTAACTATACGGACCTTTGTTGGCAAGGTGATGTCTCTGCTTTTTAGGATGCTGTCTAGGTTAGAAATGAGACTAGTGAATCTTTATCAGGAGCTGGGACGGAGATTTTCACTTTATTCTATTTTAACATGGGTTTGAATAACTTTTGATTTCTCCAAAACTGTTCTTCAGGCTTGATGTTAAGAAAAGCAGCAGGGAGTGAGGGAGAAGACTGGATATTATTTTAAAGCCCCCCCCCCCCAATGTCTGAAGTTTAATTTGTTTTAAGTAGAGTGCCAGATATATTATGCAGATGTAACTAGATTAGAATGTTTTAGGGGCAAAATAGATTTCAGATTGTATCAAAACTTACTGGAGCAAAGGAACAACAGTGGTTGTACCATTTAAAAAAAATGCACTAGCAGTTACTCAGATCTGTTTGTAAGTGGAACATAAGAGTCCCTTGTGAAGCAGAGTCTTTATATTAGTGAAGATGGAAATTTAATTGTAGGTGGTACATTAGGTAAAGAGTCAGCAGAAGCCAAAAGTGTAATATAACCTAGTAGCTGCAAGGAATGTACCCACCTATCCAAAGTTTGTAACCCCAAAGGTTAAGTCCCATGGTGGTAGATGGTAGATCTTCCTCAAGTTTTAAGATCGCTCTTGGTATTTTCCAAAACTATATACTCAAATAATATATACTGTGTTGGTACTTTTGTGTATGTGTGTGTATTTGGGATGGCATCTAAAATGCACGTCTCACATGCTACCTGATTTGTTATTTTAGCAGCTTATCCCTTTTTTAAAAAGAAAGGAAAAAAGTAAGAGGTGATTTGATCATAACTTGTATTTTAAATAGATAGGTCTCAGACACCTGTAGCTCAAAAAATGTTCTGGCAGCACACAATATAGCAGGCTTTGCCTGAATGGAAGACCACCTGTGAACCATATATTTGTATGCTGTAGTGTAGTTATTTTATACTCTGATATGTCTGAGTGTGTAAAAGCTGCATTATTTGAAAAAGCCTTATATCTATCAGATTGGGAGGAGGTACATGATAATAATGGAAGTTTATGCACTGAACCCATGGTTTTTATGCTGAGAAACCTTTTCTGATTGGCCCTTCTGCTTTCCCCCTCCTCCTATTAGGCTCCTCTGATACAATCTGTGACCTTCTGGGGGCCAAGGGTAAAGACATCTTATACATAGGTGATCACATTTTTGGAGATATACTGAAGTCTAAAAAACGCCAGGGTTGGAGGACCTTCCTAGTGATTCCAGAACTGGCACAGGAGCTTCATGTCTGGACAGACAAAAGCTGTAAGTACTGACTGTAGTTCAACAGTTCCCAATTGATGCTATGCGGACCTCCCGGGGAGGAGGTCCACATAACCCACCCAGGTGGTTTGTGGCACCATTCGCATAACAAAAACTACCATAAAGATATCTTTTTTTTAAAAAAAAAGTAGGAGGGTCCATGGTTTGGCTTTTGAAGAACAAGGTATCTGTAGTACTTAATTGGGAACCACTGGTCTAGTTCATTCTTTTTCACTTTTTAATTGACGTTGCTTGGCTTGACAGGGTAGCTGGAAAATCACTTGGCTTGTTTCCCAAAGGTTATTTGCATTGCTTTTGTGCATCAAAGACTGGGAAAGCAGCAAGTGTCTGGATCGTTTGGTGACTTATTTGTAGATAGTTGGGTTTCTTTGCTTTGGACTGAGGCTTTTTTTGGGAGACTTAACCACCGCTGACTGCTGGTTTGAACTGTTTACAAACCTGTGGCTATGCTACCACTTGTCAATACAGTTGCTGACATCTGTCAGTTATTTATTTCTTTATACCCTTTTAATTAAAATGCTCAAGGCTGCCTACAAGACCTGTTAAAACAAATATAAAAGCAGTTGCACTAAGTGTGTAGAAGAGTGAGGCTGATATTTTCAGTTGCACTTTCCATGAACATTTTAGGATCTACTGGAGAGCAAGAAATAGAAGCTGTAACCCTAGAGCAACTTCCCCCAACTTCATGCCCTCCAGATGTTTTAGACTGCAACTTCTAGCAGTCTCAGCTAGCTTGGCCAATGTTCAGGGATGATGGGAGTTGTAGTCCAGCATGTGGAGGAAACTGTGTTGGGGGAGCCTGCCCTAGACATTGAGAGGGCATTTGAGACACTGCAAACATATTCAAAATGTAGGACTGTATTCTAAAGAGCTGTTTGATAGTGGAACAGACTCCCACAAGAGGTGGTGCACTCTCCTTGGAGGTTTTTAAGCAGAGATGGCCATCCATCATGTATGATCTAGTTGAGATTCTTGCATTGCGGGGTTTGGACTATATGACCTGGGGGTCCTTTCCAACTCTGTAATTCTATAAATCGACAAATAATAATGCAATTTGGAAAGCAGATAGAATCCTCAGTCTGTTGCTAGGTCTGTTTTCTCATATCGGTGAGAGATAAGTAATAGTCTACATAGTATTTGTTTCAGCTGATCCACCGCCATAATATCCTTTTACTTTGCCTTCCCTTTGCTGCTTAGGCCTTTTTGAAGAACTTCAGAGTTTAGACATCTTTCTCGCTGAGTTATACAAGTAAGTAATGGATTTTTCTCTTTAGAATATAACCCAATACTCCATCCACTAACTCATTAGAGGGAGTGCTTCCTTTTTAGTGGACATCTGCACTCTATCAAAGGGCTCCACATTAACTTAGAATTGGGGGTGGAGAAGAGAGTATTGTGCCTATCAGTTTTGCCTGATATAATCAGCTTTTCTAAATCAGTATTTGCTTTCCCAGATCCACCCTCACATTTATCTTCCATGTGCTCTGTTGATATTGTTTTCTTTCCTATTTCAAACAGGCATTTGGATAGCAGCAGTAATGAGCGTCCTGACATCAGTTCCATCCAAAGACGTATTAAGGTACTAGTAAATAGAATGCTGGGGAACACGGGTGGCGCTGTGGTCTAAACCACTGAGCCTCTTGGGCTTGCTGATCAGAAGGTCGGTGGTTTGAATCCCTTCAATGGAATGAGTTCCCGTTGCTCGGTCCCAGCTCCTGTCAACCTAGCAGTTCGAAAGCACACAGTGCAAGTAGATAAATAGGTACCGCTCTGGCGGGAAGATGAATGGCGTTTCCGTGCCCTGCTCTGGTTTCAGTGTTCCACTGCGCCAGAAGTGGCTTAGTCATGCTGGCCACATGACCCGGAAACACTGTCTGCAACTGGACTTAACTGTCAGGGGTCATTTACCTTTAACTTTAATAGACTTGAGTCAGAGAAACGTAAGATGATGAAACAGTAGGCAGAGGAAACACACTGAAGCTGCTTACATGGCAGATGCAGGTAGTCTCCCAAGAGGCATATGGTGACCTCAAATAGGGCATAGGGACTGGAATGGCTATGTGCTGATGGCAGGGAAGGAGCGGTCAGGCAAGAGAAACAACTGTGAGGCAGAGACTAGGGGAAATAGGTTTGCTTGGGTCAACAGTGACAGCTCCTGCACCATAAGAGATTCACAGAAAGGAAAAAAATGTGTAGCTGTCGTTTTCTGTGTCATTGAAGCACTGTGATTAAAACTATGTGAAATTCTCCCATCTGTGCAACTGTAAGTAGTGCTTGAACTCTCTTGAGTTCTCCATCTGAAAATCCTACAGTGGTGGCAAAGGTCTGAGAACAAGTGGGAATGTTGAAATTCAGAAGTGATTTAAACTCACCAGCCACTGTGGTAGGAGAGCAGATCCCGGGTTGGGGTGTCTCTCCCTTCCACCCCCTAGTGGAGCATGGCAGTGGTTCTGAGGTTTGCTTCCCTTCCGCTATATCTTTAGAGAAGTGCCGCTGCTGCCAAAGCTGAGTATGTTAAGCAAGGTGACAAAGATCCAGTGCCTTACCTCACCTATTTCAGGGCTACATCTCACAGATGGGCTGCGATGGCAGCCTTAAACCTCTAGTTGTATTTTGATCACAAACATAATACAGTCTGATATTTAATTTTTTATATGCACACTGTCTTACAGGTTTTTATGGCATAAACCCCTGTATGCCTGGAGCCCTCTTGTGTTTGGTTATCCTCCCCCCCCCCCCTTTTTTCCCGTCAAATTCTATTTTTTTCCCATCTGTCATGTTGCTAAGGAACACAAAAACTTATTCTATGGTGGAATGCTCCTGGAAGGCACTGTATATTGCTGGTGTTTTCACTTTCTGTGACTTCCAGTTGCTTTGCCTCTTTACAGTCAATGCCTCTGATTCAGAAACGTGTGTGTGCTCTAGTGTACACATGGTGTTCTCTCACCTGCAATAGTTTTTATGTATGTAAAACTGCCCCTTCCCTGAAGTGACCAAATGTCTAATTTGCCTTCTGATTTTAGAAAGTGACTCATGACATGGACATGTGCTATGGAATGATGGGAAGCCTGTTTCGAAGCGGCTCCCGACAGACACTCTTTGCCAGCCAAGTGATGCGCTACGCAGACCTCTATGCAGCATCATTCATCAACCTTCTGTATTATCCCTTCAGTTACCTCTTCAGAGCTGCCCATGTGCTGGTGAGTTGAAATCCATGAAGCTGCAGATGAACAGTAACAACATTCAGAGAAGTACACGCACTATCCAAGTCTGAATAGAGCGAGGGACATTCTAATGTAGCTGCTAGCATTAGACTTAAAAACTTTTTAAATGGATGTGGCAGATGGCTACATTGGGAGACATTGGTTAGGGTTAAACAATTTTATAAATTTTCTGTGGGTAACAGTATAATAAGTGGTAGAAGTCAGGCACTCACTGTACTAGCATATGTGTGTGCTGTGAAAAATGTGAATTCCATACTAGGGATCATTAGGAAAGGAGCTGAAAATAAAACTGCCACTATCACAACATTATACAACTCTATGGTACAATTGCACTTGGGTACCATGTACAGTTGTGGTTGCTTCACCTTGAAAAGAATATTGTAGAGTTGTTAAAAGTTACCAGAAAAAGTCAAGCAGAATGATCAAAGAGATAGAGCAAGTCCTAGGAGGAAAGGTTGCAGTATTTGGGCCTTTTTAGTTTCGAGAAAAGGAGAGTAAGAGGTGTCATGGTAGAAGTTTATAAAATTATGCATAGCAAGGAGAAAGTGGGTATGGAAACATTGTTCTCCCTCTCTTGTAATTCAGGGATATCCAATGGAGCTGAATGTTCTAAGATTCCTTTGTCTGTCTTGAAAATACTTTTTCACAAAATGCATAGTTAAACTGTAGCATTTGCTCCCACAATCTCACAGTGATAGCCACCAACATGGATAGTTTTAAGAGGGGATTGACAAATTTGTGGAGGATAAGGCAGGCCAATATATTTCTAAGTGCCTGTTGTGGAAAATTGCAGGAGGGTAGCGTGCTGTTGTGGGCTTCCCATGGGCATCTAGTTGGCTACTGTGAGAACAGGATGGCTGGACTAGATGGGCCACTGGCCTAACTGAGCCAGCTCTTCTCATGTGACAATGCTAATCTTCTCTGAACAATGGTATGTATCTCTCCATGCAGATGCCACACGAGTCAACAGTAGAGCACACTCATGTGGATATCAATGAGACAGAGTCACCTCTGGCCACCCGAAACCGCACATCAGTGGACTTCAAAGATTCTGACAAACGACACCAGCTGACCCGTTCTGTGAGTGAGATTAAACCACCCAACCTCTTCCCTCAAACTCCCCAAGAAATCACACATTGCCATGATGAGGATGATGATGAAGAAGAAGAGGAGGAGGAGGAGGAAGAGGAAGAAGAATAGAAATGAAATCTGAACACAACCTGCCAAAGCGTGGCTATAGCAGTGATTAGCAGGAACAGAATCCCACTAGTCCTGGGGTATGGGGTGGGGATGACAACAAAATTAACACTAATCAGAAACCCTTTATTCTTTACAGACTTATTCCAACTGTAAAGGATTTTGCACTGAGTGAGGGTAGGACCACATACAGATGCCTAACTGCGTTGCTTGCTCTACCTATAGAACATGGGAAGGAAGAGCTGCTTGTGGGTCCTTTGCTCCTCTTTCTTGTGCATTTCAAAACTGCCTCCAAGACATGGTTTGGAATTGGTGCAGTGAGCCTGCCATGGGTCCTGCAGCAATCACAGTAGCCCAATACCAGTTCCTCACAGCTGATACCCTTTGACCCTTTGGGGGGAAAGATGTATCCTAATATATAATACTGTATGCATGGAAATGGTGGCAATTCCAGGGTCAAATTGAACCCCATCAAGCACAAGTTTTGTTTTTGAAATGGTTTAATCCTCTAATCTCCTTCTAGTGCAGTTCTGCTTCTGCTCTTTCTGTTTGGGGCTGGTTCAAGAAAGACTATCATGCCACAAATTCTTGATCTGGCTGATAGCTAGTTCTTCTCTTGCTGAGATCCCAAAGCTTTTATCATCCCTAGTCTTGGCATGTGGTGCATGTATTATACGACCTTCAAATGGGTCCTTATGCCGTGTGCTTGTTCTACACTCTGAAATTATCTCTGCTAGTAAGAGATAATGTCATGCTGTATTTTGATTAGGTCTCAGTTAAAGATTAATACTGTATTTCTGTCTAACCCACAGTGATCAAGAGCTATACAGTTTGTGAAGAGAAAAGGTTTGTGTCACCTTTCCTAGCCTCTTCCTGTGGCTAACAATTTAGGCTCAAATTAGGAACAACAACCTGTAAGATGCAATGTTTCAGCTGGCAGCCGTTCTATTCTCTGATACGGAGTCATAGGAGATGGGGTATGTGTATATGCACAGGCCTAGAGCCTTCATGTAGAGGAAGAAGCCCCCTTCAGCAAAACATCCTTATTGCTGCCACTCTGTGTTACTGCCATTCCTGGAATGAAAATGGTTGAAGGGCTGATCCATATTGTTTGTAAATGGTTCTGAGGGCCTGGCATAGCATTCTGGCTGTAAGTGCAGGCTGTTAAGTTAAAGCACATTTTTCTCTTTCTTATTCATACAAGCAGGCAGTAAACTGTTTCCCAAGGTATAGAGTTCCTTACTTCTGTGCCACTGAAGTTTGAAAGACTGAATAGAGGCCCTATTTTGAAGTATTAGAAGTTTTATTTTGAATCACTTGATTGTAATTAGTTCTATTCCATTATTAAAATACGGTGAACTGTAAATCAGCAGGAGAAGCTGGTGCTCCTGTGATGGACCTGCAAACTAAATAAATCATGAGGTTTCATAATAAGCTGTTTTAATGTCTGTCTAACACTGACAAATCTACTTCTCCTAACTCTCCCTTCATACTGCTTGCCTAATACTTGTTATAGCAACTAGAAAACCCTGTATACAGCGTGGAATACAACGTGATTTATAATCTTCTCCCAACAATGATGGCTGGGAGGCAGACAGCAGCCTGACAGCATAGAATCTAGATATATGCATTAAATGTAGATATACTAGAGTAAGGTGATGCCATCAGAGTTGTATGGATAAGGTCCCCTGTCCAGAAAACGGGAGCAGAATTGGAGAGCATTAGTTAACTTGACAGTGGTCTAGCTGGTAACTCTATTAGTGATCTGGTGTTGAGCTGGATACATATTCGTAAGGAACAGCAAGAGTGAACTAGTGCTCTTCTCTTAATCAATACTGGAAGATATCCTGGCTATAGGCAAGAGATCAGTGTTCTCAGATGCCTACAAGTTCAGCCTTACAAATTCCACCCCCACAGCAGCCAGCCACAAGAACAAACATATGGCCTTTTCATAAATGAGTAAAAGGCCTCCCTACCTGAAACCAGCTTGGCCTTGGCTTTCCAAGCTAAGAAATAGGAAGGCTTTTTTCCTGCTTTTATCCTTCTGCTGAAGCTAGTGAAAATGGACAGAAAAATGAGCACCGACAAGTGAGAGATAAGTGAGGAAAAGAACTGGAAAGTCAAGAAGCAAAATTAGACCATGAGAAGAGGCATTTGCATACTACATCAGAACAATACCCTAGTTCTTACATTTGTATCAGCAAAATTTTATTGTGTCAATCTTCAATTTCTAGCAGCACTTTTAGGGGAAATTTGGAAACAAACTGTAAAAGGATTGCTGCTTTTCACAGAATTGGAGGAGACCCTGAGGGTCATTTAGTCCAACCCCATGAAGTGCAGAAATCTCAACTAGATCATATAAGAAAGATTGCCCTCCAACCTCTGCTTAAAACCCTGCAAGGAAGCTGAGTTCACCACCTCTTGTAGGAGTCTGTTCCACTGTTGAACAGCTGTTACTGTCAAAGTTCTTCCAGAATCTCCTTTCTTGTAACTTAAATCTATTGGTCCTAGCCTCCAGAGCAGGAGGAGAAAACAAGCTTTCTCCATGTGACAGCCCTTGAGATACTTGAAGACTGCTATCTCCTCTTAGTCTCCTCTTTACCAGGCTAAACATACCAAACTCCTTCAACTGCTTCTCATAAGGCTTTGTTTCCAGACCCTTGATCATCTAAGTTGCCCTCTGCACACAATCCAACTTAACATCCTTCGTAAACTGTGGTGCCCAAAACTGGACACAGTACTCCAGGTGTGGTCTGACCAAGGCAGAATACAGTAATACTATTACTTCCCTTGATCTGAACACTGTACTTCTGTTGATGCAGCCTAGAATAGCATTAGCCATTTTTGCTGCTGCATCAGTGTTGACTCATGTTAAGCTTGTGGTCTACTCAGACCCATAGATCCTTTTCACATGCACTACCAGCAATCCACGTGGTTGTGAGGATAAAAGGGGGAGATTATGTATGTATACCACTTCAATTTCCTTAGACAAGGAAGACAGAATACAAGTGTATTTTCAGGCTCTTGCAGAGGTGCCAAGCAAAGAGCCACACTTTCCCAAACACCACAAGAAAATTGAATTCATTTATGACTGTGCAGAAGGAGCACTTGGAACATCGCAAAGACTGTTGACTACATTTTACTTCTTAAGCATAACATTATTTATCTGGCCTCTTTGACCATCCTTCCTTTGCCTTATTTTTAAGTGATACTAACTGCCACTGCTGCCGCCTTTAACTTAAGTTTGTCAGCATACAATAATATTTGGGTCTGTGACATCAACTCCAGCTGAAACCCCTTCTGACTCCATTCTACCTCAAACATCTCCCTTCTTTGAGCTATGCCAGAGGGCCAAGACAGTGGCAATCCAAAACATGCTCAAAGAGTCTATGTATAAGACTAGTTTTATACATCTTTTGGAAACTGTTTGGTTGACTGAATACCACCGACTGTTTACTAATTTCTTAACGTGCCTTCCCAAATCCTGCTGCTATACTTGCATTCAGCGTATTAGGACCAAACTGTGGTAACGACCCTTCACCATATATTATGGAGAATATGCTTTTTCAAGTAGTGTACAGACTATGCTTTGCTATTCTTTCAAACAAAGTAAACAGCTCTACCAGACAAGATTGTAAGCCTGAGAGCAGGGACTATCTTATTACTAAATGCTATAAACAGCAGGAGTTGGCTTTTTTTGCATGAACAGTGTGGCAAAAAATACTGTGACCCATTGGTGGGGAATCTTTTTTAGTCCGATGCAAGAGGCACATTCCTTCATAGGCAGTCTTCTCAGAGGGCTATATGCCAGCAGTGGATGGGCAACAGGTGCAAGGCTTACATCCAATCATGAAGAAGTTATGCTATGCTGCCTTCATATTTTCCCCTTCCCCCAACCCCATTGTATGATTCCGCTGTTACTTCTCAGCTATCTCCCTGCATTCCCTTAGAGCACTCAGATTAGAAGAGTCAATAGATTGTTGTTTCGGCTAAGGGGGGGAGACACCTGAGAGTTACTCAAGAAATCACTGAGTATGCCACAACACTCACAAAGCAGGTTTTTGGTGTGTGCAGAAGTTTTTTTGCTGGTCTCTACTTAGCTACATTCTAGCTAATTAGTAGTACGAATCTCAAAAGTTTACATCTTCCTTCCACAAACAAGCCTATTTTACAAATAGATGCCAGGCATGTTCTCCCATATACACTCCTCTACCCAAAAGCAAACAAACAAAACCCATGTAAAATAAATAGAAACCATGCTAGTGTATATTTTGGATATGACACGTCAGGAATGAAACACTTGCACTGGTTATTCAAAGTTATTCAAGAAAAAATTAGTGCATATCCATCAGAATTCCTGCTCCCTACAACAGGAAAGTAAAATAGATAATCTACAAGACCATTGCTAACAATTAATAAAGTCAAACCAAACATAAGGAACACATCCTTTCAGGGCTCCTCTACTCAAAACTGCTAATTAAAAAAATAATAATGTCACCAATGCACACCCCCTTGTAAATAAAAGAAAGATGAAGTATGCATGTTAAAAATGAAAGTTAAACAAGAAAAATCATTTATCTAAAGGAAATAAACTGTTTCCCAATAAAATCACAAAAATATACAAATTAATGAGGTTCAAAATAAATAGAAGAAACTGGAAATCTGCAACACCACTTAAGTATTTATATACTCCAACAGGATATCAATTGGCTTATGAAATGTGTACATTTCATTTGTGCTTTTTCAGGGTTTATACAAACAGACAGTGTGGAATACTGTTGGCAGAATACTACAACTTTGGAAGAAATATGATACAATTTGACAAAGATCCCAGAAGAGAAATCTATAGAAGCTTTGGAATGCAGCAATATATGGAGACAGATTGTAAGGCCTTAAAAAGGCATAGGATAAGTACTGGGAAAATTGTGCAGCATACAAATATTTACTGTAAAGGAAAGCTTGGCTTGAGGCAAGATTCCAGGGTTCAGCTAATTCCCTTGGTCTGGTCTGACAGCAGAACAGAGAACTCTGTAGCCTTCCAGATACAATATATTTTGTTCACTATTGGAGCTCTTCCACACACTAAGCTTAAGCAGTATTTTATTGCTCTAAGAAATTAAGAGCTTCAAGTTTCAAGCCTCCAAACATCCTTCAACAGTTTGTGTAAACCTAAGTGTGTCACAGTTTATATCTTGATTTGATGGATTGCAGGTATGTCGTCCTGTCCAAGTCAGCAAGTTACAGTGAGCAGTAAGTTCTTTAGATAGAAATATTGGATGGTATTCAAAGTAGTACTAAGGAGATTGCTTCATCAATGCAAGCATTTCTGCTTGCCTGATGATCTCCCCCCAACCACATGTTGTTCGGGGGGGGGGGTGTCCCTCAAACACCCCCCCAACTATTTTGTTGAATCTGGTCCAATACCACCGCTTATTAACTTGCCCAGGCAGTTAAAACAAGTAACAGTAAGTAACAGTAGACTTCACCTAACTATGCACACCAGATAAACAAATTTGCTGAGAGTCCCTTGCAAAACTATAGTCTCTCAGATTGTCATAACACACCCTACCCTCTCACTGTGAGATGTACCAAAGGAGAGAAAATGGCCAAGATTTCAGTAACAAGCTACTACTCACAGTGACACCACATCTGAGAGCATCAGTACAATCCTGTATGCAGGAGCAAAGAAACAAGAGAAAGGTGGCAAAAACTCAAGAGACAGCTGCCACCACTTCCCATTTCATCCCAACATTTACAGAAGAATGACCCGAATTCCTGCATTCCTTATATCGTTATCTTCAGGGCTTGAGGCTTTTTGCGTAAACCTAGTTCTGTAAAAATGTACTCTAGAAGATTATCTGTGCTTCAAGCACTTTGCTGAAATGCTGGTGTTAGCAGCACTGTCAAAGCAGCTACACAGGCACTTCTGCAGAAAGAATTTCAGCCTCCAGCATTGTGACAAGGTAAAGAGGACAATCACTTGAGGCATAGGTGGGAAAGGGTTGGAGGAAGACTATGTGGATGTAGAATAACCTTGTGTAAAAGCAAAATGAAATATACTTCTGGGGATCCATTTCTTTGCAGGACAATGCCATTGCTAACTTGATTCATGCATGCATTTTAAGAAGCAACTGACTCACAAAACTACTGGCAGAAATTACAGTTGGTTAGGAGCCCAATTCAATGGCATATAATGAAGTCCATAGAAAGAAAAAAACAAACAAGTCTGCAAATCACCAGGGATAGGGAACATGTGGCCTTCAAGATGTTGTTAAATGTTCATCAGCCCCAGTCACCATTGCAAATGATGGGAGTCTAACAACACCTGAATCCCATTGGTGTTGCAGACTATCCATGTGGCTGCTCATAATAAAAGACCTCAGTTGGAATAAGCCCAGGAGTGGGGAGAAGCTATATGAGGCTCATCATGTGCACATTCCAGGAGAAGGTAAGAAGAGAACCACAGTAGAAAAATGATAGGAGAAGGGGATGCAGTTCCGTGTGCCAGAATAAACAAACACCTATTTACCAGTTACTAAAGTTGTCCAAGTAGGATGTGGTGTTTTGAAGAACCCAGAAAGTGCTTTATCCCAGAGAGCAGGCATTCCTGAAAGCAGAGCATCAAGCAAATTGTTTTTAATCTATAAATTGGATTTCACCAGAAGAATTAAGTGGCTCGTTCATTTAGCTGGTCAAAATTATTTCAGACCTTTGCTCAAAAGACAAAAACTTGTTTTCAAAGAATTTGAAGCTCATTTTATCACAGCAGACCAAGGCACAGAGCAAACTATTCCACAGTGTTGTGAGTATCCTGCCAACTGGACATCAGAGCTAACAGAATAAAGCAATTATTATAGTCAAGTGCAACCACTCAGACTAGCTACTGTTCCTGTGCTCTTCAGTTCAATCAAGCCATGCCTGACACCAGAGAACTCTTCAGATAAAAAACAAACAAATCTCCTTCATATGTTGACTGAGTATGTGAGGCAAATGCAATCATGTCTTGATGTGCCGGCTAGCTACGCCCCACTGGCACCCACATATAAGCATTAGACGGAAAGGGTTCTAGACATCTATAGCTTTAGGTGTATAATTCTCTTCTGAACAAATGTTCCAGGGGATAAATCAAAATACCCAGTCATGAGGAAGACTGCATATATATGGACAGCTTTCAGATTAATGCTGTATACATGACCATTGCAGGGTGTGGGCATTAAGTGAATTGGAATTAGGTTTATTTTGTCTGCACAACCCTCAGGTAACTAGCATATGGCATAACAATGCTAAATGCCCATGGAGTATTATCTGCAAGCCACCACCTCTCTGTCTTATTTCACACAAGAGCCACTGTGTGACAACTGCTTGAAATTACATGGCATGTTGTTTCAAACCCTCCATGTGGTGGGTTCTTCATGTTCAGTGGTGTACTATGTAGTTAATTATAACCTACAGCAGTGCTTTATAGCAGCATGCAGACAAACCATGTGGTCAGTGCACAAATGCATCTCACCACATGGCAGACACAAGTTTAGAGCATTCTCCATGCAGGAGGTCTTGTATGTGAGGTGGCACCCAATCGTACCTCAGCACCTTCTCCAATGCAATGACAGCAAAAGCAGAACACTTAATGCTCAGAGATCACATGGAGCCAAAGTTACTAAAGTAGAGCAAAACCGTTGTCTAGGTGACATTCGGGCAGACCCAATGACAATACATTTGTTTCCCTGGATTCCCCAATAAAGGTTCTGTCAACTTGCAATAGCCAAGTCCTGACTGAATGACATAGTCAAGATCTTTATTGCATGGAAGCATCAGGTACATTATCACACATTTCCTGCCAATTAAAATATCAAGAGCTCCCTCTAGTGTTAGGCTGTGGCAAAGATTGGTGAGGGCATGGGAGAGGATGGGAAACAGGTAAACTCTTGCCACTTTCTCCATTCACCTGAAAGGGTCAAATAACTATATTTTTATCTGGATGCAATTCATAGATACCTAGGCATGAAGGTGCATTTAAAAAGAAAACTAGATAGGAAAAACAGGAAACATTAATGAATAATGTCAAACCCATTAAGAACCACTAACCACGTTGCACGTTACTTACCAGGAATTAACAGCTTCTCAGTGCATGGTCCTGAATCACTCGCATTTGTCTCCAACCTCCCTGGTGCAACAAACCATGAGCCTTGATTTATTGTGACGTGCAAATGTTGGCTTACTTTCATGGTTTATTTGTTTGGGAGAAATCAAACCTCAAGTGCTAGTTCACATGTCCAAGACTTCTGGTTATTGCTCCTGAGTGGGGTGCAGCAAAATGGGAGCGATTCAGCAGCAATCACCAGCACATTGCTTGTTCTTGGTGGGGCATAAAACATGGCTTCCTATGACATGTAACGGAGCCCATTCGTGCAAAGACACATTTTGCATAGGGTACCCAGCACTTCAATTCTGCACTACAAATTCCTTCCCCAAATCATGACCTCTGCCACTTGGGACACTTCTCCAGTAATCCTCAGGATTACCTTTGGGACTTGGGAAAACAAATCTGCGAAGTGAATTGTACATTTTATTACTTCCATCTTCATTTGTTCAGCCTGAGCTCCAGCCATACTTTTTGATTAGTGCTTACATATTCTAATGGGTCTGAGCTTTTTGGCTGGGCAGTTAAAGGTGGAAGAGTTCTCTGCAAATCCTAGGCCTCCTTGAGATAGCGAGCTTGGAAAAGGAGGAGGAAGTGCTACCTCCCTTGCTCCATCAGTTTACATGCTGTCTGGGCCAATGACACAACTCTTGTATTTGAAGACATAACAGTTATCAAGAACAAATTCTCTCTTTAGTAAGGCTTGGCAACACACAGGTACAAGGTCTCCAATTCACAACAAAGAGTACAAAATTAATTCAGACATTTAAAATATTGTCAAAAACCTCACCTCAAAATAAATTTCGTGTAAAAGCTGCATCTAATTTCACATTAGAACATGAAGATTGAATGGCTGCTACCAGCTACTAAATTGCTGACTACACTTGACAAAAGAAACAGAAACAGTGAAAGCAGGGTTCTTTCCAAGGTCACTTTCTCAAGTAATGCAAATAACATATTCCCCCACAAATGTACCTGTAAAAGCCAGTGAAACAGTTGTTCTAAAATATAACATGAGAAGCACAATTTTTAAATAAGATAAATAATATTTCTAGATCCATGAAGATGATCACTTGTCAGAAAGCAGAGGACAACTGCTATGTAGATGTTGACACCAAGGAACAGAGTTTCATAATGCTGTACAAATTAAGAGGCATATTTGAACTGAGAACAACTTCCTATACCTTGACATGGGCTGGTGACCTTTAATTCACATGGCCTGGCCCTCATTTTTTCCTGTACTACAAAATGTTCAGGGAGAGATGTTGCCCTCCAACTTCTAGGCCGGGGTGCGGAACGTGGGGGTCTCCAGATGTTACTGGACTACAGCTCCTATTATCCCTGACCACTGAGCTTTCTGACTGAGGCTGATGGGGAAGTCTCCCCCACCCAAACAACATCTGGATGACCATGGGTTTTCTACCCCTGGGCTAGGCTATGGAAGATTGCCTTTACCCTGCAAGCTTTGTATGGTTTATATTAGGCCTAATTAATAATAATTACATGAATTTAAGATAAGCACTGAACCCTTTTAAGAAAACTAGTAAAGCCAATCATGATAAGCCAGGAAAATTAATTTGGGTCAGCACCAATGTGGTTGTAGAATCCAACATGTGTTATAGGGAATAAAACATTTTGCAAGACAAAGAGCTGCTGCTTGAAATGCAGAAACAAGAGCAATTGAGAATCCCATTCTTGATCAAGAACATTCTCCACTTCCCATCTGTTGAAGTGTGCTGGCTATAATGACATCATTTCATTCAAAAATTTGAGTTTATCTTTGTTCTACTGCTTTGGCAGGAAGCATAACACTTTGTGGGTTCTTTGTCTCAGAGGCCTGCCTGCCTTCCTTAAAGCTGGCTGTAAAGAGCAGCATGAATAAAACAACTACTTTTAAAAAGATGTATGCTAATAAATTAAAAGGTCCAAATTTTCTAATTATACTGAATGTCATAACTCTTCACTTAGGCTCTTCATAAAGAACTGATAGGCTTAATGGGGATTTGGGGTGGGGTGGGGTAAACTAAATTTCCTCCTTACCATTCCTCTTTTTATGAGCAACCGTGGAACAAAGCAAGTATTCGCCTTACGCAGACTAAATTGCTGAATAAGAAACTTTCCCAAAAATAGAATGAAATATTTGTCTCCGTAAACTCATCCAGGAAGGTATCGGAGGGGTAAAGGGGGGGGAGGGGGCATACCTCTCCCCAGAGCATTTCCCTAAGGGGAATTCCATAAGTGGGGACTTCACATTAAGCTCATCCCAGCATGCACAAAACTACTTCTGCGTCACAGAATCGGAGGCATCCCTATCACCCAGGATTCTGGCAAAGCAGAAATAATGGGGGTGGAGCAGAAGAAGGGGGGAAATCGAGTAACGGAGTCTGGAAGTCAGCTCAGAGACTGTTGTGCAGAACAGGCCCATTCAGCAACCAATTAATATTGTTTTCACAGTCATATTTCTTATAAGCAAGAAGAACAGACAAAAGGCAACCCAGAGTCACAATGATGTCAAGGCAGGTTGTTCAAATTCAGAGAACCCCTAAAGGAACAGTCCTCCAAATACTCCCACAGTAAATATCAGTGTCCTGAGGTGTGGGAGCTGAGAATGTCCTGAAGGCATTCCTGGTCCATCTTCCATGCCCAACCACTGTCCCATAGAGCTTATTTAAAACAGTAGGTTAAAAGGGTGGCTCCTAAAAGGGAGAACCAGTAGAAGAATAGGAAAGCTTTCAGATGTGCCTCTCCAATACCTTCACTGAAACAGACACCATCATGGCCACACATACCATCAAATATAGGTTGATTTTATACGGAAAAGCTTTTGTTATAGGGAATAAAACATTTTGCCAAACCTAAAACAGGACAGCATTCATAGTGAAGTGCATCTTGCAGGAAGCAAAACTTTGGGACGATTTACTTTGGCTCTCAAGCGTAGCAGCGTAACAGCAGCATCACATAAAAGGTTTGAAGTCACTGGTGGACTAACATCTCTTACATTCTATCCTGCTTATATTATGTCCTCTCAAAGTAAGGAGCACATTGACTATGATGGCGCCCCATACTCTGAAAACATAAACAAGTTAAAGTACGTACTCAGCTCAGGGGAGGTGGTAGGGATTGCTATCATTACTCCCCCATAATAAATAAAAACTATGTAATTCTCCGGGGGAAATTATTACCTCTGAAAAATCAATCATCTTCATATGGCACACACATCATTTTCTGACATTTATGAACTCTAAAACATGGCCTTTGGGGGAAAAAATTTTACATTCACAACCCCAAAATACCTCCTTCCTTAAAGGTTAGACAAGGGAGAATACCACCTTTTCCCCAGTCTCCCAATTGAGATATGCCAGAAATTATTTAAGTTTCATTCATTCTTTGTTCTTTAGAAAACAAATACATTCTAGTACCAGTCTCTCATTTCAACAAGGGGAAAACAGAACAATATGGGGAAAATGGGAGTACTGGAGCAAATTCAAGAACAATACAAAAGAACTTAACTGGGAAGGTCCTGCAACACTTAAAACTGCAAAATACTTCTTTTTTAAAAAAAACAACAAAAAAACCCATGATCTCTCTTTTGAAAAAATAAAACGCAGCTTTAGGTTTAAACTGTTGCATACATTAGAAGGATCATCAATACAGCTGGAAAAATAAACGTGATTCTACTCCACTAGGAAGAATTTTGCCATTCACCCCAGAAGGGTGGCTCACCGTTCCCAAGTTTTGCTTCAGTGTTGGTTGCTTTTCCCTCTTGCATCCACCTCTCACTCTGAGCTCCTTGTTCTTGCTTCTTTTTCTGCCCTCAGGATCAGCTTAAAGTCTTTGGTCTCAGAGCACTGGATGCAGCACAGCTTAATAAGCACATACTAATGGTGTTTGCAGTCAGGTAGAAGGCAAGGGGAAGGAATGAGGCCTGGTCCTGATGAAGATAAGGGTTGGGATGGAGGGCAGAGGAAGAGGAAGATGCTATGTGTCAGCTCCTAGATGGCGCCTTCACTGTGCATACTGTGGTTGGACTTGTTGTGAGTTACACAGTTCTGTTCGTTCAGAAGATTTGCCGTCTCATCCGGCAAACCATCATGCAGTTCTGTAAGAGTCAGTTCTATTTTAGTGGTTTCACTGTCCGAGGACTGAGGTGTTTTATCCATCCGGGATGCCATTAGGGCATTTTGGTACTGCTGCCTTGAGATCTATGCCAAGCACATGAAAGATACAAAGTCCATAATTAAATTAATATTTGTTGATACAGAGAACAACTGTATCTACTGTAATGTACAGTAATATCTACTGTAATGTTTTCATACATCTCAGCCCAACCCGACTTGTCCTTGTTACTTCAAAATCAAGTGTAGCAACAGTAAATTGTTTCATAATGCATAAGAACAGTATAGATATGTTTGACAGGATGCATTTTCTAAAAGGCTCCAAGTAATCCAATCCCCCTAGTTCATAGTGCTTACTATGCAGTTTTTAAGAGACTCGTCTTCATTTTAGCCAGGGTCTCCAGTAAGTGGCACAGAAGTATTCGGAAACAAGAAGTGAGCAATAATTCTCATATAAACAGAGCTCAAAGTTTATCACTCTAAATTAAATCAATGAGTTGCATCTGAATCTTTATACTATATGACAAATTACCACCTGAAATGACCTCATTTACAAAAATGCCCATTTCACACATAATGCTCAGCCTAACAAAAATTAAGTGAGTAAAAGCTGTGGCTATTTAACTCCTCACCTGGTCCTGCTGCTGTTGCCAGGAGGCTTGTCTCATTCCAGACAAAACATGAGCTGTAGGCAAGATTTGTGGCTTGTTTGCAGGAGACAAGCCATGAGCATGGGATCAGACATAGTACTAAACCAAACCAAGGCTTAGCTCTGGTTGGCATGGCAGCAGAAGGACCAGGACAAGAGCAAAGTGGACACAAATTTTAATGTGAGTTACCCAGACAGTTGTGCGATCACACTTAGCCCTGGTGCACACATAACACTAAGGCAAGCCACGGTTAAGTGCGAGGAAAACAACAAGTTCTTATTAACTTATTGAATTTGGATGCTGGGGATGGCAAGGTAAAGACAGCAAGGAGATTCTTTATCCTATCAATTTATTGAGTAATACGATTTTTAAAAAACTGGTGAATTTGGTCAATTTAGTATTCTGTGGACAGCAGCCATTCTAGAGCTATTTTCTGCATTATATATGTGATGTTTTGAACATTTTAAAATGCTATTATTGTTATTACAGTGGTACCTCGGGTTACATACGCTTCAGGTTACAGACACTTCAGGTTACAGACTCTGCTAACCCAGAAATAGTACCTCAGGTTAAGAACTTTGCTTCAGGATGAGAACAGAAATCGTGCGGTGGTGGCAGCGGGAGGCCCCATTAGCTAAAGTGGTGCTTCAGGTTAAGAACTGTTTCAGGTTAAGAACGGACCTCCAGAACGAATTAAGTTCTTAACCTGAGGTACCACTGTATTAAGCTATTATTATTATTATTAAGCTATTATTATTATTATGTAAGAGTGGCTAGGGAAACCCAGGCAGATGGGCAGGGTATAAATAATAAATTAGTAGTAGTAGAAGTAGACACATTTTATGTTCCTTTGCATGGATGTGGTCTGCAAAATTCTACCGTATTTACTCAAGTCTAATGTGCCATCAAATCTAATGCACATCTTAATTTTCAAAACCTTGAAACCAAAAAAAGTATTTGCTGGCGAATGTAAATTTGCCATCAAATCTAATGTACACCTTAATTTTTGCAACATAACTTGGCCTAAAAAGGTGAGCATTAGATTCGAGTAAATACAGTAATTGCCGAGAATAGATTCCTTGGGGAGCTTTCATTAAACAAATGCATACAAGCAATCTAAATTATACTGCAGTACAAAAACACCTATTTATGGAACCCCCTTTTTCAGTGGCCCCTCCCCCCACCCCATTTGGGGAATGCTCTCTTGAGGGAAGCTTGCTTAGTGCCAATGCTGTCAGTTTTTCAGCACTAGGCAAAGGCATTTGGTCCTTGAGATGGTTTGGTTTATTCACTATTATAGTTTTGGTGGTTGGATGGGGAAGGATATTATCCTTGTTATTTTATTACTGAGTATGAACACTATTAGTATTTTTTCATGATTTGATGTTTGTTGCATTTTTGTATTTTACCTATTTTCTTAGTTGCTTTGAGACATTTTTGTTGCAAAGAGCAACAAATTGAATAAATACATGCAGGTTCTGCACAATGTATTCCCAGGAAATCATTAGGAGAGTGTTTGCATAATGAGCTGATGATTTCCATTATTTCCTATGGGAACATTTCTATACTGTGATCCCTCTCCTCCTGCTGCCATGAAATGGCTGCAACCAAACAGCAAAAGAGAGACAAAGGAAAAACTTATTTGTCCAATCTCTCTGCTGTCTGATTTGTCCCTTCCCTCCCTGTGATTTCCCTCCCCCCTCCCCCTCCCCATTATTTCTGTCCAAAAATGGCTGCTGCTGACCAGCAAAGCACAAACAAGGGGAAGTGAGCAAACTGACTGTTAGGATATCTGAATCTGCACTGTGTATAGTGAGGTTTGGGTATAAATCTTTGTGTTCAGATTAAGTGATTTTTTTTGCTGAATGAGCGAGCAGATACTGGGACCTGCGTCTACACATTGTTGAACATTTTTGAGAGAGGGCCACAATCCATAAATACTAGATACTGAGATGAATACAGAGTTTCTCTTTTACTTGGGGGATAAGAACAAGCTGGAGCAGCACAATATCAAAGAATCTATGTATTTGAAAGAGCCTTAAGTTGCATTTGCTCCATTAGCATGTTCTGGAGAAATGAGAAGTGAACAGATGTCCTTATTCATTTGTGTAATATTCCCTAGGCTATGCAGCACTACCTCTCTCAACTCTAATATGCATGTTTGTTGGCTTCCATCTGTCTCGAGCAATAATGGAGTGGGGGCCTCTGGGGGTGGTCAAACTGCTGGATTAGCAGGACCAGAGTGATCTCCTGGGGGTCCTGGGCAGTGTGTGTGGAGGTCGTGGGCTTCCTAGATGACAAGACCCCCTCTCGTGAAGGCAAACTAATTGATGCTACATCTCAGAATATGAATGGGACATGCATTTAGATGGGTGCCATTAGAACATAAAAAATTGAAGCCTATCAATTCATTCAAGATCTCAAATTCATAGCTGCCCAAAGTCAATTAACAATGTATTATATAATTTAAAAGCACATGTGAAACATCAGAAGCTCCAAAAAATCAACAGCTGCTGAACTTTAGAATGGAAATACATATTAAGATGCATACATATTAATTCCCAATTGTGTGATGAATGTGGGCAGGGAGCATGTGACTGCTGACCCTTCTTTATAACAGCATCCACATGTCATTCATGAGCAAATACAGTTGAGGAATATGCCTTGGGTAGGGTGCAGAATAGATCCTCCCTGGGAGAGGTGGAATAATATGGTACCTCACAATGAAGGGGAAAAAAGAAGAGTTTCAGCAGTCCAAAACAGCTCCTGCCAAATTCTGAATGCTTTATCAAAGTAGCATTAGGACCAGTTGGCAACTATTGGCTATGGGCAGCCAACCAACCAAAAATATATTTTGCTGGTAGAAGATAGTTAACCATTCCCCCTTTTCCTACCTTGACATATTGAATGTCTGAGATAGCTCTCACTGAGTAGTCTGGAACATAAACTTGAAGAAATGAGTTCAACTGGTTGTTGCTATTTCCTATCGTTGGTGTCACCGCATCAATGCGATCCCCTCTGTTAAGAGAGTCTGAATGATTCAAGCCACAAGGACGAGGTGGTGACTTGTTTTCAGCTGGGGAAAAAGGAAAGGAAAAGATGCTTCAGAAAAAATCTTATCTTATGAGACTCACATCTATTCATGCAGATCCATGTTAAATTTTCCTATTGAAACAGCTTTTGCTAGAGCTATAATACTGCAGTGTACACTTTCAAACAGATCTCACTACTAAAATCCCAACTCTGAGGTTTCTTATCTTCAGACCCATTACAGGTGACTTTATATAGAGGCCGATTGAGACATAGCAATTCTGTTCTGGTACCTATAATAAGTAGCGTATCCTAATTTACAATCAAGAATCAAAGAGATTGCGGCAATAGGGCCAAAGACCAAGAAGAAGTCAATTAAAGAGGATAATATTAAAGTCTGACCAGATAAAAAAATAGTTTTCACTTTACAAGGGTCTAAGAAAAGTGCAGCTTTCATTTCAATTCAATTATAGCCAGTTGCAAATTAATAGCATACTACAAAAGACTCATAACACATTGTATTTAATACCACTTCTCAAACCTTTTTCTTTAGCCAATTATGACCATTCCCTGACATTTCCCATCTTATGTTTTGAAAATACATGAAGGAAGGTGTTTAGTAAATAGGCACAGTTACACATTTCTGTACAGTGGAATAGATTTGAAGCTTTGCAGATGCCAGTTTCTTCTGCTATGTTCCAACATCTTAAACATCTGAATATTCCCATGTTACAACAAACCTGTGGAAATTTTAACTATTTCCCTATACACATTTTAAGAATATTATATCAGAAGTGTAACACTGAACAGTTTCTACAAACCTATATGCTCACACAAAGATGATTTCAAGGCACCATTGTGTAATATTGTGAACAGGCAGCAAACAAGGTGGTGGTAGGTATTCCAGGAATTTTTTAACACACAAACAGAGCACAGTACGAAAGACTGCTATTGTGCTGGCCATGCAGCAAGACTGCTTTATTTAAGAACAAGGAGTCCGAGTTGTAATGTTTCTGGGCCCAACAGAAGGCACCAACAATATTTATGAAAGAAGCCAAAACTAGAAACAACCAATTCAGATGTTCAAAATACTGAGCATCACTGAGCTATCAAGCAAAAGCTCCTCTTGTAACCTTTTCCAAACTAAGGTCCCATCTAGCCTGTGCATTACAGTATTAATCAGAACAATTGTGTTTATTTGCAGAATAGCCAGTTCATGTAGCAATGAAAATAAACAAGTGGCTGCAGCAAGGAATGCATATATGATAAAAGGAGGTGAAGAAGGCAAGGAGAAATATCCAAGCTCTATCACATTTATGCCACAACAGCTCAGTGTCTAAAAATACCATTATGTGGGGATCCTTCATTTCCTTCCAACAGCATGCAATAATACAAATTAAGTACATTTATTTCTGCCACCAATAATATAGACAATTTCCTTCTCCCACTTTGATACCCTATGCTGATCAGATAAATGTTAATTAATGGAAACAATTCAAGCTGATCATGGCGTATTTAATTCGAATAATGGGCCTTCTAAACCTACTTGGTTTCACTTGCATGGAATGAACATGGTTTCCTGAAAAATAACAGCTGGTCCACAAATCTAGGTATCAGCACCCTAAAGCAAGGGCTGATTAAAGTACCATATTTTTCGCCCTATAAGGCGCACCGGCCCATAGGACGCACCTAGTTTTCAGGGGGGGGGGGGAATCAAGGAAAAAAATATGACACACACCCCCCGCAGCTCTGAGAGCAGCGGACAGGCTGCACGCAGCCTGTGCGCTACTCCAAGACCTTCTCCCTGCTTTTGCGGGAGGTGGCAGAATTCCCCCACCTCCCGCGAAAGCCCACAGGAGCCGCGCGTGACTCCTGCGGGCTTTTCGACCAGGAGGGAGAAGGGACTGAAATGGCCAGTCAGTCCCTTGTCCCTCCTCGGGGAAAAGCCCCCAAGAGCGGCACGCTCTTTAAAGGGTGCACGGCTCCTGCGGGCTTTTCTACGAGGTGGGGGGATTTCCTTCCCCATAGAAAAGCCAGCAGAAGCCGCACAGCCTTTAAAGAGCACAGCTTCTGGGTGCTTTTGCGGGAGGTGGGGGAATTCCCCCATCTCCCGCAAAAGCCCACAGGAGGGAGAAGGGACTGACTCAGCCAGTCAGTCCCTTCTCCCTCCTTTGGGAAAAGCCACCGAGAGCTGCGCACTCTTTAAAGGCTGTGCGGCTCCTGCAAGCTTTTCGACCCAGCTTGTGGGGCTGGCGATGGGGGGAAGCGCTGCTTTCCCCCACCGCCAGCCTCCAAACCAGGTCGGAGAGTAGCGTGAAGGCGTCACGCGCCTTCCCACTGCCACCCGATCCTCTGGGGCTGGCGATGGGGGGAAGCGCTGCTTTCCCCCACCGCCAGCCTCAAAGAACAGACTCTCCTGGCTTCAGCGAAAGCAATGCGAAGCCTCCGGAGTGCAGGCTTCGGAGGCTTCGCGTTGCTATCGCTGAAGCCAAGGAGCCTGCATTCGCCCCATAGGACGCACACACATTTCCCCTTCATTTTTGGAGGGGAAACAGTGCGTCCTAAGGGGCGAAAAATACAGTAGTTTAGAGCAGGGGTTGCCAAACAGTGATCTGAGGACCACCAGTGATCCACAAGCTACATTCAGGTGGTTCACAGTGGTGTGTGTGATAAAATACAATTAAAAACCATAAGATGTCTGGTGCAGCACATATCAATTGCTACAATAGGCAGAAAAGTTATTCAGTGGCCTGCCAAGACAATAAGCAGTTTTCAAGTAGTCAGTGAGAAAAATAAGTTTGGGAACCACTAGCTTGAGCACTGAGGTCAATACTTATTCCACTTCATGACTGCCTGCCTCAAACATGCTTTATGTTTAAGCATGCTAATCTACTTAAAGACAGCAAGACTTGAAAAGCTAATACTGTTGAAGTTGAAAATGTGTCTAATTATAATTTCAAGGCAGTATACTAAACACAGGTGTGGGGGTACTAAATCCTCAAATGACTGCAAGACAAACAGCAGGCAATTAAAACCTGCAGTGAGATTCTCCTTGTAGTTTGTAAAGCAAAAAATCAGGAGGTAAGAAGACAGGAAGTATATTTGAAAAATAAGCAAAACAAACACACATTTTTTCCTCCTCCTGATTAATTACAAAAAGAAAATTGTCAATATTGGTGGAAATGGGTTCCTCCAAAGAATAAACTATACAGAAGCTTTAACTGCACTATCAAGGCAGAGCACATGATTTTAATTATCTCAAGAGTCAAATACATCTAACAAATATATAATTCAAAATATTCACTTTCTTAATTGTTATCCTTGACAGATGTTATATAAATCTCATATTTTTATAAAGAAACCCATACCCTCAATCTCTCTGTACACAAATCTAAGGATACATAGCAATGAGAATTTTACTTACAAACATTGTGCAATTTAAATCTGTTCTGCTGTAACTTAAAGCCATTCATTTCTTTATCCTTCACTCAGTCCTGGTTATAGTTGTACTTCTCCCCCTTCTTCATGACTGTGTTTTAGCTATTGGGCAATTGCTATCACCTGTGCTGCTTTCTAGGCAACACACCCATCTCCCATTAGAAGCATGACACACAGAATGAATACAGAGTTAGTGCAGAATGGGGGGCGGGGGAATCTAAAACAAATGACAATATTGTAAATATCAAAATCAGTTGTTTTCAAAACTAAGGTCGATGCCTAGTGTCGAATTTGAGGAAGCTTTGAGCAAAGAAAGATAGTAGCTGGAATTACCAACTTTTCACTTGCTGCTTCTCTGTCCTTGCTGCTGCCTACGCCTGCACCTTATCCCGACCCCCAATTGTATTTACCAGACCAGGCAATGCATTGGGGGCAGCATGCCTCTGGCAGATCAGCTTCTGGGGCAGTAAAAATGGCAGTCGCTGCTGCAGCATCTATAGGCCCCAGCATTTGTCTCAGCATTCAGAGTGGTGCTGCTGGGTCTGCTACAAGGTCTCTCATGTTCTTAGCCAACTACTAAAGTTTTAAAGGTGAAAGAATTGGAATGAAAATTCTTCATCTATGTATTATTAAATACCAATAAGCATGAAGTTGTACCCCAAAGGTTACAAAGGTCGAGCAAGAGGAAAGCAGATCAAGCAACCAATTTCCCCCCTGGTCTTCTCCCCCTCTACAGCCCCCTGGACCCCCCTAAAACCCACCTCAGAGGGCAACTGTTTCTATTGAAAAATATTGTTTTAGGAGATGTGAAAGCCTGAAGAAACAAAGCCAGCACTTTGCTGCTCATGTTCAAACCACTGACCGTAGCACAAAGATGGCATAAAAGTGGCATATAGGCAGGACTATAACATTTAGACAGATTAAATTAACAATATTTAATTAAAAGGTGTCATTAATTGAGCAAGTTATTTTTTTAAAAAAGACTGTTGAACATATTTACTAGACGAACTTACAAAATCTATGGGTAGAAGGCACAATCTTAAAAAAAACAAAACCTAGTCCCCCTTTTCCTCACACATCAGGAAATGTCACTTCCAAGATGGTGCCTGCTATAACATAGAATCATAGAATTGGAAGGGACCACAAGGGTCATCTAGTCCAGCCCCCTGCAATGCAGGAATATGCAGCTGTCCCATATGGGATCAAACCTGCAACCCTGGCATAATCAGCACCACACTCTAATCAACTGGGCTCCAGGCTAGCTAACAACTAACATGTAGGAACATCGTGGGCCATAAGTACTGTTTTATTCATATGCAAATTAATGTAAATGTAAATGATTTCATTTACTGACATATGATTAATCAACTAAAATTTCTTTGAATATATAGGAGAGAAAACCTTCAGGACCCACAACTGCAGGGAGCATAGCTGCAACCTGAAATTCATATCAACTATGTGGAAGAGCCCATCAGGCCCAAGAGCCTCTCAAACAGTACTGCTGGCTAAGACAGATAGGGATACACCAGGCCTGGTGCTGTGAAGAAAGCACATCAAGACCACAGCTGCTCCTATCAAAGTGACTGAATAAATTCAAGTCAGATTGGATTTCTTCCCCAGGTTGGAGCTGCAATACTATGTAATTCCTTCCATTCTATAAGGAAGTGAGAGGTCAAATTCCTACTAGTTATATAGGAACAGAAAAATCTGGACGATTCTGTAGACATGCATTATGTAAAATATTTTAGGACTCTTTTTGGGGGGAGGGGGATGGATGCCCATTCAAACGGGTTACAATATAAAGCAGAGAAACTGAGGAAAAAAATGTTTTAAACTAGAAACAACAAAACAACACTCGTCATATAATTTAAAAGAGCCCCTAAAAATCATATTTCAACCAACCAGCCAGTAACGCATCATGCCTTGAAGGCCGGTTGAAAGAGATAAGGCTTTCAAGGCCTTCTAAAAACCCTGTAGTGTGATGATGTCAGTCCAAGAGAATGGAATTCCAAATCTTTGGGCCACCACAGAGAAAAACTTCTCCCTGGCCACTGACCTTTCAGCTCTAATGGGAAGACACACCAGAAGAGATCCCAAAGCAGATCTTTAAAGTGTGGGCAAGATGGTACAGGAACCTGCAGCTGGGTACAAACAATTTAGGACTTTTAAAGGTCAAAACCAGCACCTTAAATTGAGCCTTGAAACATTGGGAATCAGTACAACTAATATAATTAAGCTGTCACAGACACCAACTGTCTAGACCCTTGTAGGATTCTTGGACCAGAAGAAGTTTCTGAACCATCTTTAAAGGCAACCCCATGTAGAGCACATTGCAGGCGTCTAGTCTGGACTTGACCAGAGCATGGATCACTGGGGCAAAGCCACCTCCTCTAGATGGGGTGGAGCTGAATCTTGGGGAAAACTCTCCTGGCCGCTGACACCACCATTACTAATTACCACTGTGCACTTTCAAAAACCTCAAGGTGTTCTGAGACAATAAAGGGTGTTATATTGCTGAACAAAACTGGATTCCAATTTGCAGAACTCTGTCTTGGTAAAAATTCATTTTGCTCACCTTCCAAAATGCCTACCTTTGCACAACCAATACAGAAAGACAATCACAATACAGAAAGATAATCTTAGCTTCTACCTCATAGATGATCACTATTAATACAGAGAAGGGGACTGTATCACATTGAGCGAGACAAGGTAGATCCCAAGGAATTGGTCCTTCATTATTGAAGGCTGTTATGTCTCTAATCAGGCTGGTTGTCCTGCTTCTTGGGAAGCATCTCTGCTGTGACTGAAGTGGTATGTTGTACAGGATTAGGAGATGCTTAGAGAAAGGTGGTTTGGGGATTTGGAAGTTCTTTGAGTGCCCCAAAGTCCACTTCAGTTATGATGCCTTAGAAGCCAGACACAACTGGAAGAACTAGATGCTGACATGTTTGAGACTGAGAGTGGCAGACGCTGGTGAAATGTCAGCAGGCATCTTGGGAGGCCTGGAAGCCTTAACAAGGAAACACCTGGAGAAGGGGAACAAGAGAAGGCTGCAGGAGTTGGAACTTGGAAGGTCAGAGCAACTTCCACTGGTAGCATGGATAGGGGTTGCTTGCCTCAAACAACAATACCTGTAGCTGCAAAAGCATGTTTCCACATGATGAATTGGAATTCTCTAGCTATTTAAGAAGGTTTTTGACCGGGCTTGCAGACATGGCCTGTATGACAGACTGAGGATCAGATTAGACATGTTTATCATGTTATTTCCTTCACAAATACCCAGTACATGGGTGTGGGATAGTGGGTCATACTGGGATGGAGGGTCCTTTAACCCTTTGCCCCCGCTGTGATCCTAGGTTGGATTGGTCTTCGCTTTACCTGCTATTAATAATGGAAGGAAAGCCCCCTTTGGAGCCCATGGGGGATGATGTGGGGTGTGTAGATATTGAACGCAGTGGGGGTGGGTTAAATGCTCCCTTTCCTCATCTCATGGTTCTGATCAAGCCTGGGGTCTCCTGTGTGAGCTATTTGTGAAAGAAAAAACAACTATACAAAGGCAATAGTCACATCTAGTTTGGCCCATACCTGACTCTTTTTGTAGAGTGCCTTACTTGTCAGAGGTGGCTGTGGAAAGGACTGGCAAAGACATCTTTCAGAGCCCTTTACAAAGGAGATCTCTGTCTCCTGTGTGCAATCAGAAAGAAACTGGGCAGGGAGTGATCTCCTTCAACAATATCTTTAATTGTTGTTTTAATTGTTGTTAATTGTTGCTTTAAAAAGTCTTCAATGTTAGCAGTCAAGGAAAGCTTCTCCATGACTGACTATATTATGTGGACTTCCCACAGGCATCTGGTTGGCCACTGGGAGAGCAGGATGCTGGACTAGATGGGCCACTGGCCTGATCCAGCAAACTCTTCTTACGTTCTTATAAAAGAAGCACTGATTTTTGTTTCGGTGTCCTTTTGCTATTAACTAATCGCAAACATAAGCTCAAGCACCTACCTGTCAGGCATGATCTTGCCTGCATTTCTCCAACAAAATGGGCATCTGGTAAATGCAAGCTGTTGCTGATTCAATAGAGGGTAAGTGCAGTGACAAAAGGGTGAAGAAGAAACGTGCAAGTTTACCTGGAGTACCTGCTGCTAATAATTCTGTTCTGCTGACAACAAAGGTACGAGACAGGGACAAGGGAACTAGACGAAGGAGGGAAAGAAAAAAAAAACAGATGAGGTCAGGATCAATGAGGGTGCTGGTATCTATAATCAACAGGAGAGAGGATCAGTTGACACATAATAGAGAACTGAAATACAATTCAAAATTAGAGGGGAAAATAAAGGGGTAGAAAATAATGAAGGGACATAAAGCAATGAAAAGCTGATCAGAAACTTACTCAAATAGTACAAGAAATCAGGAGTTGTGCAACTATACCTGTTCCCTGTTTATTAACCATAAACATATGAACAGCTTTTCATTTAGGAACGATAGTTCATTAGTCCTCTTGGGGACCCAGCACTTACTAACAATGATATAAAGCAATGTTTTAGTGATATGTTGTTTGTTTGTTTGTTAGACTGTACACAACTCAGATATTTTTTTGAAATATTAATCAGTATGTTAATGCTTTTAAATAAAACTATATGACAAAAAATAAGGTGTGTGTAGCACAAGGCGTCTAGATGTGTAATATAAAGTAGTAGTTTTTTCACAAGCTTATCCATTTTGATCGTATGTTATAAAATGCAATGGTAAGTCCAGCTCATCCCACTGCTTTAGTCAACATGGGCCTCATAAAATTCAAAGCACCACATTGCCATCATTTTTTCCAGACAAGAACAACGTTTCGTTCTGTAAAGTCTTTTGGCTGTCATCAAAGACAGCTGTTGCAGAGTGAGCTGCAACTTTCATTTCTTACAACTATGAATTCCTTTAAGATTTCATCCTATTCCAGGCATTCTGAAAGATATCAGGCATCAAGACAGTATAGAGATTGAAATGGTTTAATAGGAAAATAGAGCAGCAATACAACAAGGATCAGCAGCACACCTCCTCCAAGATGTAAAAGGCATTGCTCTGGAGAAGTGATTATTGCAAGCGAAAGGCTCAAATGGCATCTGGAAGAGGGATTATTCCCTCAAATGCAGAAACATGGAAAGACGTGGGTGAGAATGCAGCACCAGCATGCGATACTAAATCAATCTGAAATGGAACATATTGCAAGAGCAATACTTTCTTTTCCAGTAGAACAGTTGCATAAGAGCAATGCAACAGAAGAAACCAGGGCTTGTCTCACCTTGTCTACCTTCAGAGGCTGGGAAACCCTCTGGAGCAGATTGAGGGGGCACTCAGAAGACAGGAGAGGGGAGAAGAGAAACTGGAAGTCCCACTGTGCAAGTAGATTTCTGTTACACAAGTGGGCAGACACCACTTGGATTTTGCCCTATACAGTGGTACCTCGGTTTTCGAACAGCTTAGTTCACAAACAACTTGGAATTTGAGCACCACAAACCCAGAAGTAGGTGTTCCGCTTTGTGAATTTTTAATTTTTTTTTTGAATCTGAACTGTTCCGTTTTGAGTGTTACACTCCTTTTTCAGTGCCACACTTCCGCTTTGAGTGCCCCCACTCCTGCCTGCACGGGAGTAGAAGCAGAATCAGGGCAGCTCAGCTGGGGAGCGCAAAGCCTCCGCTTCCCAGCAAAGACATCCCCACCCCCACTCCTGCTTGCACAGGAGTAGGAGCTGGATCGGGGCTGCTCACCTGGAGAGGTGCAGGCTCCTTCACACTTTTACACTAAGGAGTGTGTGGCTGTGTTAATGAAGATGATGATGATGATGATAGTAATAATAATAATAATAATTTATTTATACCCCGCCCATCTGGCTGGGTTTCCTCAGCAACTCTGGGCAGCGTCCCACAAAATATTAAAATACAATAGTCCTTCAGATATTAAAAGCTTCCCTAAAAAGGGCTGCCTTCAGAGTAGAGAAGTTTAAAGGAGTATAGGGTAGCAATGCGGAGACAGCCCGACAGCTGCCTCAGGAGCAGTTTAGGGGCTCTCAGATGCAGCTACTGGGCTGCCTCCACCTTCACCACCCCAGCAATTCTTCTGCCTGGCTGCCTTCAGGTGGTGCAGGGGCTCTGATGCTGAGCTGGGGGCTCCTTTAATCTTCTCCCTTGAGGAGAAGGAGCCCCCAGCTGTGATCTTTCAGCTGGGAAGCAGAGGCTTCCCACTCCCCAGCTGAGCTGCCCAATCCAGCTCCTACTCGCATGCAAGCAGGAGCAGGGGTGTGGATCTCTCAGCTGGGGTGGAGGCTTCGCGCTCCCCTGAGCATTTAAAATTAAAAATGAAACTATCCACAAAATAACAAAGCCAACAAACTTGCAACTCATGAAAAAGCAGCAGCAGAACAAAATGGAAAAAAGCAAACAAACTGCAAATGAATCAAAATCACAAGAAAACATAAAACAACACTGACCCTAACCCTAATTCTAATCCTTACCCTAACACTAACCCAATCCTAATCCAGAAATGGTCTTGTTAGATATTAAAATTCATGTTAAATTGCTGTTTTAGAGGTTGTTTTTAAAAGTCTGGAAAGGATTAATCCATTTTGCATTACTTTCTATGGGAAAGCGCGCCTTCGTTTTGGAAAGCTTTGGTTTTAGAACCGACTTCTGGAATGGATTAAGTTTGAGAACCAAGGTACCACTGTAACTCTAGGCAGTTGTAAATATGTATCTTAGCAGAAATACAAATAAATCACTACAGCTACTGTACACCTTAGCCTACAGAAAGTATGTGTTGTCTCCCACAGATGAAACGCATAGCAAGTACTCTAAAACAAAGCAAGTTTTCCAACAGGGAACAGGCATAGACATGCTCACCTAATCCCAGTGGAGGCTGATCCATTTGGGCCAAAGGGGCACTGGCCCTCCAAACTCAGTCTGCCTTCATCCAGCCCCCACTGGCTGGCCTTCTTACTTATAATTTATATACTTTTATATTGCACGTCATCTTCCTCCTCCTTGGGATCAACACTGCCCTTGCAGAACTCAGCAGGGAGAGGCATGGGACAAAACTAGAATTACTTGGCTCTGCCCAACATTGGCTCCACCTACTGTTCCATCTCCCTATCTTCCAGCCACCACTGCATAATTCCACAGCATGGTGGAGAAAAGCTTTATTATAAAGACAAATATGAACTAATCAAACTCTGGCAAAGGCCTTCTGACAATCTGAACTTCAGAAAATCTGAAGTTCTGTTACCCAGGAAGTTTTCATTAACCAATGCGACAGTCATTCCACTAGGCTGCATAACAAAGGGAGAGAAGTAAAAAAAAGTGCTGTTGCACTCTTGTTGAGAGATCAGCTGCCTGTGGCTCTCCCCGGCTGTCACCAAGCAGTCATTCCATCAGGCTACCTGAACTGTTCTCATCCCAGCTGCTATATGAACTGTAACAGTGCCCAAGTGTTTTTATCCTTGTTCCTTTCCCCCTTGTCTGTCATGTCTTTCAGATTGTAAGTCTGAGGGTAGGGACGATCTTTCTGATTTTGAAAATGAGTTGGGAGCCTTTCTGGTGAAAAAAAAACAGATTAAAAATGCTTTAAACAATAAAATAAAATAAAAACCAACTGTCAATACCGCCTGATAGGAGCGTGATCAAACTTATGATAGCCTACATCATTATTGAAGAGTTGTACCCCTCACATAATGCAAACCTCTTATTTATATGTTGAAGTGTCAACTACTTGACTACAATTGTTCTGACACCTTAACAAGACACCATTGCTGTTTCTTCTACCCCTTAACCTTGAAGCAATCTGATACTGGCATAGAACCTGAAAGAGACTTATTTGAATGTCTGCTACATCCTCCCACATCCTTCCTTAACACTCTTACTAAATAAGATTCATGGTACTCCTGTCAGCCAAGTTTTTTTTCTCTCCCCACACTGCTTTGCCATCTAACTGAAGAGGAGATATTGAGAACTTGAAGGCTTGCACACTATTTTGTGATGTTTTGGTTGGCCTAATAAAAGGTATTGCTCTAATATGGATTTATGAATTTTTAAAAGATTAATTTATTGATTTGAAAAAAAGATTTGCAATGGTAGGCAGACCTGATCTCCAAGCAGCTTATTTTCTTCTTTTGTCCCGACAATTTTTCAGTACAAAAATTAACAAGAAATGTTAAGCTACCAAATCTAAATACTGTGCTAGATCCGTGCCAATAAACATTCTGCGGCATTCTAATTAAACACTTCTGATGGCTTAAGGTTTCCTCCATGTCAAGCTGTTTATGTTGACAGGGCACTGTTATGAACTGCTTCATCAGATTTAATCAAAAACTAAATTTGTTCCTCTAGCCCTCAACACCCCAGCAGTAGGGGATGTTTGTTCTGGAAGGAATTTCAAACAGAGAAATTAAGAAATTACCTGGTGATGCTGTGAGAGCCATCACTCCATAGTAAGAGAAAGCACCAGCCTCAAACTTCATTCCCTCTTTCCCAGCCTCCACTTCCACTTTCCCCTGTGGAGAAAAGATGACAATGTTCCTAGTGGGTTCAAAAGTATTCCTGCTTTGAGTTAATGTTCATCCCTCATTTGAAGTTTAATAAGATCAACATGTGAGGCAGATAAAGCTTTTTTTTTTTTTTTGAAAAAAACACAATTTCTTTTTCCATTCATATTCAGTGTTCTAGATACTGCAGTTTCTCAATCATGCACAAATAAATCACAAATATATGGGTAAAAATAATTCTTCAAGATTCTGAATACTTGAAGAAGGCTACACTACATGTATAATATAATCTTTTCAGGGCCTCTGTATAGTTTCATTGCGCAACATATTGTCATAGAATGTTTCAGGTAGCATTTCATGGAAGAGCCCCGACACACACACACATTGCAAATCCATCATCTCAACTTAGTACTAGATGGTTCCCTGTTCTGCTGCCTTATCACCCCATTTTATATGAATGACTAGCAAGAATGTACACTTGCGGCACTGGTGTGGTTAGAATTGCTATCCTATAAAATACCCTGTAACATAACAACAGGTGAACAGGAATCTTGAACTAATGCCAACATTCTGCTACTGTAGGAGCCATTGTAGGTGGACAGAACAGATCCTGTCATCCATTTTTCTTATATTATCTCCAAATTAAAACTGTACTGCATATAACCATGCATTGATTTGCATTTTTTCTCATGCAACATCATAATATTTTCATACTCAGATAACAATGCAACTTCCTGAAAGCTGTAGCAATGCAACTCTTGCCAGATATATTATTTCTAAGAAAGACTAGAGGGGTGAGAGAAACAAGCAAGTACCACTCATGCATGCCAAGTCCAGTTACCTAACCCAAGTGAGAAGAGTGAATATTAGATAAAGGGGCATGCTATTCAGCAGCTGACAAAAAGCACAATTTTAATGAATTAAACTTGCCCAATTTATTTTCAGAAATATGCATTGCATCCTATGCCAACAGTAAGGACAGGTCTACACAGGTACATCCCACGCTACTGGTTCAACATATTGTAAAGCCCATGGTGTGAGAAGGAGTACCCAAAAGAGGCAGCAAAACATTATGCACAATTCTGCAAACATTATAGGCTTTGCCACTTATCCCCACAGCACACCATTTAGGGAATAGTTGATTTCAGTGTGAATGAGGACAGATACTATTGGCCTTGTAGAAAATCAGCTAAACTGGGTTCTAACATTATTCTCCAAGTAAAAGCAACCTGCATCATGCAGACAGCCATTTCTATATTGCCCTACATATAGGGATCCAGAAGAAAAATGCTATTAACTAACCAGTTTACCTTATTTGTTTCAGTAATTGCTACTCATTATACTCACAGTAATGCTATAACAACTTTTGTAGTGTTAATCAGGAAATTATTCAAAGCAAAAACAGACAATGCTACACCAGGTGTGGCTACTCAAAATGGGTACAATTCTCTCTCTCCCACCCGACAATTCTCTCTAATGCTTTGGCAGTCTAACTTTTGCCATGACGTCATCTTGTTGCGTGTTCCCAGTCCTACATCACTGGCTGTTGCTGGTGGGGGCAACAGTGATAAGTCTGGCAAAAAGCTGCCCTTTTCGACATATGCTCCCTTTCAATAATTATATCTCAATTTCAATACCTTTAAAATAAACATAACATATTCAATTTAAATTGTCTCCTTTTCTCTTTTGTCACTAATTTTACCATTTACTTAATCATATTCGCAGAAGCTTAACGTTTCCTAATCATGCACTTTCTTAGGATTCATACAGCTTATAATATTTTTTCAGATAATCTTTAAATTTTCCCCAGTCCTCCTCAATTGTTTCTTTATCCAAATCTCGGATTCTGCCGGTCAGTTCAGCTATCTCCATGTAGTCCATCAACTGCGTCTGCCAGTCCTCCAGCGTGGGCAAATCTTGTGTCTTCCAACTCTTTGCAATGAGTATTCTTGCTGCTGTGCTAGCGTACATAAACAAAGTTCTATCTTTCTTTGACATTTTCTGGTCCACCATGCCCAACAGGAAGGCCTCTGGTTTCTTAGGAAAGGTATACCTAAATACCTTTTTCAATTCATTATAAATCATTTCCCAGAAGGCCTTCACTTTTGGGCAGGTCCACCAGAGATGGAAGAAAGTCCCCTCTGCTTCCTTACACTTCCAACATTTGTTGTCAGACAGGTGATGCATCTTGGCTAGCCTGACTGGGGTCATGTACCACCGGTATATCATTTTCATAATGTTTTCCTTCAAGGCACTAGATGCCGTGAATTTCATTCCGGTGTTCCATAACCTTTCCCAGTCTTCAAACATAATATTATGTCCAACATCCTGTGCCCATTTTATCATAGCAGATTTAACTGTCTCATCCTGTGTGTTCCACATAAGCAGCAAGTTATACATTCTAGATAAAATCTTGGTCTTTGGTTCTAACAATTCTGTCTCTAGTTTCGATTTCCCCTCCTGGAAACCAACCTTTTTATCCATTTTAAAAACCTCTTGAATTTGAGCATAATGTAACCAATCTCGCACCTTGTTTTTTAATTTGTCCTGGCTCTGCAACTTCCAACCGTCTCCAATTTTTTCAATTAATTCCCAATATTTCGGCCAATAGGCCTCCATATTGGGTCTTTTTCGAGCTTTGGCCTCCACCGGTGATAGCCACCTCGGTGTTTTACTCTCTAATAAGTCTTTATATTTCATCCAGACTGCAAAAATCGCTTTTCTGACAATATGGCTTTTAAACAATTTGTGAACTTTAACCTTGTCATACCATAGATATGCATGCCAACCAAATGCATTATCAAAACCTTCCAGATCTAGGACGTCGGTGTTTTCTAGCAAAAACCAATCTTTCAGCCAGCAGAAGGCTGCAGCTTCATAGTACAACCTCAAATCCGGCAGGGCAAACCCCCCTCTTTCTTTTGAATCAGTTAATATTTTATACTTTATTCGGGGCTTTTTGCCCTGCCAGACAAACTTAGATATATCCTTCTGCCATTTTCCAAAACATTCCTCTCTGTCCACGATCTGTAGGGTTTGAAACAAGAATAACATTTTCGGCAATACATTCATTTTAATTGCTGCAATCCTTCCCAACAAGGAAAGTTTCAATCTTGACCAAATTTCTAAATCCTTCTTTACTTCCAACCAGCATTTTTCATAATTGTCCTTAAATAAATTCAAATTTTTGGAAGACAAATAGATCCCTAGGTATTTCACTTTCTTTACCACATTTAATTCTGTTTCTCTCTGAAACCCCTCTGTTTCTGTAAGTGTCAAATTCTTGGTCAAAACCTTGGTTTTTTGTTTGTTCAACTTAAACCCCGCCACCTGACCAAACTCAGATATAAGTTCAAGAACTCTTTTTGTACTGGATTCTGGCTCCTGCAATGTCAAAACTAGGTCATCTGCAAAAGCTTTAAGTTTATATTGTTTCACTCCGACCTCTATCCCTTGTACCAGCCGGTCCTCCCTTATCATGTTCAATAGCACCTCCAGGACTGAAATGAATAAAAGAGGGGATAGAGGGCACCCTTGTCGTGTCCCTTTTTCAATTTTGAACTCCTCCGTCACCACATTGTTCACTATTAATTTGGCCTTTTGCTCTGAATAAATTGCTCGTAACCCATTTTCAAACCCCCGCCCCACTCCCATCCCTTCCAAGTTTTTCTTCATGAACATCCAAGATATATTGTCAAATGCTTTCTCCGCATCAACAAAAATTAACACCGCCCTTGTGTTCCTGTTAGTTTGTAAAAGTTCCAAAATATCGATGATGTTTCTGGTATTCTCATATAAATGTCTACCAGGGAGAAAGCCTGCTTGGTCTTTGTGAATTACTTCAATTAAAACTTTTTTAAGTCTACTTGCCAAAATGTCTGCAAATATTTTGTAATCCACATTCAGGAGTGAGATGGGGCGGTAGTTCTTGAGTTGAGTCTTTTCAGATTCTATCTTAGGTATCAATGTGATGAACGCTTCTTTCCACGTTTCTGGTGCCCTCTTCCCATCCATGATCTGGTTGCATACCTCCAACAAGGGTTGTGTTAAATAGTCTTTCAAAGTCTTGTAGTATTTGGAGGTAAGCCCATCCGGGCCTGGAGATTTGCCTAGTTGCATGTTCTGAATGGCACTTTCAATTTCCTGGGTGGTTATTGTAGAGTTCAAGATTGATCTTTTATCTTGAGTTATTTTTGATAGTCCATTTGTCTTTAAAAAATGATCTATCTCTGATTCTTTCTGAGGCCCCTGTACATAAAGTTCTTTAAAATATCTGTGGAAGCACTTCCTAATTTCCTCTGGTTTCTGCACCGTTCTTCCTTCAATCTCTAGATTTGTAACTGTATTCAACTTTTGTCTTTTTTTCAGCTGCCAAGCTAGCAGCTTTCCACATTTATTTGCTGATTCAAAGGATCTTTGCTTCATCTGTTTTATTTTCCATTCAATCTCCTGATTAATCAATTTTGAATATTCTGCTTGATGGAATTTAATTTCTCTCAACAGATCCTTTGACTTTGGTTTAGTTCTCAATTTTTTCTCTCCTTGATGTATTTTCTCCAGTATTTTATCTTTCTTTCCATTCCAGAGCTTCTTCTTAATTGTATTCTGTTGTATCAGAAACCCCCTCATGACAGCTTTGCTTGCGTCCCAGATCGTTCTTTTTTCTACTGTAGTATTCAAATTTATCTCAAAATAGTCCTTTAATGTTTTTTGGGCCTTTTTCACAATCTCTTGATCTCTTAAAAGAGTGTCATTCATTCTCCATCTGAAGGAACCGGTTTGAGTAAGTCTGAGATCTAATTTCAGAGCGTTGTGGTCGGAGCATGTTTTTGGGCAGATTTCCACCTTTTTAGTCTTGGGTGCCAGCCCCCTGGAGGTCCAGATTTGGTCGATCCTTGACCAGGACAGGTGGGCCTCAGAGAAGAAAGTTCCTTCTTTACCTAGGGGGTTCTTTGTCCTCCATATATCAATCAAATCCAGATTGTCAGTCATTTCAAAGAAAGTTTTAGGCAGTCTGCCGTCTGATGTTAGATTTTGGTTATAAGACTTATCCATATGTGTAGACACCACTCCATTCATGTCTCCCATCATTATGATGTTAGCATAGTCCAGATAGTCCAGCAGCGTCTCATGCAGCTTCTTGAAAAATTCTGATTTCCCGTCGTTTGGAGCATAAATTCCTAGTATCAATATTTTTTCTCCTTGGGTCTGGATTTCAATTGCCAGAATTCTTCCATATTCATCTTTGAATAAAAATTTAGGTATCAGGCTCTCCTTAGCATAAATCACCACTCCTCTTTTCTTTACCTTGTCTGAGGAAATAAACTCTTGGCCTAGTCTTTTGTTGACCAAAACTTTCCTGTGGAGCCTGGTCACATGGGTTTCTTGTAAACAAATAATATCCAATTGTTCTTTCTTCAATATATGAAACAGTTTCCTTCTTTTCTCCGGGGAATTTCCGCCATTTATATTCCAACTGAGTAGCTGCAGAGACATCCTGAACTATTCTGTTACACCTAGAGCGGTGTATCTTCTTTTTCCTCTAATTCCGAGGGTTTAGGCGTCCCTCCGCCTGCTGGCAGAGTGGGTCCTGGTTTAAGTATAGGCCAAAGGGCTGCTGCTTCTTTTTGGAGATCTTCTCCGTGGTCGTGCTGGAACTTTTGTAGATCCTCTGGTAATCTTATTTTAACCTTCTTCTGTTTGTAAGTAAATGATAGTCCTTGTGGGAACTCCCACCTATAAGGGATTGAGTTAAGTCTCAACAACTTAGCCAATTCTGAATAGGTGGCTCTCAGATCCAATAGCTGTTTAGGAATATCTCGGTAGATTTCCACCCTTTTCTCTTGTATCTCAATTGAGTTTTTGAAGTGTAGGCCTAATATTTTGTCTCTCTCCTCTCTTGATCTCAAAGCTATTAGACAGTCTCTAGATCTATCTTTTCTTACCAATCTTCCCAGTCGAAAAGCCGATACTATTTTAAAATCACTTTCTTCTTTTAAGCCCCAGAACTTTGAAAATTCTGTTGTCAAAAATCCAATCAAATCTTCTTGTTCGATTTCTGGGACCGCCCTAAGCCTAAGATTAGTCTCCCGGTTTTTCAGTTCCACCAAAGAGAGATAGGTTTGTTGGTCCCCTATCTGTTTATGCAGAGGCTTGACTTCTGCTTTAACTTCCTCAACCTCTTTTTTAGCTGATGTTGCAATTTCAACGGCTTCCCCTGCCAATTTACGGTTCTCTTCCGTTGCTCCTTGCAATTTTTCAATTGCTTGGGTGTGTTGGGAAACCTGATCTGTCAATTTCTGGATCGAGGATGTAGCTTGGTCAATTTTTGTTGATTGGTTATCAATTTTTTGATTTAATGTTGACAATTGTTCCAAAACTTGTTTCAGTGCTGCCTCTGCTCCTCCTGATGCCATATCTTCCTCTTCAGATTTTTCAGGCTTTTCACTTTCTACTTTTTGTGTTGCAAGCACAGCAGGCACTGATAGTCTACGTCCCTGAGTTAAAGTTGTTTGCAAAAGCTGTGCCTGCTTTTTTGCTTTTTCTTTTTCCTTAGCTTCCTTAGCTTTGGCTGCTCTTGTCTTTCCTGTACCACTCATCAGTCAATGTTCAAGGTCAAATGTTGTAATCCCGTGGGAAAGACAAGTCCAAATTTATAAACAGTCTGGAGAAAGAAAGTAAGCAAAAAAACTTTTCCCAGGCCTTTGTTATCCAATGTCCTCTAGGGGGAGTGCCACCAAAAGTTAGTAAGAAGAAGGTAACTTTTCCGCCATTAAAGTTTCCGTTTTCAAAAACAATTTTAAAAGCAAGTTAGTTCCAAAACACTAAGAAAAAAGTCCTGCAGAGCACTTTAAAACGTTTAACAATGTTCCAACAAGGTGCCTGCAATTGTATCCACTCAAACTAAGTAAGCCCAAAAGTTGCACTTCAGTTACAAAAGTATCTGGAAGTTTGTAACAGTTCCGCAGTCAAGCAACTTCACCCGGCCACCCGAAGATTTGGGGTTAGAGTCTTCCCTCGCCCCATGGGGGACCGCTCCAAGTCCAGTTTAAACTGTATTTTTTCTTCCTTTAAGAATAGAATTTCAAGTGTGCACGAAAGTCCCACTTTAAAGCCTTAAAGCTTCCCTGTTCACAGCGCTTTCCGCTCTTTAAACAGTCTGCTTTGATCTTATAAGCAGTGCCGGAAGACGGACTTCCTCTTTCTCGTCTCCCGGTTTCAGCCAAATTTCTTCAAGTTATTGTAACAAATCTTAAGTCCTTACTCACGGGTTTGCTGTTTCAGAGTAGTATTTTTTGGAAGAAAGGTCAGCGCTCATCCGTGACAGCCGCGCGGCTTCGCCTCCGCAGAAAGAGCGATGAACTCACAGCACCGCTCCCCCTCCTTCACTCCGGAGCCCCTTACGGGGTCCCTTCCGCGAATTTGGGGTCGCTCCAGGTGCCCGCCGAGTCCCACGGCCACGGACTCTCTCTGTCCGTGGTTTTTCTTGATGGGTTGCCGCTGCGCCGTAGCGAAACAACCCTTTTCTGCGGTGCCCCTCTTCAGAGCTCGAAGAGGTCCGCCATCACGGTTTCGCGCCGCCTCCGGAAGTCTCTCAATAATCATTTCTAATTTGTCTCCAAGAACATTTAGGGCCTTAACAGTTCTTAACTGACTAGTAGAAAAGAAAATCAAGGCCATCTGTGCTATCTCACATACAAGTTCTGCAGCAACCCAGCTCGATGAATGTTTTAATGCTCTAGTAAAGAAGCAGATACTTGTTCCCCTCTCCCCTAATAGAATATTTTGAGTGTGTGTGTGTCCATCTCCACCTCCCCACTAAGTACCAAAGAGATCAGTAGGAAGGGGAGTCTGACAGAGAAAGCAGGAAAGTGAGATGGATTGTATGACTGAACAGCAACACATAATTCACCATTGGGGCGGGTTTGAACTATTGCTATCCTGACAAATTCTTTTTATGTTACGCATCACATTCCAAGAGAAAGTTGCTATTGTTGGAGAATGCCCACCTATTAGCTGATGTAAAGAAAAGTGGAAGAAGTGTTTATCACATGAGAAAAAAACTAATATACTAACTGACTAAACAAAGTATCCGAAAGGAACAAAGGATGCATTCCTCATTTTAACTTTTGTGACCTTGTCCCCAAGAAGCTTGAGGAAAAGTACGCTAGACATACACCACATTCCACAAGATTCACATAAGATGCTACACAAATCACCTCCTTCCATGAAGCAAAGCTACAAAAAGTAACTATCCATATGGTTATAAGTGCACAGGATGACTCCTATAGTTAAGGTGAGTCTGTCATTATAAGCCTCAATATTCTTTAGCTTATAAAATGGGGTATGTCTGGCTGATAACTTCAAACTTGCCATACATGATATAGCTATGAAAGTGCCAAATTTCAAACCGATAAGATTCAAATTGCCACAGACATAGTTTTAAAAGTGCTGAAAACTGAACTTTGACCGTTATTACCAGTTAAATCACCACCCCACCCCACAATTTTGCTGAAAGCCGTGACTGATTTAGTCAGGCTTGTTCAACATCCCACATTTTTGTTGGTTTGGCAACGTTCTAATCAGTGCAAATGTTATTACAGTTTTCCTGACCCACTGAAATCTATGGAAAACAAATACTGGCAAACTATTACCCTGCACGACAAAGCAAAAGTGAAGCTAAGATTTTGCCAGAAGTGCAGTGTCTGCAGAGGGAGCCACCTAATTTTAATAGGCATAGCACCTACTTTGCCACCACCTGCAATGCCTATTCATATAATTATAAAATATAACATCGGGGTACAGATGATAGATAAGGGCTTGTCAATTCATGTTGGATCTCTGGGTGCATTTGAAAGCATGGGTGACTACATACCACAATCATGCAGACAGCCCCCACAGCTCCCCCTTCCTATATGACAGTGTGGTGCAGTGGTCAGGAATCATCAACCTTTGGGGGTCCACAGACATATTTAGAAACCCCACAAATGCACACACTTCACTGTAATCCAATCGCACTGCAACTCTATATATACTTGAGCCCACAGTGAACGCCACACACTGAATCTCCCCTCACAAATATCCTCCAAAACACACTGAACCCCCATTCCCACAGGAGGTTTGCCAGGACAGTGACCCACCCCCAATATTGACTCTCACAACAACTGTGTGAGGTCGACCATGTGCAAAAATAGTGATTGCATCAATGCGACACACATGCCAGCTACTAGAGGGGACCACATGCCACAACCACACATGTATTCTGCACTGCAACCCTGAAGAGCGCGGACCCTCCAGTCCAAGAGCTGGATGCAAATTCCCTGCTTAACCCTGCTTTTTTGCTTTATAAACGTTACTGGAAATTGTAAAAACATGTACCAAACACAAAACGTTTTCCAAGAGAAATATATGTACAGATGTTAAGACTTTTATCCAGCCATCCACATGGCATCAAAACAAACTTGGAAAACCGTTTTACATTACAAATTCAGCTCACATTCACGATGTTAAGATAATTTCTGAATAGTAGCTGCTCCAACTGAGACAGAAGGCAGATTACTGTACTGCAGTTACCGTAATAAACAATAAAACTTAACCCTACTTAATTTTATCCAGCCTGAGAACTTCCATGGATTCTTCACCACTGAAATGGTGAGCAAAGCAGTGGCTCAGGGAAAATGCCAACATTACGCAAAAGAACCACCCCACATGGAGCCTGGAGGAGGAGGTGGCTATAGATCAGACCTGGCCCACCAATACAGGAAGCCAAACAAAGAAAGAGCAGACGTGGAGGAGGAGGAGGAACAGGCTGAGAGCTGCAACTCTTGTGGGAGTGGAAGAAGAAAGCCCAGGACAAGAGGACTGAAGAGCTGCTGCATCACGCAGGGCACCAGCTTCCCATTCCTTCCTACAGCTGGGGGGGGGGGCAGGGTGAGATGATCAGTCTTCTATAGTAATCATTCACATGTAAAGCAAAGTGACCTTTGCTTCAGATGTGAATACATTTAAGGGTGACTTATACTCCAAGGGCAAAGCAGAACAAGACATTAGCAAGTCAGTAGGTGGTGCTGTTCTCTTAGTAAATATAATCGTCCAGAAATGATGGGAAAAGGCAATGCTAGGCTTCAGCGCTGACCACACGTAGCAAACCACCCAAAAAACCTTTTGCCCAGCCTAAATGGTAATATACCTTTTGGGTAGGGAGCATATTTTGCAAAACCTCCCTTTGAGCTTGTTTGCTTCTTGCTTATTTCCAATCTCTTCCCTGCTTTGGTGCCATTTTCATTGTCTAGTAGGACTTCACTCTCTGGCTGGGATCATGCAAGGAAAATCAAGGATCATGCAATGAATGTAATTACAAGCCAATCAGATTTGGTTACATGATGATGTCATTAACAGTAACCAAAGACAATTAAAAGTACAGTTTGTACATCCTCACGATCAACCAACTCGATAACTATTAGCCTTTACGTCATTTGGACCAACAACCCTTTTCCAGTGCACTCCCCAAAATTGTCAAAAGAGGGAGCTAATTTTTGCCACTGCTGGAACAATTCACAAAAGCACCCTGTATCCACCTTGTCCCTAGTAAACACTATTTGTTTGCTTTCCATTATTTCCTTAGAAATTTTAATTACACATATATCCTTTTTCACTTCAGAACTTACTAATATTTAATACATGCCTTCACTAATTTTCATCAGAAACTCCAAGCAAAAGAATTTGAACATAAACACTACTGTACTAAAGGAAAGTTGAAGTGCTTCACTTGATGGCTAAGTGGAAAGCTAGAAAGCACACTAATAATATAATCAGCAGTTGTTTGAATGGCTTTTAAAATGTAAATAGTAGACACAGGCTGTTGTGTAAGCTCTGATTCACGCAAATAGCAAAAAAAATGCTACAAGAGTCCCAATCCAAGTCAGAGGTTCCGCACTGGCTACTTGTTTTTGGTTTTTTTAAGCCATTCACGTTTCTAATTTTACCCTAGTGTACTTCATCTAGTTTTGTCCTGACATGCATATCGCAGTCAGGCAGAAAAAAAGCAAGCCAAGCTAGGAACCCTGTCTCCCTTCCCATTACAAGCTCTAAGCCAGCCTTTACCAACCTATGGTTCTTTAGATGTTGAACTACAACTCCCATTATCCCCAACTATTGGCCCAGCTGGTTGGAGCTGACAGGAACTGTAGTCCAACAACATCCAGAGAGCTGAAAAAGGCTACTCTAGGTAGTATATAGAATATAGTCACTGTTGCTGAGATGTTGCTCAATTTTGCTGCAGGAGAGAAAGATGCTTATATATTCATAGACCTGACCTGTAAAATTAGAACGAAGTAATCAACAGGCTTGTTTCGCTGATAGAGGTAGCATTCAGGGGCTTTCTTGTTCTTCTCATCATACTTCAACTCCTGAATCACATTGGGATGCTTCAGTAGCCTTAGGAGAATCTTTTCAGACATCTGGGATGGGCCAAATGCTTCAACCTCTGAAGACACAAACACAACTTGACATTTACCCCACGGTGCATTAGATGACTCACGTGGATCACTACTTTGTATCCATTACACAAAATACATTTGCAGACCTAATTTTCGGGTTTTGAAGGCAAAAGTGATCCCCTTATTAAACTGCTCAGTAATCCCACAGTTAGTCTAGTGACCACCTCAGAACATATCCTAATATTATTTTTATCATGAAGCAAATAATCACAAAATCAGCCCAGAGGCCAATTTTGTGATGCACATCCAGTTCAAAGAAACACATAGTTAATTTTAGCCCCAGAAATGCAGACTTTCTCTTTCAATTAAGTTAGTTTCCAGATTGTGGTAACAGCAGTTTCAATTTAGAGAGATGCAACAATATGAAAATTGTATTAAGGCTATTTAGAAAGCCGGAATCACTAAAGGTTCTTCTTGAATTGTGAATGAAAGTATTTACTGCAGTTACTGGAGGCTTTTAATATTTGCTTTTTATAGGCCTAGAAGTCCTATATGTGTTTACTTCAGCTCAGTCACCACACAAAACAGAAAAAGGGGCCAGTGAGCCTGATCCAAATAGGTCTGTGATCCAAACAGAATAGCAAAAGTGAGACCATTTTCAAATAACTAGGATTACAGTGGCTGTCACACAATGCTTTCTCCAGTTTTTAAATCTTACTATTTGACACTTCCACAAGGATAAAACTAAAATATTCTCAACATGGGGCACAGTTAATAGTTAATACAGTGGTGCCTCGCAAGACGAAATTAATTTGTTCCGCGAGTCTCTTCGTCTAGCGGTTTTTTCGTCTATTAGCGGCTTAGCGGATTAGCGCTATTAGCAGCTATTAGCGGCTATTAAAGGCTTAAGGGATTAGCGGATTAGCTGCTAAAAGGCTATTAGCGGTTTAGCAGCTTAGAAAAAGGGGGTGGGGAGTGAAAAAAAATCTCAAGACTCGCAAGACATTTTCGTCTTGCGAAGCAAGCCCATAGGGAAATTCATCCTGCGAAGCGCATCGAAAAACGGAAAACCCTTTCGTCTAGCGGGTTTTCCGTCTTGCGAGGCATTCGTCTTGCGGGGCACCACTGTATATTGAAATGCAAAGCACCAATCTCAACATTTCTGCTATATATTTATTCATATTGCTCAAACAGTCTAAATATACTATCTTAAATGGCTCTGAGCAGAATTAATATTTCAAATCTAATACATCATGTCTTCTTACAAAAGCATACAAGCACTAGAATCATAAAGGCTGCTTTTGGAGTCCGTGTGTAAGGCATGGAGCATTCTGTGCAAATTAGTTTAAGAAAGATATTGTACATTTATTCTCTGTAAATCCAACACTCCCTCTCTGGGGAGTCTTCCTCTTGAAGTTGCATTAGCAAATGGGTCCCAACTACAAGATTCCTAGAACATAACTGATATATAACTTCAGCCAACATACTCTCATGTGAATTGCTCTCTAGAGCACAATTTTCTAGAATGAAAGTGATATTCAGAGACAAAAGCTCTTCTAATCCCTAGACTCACTGCTAAGGCTGCCCAAGAATCAGCCAAACTTCTGGACAATGTTAGACTGCAGACATCTGCCCATTCAAAAGAGGGTCAGGATTCCTTTTTTAGTCTAATAGGCTACTATCATACCCAATGATAGGAATTACAAACTAATATTACAAATCTCCTGAACAGTAGGCATTTAAAAACACCTATAAATCCAGGAACAGCTTGTAGATAGAAGGTTGCATTCTCACTCTTGATTCCAGATGCTCTTCCAATAAAAGACACTTAGCATCACAAACTATTTAATGAAGGGTCCACGATTATATCATTTCCTGAGCTATTTCTTCTGAGAATCTATTTGCTAGAAGTTAGGGCCTGTGTGTGTGTGTGTTACTTGTAGTTCTGGGTAACTCATGGCCAACTTTTTAATTTAATGAACAAAAGAAGAGGAAGGACAGGAAAGGATGCTTAATTCCCTTCCCATTGGGCATTTTATTTCTCAAAATTCCTCAACAAACTCCTTTTGTCCTGCAGGATAAGAGAGAGACGCAGAAACAAATATTTTGAAAGGAAAAACAGCCAATAGGGAAGGGGTTAAGTACCCCTTTCCTACCCACCCTCCGCTTCTGTTTACAATACCCAGTAACAGCTTCTCATTAAATTGTTTCTGTTGCCAGTTTTACTTGTGATTGCTGTTAATTTTATGATGCCGATTGGTTTATTTTGTTTCAATTTTTTATTGTTAATAGTGATTTTAATGTTATTGTTTGCTGCTCCGGTATTCTTGGCCCTAGGGTTGTTGGCATCTGTCTGTCTCGAGAGACAATGGAGTGTGGGGGTGAAGTCAAACTGCTGCACTAGCAGCACTAAAATGACTCCCACCAGAGGTACTACCCCTCCCCTAACACTCCATACATACCCAACTGACTAAAGGGGGGGAACTGCAAATAATACAGTAAATAAATAAAAGTCACAGAAAACTTCCACAGATTTATATAATTGCAGGGTTGGAAGGGACCCCAAGGGTCATCTAGTCCAATGCCTTGCATTGCCGGAATCACGGTTAAAGAATCCCTGACAGATGGTTCTATGTAACATGAAACTTGGCCTTCAGTCTGTTGGAGTCAAAACATGTACAATGTGGCACTTCTACATATCCCCATCTTCCAGATCCATCTTTAATTTAAGTTACTGACCCTCCTTCTCATTAGTGTCCTGGAGAGCAAGTGTCAAAACCGAATAATGAAGGGAATTAAAACCAGGGGGGGGGGGAGAGAGACAAGAATGGCATGGTTTATCACTCTCTAGGACCCATCCTTTGTGTCAGCTTGCAATGTCCCACCCACCGTATCAACACACTCTACTAGCAAATCAGCTCTTGGACCCCGGAGTGATCAAACTGTGATAAGCCACACTTGCCTGTTGCTAGGAAACGGTGCATTGCCAACAGCAACTGTGGTGATATTTTAACCTTCATTTCGCTGTCTGTCTGTTTGAAGGCAGAGAAGTCCTGCTTTCTCTCTCGATGGGCTACTTTCTTTTTGGTCTTGTTATCAGCTGGAGATGGAGAAATAAAACAATAATTCAATCAGGGTCCAACATGAACACTGGGTGACACTGTTTAGAAACAGGAATAAGCACACATACATTACGCCATTCTCATAAAATAAAAACTCTTGAAGTTACGAGCACAATCACTGCAAACTGCAATCAACAGCACAGGAAGAATCTCATGCACCTATGTGAAGATCCGTTCATCTACTTACAAGATTTTGGGGTTATTTAGCTCCTAACACCTGAATAATTGCAAGCATTTAAGTTCAAGTTATAGAGTGAACAAACTTATGACTCTGTTTTCATGCTGTGCTCAGAACGTAAAAATCAGCCAAAAGACTTCCTGTATCAGCACAAAGGGACACCCTGTGCCAGAAGTCATCAGTGCTGCTCTATAAGCAGCACTGTAATGTCCTTATACATTACACAATAACTCTACAATGGAAGTATTTTGGGAAAGAGTTGATGTGAAAGAAACAACTCACAGATCCTGAAGATCATTAGGAGTGGATTTATTGCTCTCATACTTATAAATATTTAGTGCGGACAAGAAAACTGTATCAGGTTAGGTGAATTTAATAGATTTTATGAACCAAGTGGAGGAAAGTTGGCCCTGCTGCCTATTAGCCAGGACTGAGATACTTACAGCAATATAGGAATGCTTAGTAGCCAAGTATTGTAAAAGTCCTATGATTTTATTTTTTAAAAATGTTGTTGGCATCCATTGATAGACAATGGGGTGCACCTTGGGGAGGTGAAGCCAAACTGCTGCATTAGCAGCTCCGAAGTAACCTCCCTGGGGCGCAAGCTTAGACAGTGTGTATGGAGGTCCTGGGCTGCCTATACGACAAGACCTCCTCCCCTTTCAGCCTCACTGATGTGATACAAAGGAAAGAAAAGCAATGTGCTTGGCAACAGGATTTGCCAGAAGGCAGAATACAAGGCGCCATCCAACCATCTTAGGGACTCCACTCTGGATTTGTGTAGGGTTCACTCCTTAGCATTTCTTCTCCCAAAGATATCCTGCAAAGCAGTGGAGGTTTAGGATCAGAGTTTTCCTTCTCCTAGATGGGCTACCTTCCCCTGCAGCACGTGCAGAAAATGCATTCTTGACCATTGGACCTACTATTGGTCTTGTCCGCTCAATCCACCAGAGCCTGTCTTCATATGCAGGGATGTCCCTAACTTATTGAGGGTTTGAGACCCATTGGTTACCCTCACCTGGTTTAGCCACAAGTCGAAGCCTTATCATAGTGCTGCTGTCACATGCTGACAGCTTTTAGGAGTCACAGGTGAGAGCTGAGTGCAGGATGAGGACCAAAGATGGACAAACTATCCCACAAGGAGCATGACATGTCCTCCACCAGAGGCACCACCTCTCTCCTAACACCCCATAGGAAATGAAGAATGAACCAAATAGGAAATGAAGAAAGTTGTAATGGACAAATGTTTAAAAATCGAAATAGTTACAGAATAATTGCTTTCTCTTTATGGTAAAAATCAAACCTAACATTTTTAAGTGGAAACCCATGATAATTCACAGAAGGGCTTCCATCTTTTCCTGCATCCTACACACACAGGAATTATGTATCATACAGATAGTGAAGTTCCATTTATGCTTTTTCCACTTCCCCTGTAAAGAGTTCTGCTGAATGACTGGAACTCAGATATAGCAAATGAACAATTCCTCTCCTTATACCCTCACTTTTTCCTTCCTTTTTAAAGTTACAGTGGGGTGAGGGACAAGAGATCATGCCAATAAGAATGAACCTTCTTCCCACCCATCCCCTTGTCTTCCAAGGGGAACGGGCAAAAGATGGAAGAGGAGTGATGGATCTCTTGTCTTATTTCAACATTCTTTATTAAGGGAAATGTCTGTAAAAGTAACACAAAATTATATATGCTAAAAAGATAACACCCAATGTGATTATATTTAAAAAACACTACAATATTTAGCCACAGTATACACACAGTGCATGCAAATTAAAACAGTCACTTTAAACAATACTTAACATCCAGTACAATAAAATACACACAAAAATATAAAGAAAAAAACATAAAAATATCACAACCATAGGAAAACTTACTAAATGCTGTTTGGTACTTTTCTACCACTGCTTACCTAAACAGATTAAAAAGTAATCTACCCAACAGGGTATATATCTGGTTATCCCCTAAACCAGCTGTCTCTAACTAAATTAAATTTTAAGAGACCAAATTACAACTCCACCGTTTTAAAGCAAGTTTTAGGTTTTATTACAAATAGATGTATATATGCTTAAAAAGTGATAAAGCAAAAGGGGAGATATTATGTGCTTTTCCCAAGTAATGGTTTTCATGTAATAATGATGTTTTGAGTACCAACAGTTTTTATTATTTATAATCGTGTACATAGTTTCTTATAGTGAGTTTTAATGCTGTCTAGAGTATAGGGATGGAGGATAAGTTCAACTAGTCAGCATTTTCAGCAAAGTGACACAATTTACTTCTCCAGGAGTAATATACAGATTGCAGCATAATTATTATTTAGATTTTGTATGTCTCTGACTTTGGCAAAGGGGTTTTTGGCTCAAGAAACACATCAAAATGCATTAGAAACAAGAACGATGTATTTTGGGATAAAATACATTTAGAAATGTAGGTTCACATTTAAATAAAAAAAATATGCAGATTCATGTAGAAATGGGCTGGAATAGACTTATGAAAAAACATATGCAAAATTGACACAGATCAGATATCCATGAATGTGTCCACCCCAATTTGAGGGTTTACACTGTATACATTGGCTTTGTGTATATTACAGTTAAATGCTGTACTATTTGTTTAAATACATTTTTTAAGCACTGAGTTTTTTCTTTTTATAGTGTGTAATTCTGTATTATTTTTACAGGCACTTTCCTTCATTTACTTGAAGTGTGATACGAACTATATATTGGGCAATTGCCCTATTTTGGTGCTGTATTTTTCTAATGTTGTTATTGATTCTCTCTATTTGTGTTTCTGAATCAATCTCCTTCCTATGCTGCGGATAGATTCTTCTTCCCCCAAATAATTGAAGGTTGCTTAAAAGAGAGATTGCTGTTGGGGTGTTTACACTCACTCCACTTTTGCCTCTAGTAATGAGACTTTGGAATTGTTTCAAATACGGGCAAAATTTGTTTCACCAGAGGTAACAGTGCAACAACACTCTTGTCTGTCTCTAGCCTATAGTATAGAAGTTTGGAAGAAATTGTTAAGATTGCTGAGTGGAGCACTATTCACCCCAGAGAATGCCTGTCAGTAGTAAAATGTTCTGATAGGCTAAAAGAAAATGTTAGAAAAGACTGCCTGTCATGACAGAGGGGTCTGTGGATGACAAGCACTTTTAATTGGAGTGAAGTTCCAATTCTACTTCATAGAACTTAAGCAATTTATCTCAAAAATAAACAAGATAGGGAACTTTATTTGAAGGAAGGCTCCAAACTATTTTGAGGGGGGAAATCATGGGGATTAATACTCACTGTACAGATCTGTTTCATCTAGAATCTCAGATTTGATGATCTCTTCAATTACATCTTCCAATGTAACAATGCCCAAGACTTCATAAAAAGGATCCCCTTCCCCTTCATTGTTCACCCGCTGCACTATTGCCAAGTGAGATTTACCTGCACAGAGTAGTAGACCAAGAAATTAGAAATTATAGCAGAATCACTAGCCAGCCGCTGTCAAAATGACATGGATGGATCCTGCAATGAAACAGCAGATGGTTAAAGGGATACTGTCAATCTAAAATACAGTTATATCTGAAAGTTCATAATGATTATTAGAATCAGCATAAAGCTGTTTGCAGGTATAACTTGTATGTAGTTGGTCCAAAAATTATAACAGGTGATATTTATAAAAGCAAGCATTCTGCGGCAACCTTGTATTGCGTTAAGCCTCCAGGCTGTCAGCTGGGAAGAGCCCTAGCCAGAGGTGAAATACTGGCCCCTGGACTAGCAGGTCTAGACACAGTGGCAATGGCCACCAGCCAGGCGCAGTCATAGTCACCAGGTCCAGAAATCATGGACCCCATGGACAATGGGGGCCACCAGAATCAGCTCAGTTGTGAGTCTCTGACCCTTCTTCACCATTTGTTGGAACTCGCAAAATGGCTGGGAGGCATATAGTAGGCTAGCTAGTGAAATGGATTTTAAGACATCTGTTCCCCTGGCTAGCTGCACATGGCAGACACATGAGATAGACCTGCAGCCGAGTATTTTCAGGTGTGGCAAAGAGAACCACCACTGACTGTATGTCCCAAACTATCCAGCAGCATCTAAAACGCCCTCAGACTCTGCTGCCACTATGCTTCTTTTATGATTCTGCAACTCAACCCATCTGCCATGTTATACTTCAGGCCTGCTAACTGTTCAGCTTTCAAGGAGAGCAGGTTGTATTCAGCACAACTGAAAAGGCTGTTGGCCTCAGTACCCAAGTCCCACCAGTTCGTTTACATATGCGTTTGCCAATGTTTTGTCTGTGTGAACCAGCAAGTGCATGCCCCTGATCTCCAACATCAAGAGATTTAGACTGAGCTGAACTGCACAAAGTTCACCAAGTTCCAAGACACTGATATTCAGCAGGGACTTGTCCACATTTCCTGAACCACTTGACGGCTGATGCGAGCCCCCACCCCATCCATAAACAGAAGGGAATGAACAATAGTCAGACTCTCTCACACACTCCCTAACACCGTAGCCAACAAAGATGAGAAACAGAGCATAAAAGCGCTTGAAAGGAGAGGAAAAGTGATGGTAATACATGGGGCAGCTGAGAACCCTAACTGTCTTTGACCGCAGGCAGGTTCAGACTAGGGAGGAGGCAAAAAGATTTCTGGGCTTTTCCTGCCAAGTACAGCAAGAGGAGTCATCCTCATTCACTACCAACAGGTAAATTTCCAATTTGCTTTGGGAAATTTTCTGATGGCCCCTGTGATCTGAATTAGCGTGTTTATTTTTCTTGTACTTAGTAAATAGAGGTAGAAATCTTGAAACTGCCAAGCTTGACTAATATTACATTTCCAGCTGCAATCCATTCATTATCACTAATGAACTTATGAAATAGAAAATGTTTCACCTCACCTCACTGACTGTAGCTAAGATGATAATTATTCCTAGTTTACTAACATTCCACATTAGCAAACACCAGATGTATTGTATTATACTGTTCATTTGCAAACAGATGAATTCAATCATATGCAGAATTAAAAGCAGCGCAATAACTTATTTTAACACAGGCAAGTGACAGCCAGTATACTGTCAACTACCATAATCGAACAAAGAAGCTTAGATATGCCACTCTCAGACATTTTTTGTTAGACCTATTTTTTATACTTCAAATAAATCTATTGATTATACAAATGGTGGGAATTTTAATGCCACAGTTTTACAAGGGGGAATCTTCATTACAACAAACATAGAATCATATAATTGCGGAGTTGGAAGGGACCACAAGGGTCATCTAGTCCAACCCTCTGCAATGCAGGAATCTTTTGCCCAATGTGGGGCTCAAACCCATGACTCTGAGGCTCAGGCTCTACTGATTGAGCTATTCTAGCTGTCAATGATCACTGGTAAACCAAAGTCAATCCAAAGCTTATTAACCATGCAGCAAATTGCACTAAACTATAGTGTCAGAGAGTTCACTAAAGAACAGTTAAACTACCAATTAAAGTCTAGATAGTCTCACTTCAGATGATTCATTTTCCTAGATACTAAAGGACTAAAAAAGAAGCAAACAAACAAAACATCTGCACGTCATTGTGTAAAGAATTGCAGGGCTGTAAGGCTGTAATCCTGCACATACTTAACCAAGGAATAAGTCTCACTGAACTCAGCGGTACTTCTGAGAAAATACCCATAGTCTGGGAAGTAATCAAAACAGTCTGATTGACTTTTATTAAGCTCATTTGTAGACAATAGGAAATTGGTGGAAGAAGCTGAGATTTACTAAACTAACAAGCATTCAAAGTATTCCATCCAAACTCACTCATGGTCAAAGAATGAAGCTATCTTGGAAAAAAATAGACCAGGGAGGGGACCCTAACAACTGACATGAACACTGCATCAGGTCAAACCAATTCAGCTTGGTAAGCTTCACATCTGCTTTCCCAGGGACCTAACATAATCAGTTAAAAACAAATTCTTTGTGAATGCTGTCTGTCTAAAGCTAAATACTTTTGCTATTCCCAGCTTGTGATCATTTAAAAGGAATTTTCCAAAGCAAGGTCTAATATTAGACTCAAAATGAAGTTTCCATTCCACTTACGCGATATTCTCACCAAAGTAACTACTACATAATCTGATTGTCTTGGAGCTACTCGTTTAGATGCAGATGGACATACTTCAAATACCAACTCCACAGCACCAGCAAGACTTATCTTGAAGAGACCTTGTTTTTCAATGAAGATCATTATTAGAACAATGATTTGTATTTTTAATTATGCACATGCTAATAAACAGTTCCAAAGTATGGAGGATGGACAAATTACTTCCTTGCTCAATTATAATATTACCAATCTACATTCCAAGTACTGGAAGTTCTAATCAAAGTTTGTTATGTGACTGTAGATCTAATTTTTACCAGCCTGATCATACACCACCAAAGTCAGAAAATATTTTACCACCAGAAGACTATAAATTACAGTTGTGGTAGTTTTGAATATCAACTGCATTTTGGTTTTCACATGGCTAGATAATATATAATATGTAAAGTAAGTACAGTATGTCAGACAAGCTCTATTAAGTTTAACCAGTCCTAAGATCTTCCATATTAAATATGAACATTTCAGCATGACACTTCTGTGGGTTTTTTACCAGCATAAAAAGGCAAAGTAAGGAAGACCAAAAATTTATATTTTATTCAAACCCACAATCTCCAATAATAATCACTTCATTTTGTTACTGTGTGAGCTTCAGCTCTTTCTATATCAGCTACAACTTATACATAGCTCTGTCAGTAGAGCATGAGATACTTAATCTCATGGGTCGTGGGTTTGAGCCCCATGTTGGGCAAAAGAGTCGCGCACTGCAAGGGGCAGGACTAGATGACCATTGTGGTCTCATCCAACTCCACAACTCTGTGATAGCTTTCTAGGAATCAAAACACAATGTGTGTTAAGATACCATTGTATTTTCCATTCAATTACAAATATATTATTTTTGTAAGAATTACAGGATTATCAGAACCAAAGGTCACAAAATATATTGCCATGCTAATAATTGTGTGTTGAGGTTATTGCTACAGTTTGTGTATGTTGTACACTGGTACCTTGGTTTACGAACTTAATCCATTCCAAAAGTCTGTTCTTAAACCAAAACCATTCTTAAACTGAGATGCGCTTTCCCTAATGAGGCCTCCCGCCACCGGTGCCCTTCCACCATTCGGATTCTGTTCTTAGACCAAGGTAAAGTTCTCAAACCAGGACATTATTTCCGGTTTTGCGGAGTTTGTAAACCAAATTGTTCTTAAACCGACTGTTCTTAAACCAAGATACCACTGTAACTGGTCAGTGAGCTAACAGGAGAGTGGTGACTTTAGATGACTACACCTGATACAACAACGTACACAGCAGGAATTCTCTGCACACTTGAAACCAGTGGGGCTTAATTTACAAGTTCTTATGTATATGATAGGATGCTCATAATGTAATTCAAAGACTCAAGAACAGCAAAATTATGTGTGTGTGAATGTAGCTGAATTTCAATGTGACTATGTAGGATTAATTTTGGTTTACAACTTTTAATTGATTACTATCTTAGGCGTCTTTAGGAGAAACAGCAAATTTTGATCACAGGACTGAATTATCTGCTACTACAGGATCTCTGATAGGAATCCTACCATCATGGATCTGAATGGATGGTTTCAAGTATTATCTGAATATTAACCGACAACTTCCAAGTTCCTTTTCTTTCAATTTCTTTAGAGTCCCTAATATTTATCTAAGTTAATGAGTTTTATAAATTATTTATTATAATTATATTTATTTTTGTGTAAAGGACCCACCAGGCCAGTGCCTGTTGGCCTGTATAAACAGAGGCACAATTTAGAGACTAGCAAAGAAAAAGACAACGTTCATGATTATTTTCCAGAAACAAAGACATCAAAAACCAAAAAGAACCTAGGCCACTAAAACTACCAGTATTTAAGTGCAACACGAGAAGCTCCAGTTATTTAAATATGTTTACATATGGACTATTTCCCCCCCACTTCCATTTTTTTTTATCCTGTACATGAAGAAAGCATAATTCATTCCTTTATTATAGGATGTCATCTCTTCTGGGCACATAGTCACTGGATTTAGATGCGTGTTTCACTAAGATGTGGGAAACTGCAAAATGAATGCAGATACGGCTTTCAGCTTCAATAGAAAAGCCTTTCATAACTGATACAAGCATTCACATTACTGATTTACATTCTTTTGGTAGAACAAACAATACCAAAAATTCTGCACCACTGAAAACAGTAACTGAGGAGAAAATATGGTTCAGAAAGCATTGGTCAAATTATTTTTATGTAACTGCAACAGCCTGTGGAAAGCTTCTAATTTAACAGAGCAATCCTAGACATCTGCTCAGAAGAAAGTTCAATGGTGTTTACTCCCAACAACTTAAGCAGCACAAGATTTCAGTCTAAAAGACATAGTTGATAATGTAGGTTGCTTAAATGACCAACTGCTTTAAACACAACAGATTTCCTACATGGATAGCAGTTCTAGATATGAAAAGCATTCAAATCAAACTACTTGTTGATCTTAACTTACAATCTACATAAGGTTTTCAATACAGGAGTACTTTCAAAGTAGCAAAAGTGTCACATATGAACCAACCTTAGCCTGCTAGGTAGGCAAATAAATATACACAAGACATACATTGAAAACCAAGGGAAAAGGAGAGGCAAATGTACAAATGAGTGTTATATGGATAATTTATTTGTTAGAATGCAAATGCCACAAAGGATTTTCACAAATATTTCTTCAAGAATAGTTGTTCATGGAAACTGATGTTCAACACAAATCATGCAATCACAATGCAATTCATTACTGTCATGAATTGTGCTCATGAAAAAGAACTTCAACATTCAAAGTAAATGAAACTAATGTTACATAACACATCACTCATTTCATCAGAAGATCAACAGAACATGCAAATCCTTTATTATAAATAATACATTTACATTTGCCTTCAAATATAATGTAACTGTAATTTGCATTCTAATAAATGATCCACACATTTTGAAGTTTGTCACATTGCTTTCTATTGGCACTCTCTGAGGTCTGCCTCCCTCTTCCTTTTAGTGTTGCACTTCTTTCCTTCTAATTTTTACATAAACCAACATAGCTTTCCTGTAGTAACATAAGGGGGAAAGTAGTGTGGGTCCATAGAACCTCACAATATTAAAGGAATCTTCACCAGGTCTTCTACATTAATCAATGATAATTATCATTTTGAAGCTAGATAAAAAGCTGTTCACCACTGTTAATCACGAAGCAAGGACAGCTGCCTTGCAAGGGGTTGGACTAGATGATCCTCAGGATACCTTACAACTCTACAATTCTATGACATCAGCTTCAAATCTTTGCAAGTTCTGAATACTTGTCAAACGTAGGTTTGGCTGACTATAGATTCATCCAGATTTGTCTGGATGTTGCCACGCAAAGTATGCCAGCAATCACCAGTATTTGATATATGTTCCACTAGACAAAGGCATCAATTTAACTCCCGCATTACATGCTACAAACAACAGTGAGACAAATGGAATTTGATGCTACTTTATTTGTCATGCTTAATAACAGTGCACTGAACAGTACAGTACGGCACAGAACAATGGAGATTGCTCCAGTGGATAAAGTTACCACTGCAATGGATCTTTAGTAAAGGTAAAGGGACCCCTGACCATTAGGTCCAGTCGTTGCCGACTCTGGGATTGCAGCGCTCATCTCGCTTTATTGGCCGAGGGAGCCGGCGTACAGCTTCCGGGTCATGTGGCCAGCATGACTAAGCCGCTTCTGGCGAACCAGAGCAGTGCACAGAAATGCCGTTTACCTTCCCGCCGGAGCAGTACCTATTTATCTACTTGCACTTTGACATGCTTTCGAACTGCTAGGTTGGCAGGAGCAGGGACCAAGCAACGGGAGCTCACTCCGTCGCAGGGATTCGAACCGCCGACCTTCTGATCGGCAAGTACTAGGCTCTGTGGTTTAACCCACAGCGCCACCCGCATCCCTCAATGGATATTTAGCAGTGTTTCAAACAGTAACTGCCAGCCACAGCAAAAGGGATTTGTCTCTTTTCCTACTGGTCTTTGGACTGAATTCAAAATATAGCCCGCATTTTCAAGAACCATAGCAAAGTAGAGTAAATTATCAGTACCAGTTGTTGCACCCAGGATGTTATCCTATTTGAAACATCTGTAGAATTTTAGCGCAAATTAAGAACTCTCTATCACACTACCCATAAACTTTCGCATCCATTTCTGGACAGCTGTCCTGTTTGCCAGGACACAGGCCAGATATTTGTTTCATCATTTCTTTTGAGTTCAGGCTGAAGAGTCACTTTGGTGTTTCATGAACCATATCTCTGGCAGGGAGACAATGTAAAATTTCTTTCCTCTGCCTTTCCTTCTCTTGCCATATTTCTTGAGTGATGGGTTGTAATCCTCAAGTCAGACACTTTGCTGGAAAAAAGCACAGAGAAAGTTAAGTGACAAAGAACAGTAGATATTGTCTCACATACTCCTAAAAAGTAAGGAAAAACTAAAGATGTCAACATGACAGCAAGTAGATGAACCCAAGGGACACCTTCTGCAACTCATATGCATACTTCTGTTCAAGGACAGAGATGGAAGAAGCAGGAATGGGTGGGGGGGAGTGAGGTGAAAGTGGAAGAGCAAGGCAAGGAGAGCCAAGTAGAAAAGAAACTCAGCTTTGTGAAGAAATAAATGGTGAGGGTATATCAATGAGACACAAAAACAAGTAGGATAAATGTGGAATTATGGTTATTCTGATTCAGATATCATCTGATATCATATTGTGATATCATTATGATTCCTCCCTCCCTTCCTCTCCTTTAATTATTTCATCCCAAAGCCATGTATTATATGTGGTCAAATGTCCCTTTCCAACTGAACTGCCAAAATGGTAGTTCATGACAAATATAGAAGGTTAAACAGCACAACATAGTTTTGCTTACCAGGAGTTAAATATCATGAGCAGTGCTGTCTCTTGTGCTGGCCTTCTCTGTCTTGTTGCAAGCTGTAAAGAAGTACAATGCTAGCTGTCCAGGTCTTAGGGTTCTGATCTCTCAGGAACATCAAAGAGGTAGGTTCTTTGAAGAAATGGTCTCCATGCTTACACTAAAAAGATGCTCAGAAAAAGTATTTGTACTTGGCTTCAGAAGTTACAATGATGGCTGTCCCCGGTGGCTATGCAGTGGTAGACAGTACTTTCAGTGCTCATGCTTATACAGTTTCTATGAACTTGCAGACAAAATTAGTATATCATAGTCTAGCAGAAGGTAGGAACCCTTCTAAAGAGGAGCTGCTGCCTGCCTGACAGGCATTGTTACAGGGGAGAGCCTGCAGGAACCATTAAGGACATGCTTTTCCACCTGCTTTGCCCACCCACCTCCAACCAGGCAGAGCCAGCACAGCCATTGGGCAGGGTAAGGCACCAATACCACCAGCACCAATTTCAGGCAAGATCACATCTCACCCAAAATGGCATGATCTTGCCTCAAACTGGCGCCACCTGATAGAGCACATAGCAGCAGCAGCAGATCAGGTGGTATTGGCAGCAGCAGGCATGGTGGTGGAGGGAGTAGTGACAGTCACAGCAGCAGTTCCCATTTCACCTGAAATAGCAAAACAGGATGCGCTGCCCCAGCATCCTTCAGTATTCTTGCTTTCTCTTAATATTTTTGTAGACAATGTTCTTTGCCTTTTCGGCAGGAACACAGATGTGTTTGGTATTTGTATCATTTGTATTGTGCCACACAGCAGTAGCACAATGACTCCCCTTGTGACATTCCCAAATCCTACACACACGGTGTAGGCCCAGCCTTCATCACCTTCCCTCAGGAGACTGTAATACCTCATGGACTGCCTCTCCCCATATGAACCAACCCAGACCCAGATCATCATCTGAGACCTTTCATCGTGTGCCTCCTCCACAAGAGGTCTGGAGGGTGGCAACACCCTCTTTAGTGAGGGAAGGGGAAGGAATTGACTATTGACGAGATTGGGCAAAGAATTCAAAGTGTTCCGTGCCCTTGTCCTTCCAGCCAGACAAAGGAAAGGGCATGGTGACACAAGTCTCAAATAAGGAGTATGAAGGAGGGAAATGAAAGAAGCCAGGGTTTGTTGATTGTTTGGGGGGCAACTTGTGGTTTATGTGTGGTGTGTTTGCAGAATACACTATGTAACCTTTGGTTTGGTATGATGTGCAAACCAAGCCACAGTCAAACACTGCTTCATATAAAGAAAGACTTACAGATTTCTGCTCCGTAACAAGTGATCAGAAAAATAAAATAAAAATACAACCAGTCTGGCAAGATAGGTATAGGAGAGGGTTGCATTTGCATTTGCATTAATGTATATGAAATTACTGGAACTATTAACAAAGCAGAAACCACTAAGATAGAATTCAGAATGACAAACATACATACATTAGTGGAGACACACAGTAACTCCAGGAAAATACAGAAGGCTATTGTTGTTGTTTAGTCATTTAGTCATGTCTGACTCTTTGTGACACCATGGACCAGAGCACGCCAGACACTCCTGTCTTCCACTGCCTCCCGCAGTTTGGTCAAACTCATGCTGGTAGCTTCGAGAACACTGTCCGTCCATCTTGTCCTCTCTCGTCCCTTCTCCTTGAGCCCTCCATCTTTCCCAACATCAGGGTCTTTCCAGGGAGCTTTTTCTTCTCATGAGGTGGCCAAAATATTGAGCCGCAGCTTCAAGATCTGTCCTTCCAGTATGTGCTCAGGGCCGATTTCCTTCAGAATGGATAGGTTTGATCTTCTTGCAATCCATGGGACTCTCAAGAGTCTCCTCCAGCACTATAATTCAAAAGCATCAATTCTTCAGCAATTAGCATTCTTTATGGTCCAGCTCTCACTTCCATACATCACTACTGGGAAAACCATAGCTTTAATTATACGGACCTTTGTCGGCAAGGTGATGTCTCTGCTTTTTAAGATGCTCTCTAGGTTTGTCATTGCTTTTCTTCCAAGAAGCAGGCATCTTTTAATTTTGTGACTGCTGTCACTATCTGCAGTGATCATGGAGCCCAATAAAATAAAATATCTCACTGCCTCCATTTCTTCCCCTTCTATTTCCTAGGAGGTGATGGGACCAGTGGCCATGATCTTAGCTTTTTTGATGTTGAGCTTCAGACTATATTTTGTGTTCTCCTCTTTCACCCTCATTAAGAGGTTCTAATTCCTCCTCACTTTCTGCCATCAAAGTTGTGTCATCTGAATATCTGAGGTTGTTGATATTTCTTCCAGCAATCTTAATTCTGGCTTAGGGTTCATCCAGCCCAGCTTGTCGCATGATGAATTCTGCATGTAAGTTAAATAAGCAGGGAGACAATATACAGCCTTGTCATACTCCAATCAGTTGTTCCATATCGAGTTCTAACTGTAGCTTCTTGTCCCACATAGAGATTTTTCAGGAGACAGATGACGTGACCAGGCACTCCCATTTCTTTAAGAACTTGCCATGGTTTGCTGTGGTCGACACAGTCAAAGGCTTTTGCGTAGTCAATAAAGCAGAAGTAGATGTTTTTCTGGAACTCTCTAGTTTTCTCCATAATCCATACTGCTTAAGCATGCCTTGGAGAATTTTAAGCATAACCTTGCTAGCATGTGAAAGGAGCGCAATTGTGCAGTAGTTGGAGCATTTTTTGGCACTGCCCTTCTTTGGGATTGGGATGCAGACTGGTCTTCTCCAATCCTCTGGCTGCTGCTGAGTTTTCCAAACTTGCTGGCTATTACTACTGCTCTAATCTTCCCACATGGCCTTCAATTTCCAAGATAAATTAAATTGTTTGGTAAGTTCAGAAAAGATGCATTTCTCCCCGCTGGGAATTTACATGTTAGTACTTCCATATTTGTACAAGTTGTTCTTCACTTATCAGCCATCAATTTACCAAGTGAAACAAAGCTAAAAATCAAGACCATCACCAGTAGAGGGAGCAGGAAGCTTTCTTTTGATTTTTTCAATACAAAAAAAGTGCTGTAACGTCTAAACCTGGCATCAGGAACTTGAATTAAATGTGAGTCCAACAACAATTAGTTAGAATACTACATGTTCTAAACTTTAGCTACAAATAAAAGCAAGTGAGATAAGGAAGTGTTTATCAAGGACTGAAAAGAACCAAGCGCTGGATTCTAACTGTGTATCTGGTCAAGGGTAACCACAATAAAGTTAATCAGAGGAGCACTAAACAACAAATATAGTACTGTTTTTGATAAATGTAAGACTAACAAACTAAATGGAGAACAAGGAAATAATCAGATATAAACGTATATAAATAAATTGTCATCTATATCTCAAAACTACTCAGCATATTCATTTAATATGGTTACATTTTTCTGCTCTTCATATATGATGGTGATGATTTAGAATACCGTATACAGTTCTGGTCACCTCACCACAAAAAGGATATTGTAGAGCTGGGAAAAGGTCATAAAGTAGCAACCAAAATTGCTATTTCCCAACAAAATTAGAATTCCCCTACAGGGAAAGCTTGTAATATTTGGGACCTTTTAGTTTAGGAAAAAGGCGACTAAAGAGAGACATGACAGAGATGTATAAAATTCTGCATTATATAGAATTCATTTCCACAAAGTGTTGGGACAGTCACCAAATTGGGTGGTTTTAAAAGCAGATTAGAGAAATTCATGGGTGATGAAACTATATTAGGCTACTAGCCACTGGTTATGTTCTACATCCACTTGGAGGTTTATGCCTCTGAATACCTAGGACTGTTGGTGGATTCTTTTAGAAATAGAAATGGGAGCAGAAATTGTCACAATTGCTTGTTTGGAGGTCAGGAATAGAAATCACTCAAGCAAATACAAGCAATATTCACTACATTAGTATTATTATTGATCTGCAAGCATGTAAATAATTATATGATTTTCTGCATTATCTTTTAAATTTCTTGTCCACTGAGCTGTATTTATATTTATTCCATAATTGATTCCACAATTAATTACAGCAGTTGAGGCCATAGCGGATAGGAAGATAGACAACATAGGTTTTAGCAGAATCCGAACTGTAGTAGAATGAAAACAACACCAACTGCAATGAACGACCAAATACAAAGTGCTGCTTAATTGCATCTGTATGAATACCAGTGCCTAGGAATCACAAATGGGGAGAGTGCTGTTGCTCTCAGGTCCTGCTTGCCAGCTTCTTATAAGCATTTGGGTGGCCACAGTGAGAACAGGATGACGGATTAGATGGGTCAAGGTTAAATGAGCCTTTGGCCTGATCCAGCAGGGCTCCTCTGACATTCATTATGTATTGTTTAATATTTGTCAGTCAAGTCAAGGCATACTGAAGGATTGGTGAAGCAACATCAGTTCCTTAATACGGGTCACACAAACAGGCCAAGTAATTCTAACAAATAGGAAATATTTCTCAAGTTCACAGTGGGGCTATGGTTTATTTCTGCACTAAAAAAAGGATTCAGATTACACAGATAGCTATTTTACCTTAGTGTCCCAGCAGAACAAAACACATATTTTCCACTCATATTTTCCCACCACTAGAAAATGTGACAAATATTTCTAACTGTTTCTATAAAAGTAATTGCAAAGTAATAATAATAATAATAATAATAATTTTTTATTTATACCCCGCCCTCCCCAGCCAAGGCCGGGCTCAGAGCGGCTTACAAGCAATAATAAAAACAAGATGAATGATTACAACTTAAAAACAAAAGTAAAATACAACATTAAAATAATGGAACATTAAAATATTAAAATGTAGCCTCATTGCAGGAGGAGAGGAAAAGAAAAAAGAAAGAGAGAGAGAGAGAGGGAGGGAATCAAATTGGCTCCAAGCCAAAGGCCAGGCGGAACAACTCTGTCTTACAGGCCCTGCAGAAAGAAATCAGATCCTGCAGGGCCCTGGTCTCATGAGGCAGAGCGTTCCACCAGGCCGGAGCCAGAGTTGAAAAGGCCCTGGCTCTGGTTGAAGCCAATCTAACTTCCTTAGGGCCTGGGACCACTAGGGTGTTGTTATTTATGGACCTTGAGGCTCTCCGTGGGGCATACCAGGAGAGGCGGTCCCGTAGGTACAAGGGTCCTAGACCGCGAAGGGCTTTAAAGATCAAAAGCAGCACCTTAAATCTGACCCTGTACTCTACCGGGAGCCAGTGCAGCTTGAAAAGCACTGGGTGAATATGCTCCCATGGCAGAGACCCCGTGAGGAACCTCGCTGCAGCATTCTGTACCCGCTGGAGTTTCTGGGACAGCTTCAAGGACATTGGTCATTTACAGAAATATGACGTCGGAGTGAAAGAGAATGTGTTTCCAATTTGTAATTTATTTCTTGAGCTTAATTATGTGATTGTGAACTTAAATAAATTCTATTATGCCTTACTCAAGTGATTTTTGAGGCAAAAGCACATTTTTCTACTTTGTATCACACAATACTCAAATTATGAAAGGCAGGTAACCCTAAATAAAGTCCACAAGTCCCTACACCTGCTCCTCATTTTTAGCTAGATAATGCCCCCCTGCTGTCTAAAAACAGTAGCTAAGAAGGGCAGGGACAAAAGTGAAGGTCTGGGGACTACATCTCTGTCATTTGAACCTGCCATAATACCTTGTTATCCAGAGCTTTCCAAACTTTTCATGTTCGTGACACATTTTTTTTTCACGACACGGTAATTCAGTTTTACTAGCAAACCAGAGGTTAAACTAACCCATTTCCAGCCCTGGGAGGAGTGTTTGCATTACACATCTACACACTGCAGCAGACACACTAACACGTTGCAACACAGAGTTTGGAAAGCTCCGCTGTTAGCAATGCAATTTCCTCCTCCTATGGAATTCAGTGGATTTTAAAATTGAAGAGCAGAACTATTAAAATTTTACAGGAAATGAGTCCACATTACTATGTGATAAGGGATTTCTACTATGCGGCTGCTAGTCATATTACTACAAATGCGGTCAACTTTTCTATCATGTGTTCAAAGGTATCATAAAGGCCGATAACATCACCATATGATATCCACCATATGAAGTAGTAAGGCTTTGCCATATTTCAAACACTGTTAGATGGTTATCTGTGCTAGTAGCCTAATCCTTTCAGTGATGAATGGAGAATAGGCTTCTGCCATTGCTAGCAAGACTGCTTGTTGCAGAGGGATGGTACGGTGGTACCTCGGGTTAAGAACTTAATACGTTCTGGAGGTCCGTTCTTAACCTGAAACTGTTCTTAACCTGAGGTACCACTTTAGCTAATGGGGCCTCCCGCTTCCACCGCGCCGCCAGAGCACAATTTCTGTCCTCATCCTGAAGCAAAGTTCTTAACCTGAGGTAATATTTCTGCGTTAGCGGAGTCTGTAACCTGACATGTATGTAACCTGAAGCGTATGTAACCTGAGGTACCACTGTATTCTCTTCCCAGGCTTTCTCTTCCCAGACACAAGGCTGAGGCACTAGACTAGAAATAAATTCTACCTTCCAAAAGCTGGGAGGGAAAGCACAGGGGAAAGCAAAATTCCTAAATTTGAAACAGATTGAAACCAATTATTCAGTTTCTAACTCTCCTTTCTTAATTTGAGTCAACACATAATGACAGCATAATAGAAATAGGTAAGCAGGGTACTTAAATTATAGCTGGTCACATTGAACTATAACCAAGGAAAGATGATAGATATATGCTTGAAAAACTGAGCAATCAACGTAGTTGAAATGCAGACGCATAATGCAGAAAATAGTGTCCGATAAAGTTTAACACCATTTAAAGACAACATTTTACATTCAAGAATGGTTTGAATTTGATAGAAATAACTACCCACTGGGTTCCTACAAGCTGTTCATGAGAAAGTCTCCTGAACCCTGGGGACAATGCAAGCCACCCATTTTCCATCATTCCCAGAGTATTTAAAGACTTGCATTTTCCCATCTTATTTTGGTTCATCTCCATTTTCCTATAAATAAAGATTCTACATAGGACATCAATCTTTCCATCTTTTCTGGTGCTAACATACACATGCTGGAATGTTTTTCTAGTAAATGATAAGCAGTTTGAGACAAAGGATTATAAGGCCTCGAGCCCAGACAGATAGAAGAGATGGGAGCCTTCTCATCTTTCCCAAGAGACAGGTATCTTTTCTCTAGACCAAAAGGTTGTGTTTTGGAAACAAATGTATCTATTTCTGTCATTTCCTTTAGACTTGCAGTCTTTGTGGGGTAGATAAGCAAGCCTGACTACACTGTCTGAGAATGGCTCTTGGGCCCCCCAAAAGTATTCTTAATCTAAATATGAGGCTTTCCAAAGGAAAATGTGTGTTGCTTATAAACTCACCAGAGTGGAATAATGCTACAATATACAAGTTTTACTCTCAAGGGTCTTATAATCAAGTTTTGGTGGAGGATCAAGTCCTTCTTGACCTCAGTTCAACAGATAATTGATAAGGAATCCAAGAACTAAACAGTGAAGAAACAATGGTAGTTCAAGATTCAGGTAGGTAGCCGTGTTGGTCTGACACAGTCAAAATATATAAAATATATATAAAAAATTGTCCAGTAGCACCTGAAGAAGTATGCATGCACACAAAAGCTTATACCAAGGACAAACATAGTTGGTCTCTAAGGTGCTACTGGACATTGTTTGTGTGTGTGTGTGTGTGTGTGTGTGTGTCTTTTGAATGGTAGTTCAGTTGGATAGAGCATGGTGCTGATAATGTCAAGGTTGCAGCATATTCCTGCATTGCAGGGGGTCGGAAAAGATGATCCTCAGTGTCTCTTCCGACTCTACAATTCTATGAAGTGCAGACATTCAAGTATGGCAACAATGATTATCTACCATCTAAATATTATAGGAAATGCCTATATGAACCGGTGGTGCACCTTTATTGATTGGGCAAACCCCAATCTCCTGGATATTTATGTTAAGTTCTTCTGGAAGACCCTTCTCAGCATCTCACCTCTGTAAGTTATCATGTGGGACATGTGAGAGACCCTTCTTTGTGGTGGATTTCTTCAAGTTTATGGAATGCACTCCCCTCTGAGGTAGGGCTGGCACAGCCACCATTCTCATTTTGGCACCAAATACAAACATGCTTGCTTACTCAAGCATTTGGGAGTTGTTATTAGCTGCTCAGCTTAAATTTGAAAGAGAGACTGTTCTACAGTTCTAACATTGGCATTATTTGTTGGTTTTATATGTTCTCTCCATTATTATTAACAACTTAAATGTTGGGTTTTATTGTACCCCACCCTAAGATTATTATGATTAAGTGCATGCAATAAATATTTTTAACTAAATGAATCAATAAAATTTGCTAGAACAAATTCTTTCTGAGGTTTCTGATTCTTGTACAATTAGCTGTCACACTTAGCTGTAGTATACACATTGGGACTTAAACAAAATTAGATATAGTGGTATGGCAAAAGACCACCATCAGAATTTCAATATAGCTAAATATCAGTCTTGCAGAAGACCTTTGTATTAATTCTTTTCTTAAAAACAATAAAACAGGAATAGATGTTTGCCCTACCACCACCAAAAGCACAAAGCTCCACTTTGTCCATAGTGAAGCATATTAACTAGGAGCCGACAACTTTTGTTCTTGTTTATATCCTAGGAGGGAAAGTGGATTGTTTTAAGGTGTGTACACAAAGGCACAAAGATCTCACATGACAATGAAAAAAGTGATGAAAGGTGGGGGAAACGACCCCAAAACATAGCATGGAAACATTCCATCAAGGACTGTCCATTGGTGTGAATAGGAAACAGCAGAATGCCTATGAAAGATCAAAGATTAAAAGGATTAAATGTAAATATAATGCTAAAAAAAATGAGCTTCAATTTAAAGACTTTATTTTTAGTGTAAGTAGTGCTCCCCCAAGGAGACGCGGGTGGCACTGTGGGTAAACCACAGAGCCTAGGGCTTGCCAATCAGAAGGTCGGCAGTTCGAATCCCCACAACGGGGTGAGCTCCCATTGCTCGGTCCCTGCTCCTGCCAACCTAGCAGTTTGAAAGAACGTCAAAGTGCAAGTAGATAAATAGGCAGGAAGATAAACGGGGTTTCCATGTGCTGCTCTGGTTCACCAGAAGCAGCTTAGTCATGCTGGCCACATGACCTGGAAGCTGTATGCCGGCTCCCTCGGCCAGTAAAGCGAGATGAGCGTCGCAACCCTAGAGTCATCCGCGTCTGGACCTAACGGTCAGGTGTCCCTTTACCTTTACCTAGTGCTCCCCCAAAGTGCTAGTAGTCTAGATTCTACCCACCTCATCTGCCCAGCACTGACAACAATTCTAAGATTTCTCATGCCACAGGGTAGAGATTACCATTATATCCATGGAAACATGGACTTAAAAGTCCCCTTTTAAATACTATGACATTGAGCATGGGTAGGTGTGGGTGACAGAGCTTAAGGAAGTTATCCTTTATTTAAGGAAGATGTTTATTGTAAGTAGGTAAAAAGTCTTACTTGACTTGATTCCCACAATTCAGAGATACTGAAAGGGGAAAAATATCTGGGCACCACAGTTCAAGAAGGACACTGACAAACTAGAACGTGTACAGAGGAGGGCAACCAAAATGGTCAAAGGCCTGGAAACAATGCCTTATGAGGATCGGCTAAGGGAGCTGGGCATGTTTAGCCTGGAGAAGAGGAGGTTAAGGGGTGATATGATAGCCATGTTCAAATATATAAAAGGATGTCACATAGAGGAGGGAGAAAGGTTGTTTTCTGCTGCTCCAGAGAAGCGGACACGGAGCAATGGATCCAAACTACAAGAAAGAAGATTCCACCTAAACATTAGGAAGAACTTCCTGACAGTAAGAGCTGTTCGACAGTGGAATTTGCTGCCAAGGAGTGTGGTGGAGTCTCCTTCTTTGGAGGTCTTTAAGCAGAGGCTTGACAACCATATGTCAGGAGTGCTCTGATGGTGTTTCCTGCTTGGCAGGGGGTTGGACTCGATGACCCTTGTGGTCTCTTCCAACTCTATGATTCTATGATTCTATGATTCTATGATTTGGGCTTGGTAAGACAGTTACAGAAATGTGCTTGTTATGAGGGAATAAGTGATTTTGCATTCATTTGTTGGAAGCCCTACCTGGAAGTGTCATTGCCTTACCTATGGAGAAAGATTGGCTATACCTCTAACTGTTCCAGAGATGCAAAATAATGTTCATGTATTATTTGGAAATCAATTATCAAAACAAAAATATATAATCTAAATTCTCTTTCTGAACAAAGGATGATAGACAAGAGTATCTGGGGAAACATTGCAGCTTTTCCTTATGGAGGAACTCTTCCAATGAGCAAGCATGCAACTATCCATTCTAAATGATCCTTTAGTATTTCTACTATGCAACTATTAACCTGCTTTTAAAACCAGCTCTAAACCATATAGATTGCCACTGGTGACCGCACTGCCTCTCCTTCTGCCCCAAGCAATATTGCATTTCAGGAACAAGAACAATTCTACGAATCTTCAGCATTAAGCCAAAAAATGCACCAATACAGTCATACCTCGGGTTACAAATGCTGCAGGTTGTGCGTTTTTGGGCTGGGGACCGCGCCAAACCCAGAAGTACTGGAACGGGTTACTGGTTTTGGTAATTGCGCATGGGCAGAAGTGCAAAATGATGTCATGCACATGCGCAGAAGACCAAATCGCATCACACGCGTGCGCAGACACAGAGCTTCAGGCTGCGAACGCTGCAGGTTGTGAATGTGCTTCCCGCACGGATCATGTTCGCAACTAGAGGTATGACTGTATTGATTTGGTCTTTCTATTATATTCCACCATTAATTAATTGTCATGCAAAAAGCTAACCGTCACCCTAGTGTCATCACCATTTGCAACATCTCCTGAGCCAACACTACAAAACTTAGTCTAGAATCCTTTCAGTATTTTACTTTTATCAGCACTGAAGCCACACAAATCCATAAAACCATTAAAAAAAAAATTTACAAGGCCAGGAAAGGATTTGTGTGAAATAAGAAAAGGAAAAATGTATGTGCTATTAGTAATCTCAGGTTACATGTGAAGAAAACAGCAGCTGATAGCATGTTTCTGGTAGCATCCCACAAGGCGAACTAGAAGAACAAAGGATTTGTGTTCAAAGTTGAGTGAACCTCTGAAATTTGTTAATTCTCACCTCCAACTCCATCTCACATCATTCTGGACCAGAGCTTTCCAAACTCTGTGTCGTGACACATTAGTGTGTTGGCTGCAGTATGTAGGTGTACGGTGTCAACACTCCCCGCACTCCTCCCTGAGCTAGAAAGGGAGCAGGCAGATCATAAGATGTGTTGTGTCCCCATACATTTTGTTATTACAATTTATGCATGTGTCCAAATCTCTTATAAGAGGTTAGTTTAACCTCTAGTTTGCTAGTAAAACTGAATTACTATGTCACAGTGCATGTCTAAAACTTGTGTCACCAATGTGAAAAGTTTGAGCAGCTCTTCACTAGATGCAAGGAGCAGCATAGGAGAAGCAAGAAAGTTCAGTTGCACAAACAGAAACATATGGAAACATCTCATTTAAAGATAGTGTAACTGAAACATATGTAGAATATGTTACAAAGCAATATTAGATAATATATGAAGTTTAAAACTATTTATAATAAAAGCACCCAAGTGTCAAATAAGCAGTTTACCTGTTAACCCCTGAAATTCGCACTGACCTTTTTCTTTTCCACTGCTGTTGCAATTTTCCAGCAGTTTAAGTTCATTTGGCTTAATGGCTTCAACATGAAGCTGCAGGTGGAAAAAGTTGCTTGCAAGTTTGTTCCATTCAGAGCAATTTAGGCAGCACTGCTTGCGTCAGGCTCTACCTGTTTTACACCATGGACTCCATGAACAAGTATTGTTGACCTTCCATTTGAAATGTTTCACTAGGTATGCCTATGTACAAAATCATTATAGCATACTGCATGCTTGTAGGTAAGTGACAAGAAGTTTGCCATGAGGAAAACTGCTATGTAGCAGAATGGACTTCTTGACCCCTTTCAAAGCTTCTTGTAGTTAAGTGCAGATGTTTCAGAATTAAGAAAAAAAGGACAATGTTAAGTTGCTAACCAGTTTTTCTTTTAACATACCTACTGCAAAGAAGCTTGTTACAAGGAAGTTTAGGTTTATAGTTATAATGTGTTTCTAAAGTTTAGTAAGTGATCAGTAACTTATGAAGGTAATTCTCTAACACAATAGTAAGATTTCCTGTAAGTACTCTGAATGCTATTTAACTGGACTAGGGCTGGGACAAAGGCAGGGATGGAGGCTGAAGTTTTTAGGAATAAAATTACATGTCTCACACTATCACAGCAGAAGTATCATATGCAGAAAGGCCATAGCACAGTGGTAGAATACATGTTTTGCATACAGAAGTCAAATCAAGCTTTGATATCTACAGGTGGAGCTGAGAAAGTCTCCTGTAAAATCTTGGAGAGTAGCCAACTGTTAGTGTAGGCAAAGTTAAGGTATATGGACCCATGATATGACTCAGTAGCAGCTTCCTATGTTCCAATATTTATGTAGTAAGAACTAGTTCATACATGCATGCCACTCAATGACTACAGCATCAAGTGGCAAACTGAGTGTGAGAAAGAGCCAGCAAAGACTGAACAAGAAGTGTTTACATGAGAAAATTCTATCTTTGCTAGATAATAGTATGTAATGGTTTGTTCACACAACAGATTTTTTTTTAGTCAGCCTTAACTATCCTCATATGTTTACTAAGTCATCAGGTTGCCAAGAGATAAATGAACTTTCCCCACATGCCTTAATGTGTCTGATCATCAAGGTTTCCTGCTTTAGTTGGTTTTATAGTATTTCCTAATTGGATACAGCCCACATAAAATGGGAACGCCACCCTAGTACAGACAACACTGAAGGTCTAAGCTATGATTGCACACAAGCAGAACATTTATGTTTTCATGTGAGATAAATGACAGAAGTACATATCAGATCTCTCCAGTCTATATCAATGCTGTAGATAGCACCAAAAGCCATGTTGGAGACTTGAAATGTATTGGAGGAGTGGGAAGGGGGTTCGACTTTCAGAGAGGCAGCTCTGTTAGCCTTGTGCCACCTTAAAGACTAACAGGTTTATTGTGGCACAAATGTTTGTGGACTAGAGTCCATTTCATCAGACTATCAGTTGGCAAGGTGTGTGTATGCATAAATACGTTTTCATTCTTTCAAAACCAAGAGCTGTAAATGGCCATAAAATGCAGAAGTACAGTCTGTGACAATTCTCCGTAAAGCTTAAGTGCATACAACACAAGCTGTATAGTCAAAGAGGTCATTGCAATGCCACTGGCAGCAAAAATGCAACAGCTAACAATCCTGAGAGAGCCAGAAGTGACATATAGGAGTGAGTGAACTGAAATAAAAGACTCACCAGGGCTGAGGCTGAGAGAGACAGCAGCACCAGTCACCCAGGAAGGGTGTCCTAGCCTACATGGGTTTAAGATGTAGCTCAGGGCAGTCCAACATTTCATACAAAGTGGGCCACAAGAGAACTTCAATGTAGAACCCATGGGCCGCACACTGATGTTGTACCGGGCAGGGAAAGGGGGGCAAAATTTGACACACACACACACACCAGCCCTCTGCTGCCTCCCCAAAGCTGGCTAAGTGAGGCACTGGGGTTTGGGAAGGAGGCATGATGCTTTGGGCGAAACCTAGAGCCCTCCCAAAGCTGTGAAAGCCCTAACTAGGATATCAGAGCCCTCTGAAAACCCATCACCTTGCTTACCTGGCTTAAGGAAGAGAACACGAGGTCTTCAGGGGCTTCAGGAGGAAGTTCCATGGCCTAAGTCCAGTCACAGGAAAGTCCCAATCAAGCATATTCCAGAGTATGCTGGGACACGCAGAAGGACCTCTGAAGGTGATTTCAACAGGTGGAAATCATCTTCTTCCAGGTCTTCCAGGTAACTCAGTTGTAAATCATGCATGAATTTAAAGGTCATTACCAGCATGTTGAATTGTGCCCAGAAACCAATAAGCAGCTTGTGTAGCTTTATCAATAAGGGAGCTTACACTTCCTATATGCTTCCTGTATGCAACCCTTGTTTATCTGCCCACTGCATTATGATCAACTGAAGTTTCCAAGTACGCAAAGGCAGACCTACACAAAACACAATGCAATGATCTAGACATGACTAGACATACCGTTATGGCACGGATCACCATAGCCAGATTTACATTATCCAAAAATGGGCATAGGTGGCATACGATCAGCTGATCATCATTGTCTGCATTATCATACCAGTGACTTACAATCTCTTCTGATCTTTTAGGGAAAGCATCAGAGTTTCTCTTTCTAAAGCAATTAAACACTGAGCACAAAGTGCTCTAGAACCAGAATTATTAATACTTGAATCAATCCCCCAGCGAAAATGCTGAAATGGGTCTCATCTGTCTAAATATTTAATCATAATTGTCATCAGTTAACAAACAAGCCAGAAAATGTTCCTAATGATGTGCATGTCTGTTTGGAAAATAGTTTCAAGCTGAATATACAATTCACAGTAGTATAATAAAAATATTTTCTCTTTTGTTCAGTGCTCTCATTGCTGCAATCATCCCTGCTCTATGTCATGCCTGGCCATTTTCCTGGCAGCAAGGACTCATTCTGTGGGCTAGACAGAATCACCCGTCAAAAGCCCTTAAAATAGGACTGTTGCTGACATTCTTGGTACTCTTGATCCCATTCAACTGGCAACTGGCAGCCAGAAGCTGCCAACCCCAGAGGTGACCAATGAGAGTAAGTTTTTTTTGTGTTAATTCTGCCTAATGTAAGAACAGTTAGACCAACATTCTTGTACAGGGTTTTGTTACTATTTTTTCTGCATGCTCTGTTCCTTCATCCTTTCCCTATTGTATATACTTTAAATTTAAAATAAGAGATTGCATGGGATCTTGCAGCTATGGGGCTAATCCAACGAATGTTATAGGTATCAATAATGTCATTGTATTCATGAACATCAATAACTAAATTATGTGAATTCAACCTCTTAATGCCTATCCCACATCACTGTTTAAAAATGATTCCAAAGGATACAATGAATTATCTGAAAATTGCTGGACTTAATAAAAGTCAGATCATCTAAAACAAATTATTTATGTGCTAGAAACCAGGCAGGCCTCCAATTTGTACATATGACCTTGAAAGACCTACATCTTGAAAGACCTACATTGGCTCCCAGTACCTTTCCGAGCACAATTCAAAGTGTTGGTGCTGACCTTTAAAGCCCTAAACGGCCTCGGTCCAGTATATCTGAAGGAGCGTCTCCACCCCCATCGTTCTACCCGGACACTGAGGTCCAGCACCGAGGGCCTTCTGGTGGTTCCCTCACTGCGAGAAGCTGTTACAGGGAACCAGGCAGAGGGCCTTCTCGGTAGTGGCGCCCTCCCTGTGGAACACCCTCCCACCAGATGGCAAAGAGAACAACAGCTACCAGACTTTTAGATGACATCTGAAGGCAGCCCTGTTTAGGGAAGCTTTTAATGTTTGATGTATTACAGTATTTTAATATTTTTTTGGAAGCCACCCAGAGTGGCTGGGGAAGCCCCGCCAGATGGGTGGGGTATAAATAATAAATTATTATTATTATTACTACTACTACTACTACTACTACTACTTACATATAGGGTGCTACATTAAGGCATAATTCATTTAAATCTCTGCTGTTTAATTTTGACTGCATTTTTTCTAAGTTACTATAATAATTAAAGGCCTCAGTTAGACAATACTGCACAAAAAATTCAATGAAATGCAAAGCTGGCTGTAATTAAGGCTGTAATTAAGGATTTCTTGAACCATATAATTAGAAAGCCCTTATACAAAGTATGGGCAAATTATCAATGGCTACTGGAACCAAAGATACCCTGGTGGGTGTCTCCACTAGAGGTATTAGCGGTAAAAAAAATAAATATGGAAAGAAATAGCCAACATACCAACAATTATTAATAAAAGAGCATGGTGTTGTAAAACTAAAACCATATGAAGAGATTAAGGATTACTGTAATAGTTGGCTACAATATCATCAAATAGTCCATTTGTTTAACGAAGATAAAAAAAAAACAGGTTTTGAACAGAAAACTTCTAAATTGCAAAGCGAACTATTATAGTCAAATAAAAAAAAATATCGAAAATGTACAATCAACTCCTTGAGTGGGAATTGAAAGATGAAATAATGAAAGAAACAACAATAAAGTGGTCACAAGATCTGGGCAAGACAATACATTTAGAAAGGTAAGAAAAATTATGGTGTGTTGACATAAATTTCACATCTTGTTATTTGATAAGAGAAAATATAATGAAAATGTGTTATCTTTGGTACCTTACCCCCGTAAAATTGGCAAAGATCTATAAAAAATATTCAAACCTTTGTTGGAGATGTAAAGCGGAAGCAGGAACAATGCACCATATGTGGTGGGGGTGTAAGGTGATTAAACAATTTTGGACCAAGATACATGAAGAGTTGAAAAGAATATTTAAGAGCACACTTCTCAAAAAGCCAGAAGCATATCTGTTAGGCTTAATAACCAATGATATCCCCAAAGATAAAAAGAATATATTACTCTATGTGACAGCAGCAGCTAGATTACTAGTGGCAAAAAATTGGAAAACAGGAAAAATATCAGAATGGAGAATTAAGATCTGTGAATTTATGGAGATGGAAAAATTAACGGCATCAATTAGCAGCTGCCCCAAGCAAAAAATTGAGAGTGGGAGTGTGTAGAGATATACAGTGGTACCTCGGGTGACATACGCTTCAGGTTACATACGCTTCAGGTTACAGACTCTGCTAACCCAGAAATAGTACCTCGGGTTAAGAACTTTGCTTCAGGATGAGAACAGAAATTGTGCCCCGGTGGCGCGGCAGCAGCGGGAGGCCCCATTAGCTAAAGTGGTGTTTCAGGTTAAGAACAGTTTCAGGTTAAGAATCCGGAACGAATTAAGTACTTAACCAGAGGTACCACTGTACAGTGGTGCCTCGCAAGACGAAAATAATCCGTTCCGTGAGTCTCTTCGTCTAGCGGTTTTTTCGTCTTGCGAAGCAAGCCCATTAGCGGATTAGCGCTATTAGCGGTTTAGCGGCTATTAGCGGCTATTAAAGGCTTAAGGGATTAGCGGATTAGCTGCTAAAAGGCTATTAGCAGCTTAGTGCGTTAGAAAAAGGGGGTGAGGAGCGGGGGAAAAAACCCAGGAATCGTAAGACATTTTCGTCTTGCAAAGCAAGCCCATAGCAAATTTGTCCTGCGAAGCACCTCCAAAACGGAAAACCCTTTCGTCTAGCGGGTTTTCCGTCTTGCGAGGCATTCGTCTTGCGGGGCACCACTGTATATGAAAAAATATGGATATGGAAATTATGTTTAACATAAACATAAAAGGAAAGACTCACAAGGATACAATATGATATTATAAAGGATATGACTATTAAGTATAAATAACTGCTAACACAACAAGAAACAATAATACAAATGCCAATAAGATCTCACATGGGTGAGGGGACGTTGGGGGGGAGTATTTGGAAAATTATTGATAATGTGATATAAAAGTAAAATGATAGTGTTTGTAATTTGAATTATTTTAAATGATTGTGGTTGTAAGTTTTTTCTAGTTTTTACTTATTTTTCTGTCACAAAAACTTTAAATAAAATTTTAAAAAAGAAGAAATGCAAAGAGCCAGCCACAAAATTATAGTCAGTTGCCTAATAGTTACTTTGTTTTCTTAGCTGTTTCAATGGATTCAAAGGGGTTCATTGAGAAATTAGTTTCAATTTGATGAACAAATATTTCTCTCTCTCTCTCTCTCTCTCTCTCTCTCTCTCACACACACACACACACACACACAGGCAAGGCAGAAAGTGAGAAAATACTAAGCCACATAGTACACACCATCCATCACCTTCGCCAGGAAAGGATTGTTCATACCCTGCAGCGTGTTCTAGGCTTTGCCTAGTCTAATTTTAAGTGACCCAAGCAACAAGGGAAAATATTTCCAAGTTACATAACTGTTTTTAATGAACTGCCAAAGAAGCCTACTTAACACATTTATTCAAGAATTTTTATTGATCAAGGGTGTTAACAATAGCAAAAGCAAAAATACGGAAATCGTTTACTATACAAACACCCATCCTAACCTAGAAATTTTCACCAAAACAAGAGCAAGAAAAAGTTACAAGGGGGGAAATCATATTTCAGCTACATAAGGAAGGTGGCTCAAAATACGAAACGAAACATATATACACATGCAAATCAGGAGCAAGCAAACATCTAAAACAAAACAAATCCCAAAGAGAAATTAAGAAATAATGAGAGGAAAAGTGGTGGTGGGGTAATGGGTAAGAAGAGGCAATGAGGGAATTCCAATCCTAAACCAAAATACATGTCCAAATCTCAGTGCTGAAACAAATCAACACAATGTTGTTGTATTGTCAGAAGTCTAGTGTCTATTTTAAGTCCTTTTTTCTTTCACAGTTATTTCCAGCACACCCTGTACCCCTAGTAATAAATGCCCTCATATTAAACAGTGTAATATGCTTTGTTTTAGGGCAGGTAGGCTTGATGGAATCAGAGGCAGCTATGTTTTTAAGGCCCTTAGAAAGACAAAATATAAGCAAGAAATAAGATATTGGCCCTGTTTGGATGACACATATGCCATAAACCTGGCTTACCATAAAAAGGCAGAATGCTTCAAACTTAATTCCACTGTACTCTTGCCCTAGGCATTGCTGGTGGCAAGGGGAAAATATATAGGTATATAGGTATATAGGGACGCGGGTGGTGCTGTGGGTAAAACTTCAGTGCCTAGGACTTGCTGATCGTAAGGTCGGCGGTTTGAATCCCCGCAGCGGGGTGAGCTCCCGTCGTTCAGTCCCAGCTCCTGCCCACCTAGCAGTTCGAAAGCACCCTTAAGTGCAAGTAGATAAATAGGGACCGCTTTCTAGCGGGAAGGTAAACAGCGTTTCCGTGTGCAGCGCTGGTGCTGGCTCGCCAGGTGCAGCTTCGTCAAGCTGGCCACGTGACCCGGAAGTGTCTTCGGACAGCGCTGGCCCCCGGCCTCTTGAGCGAGATGAGCGCGCAACCCTAGAGTCGGTCACAACTGGCCCGTACGGGCAGGGGTACCTTTACCTTTACTTTACCTTTAGGTATATATAGGTATATAAATAAGAATTCCCTGGATGCCAAGATCCAGGTTTGGAGCAAGTACTCTTTGGTGAGAGAACCCCAGCAGAGATTTAAAATCACAAAATATGCAGCAAAGTAAATAACTTGGCCCTCCAGATGTTTTGTGGCTACAATTCCCATCATCCCTGACCACTGGTCCTGTTAGCTAGGAATAATGGGAGTTGTAGTCCTAAAACATCTGGAGGGATGAGTTTGGGGATGCCTAAGTTAAGAACTCATTACAAGTTGAGCTTTTCAGGCAGTCTGAGGAAACAAAGTCTTGATTATCTAGTCCCTCCCAAGGTGTGCTAAGCTTGGCAGGACAGCTTACTCTATGGTATTAACCTCTTCATGCATTAATTAAACTTAAGCACATTGGTTACATGAGGCTGATTATCCCACAGGTATGGCCAGGAGTAACAAACAAGGAACCTTGGTTCACCATGACATTTGTGGCTAGTTTCTCTCAAAACAAACTGCCATCTGAAAGCATGATCAAAATAGTTAATGAAGCACTGAACCGTTTGCCAAAATGCTATGACCTTAGGGCAACACCAAAAGTACAAGAAGATCTGCCTTCTTGTACACCTCAAGTACTTGGTTTCCAAGTACAAACCTTTTTTAAGTGGCCCAATCGTTTGTTGAATTAGATGTTATATGAGGCTGAGATGCCCTCCTCAAAGACAATACCATTTATCACTGAAGAATGCATGCCTCATTTAGTACTCCTAGCAAGTCACAGAGTATATATGCTGAATAAGGATATACAGTACAACAACGACATGGGGGGAGCCATTTTGGAGGGTACAGCATAGTTTCCTGGTTTTATTGGTATTCTGGGGTTCTCTCACATTATAAGGGGCCCATCACACCTTTTCCCAATGCCAGGCCATTCCAAGTGACTGTCACATACTGTGCACCTTCTACTGTTCACCTTGTTTGTCCCATTTATAAGTAAAAAATTGTTTTGTTACAAGGCAGATATGCAGTCCCAATGGGCTTTTCATAAGCTCCTGAATCCTGAAAACTTACACTAACGAGTGGTTAATTGCCCAGGCAAGTGTACAGGCATTATTATTATTAAATTTCTATACCGCTTAATATATTAAAAATATCTCTAAGCAGTGTACAAATAACTGAAGCAACAACAGACAACTTAAACAAAATATTACAAAAATACCCAGTTACAAATAGAAATGTTACATTAATACAAAGTTCCTAATATTCTAATATACGGGTATATAAGTCAATACCAATTAATTTTCCTTCTGACACACCCTCCCTCTCAGCCCCCAGTTTCTCACCCAAGGTCCAAGCAAACTCTCACCTTACCCAAAAAGTCTCACAAGGAGAGGAGTTACTGGAAATAGCAGGTATCACTCTAGACTTGCTTTTTATGGGCAGGTCCACGGTAGATGGTACTTCCTCAAGCTGCCCCCATTCAGCTGCACTCTCCACACCCAGTTCCAGGTAGAGCAGGAAAAGAGACTGAACACAGTAGAATAATCTCAAGGAAGTATCCATAATAAATCCAACATGCCTTTGGAGGCATGCTAACACTCTTCTTAGTGCCCCAAGTAAAAAAAATAACCAACAGAACATAATACTCATAACACTGTATAATCCCAGTCACCTATTTTTTTTCTATATAAAAAACAAAGGCATATATATGTGTGTGTGTGTATCTATACTTGTACATATTAAACAGAAACAGCTATAAACTCAGCCATCTATTAGCATGAGTTAATGTACATTGGCTAACATGCAAAAGATCCATTTACTCATTCTACTATGAAAAAAAGTATTGCAATTAACTGTTTCATAAGGCGCATTGAAGATGTTGCTCAACTTGAACTTGGTTCAAATTGCTTCCTAAAACAACATTAACAGTGCCCTTAGGAGCTACATAAGCTTGCCAAAAATCAAGACCCTGGGGTCCAACTTATAGCCAGCCTTGATAACGGACTGGATGAGAGCCAACAAACTGAAACTCAATCTAGATAAGACTGAGACATTGTTAGTGTGTGGTTCCCTAGACCAGATGGCTGGGAGGTTGCCTGCTCTTAATGGGGTTACACTTCCTCTGAAGGAGTGGGTACATTGCTTGGGGGTCCTCCTGGACCCTTTGCTATAACTTTAGGATTATTATTATTATTATTATTATTATTATTACTATTACTACTACTACTACTACTACTATATTGCCCTATACGCACAGGTCTCAGGGTGCTTCACCAGATTAAACGGCTCAGGACCACAATACCCCAAGGACCGCCTCTTTCCGTATGAACCTATTCGGACCCTGAGATCATCTTCTGAGGCTCTCCTTCATGTGTCGCCTCCTCAAGAGGTCCAGAGAGTGACAACACAACAATGGGCCTTCTCTGCAGTGGCTCCCCATCTGTGGAATGCTCTCCCCAGGGAAGTTTGCCTGGCGCCTTCATTATACACCTTTAGGCACCAGGCTAAAATGTTCCTTTTTAACCAGACCTTTGGTTGACCTGATCAACATCCCATACCCTTTTAAAATGTGGCTCTTTTTTGGGGGGGGGAGTATCATTTGGGTTATTGCTTTTATTTTAATTTTATATACTGAGATCTTTTCATATGACCTCTGGGTATAGGGTGGTATATAAATTCAATAAATAAAATAAAAGAAGATAAAATCACAACATAGAGACAAAAAATACATAATCAAAATAAAAACAAAAATAATGCAATAGCACCCTCCCAATACATTTTAATAAGATGATTCTACAACAATATTCCTCATTTTTACATTTTATGATTCCCAGTAATGGTGATTGATGATTTGAAAAAGTTGATTATATATTGATATTTTTTGACTTTATTTCCTTTATATTCCTAAGAATTTGGGTTGGTGACAACTTTATAAGCTCATCAAGGGGTCAATTAGGTTTGGAAAACCCTGAGTTAAAGAGACTCATCTGATTTCACCTTGGTCTTAGGATGTGTCCTTTTCTCTCACCAACAGAACTACACAAGGCTGTAAAGTAGGGGTGGGGAACTTCTGCCCTGCAGGCCAACCTGGCCCATTTGGCTTTCTCGTCTGACCTGCCAGGCTGCTTTCCCCAAGCACACCTAAGTAAAAGTCAGGAATTGGATAGGTAGAAACACGGCTACAGAAAACAGGCTTGAACCCTACGTACAACCATACAGTTCAATCTGTTTGGTTTCGCTGCACCAGTCAGTTTTCACATGCAGAAAGCAGGACTGAATTACCCATGCAGAAGCTGGCACACAGGAGTTCAATCCTGCTAATTCAGTATCTCCCCCCCCCCCCCGTGGGAAGACTTTGACAGGTGGGCAGTATGTTCCATCTGACATGTGCATGGCCACCTGTCTGACTGGCCACCTGTCAAAGTTAGCCTATGGAGTTGAGGGAGATTAAGATTTGGCTCCTGAGACAAAAAGTGTAAAGATGTGGTTTCAGCACTGGAAGTGTATACATCTGGATTGAATGCTTGTGCATTGTTGTTTCTATCCTGTTCCTTTTTTTCTCTCTGCACATTACCTCCACCCATTAAAAGGGGATGTAGAAAGGGATTTAAGAAATGCAGGTTTGAGTCATATGAGTAAAAACAATTTTGCACTGAGGCAAAGAGGGGAATGATGGTGAAGACTGCTGCTTTGGATTTTCAGTGGTGAAATACAGTGGGGGAAAGGCATTACTGTAATGAGCTTCTTGGACGGTGAATGCCACACATTCCTTTAATGGGAAAAGTGAGGAAACTGTGGAATGTTGTTGCTGTTGCTGACAGTGCTTCAAGGAGCTCTGAAGATGTTTCCTTGCCCCATTCATATAGCTGGGTAATGGTAAGGGCACTGCTATTGGCCATGAAAACATTTGGGATATCAGGTGGAAAGGTGTGGAGGAAGCTGTGAGGAGAAAAATGAAACTGTAACATAACAAGCTATCATTTACTTGATTGTCTATGGGACAACTTGATCTGCAATTATGGTTTATTAACAGAACCATGGCTTAGTGTTTCCTGCAAGCCAGTCCAATATATCAGCACCAATGCTAGCTGCATAACAAAGGCTGCACTGCTTTAGCAAGCAGAACCAGCAAGACCTGTGAAGCACAATTCCAGAAAATCAGAACTCATATAAAGGAAAATACTTGCATATAACCCTTGACTAGAACAGAACTAGTCTACACCAAATCATAGTATGCTGGGGAATTAGATACTGTGACAACTAGAAGATTTTATCATGTCACAGTTTATGAGGAGAAACTTTGAACTGTCCATTGAATAAATAAAATTGTGTGCATACAATTGTGCCTGAAGGAACGTGGCTGGCTATATTTTACAGGGCTCCAAATGTCAGTGTGACTGCCTGACTAACACACATGGAAAAGAACTTCTGCAACCCCCATATCAAAAATGTTATTTCACTGGCAAGATAAACATTTAAATTGAGATAATTGGTCCATTGGATAGAGGCACTTTCCTAACATTTACTGTCAAGTTTATTTGTAAATTATCAATGCAAAATAGCTTCTATCCTGCTAATTTTTTCTCAGTACAATTATGTAGTACTCACGTCACAAGCAATAATTGAATGAATGAATGAATGAATAAGTTTATTACGGTCATAGACCAGAAGAAAAGAAAAAAGCATAAAAACAACAGTAGTTTACGAGGGAATGATGGTGTCAATTAAAAGTTGTAAAATTATACATAAAAACAATACACATATGCACACACACCCACACACACGCACATATATACTCATATATGCGCTACAATATATGTGTAGACTTTTAAAAAAGGGGGGGGGCTTGTCCAAGGGTCAGATCTTTTACTTTTTTACAACTAATGCCCTCCGCTTGATCGCGGCCGCAGAAAACTTGGCCACTTTCAGTGTTACTTCTGGGTTTTTATCTCCTAGTAGGATTTTCAGCCGCTGAGATTCAGATCGACCTGGGAATTTCTGAACGATAGGGGAGATAAACAGTGACCTGATATCCCCGTAGAGGTCGCAGTGTAACAACACATGTGAAGCCGTTTCCGCCTCCTTCAGACCACATGGGCAAACTCGTTCGGCATAGGGTGTGCCCTCGTATCTGCCCTTTAGTAAGGCAGATGGCAGTACATCAAATCTGGTAAGGGTAAACGCCCGCCTATATTTTGCGATTTGTAGATCCAGCAGATATGGGGTTAGATTAAACCCTTTTCCATAATCTTGGATAGCTGGATATTTATCTATCTTGCTCATATGGTCCTGAAGCTCTATATCTCCTATTCGCTGGCTCACCATCATTTTAGCCTTTTCAAAACCTGCGGCTATAAGTTCCTGTGGGGAAAGCCCCAGGCCCTTCAATTTTTCATAAAGCGACAATCTCCATTTAGACTGGAACGGGTCTAGTAAAGTCAATGGAGCCACTCCCACTGGGAAAAATATGAGTTTTAGCCAGAAGTGAATCTTCAGGATCCATATCCTGGCATTAATAGGGAGTTGACCTACCTCCAGCCTAATGGCAGTGTTGGAGACACAGGTAGGTAACCCTAGTAGGGAGCGGTAAAATTTAGTTTGTACAGATTCCAGGGACTTGAGTTTTTGGCAATTAAATATCTGGGTGCCATACATCAGTTGTGGAAGTATTTTTGCAACAAAGACCTGGGAGGCGGCAGGAACATATTGACCTCCTTTTCTGTAAAAGAATCTTATGATAGCTCTAAAAGATCTTTGCGCATTTACAATGGAATTCTTAATCTGATGGCACCAAGATCCCTTCTCATCAAAAATTATTCCAAGATATCTAAAAGATGTTACTTGCTCAATAGGTTGGTTATTAATTTTCCATTTATGTCGGAGTTTTCTCTTGGGGAACACCATAATTTTTGATTTAGTGTAATTTATTATTAGGTGTTCAGCTTCGCAGTACTCTGTAAGAGCTCGTAAAAGTTTTCTTAGACCCACACAAGAGAAGGAAATAAGTGCCGCATCATCTGCGTACAAAAGGACTGGGATTGGTATATTGTTTAGGTTTGGGGAATGAGTACTTGCTTCCTCCATCTTTCCGACTAAGGAGTTTATATAGAAGTTGAATAGAATAGGGGCAAGAACACAGCCTTGCTTGACACCATGGAAACTTTGGATTTCCTTTGATAGGTTCCCATAACGGTCGCATCTAACACGGATCCGAGTATTTTCATGTAGTCTACGGATAAGAAGCAAAAGACGTCTATCGATGTTTGTGGCATTTAATTTTTCCCAAAGTCTGTGCCGGGGTATCGAATCGAAAGCTGATTTGAAATCTATAAAGGCTACATAGAGAGAGCCTCCTTTCTTTGAGGTGTATTTCTCCACTAGATGTTGCAATACCAGTCCTTGGTCTAGAGTTGATCTATGTGCCCTGAAACCAGCCTGGGCTTCCTTTAAGACGTGCTCCTGTTCCAGCCAGTCCGCAAACTTTTCACGTAAGTGAGTTGCATAAAGTTTGCTGATGATGCTTAAGAGACTGATTGGTCTGTAATTGGCTGGATCAAGTTTACAGCCTTTCTTAAATATGGGAACGATGATTGCCAATCCCCAGTCCTCTGGTATTATTGCTGTTTGATCTATGCTGGTGAAAAGGGTGGCAAGGACTGGGGCCCACCAGTCAATATTGGCTTTGAGAAGCTCAGGAGAGATATTATCTGCTCCCGGGGCTTTTCTATGTTTGAGTGCCTGAATAAGCCTCCTAATCTCCGCAACCGACACCGGGGGCCACTCATCACCTGCCGCACACTGTATTAGTGGCTGTGTCAAAGGCAGAGCTGGATATAAAGATTGGAAAAATGCCTCCCAAGTCCCTGCAGGTATAGTATACTCCACTTCTGAGGAAGTAGATCGCACTCCATTTGCTACCAGTCTCCAGAAGGTGGCCGAATCTCTCTCTCTGGATGCATCTATTAGGCATTTCCATTCTCTTTTCTGTGCCAGGAGTTTTTTGTTTTTGATCAGAATTTTATAGTTTCGTTTATCTTCAAACCAGCCCGTGGGGAGTTGGGGTAAATTGGCAGATCTATAATTCTTGTATTTTTTCAGTAAGTTTAGCTTCATGTCCTGACATTCTTGATCAAACCAGGGTTTGGAGTTTTTATATACTGAAGATTACTGAATAATTATTGGCATCAATTTACCATAGTCAAAAGAATCCAATACTGAATTGGTATTTCTATTATTCCTTATAGTCAGTAATTGAAATTTACTAAATATCATATATGTATGTTAAAAGTACAATTCACATCAATTAGTGGATTGACACTAAGCATCTCAACTAGAGAGTGCCAACCTGAGCCCATAAATGATCTGTAAAAGTTATATCCCCAATTGAATCATTACTTGTTTTAAATAATCTGAGCACTGTAATAAGATTAGAAACGATTGGGTTGAGCAATGTGAGTAAATCCACCTACTAATCCTCAGAATCTACTATTCACAGCTCAAGTACATCAGCCTTCCCAAGCAGAATGAGATGCCTTGCTACAAAGACTCTTTATTCCATTCTCAGTGGTTTCCCATTTCTTTCTACGACCAATTTTAAAGTGCCAATGTTAACGTTTAGAGCCTTAAACAGTTTAGGACCAAGTTATCTCAGAAACCAGCTGCTCCCCCATATGAACCAGCCTCTGATGTCCCACCCTCTTTCTCATCTGGAAGAGATCAGGCAGATTTGGCACAAGAGAAGACCTTTTCAGTGGTGGCACAGAGATTGTAGAAATGCTTCCCAGTGGCGAGCCATCAGACTCCATCTTTTCCTATCTTTATACAGTTACCAAAAGTTTCTTATTCCAGTCAGTTTTTATGTAATGTATAATCTGCTATTTACCATTTTTTATTTAAATCTGCTATCTCCTGGGGTAAACTAAGGAGCCAGAAAAGCTCTATAATGCAAGAGGGCAACTGTATTGATAACTCTTTTAATCTCACTATTTCAAAGTGAAATCAGAGTTTTGGGAAGAACACATGCCAGGCAGAAAATCCTCAAAAGCATTCAGGAATTCAAGGGGAAAACCAACTAAAAGAGATCCATCACCTCTGCAGAGGGAAACAACTGCTGTCAATCTAAACCTCACCAAAAAGTAGACTATGCAACAGGGTTACTAGAAATCCCCTATTTCCAGACCACCAACCTCCCTCCAGTCAAAAACACCAGGCCCAGAGTCTTGCAAAATGCAGTGGGGAAATGATATATTGAGATAGCCTCAAGGTGGACCCAGCATGAATACTGTAATTCCCCAGGAGGAACATCCTGGGGTTTTCCAACACCACCACTGTAATCACCAGTTCAGCCATGATGATGGATAACAGGGTGCTCAGTACACAAACATAAACCCTAATCTGTTGCTGTGGTCCAGCACAAGGTACAAACACTCAAATCCAACAGTTGACATTGATGCCAAAATCCAGCATCATCTGAGTTCTGCGAGTGCGGCTTTCTGCTGATTGAAGTGCAGAGTGTTTGAGGACCAGGATATTCACAGGGAAACCAAAATGCTTGTTTACAAAGCTATTGTACTACCAACCTTACTGTATGCTTGTGAAATATGGACAATTTATAAACGCCATCTCCAACTCTTTGAAAGATTCCATCAATGGTGTCTAAGAAAAATTTTACACATCACTTGGGAAGACAGGCGAACTAATACTGGTATACTGGAAGAAGCAAAAATCACCAGTGTTGAAGCAATGATTCTTCAACATCAACTTCGTTGGACTAGTCATGTTGTGCGGATGCCCGATTATCGTCTTCCAAAGCAACTACTCTATTCCGAACTTAAAAATGGAAAGCGTAATACTGGTGGTCAACAAAAGAGGTTTAAAGACTGTCTCAAGGCAAATCTTTAAAAATGTAGTATAAACACTAACAACTGGGAAACACTTGCCTGCAAGCTCTCCAATTAGAGAACAGCCTTTACCAAAGGTGTCATGGGCTTTGAAGACACTCGAACTCAGGATGCAAGGGGAAAACATGCTAAGAGGAAGGCACGCTTGGCAAATCCACACCATGATCAACTCCCACCCGCAAACCAATGTCCCCACTGTAGAAGGACGTGTGGATCCAGAATTGGCCTCCACAGTCACTTACGGACTCATTGTTAAATCCGTGTTTATGGAAGACAATCTTACTTGGCTATGAGTGATCACCAAAGAAGAAGACAAACACTCAAATCCAACAGTTGAATGAACTGGTTTCCTGGTGGGAGATGGCTTTCTTACAGATGGCAATTCCATAGCGACCCCATCCTCATCTCTCCTGGTGCTGGTGCTCCAAGGCAGGAAAGTTTTCCTCTTATGCCCCACAGGCAGATCAGATTTGGAGCATGTGACAGTGTCCAAGCCAAAAGGGCAGTGCTGCTCTTACCACATAGGCCTTTACTCAGACAGCTCACTTCACACAATACCTTTATATAATAACATGTGTGGTGTTATTGGTGTTGTTTTGAACTCTTCCCAGTTTTATAAAAAATGACAGATACAATATTGACCACTGTCTGTCCAAAACCATTCTCCCCCCCCCTGCAAGAAACTGCTAGTGCTTGTTTATATCATCCTCAATCATCCACTCAAATAAGTAAAATATTTCACAGTGAAGTGTTTGTACAAACATTTCTCTCCAAATTGCTATTTCAGCTGTCCTTGACTTTTATTCCATAAATGTGTGAAAGTTGGTAGTCGGTCAAGTGCCATCAAGCTTTTATGAAATGGACCAAAGAAAAGAAAAAAGAAAAAACTCACTATATATATAATTGACCTATAGTGGTTAGAATTTATAATTCAAACAAGCAGCCGCTGACCCATAATTTTCAAGGACACTAACACAGCCTAGAATTGGCAGAGAATGAGTCCAAAAAGCTGGAGCAAAGCAATCAGACTTTTTTTGTTCTGAGAGCTATCAGCCAGCAGGCCTTCTAGCATAATTATTGCTCAGCGAGAAAATTTAGGGAACACAATCAGCATGCAAGCTCTCTTCCCTCAAGCACACTCTTCTAGCTTAAATGTTGAACATGTCTTCAGGATCCTGATTTCTCAAGTCTGGGGGAGGGAGTGGAGAGGAGACCAGGACAAGGGTCACATCAAGAGGAATTATTATCAAAGCTGATGTAGCTAGTAGCAAACAATTCTTATTACAACATACTGGACTACAAGATGGAGAGCAAGTAACATACTAATGAACACGGCTATTATGGAAGTGTTCACACAGACACTGTGGAGCTCTATTTATAACTAACTGCAATCAAAGAGTTGCTGGCATCTATCCATCTCAAGAGACAATGGAGTGCACCTCCTGGGATGAAGTCAAACCGCTGGAGAATCACAGCACCTGCTGTGGCTGCAGAGACCAGTAACTCATAACTGCTGCCTTCAAATTTATTTTTGCTGCGTTGGCAGCACCGAAGTGACCTCTCTGGTGTGCTAGCTTAGGCAGTGTGTGTAAAGGCCCTGAGATGCCCAGATGACAAGACCCCCTCCTCAGCCTCAGTGATGTGGCCCAAAGGAAAGCAGAGCAATAAATTTGGCAGCAGTTTGGCTGCAGGGGTTTGCTAGAAGGAGGCATGCAAGACACCATCCAAGCATCTTAGGGACTCCACTCCAGATTTGTGTAAAGTTTACTCCCTGGCCTTTTCTTCTCATGAAGATGTCCCGCACGGCAGCAGGTATGGATTTTTGCTTGCATTTTCTCCCAAAGCCTTTCTCACGAATGAGTATAGCCATAAGGCAGCAGAGGTTTAGGATCAGAGTGTTCCTTCGCCGAGATGGGCTACCTTCCCAGTTTGACAAGCCCCATCTACCCCTCATTTCCCTCTACACCACATGCAGCAACCACCTTCTTAACCGTAGCAGCCACTATTGGTCTGACCTGCTCCATGTGCCAGAGCCTGTCTTTGCATGCAGGGAAAGTCTACATAACTGATACAGTGGACAATGGATAAAGCAAACATCATTTGCTGTACTGCTGGATAAGTGTTTGATGGTTATTGTATTTGTATAAAAACCAATAATTTTTTTTTAAAAAAAAATAGCTGATACAGTGTAGTGATGTTCTTATTGCTTTTTCCATAGAGCTACAGTTACTTGGAGAAGGATGAAGAAAAATACCAGAGAGAGGGCAATATGGTCAGGCAAAACTTCATATTCTGCTTCATCATTGATCTAAAACAGGCACCCGCAACCTTTTCAGATCCAGGACCCACTTTTAACCCAAACATGCCCATTCCTTAATCTTTTGCCATATATTTGCATGGTGGCAGTGCTCCTGTTGCAACCCACCTTGGATCAGGCTGCGACCCAATAGTGAAGCCCAACCCACCAGTTGAAGACAGCAAATTACTGGATAAGTTGTCGTTCTTTTGTTTGAAATTTGCCCAGAATAATTTTTAGTTCAATTTAGTTCAATTCTGCACAAATTGAGTGATAGCCAATGACCAGCTAATTCTCCCTTCCACCAGTCTAAACTTTCGGAACTTACTTTGTTTGTAATGTCAATTTAACCCTCAAAGGCAGAGAGGCTCAAGAGGATTCTACTGTAATAACTTTTAACCAACATGCAATTGTTTTTCAAAAGTACCAATAATTCTGTCAGGTATTGAAGATACAGTTCACCACTCGGTAAAAATCATCATCCTGAATCTTAAAGAACAATGGAAACCCAATCATGACAATTTCTCCTCAGTGAAAGAGAACCAGTTGGAAGAACCAGCTTTTCCCCCTGTTATATTTTGTTTTTCAACAAAGTAAAGATATGGCCCTAGAAGAAAAACCCTATGTAGCTGTATATATACAGTTTCAGGCCATATACAGTTACTTGGGAAAGAGAGAGTGCTTATTGTTGACCTGAAAGTGTAAGGTGCATAAGACATCAATTATATACTCCAATTTATATTATCCAAATGGCTTATACCTTAGGCATTATGTTCAGCAAATTAACTCCTACATAATCATCACTTACTTTAAAAGAAAATTGCACTACACCTGCACTATGATCCATCCTGCTGGCTTAGATTGCACATGTATGCTAATTTTTTGCACAGCAGATTTTAAAAATAAAATGCAAAACTGCTTTTGAATTTGTAGAGGAAGAAACAGATTAGGTTTGTAATACCATAGGCACAATCCTCACAAACAGATTTTCTCCATTTAAACTCCAGAATTTATCTTGTATAAAGTACACTTTGGAACAGAAGCTGTTAATCTGCTTACAAAGCAGCAGCATTCTCTATGCCACTCTTGCTATGCTAATTTTGTTCACTCCCTTCAAGTTTTGCTCTGGTAGATTTTACATGAAAGATTTCCCCTCTCAAACACAAAGCTTTGGACAGTTCCTGAAGGGTCACATTTCTCTCACAGTGGCAATGTGAATAATTCATCCTGACACAGAAGACTGCAATGGCACTAGGATGTAATCCTTAGTGCTTTGCTTAGCTTTATGCTTTGGGAACTAGAACATATTTCAATTTTTGTATCACATGTCCCAATTGCTTTGTGTAGATTTTAAGCTACACATGGATGTGGTCAATGAAAAACAATCTCCATTTACATTTTGTTAATTGAAGACTTTCAAATAGTTTAAAACAAGAAGATAACCCCAATTCATCACAAATTTGTATTTAACAACAGGGTACATGTGCCATAGATTAGAAATTAGTTTCCACTCTCCAAAGAACACACGGTACGGAATATACGCATTTACCTTCTCACAGGATTTCAACACACCCTGAGGGCCACGTGTATGAGTTTAAGTAAAATAAACAGTAAGAGAATGAACAGATAAACAGTGAGAAGACAGTGCTTAGCACCCTCTCTTGACATTTGTATACTCACTAGCAGCAGCAGCAGAAGCAGCACACACAGACACACACACACACACACACACACACACACAGGTGTCTTCCACATCATACAGGTGATTCCTGGGAAGAAGAACCATGGAACTACAAATCATATGCAGTCTAGTATCCACTCACTTGCATACATGAAATATACATTTAAATGAAAAGAACAAGTTTGTTATGAGAAAGAAGAAATTATCTAAAGAGAGTCAGCTGTCTTATAAAGGAAGGTGCTGAGAGATTTGCATGCTATTAATACATAATTGAAATGAATACATTTGAAGGGGACAAATTAATTTAGACCTTGACTAAATTAAGGACTATAATACGTGCCATCACACTAAAGGGTCAGTTATTATGCTGATATATTCAGATAAAGTCCTAGGGAAAATTAAGTTGGGGCATACTATGGATAGTGTTCTCGAAGCTACCAGCATGAGTTTGACCAAACTGCGGGAGGCAGTGGAAGACAGAAGTGCCTGGCGTGCTCTGGTCCATGGGTCACGAAGAGTCGGACAAGACTAAATGACTAAACAACAACAACATGCCATCAACATGCTTTAGACCAAGATGCTAGGATTCTTTAGCCATTAAAATTAAAAATCCTTCCAATATTTAACTTCTTATTCCAAACCTACAATAATAATAAATAACAACAAAAACCACAACATTTCTATATCACCCTTGACATCCACTCTCAGCATTTTAAAAAGTGGCAAGCATTAACAGATACCTATATTATAACAAAATACTAAACTAGGTGGCCTGGGAGTGTGGAATCTGAAGCATTATTACAAAATCTTTCAAATGAGGCAACTAATGCACTATGGAAGTGAGAGCTGGACCATAAAGAAGGCTGATCGCCGAAGAATCGATGCTTTTGAATTATGGTGCTGGAGGAGACTCTTGAGAGTCCCATGGACTGCAAGAAGATCAAACCTATCCATTCTTAAGGAAATCAGCCCTGAGTGCTCACTGGAAGGACAGATCGTGAAGCTGAGGCTCCAGTACTTTGGCCACCTCATGAGAAGAGAAGACTCTCTGGAAAAGACCCTGATGTTGGGAAAGATGGAGGGCACAAGGAGAGAGGGACGACAGAGGACGAGATGGTTAGACAGTATTCTCGAAGCTACAAACATGAATCTGACCAAACTGCGGGAAGCAGTGGAAGACAAGAGTGCCTGGCATGCTCTGGTCCATGGGGTCACGAAGAGTCGGACATGACTAAATGACTAAACAACAACAAAATGCACTATTACAAGTAAATATCTTGCAACTTGGTTCACTATGGAACACAAAAAGGTAGCCTCCCTTCCCTTCTTACAGAGGAGGAGTAGAGAACTTGTGGTTCTCCCAATGTTGCTAAACTAAAACTTCCATGGTGGTTGGGGCTGATGGAAGTTGGATTCAAGCATCGTCTGGAGGGATGCAGGTTCTCCATCTCTGCTAGAGAGAAATACCATTTCTTCTGGATCTGCTCTGTAAAATTAGAGAAATAGAAATTTTATTTCACAGAGTTTATAGCATAAGTTATGTGCTATTAAAAACGGGGCATAAAAAACTAGTCTTTTTAGTGTCTTCAATCATACTAATAATACATACTACATTTAATAAGATGAGATATAAATTAGTTCCATGCACCTGCATGCAGATGCTTCTCATGAGTGGGAATTACCATTACCCATCTCTCCGGAAATGATCTTTGTGGTTCAGCAGAATGGAGAGGTACAGTTGCCATTTCCGACATCTGGTGCAGTAGGGGAGATGAACAGGAGGCTAGAAATTCTCACAAGAACCTTGGAGACAATCAGCAACCACACTAGGCTCTCAAGGGGTGGGGCTTCAGTGTGAACCTGGGATATAACCCAACCAGGTCCATTCCAGGGAACACAGTGGAACCTCAGTTTTCATGCATCTCGGAAGCCGAATGATTCAGGACCCAAACGACGAAAACCCGGAAGTGAATCCTTACATTTTCAAACGCTCCTCAGAAGTCAAACAGCTTCCGAGGCATGTTTTTTCATTTTCTCCATTGAAATTGCCAACTGCACATTGCACCTCAGCTGTAGAATGTTTCAGAAGTAGAATGGTCTTCCGGAATGGATGATGTTCGACAACAGAGGTTACACGGCATAAAATATGTCTGGCAAAACAGATTTTAGTCTTCACCATCTTTTTCTGTATGATACCAATACTTCATCTGAAGCAGGATGGTGTGGCAGCTTTGCCACTTTTGCTGGTTTCAGGATTGGGTAGGAATTTTGCCAACAGACAGATTGGCTAGATCTGTGGGGTTTTGCCTACCTCATAGCAATTGTCATAACTTTCAGGGTGGAAGAGGCATTGGGTTGGATCCTTAGTAGTGATCCCTTTAAGGGATCTTGGAGGGCAGCGTTTGGTGTCTGGAAACCCAGTTGTGGGCTAATAGGCCCCAGCACCAACTACCAGTGGCTGAACAAGGTTCACCTAGAAGCAATTCGTTCCGTGAAGGTCCTCAACATCAGTCAACCTCTTTCTTTCAAACAACAGCATATCAACCAGCGGGTGGGCTAGCTGATCAATGGAAACTTCATTCATCTGTAACCAATAAAGATGCGGCCTAATTACAACCACCTGTCTCACTGTCTTTGTTTGCTGCTTGAGCCCCCTCCCACAGCTTCACTGTGCCTGGGTCCACAAAACAGACCAGAAAGCTGCAGTCAACCATAGCTTACTGTTGCATCCAAACAAGGCAGAATATGAAGTCACTGACTTCCCCACCCTATCTTGTTTAGAAGTCATTAACCATAGTGCCCGATTCAGACATAACAAGAAGCTATTGTTAATTTCAGCTTGTATGAAGGGAGGACTAAGGCAGACCCATGCTGCTGTGTGAAATGCATTCATATCTCAGTTTATTAAGCTAAGGTCTGATCATCTAGATGAAACTACTGGATCACCCTGTTTTCTGCAAGGCACAAAAATATGCTCAATTTCTGTTATGTGAGACACAGGGAATATACCAGCTTTAGGATCTGTTCAAAGGAGCCACAGTTACCATGTAAATAACCTTCTGCACAAGTTCAGAATACTGATCCAAATTTGCTTCAGATACTTCAAGCACAGTATCCAATCTTAACCATAACAGAATCCCAACAAGCTAAACTCCTGCTCACAAAGTTCTTAGTAAGCAGTAGCCATACAGCTCATTGTATCCAGCAGCAAATCTGGCTGACTCATGCAATATTACTTAAAGGTACCGAAAGTGGCATAGAAAGCTGACATACGACCAGGTTCTGCCAGCATGAGCTTAAGTGAAAAAGGATGAATTTCCTAATTTCTAAAATCCATTTTCAACTTATGTCAAACAGGGGTGTCAAACCACCAGATTCCAAGAGCTGTTTCTGGGGGAATACACTAACATAAAATAGAATATGAAAACTTCTATACTGTATTATTATGTGTGCTGTCTGGCATACGAACCATTGCTTTCCTAAAAAAATAATAAAAAATAAGAAGTTCAGAAAGAAAAAATGAGAAGTTGACATAAGAAAAAACAAATTGAGAGGAATGGGTAGCATTTAGAAGAAGCAACTCTCAGTAATGTCTCAGCTTAAATTGAAATTCTTTAAAACTCTTCTACCAATAGCATCTAGTTGCATAATTTTATATTACTACAAATTTGCACAGTACAGCATTACTCCACCCAATATATATCATTCCACAATGAACTGACTAGTACATGCTACTTGCATTCTGTGTCTGTTTATCAAGTAAATGCAATCCCCTTACTTGCCAAAGTTAAACCCCTACCTTCTGTGATTAAGCAGATTAAGCACTGGACTTAATCACATTTAAGGTATGCTTAAGATAAGCAAGTTTCTCTTGGCCTCAGTTCCACATCTGTAAAATTATAACTTCTCAAAGTGGCTGTTACAAAGACTGAAATAAAAACAATGCACCTCAAAGCACTTTCAAAGTAATACAAATAATAAAATCAATAATGTTCCTTCTGCCGCTGAATGACTTAAGATTAAAGAAATATGCTATTTTTGCATACTCTAGAGACTTATTAACCAGTAATGTAGTAATGAATATTTGTACAGTGACAGGTTACCCAGGCAACACGGTATTTACCAGGCATAAAATTAGCATTATAAAGTAGCTCCCCAGGGACATTAAATTAAAGTTAGTAGTACACTTGATTTTGCTGTTGGTTCTCAACGAATAGCCAAAGATAAGGTAAATCTTTATTGGCTCCTCCTAGTTATGTCACAGAGATTACTATATATATATCACACCTTTCCTCCAAGAAGCTCAAAGTAGCATTCATGATTTTCCCCCTTTCCAGTTTGTTCTAAAAACTACGTGAAGTTAGGCTGAGAGGCAGTAATTGGCTCCAAGGTCACCCCAGGGAACTTCCTGGTGACCTGGGGAAGCCTTGAAGAAAACAAGTCTTGAGGGGAAAGGCTCAAGCTAGAGGGAACTTTTTGTCCTAAGGGCACTTGTGTTATAATTCATTGGTCCCTCTGATAGCAGTTTCACTGTGTGTGAGCTTGAGCTCCTTCTATATCAGCTACAACTTATACATAGCTCTGTCAGTAGAGCGTGAGACTCAGGGTCATGGGTTCGAGCCCCACATTGGCCAAGCGATTCCTGCATTGCCCCTTCCAACTCCACAATTCTATGATTTTATGATCTCTGTGAGGTGATACTATCACGGTCCTTGGGGCTCCTTGCCTCGGATACCATCTCATCCTCTTGTTGGGGTGGGAAAAGTGTTCTTGCAGGTTTCCCAGCCCCTACTCTCTTCCCCAGAATTTGGACCACATATACCAAAGCTCCCCAGATTGGGAGAAGGAGCCCTTCCCCTTCATCCTATTACCCTTGCCCAGCCCCTTGGAGTCTCCAACTTAGGCCAAGCATTTTCCCCTTGCTACTGCCGTGTTTCCTACTCTTCCTAGGATGTCCTTGCCCTCTTCTTTCCTTCTGAGATGGTCCATGCCCCTTGGGCTACCACATCAGGCTGTTTAAATAGTCCAACAGCATTGGCTGACCATAACTCCATTCCCTGCCCAGCTCCTCCCTAGGCTCCAAACAGCTTTCAGGCAGGCTTGCAAATTCCTGGCACCCAAGAATGGCACCAGGAACAGGTGCTAGGGCTTGCAAGTGTCCTGGCCTGGCTTCTGCAGCACTTCTGTGAGAAATATCAGAGTAGTAAAAATATAATCAATAAAATCCAATTTAAAAATCATATCAAAACTGACATCAATATTTATGAATTTGAATAACCCAACATGGATTAAGAACTAGACAAAATGGTCTTCTGGAAGTATAGGATCAAGAATGTGGGGAGATGAATCAGGAGTGCCAACAAAGCCCAAAAACCAACAAATAAGGAAAGTAATGTGAACATCCTATACTAGTCATACTGCTACTTAGTATAGGTGTGAGAACAATGGTTACATCAGAATCGCCTATATTAAGCATTTAAGATTTAGACTTCAAGATGAGTAAAAGAGAGAGAATAATAAGAAATTGCCTGAGAGAAAGCTGTGAGAACGGGAGTGTGAACGGACTCATGCAAGACTTTCATGATGACAGAACAGACCCAGGAGATCCTGCTTCCCATGATGCTGTACATGCCTTTGCTGACTGATAGAATAATAGAATCATAGAACTGCAGAGTGGGAAGAACCCCAAGGGTCACCTAGTCCAACCCCCTGCAATGCAAAAATCGCAACTAAAGAATCCCTTAAGAATGGCCATCCAACCTCTGCTTAAAGACTTCCAATGAAGGAGTCCTCCAATCCAAGTTTATGGCACAGGTCAAATCCTTACACCTGCACAGAAGACCCTCAGTGCCTGAACCAACTCACCCACACCATACTTTTTGATTGGGAAATGGCAGAACATCTCTCCTGTGTTTGGAGGAAGAGCTCCCTGGACTCTCCAATTCAGCTTCCAGTGATAATGAATGTCCCAGGAGAGTCTATTTACTTAAAAGATCATAATGATTGTTCTCAGTACTTTTCAAAGCATAGATATGTCAGATTTTCGCTTTGCATTTCAAAAGACCAGAATTCAGTTCTATTTGGCAAAACATTTTGACGTGACAAACAAAATGTAAGCAAGGAAGAATTTCTTTTGCTCCCATTCTGCTGGTGAATATATTAAGCTCCATAAACTGATGAAGGGCTTCCATATAATGTGAAAAGGGAGATAATGTAGTTCCTTTGAAAGAGAAGACAGTGCCCTGGCTGTTTTCCAAATGCACAAAGAAATGATTTATCAGTTTAAACATATTAGCTATATTTCCAGCTTTTATCAGACAGTCCTGATTTATTTGCAAGGTATATTTTTTACATTTAGTGGACACTAACTATGGACACCATTTTAAAAGTAAGTTTTAAAGTAAGTTTTAAAATAAATTTTAATTTTTACATTTTTTGTGGATGGCTCTGACTAAGTAAAACAACTTGTGACATGGAAGCCATTTTCAAACAATCTGCTCATATGACAAAATCTTGGTTTGAGAACTTTACCTCGGTCTAAGCACGGAATCTGAACTGTGGAAGGGCACCGGCAGCAGGAAACCAAGGTACCACTGTATCTGAAAGCAGAATTTACCCTTGCCATTAGTCATCCACTTGACCAAGGTGAGCAAATTCCTCCAAGGCATATATCTTGGCAGAGACACTGCGAGTCACCTTGTGTCAAACAGGCAAATGGGTAAGTGTGAAATAGTAAACATTTAGTGGAAGTACTTATCTATGAAGCTGGTGAGTGGTTAAAAACCATGGTCTCCAAACTATTTTTAAGTCTTCACCTTGTATCAATTCTATCAGTTCCTGTTCTGAAAACAGCGCACAAAGTCAAAGTGCTTATACAGCAACTGGATAACTTGTTTCTCTATAGTTTCCTAGACCACAACTGAGGTTAAAAACATGTTTTCCATACACTTCAGTATAACAACAATGAGAGCAATGTGGTGTTAGCCCCGAGCTGAACAGCAACACAGTCATATCTGCAGACGTGCACATTCTTGACGATAGCCCTTTACAGGTTTGTAATTCATAATTAATGCCCCCAATGAGAAACAATCACTTTTGTCAAAGCCCTAAAGCCACAACTAGCTAATTACCAATAAAAGCTCTACAGTCTCAGTTAAGCTTTGGGAATGTCGCTATGCACAGCAAATAGCCCAATGGTGAGCAATGTTTAAATCCTCTGGACTTTTTTGGGGTAAATATTCTATAGTTTTATATTTTCCCTTCCCCTTGCAATCCTCACAAGCCCTTGTGTTAGACACATAAGCTAAAAGCACAGTGGCAGAGACACAACAATTAGAGCCACCCCACACACCACAAAAGCAGCTATTTGTTTAACAAAAATTAGGTATGCAACACCAAGCTACATCTATTTTGGCCCTGGTTCATAAAATGAAGGTAATTTATTACTTATTATAAGTCCTCACTCACTCTCACAAAATGATGGTTGTCATGAATGATAGTATTACTAAACCATACAGTTTGTTCTTGTTTTTTGAATAATTTTTATCGATATTCTTTCTTACAACAAATATCCATCATCATTACTAAGCATTCATTTTCCGATTTCCCCCCTCCCTGTTGACTTCCCTCAGCTTCCATTTCTGGTTTGTTACATCAAATAGTACAATCTGCTGTTTGTATTTAATACTATGTTGTCACACTGTTATACTACTTGTTCTCTTTAAATAAAGTTGTAAATGTTTATTTAAATCCTGCCAGTGACTTCATGTTTTTTTTGTTTCTGCAAATATGTTATAAAAGTTTCCCATTCTTTTTCAAAGTCACTATTGTCCTTTTCACGCAGCTTGTCCGTTAATTTTGCTAACTCTGCCTAATTCGTCAACTTTTCCTGCCATTGTCCTTTGAATGGTACTTCTCCAATCTTCCAATTTTATGCTATTAAAATTCTTGCTGCTGTTGTAGCATACATAAATGTCTGCTTTTCTTTCGGCAGCTCTTGTCCTAAAATACCCAACAAAAAAGCTTCTGGTTTTTTAACAAATGCTATTTTAAACTTTTTTTTTCAATTCATTGTATATCATTTCCCTTTTTTTTTTAAATAATCGTGTAATCCCACCACATATGGTTAAATGTACCTTCCCTTTCTTCCCCAGTTTGAAGTCATTATTGAGACTGATTAAATGGCATTTCCTCTTCTGAATAGTCAGTGGATAGTGGTACAAAAGCAGAAACTAGAGCGAAATATCATTGAAAAAGAATACGTATTTATCAGTAATAACTGGAAAGGTAAACCATGATATCCTAATCCTGTCAGCCAATCATTGGGGTTTTTTTTTTAATCTACACTGTTGTAAGGTTAACTTTAAAGGACAGTAATGATTCTTGTTCCTCTGCCTGCAAGTATATCACTGAGTACAATTATGAGACCAGTTCTGAAATCGGAGCAAGAGAAATTCCTGAAAGGTTTTCCTTTCTGCTTTCATAGCATGATCAACACATCCGCCATGTATGTCTTCAGAAGCTCATGTTGGTGCAGATGCATTTTTTAAACCTGGGGTATGCACCACAGTTAATTAGCTTTTTCTACCATGGGTCTGCCAAGAATAGTCCAGGAAAAGAAGCTAAAAGAGTTTTGCTCAAGGCAATGAGAATGCAGTGAACCACCAACACAAAGTTACAGGTAGGTAGCCGTGTTGGTCTGCCGTAGTCGAAACAAGATAAAAAAATTCCTTCCAGTAGCACCTTAGAGACCAACTAAGTTTGTTATTGGTATGAGATTTCGTGTGCATGTATCTGAATCCAGAGGTTCAGGAAGCTTGATTAAGTTCTCGCACTTCCAGGATCCAGAAATTTAGGGGAGTCTGGCAGCCCCAAACTCATAACAATATTAACTTACCTTAATTCAGTTTCAGTCTTAATTATATTTATCACTTATGGCAGTGGTTTTCAACCAGTGTGCAGTGTCACCCTGGAGTACCCTGAATGATAGTCGGTCTCTGTCCCTCTTTCCTTCCCTCCCTCCTCTGAAGCCTTCTTGTGTCTCTGCATCCTAAAGGCTCCCACAACTGTTTGTTGAAGCAGCCCTGGCTACAAGCTTCACAGGCAAATTGTGTTTCTGGGGCTAGTAAGGTGGTGCTGGCTGCTAGAAGCTGAGGTGGCCTCGGAGCAAGCAAGCAAGCAGGCCAGGCAACTGAGAGAACAGGAGTGGCAGCAGCGGCTGCCCTGGGGACTCTCAAGGAGAGGAGGCTGAGGAAATACTCCACAAGGGAAAGTGTTCGAAAATGGGTGAGAGGCTGCCAGCTCCGCAGACAAGGGGTGACATAACTGGGCTCCTGAGCCCCACACAGGGGTGCCACAGAAAGAATGCAGTTAGTCAAGGGAGCCATGGACTCAAAAAGCTTGAAAACCTCTGACTTACACATAAGAATACCAGATGAAATAATGTAAAACACTGTAGTTTTTGTTGTGAAATTGTCTTATGGTGATATTGTCACATTCCAATTTCTGCAGATAAGTTTTGAAACTAGAATAAATGTATATGTATGCAAATAGAGCTAGCTTGCAGATAATTCCAAACAGAAAAAGTATAACAGCATTTGGAGTCTATAGTACACGGTCCTAATTTAAGCATTAAGGAACTGAACCCTCCAAGTCCTAAACCAGGCGAAGTGCCAGTTCAATTTGGAAAATTAGATCCTGATCCAGATCTCTTCAGCAGAAGGTCTGAAGTTACATCTCCATTACTGTTTAGAGCATGACAATTTTGTTACTGTCTCTAGTTAGTTCATAGTTTAGTTTATGAATAAATATCCTGCCTTTCTATATAAAATATATTAGAGGCGGATTACAAAGAACAATGCACATAATAAAACAAACAACAAATGGCAGAAAAGCAGTAGGATGAACCCAAAACTTCAAAGAGGCAATCATTATAAGGAAGTCTAAAAGTTTGCTGGAATAATACTGCCTTTGCTGTTTCAATCATGGAACCGGGAAAGAATCTGAGATATACAAGAATCCCAGTTTGTGTGCCCTGTTCATAAGGCACCAACTCCTATGATACCTCAAGTAAGACTACAGAGCATCATATGAAAGCCCATAGACCAACTGCACAGCACCATCTGCAAGGTGTTTAGTGATCTATTCCAAAACGAGCAAAGTTTTTCAATCCCCCTGCCACGCTATGCATATCAGAATTTATGAGGCAAGGGTATGCATGTGGCAGCCATACACTAGCTTCCAGCTTGACAATAGCTGCAACTACTCATTACACTAGAGTATCTTACACAAAGAATTTTCCTACTTCATTTCTGCAGAGAATTGACAAACCATGGCTTGTAATGGATCAACTAAACAAAATGAGACAGATTCACCTATATGACGCCTACAGCAATCTCCTTTGAAAATCCATTTTCTGCACCAATCATCTGATTAGCTCAGGGTATGTCTTTCAAAGAGGCTCTCTTAAACTGCCAATCAGCTGATCTTTGGTTACAGGGTGCCTCTTTGAAGACACTGCAGATGGGAAAATGCTCTTAAAAATTGACTACAGTATTTTCCCCTCTGCAGAAAAAAACCAATTTGTATTCAAAATACGAACTACATTAATGCCCTGGAAGGAAAAAAGACTTCATTTTTAAATGGAGCATTTTTCTCTCTATCCAGAGGAAACATTCTGAATCCAAGTCACTTCCTCCAGTCCATTTGGCTGTACTAGGGAGTTCCCAAAATTAATACTGACTGTCAGGACTTTGGCAGCGCAGGGTTCTCTTCAAGCCCTGACAATCAGTTAAGAAGTGCTTTGCAAGTACCACTGATCAGCTGATTGACATTGCCTGCAACCCCCTTTTTGTTACCTGCCATACACCTGAGATGTTATATATATAACATCAGGTGTAGGGCAGGTAGGAATGGCTCAGCCAACATGGCCTGGTAGACCAAATGGGCCTGGCAAACCTGATTAAACCAGTTTGCTGGAGTTTCCCCACCCTTTAATTTGCTAACTGTGGTTTGGTGTGGTGTCCATATCGACAAACCATAGTTACAACTGTTCCAGAAACCACTGCACCTAGAGGCAGGAAGGCTGAACAGATAGGAAAAGAAAGGGTCTTTTTCAGCAGGATGCTACAATTGATCATGAGTCCCTGGCATGTATCTACCACATATTTAAGCAATCTTTAAAGTGTTTGCATGATAAACATGTATGATGCATAAAGTATAAATCAAATATTACATTGCAAAACTAGGAATGTTCATGTGACATCTGTCCTGAAAAGTTAGAGAATACTTCACTATTGACTGCTAAACTAAGAATTTTTTTTGCTGCAAATATTTTGTAAAATTCCATGAGAACATCTAGAATGAAGATATATTTGGATTCCCAAATAATTCAGCAGTGAGCAAAGATCACAGTAACAGTGATGTGAGAAGCAGCTCATAAATCAGAAACTCCTACTTTCTAGCTCTCTCTAGGGACTTGTGACACAAAGTACTTGATGCAAGCAATAGTTTGCAGATTTATTTCAGCCAATTAGGTCATTACATCTTCTAAGAGAGCTTAACAGGACTTTAAACATGAGCTAATCTTGTGTGAAATGTACACAGTACTACAAAACAGTCAGAAACTGCATAGGAACAGAAGCTTCCCCTCACCCCTATTCTTCAAAAGTGATGTTTTTTTTAAAAAATTAAAATACTATGAAGAATTTTCTAGAACAAGAGAGTTGAAATACAATATATCACATGGCATGGTTCTTGAATCTACTCCTGTATCTCATATATGCGGAATCTGCTTGCACCCTCCACCATCTAGATAAAACACCTACGCTCTTCAAATGCCCTTTGGTGGATCAGAAAGTGATTTTTAAGGGTAGATATTTATGACAATTAATTCATGAAGGATTTGAAATATTTCCTATAGATGCATTTGTCAGAATTTCAAGGGCGTCTTTAAAATGCTGGTGCTTAGAGGACAGGAGCCAATGTACTTCATGGTAAACTCAAGAACAGAGCATGTCATGCACACAGTTTCACATTCACACACAAAGATGCAAGTATTTTGTAACAAAGGAATGAATGTGCTAGTCACTGGTGGAGGAAGAGGGGAGCAGGGGAGCACCCCACCCCCAGCAGCACGATCCCGGTGGGGTTCCATCACGGCTGCCCCACTCCCACGCTGGGCGCCCCGCCCCCGCAGGCGGCGCGCCACACCCCCAGGATGCACACCACGGCCTTCGGGCGGCGCACCACGCCCCCAGGACACGTACCACGCCCCTTTGGGTGGCGCGCCATGCCCAGGACGCACACCAGCCTCGCCCCTGCCTGCTCTCTGCTCTCGGTGCCGGAGCATGAAGCTCCGCCACTGGTGCTAGTACATTTTCTCATCTCAATGTACTCTTCAAGAAGCATGGCAAATATATATAGGCACCATGACTTACCTGCATAGCTCAGTAGAAATTAATAGCCAACAGGCTTGCAAACCACTTGTTAAGAAGGTTTGTAAAGATAAATCAGAGCAAATATGAAATTAACTCCGAACAACACAGATGGAAAACTAACAACAAATTCTGTTGTACTAAATCCTAATTCAGATGTTATTGGATTACCATGGTTGCTTCTTCCTTGTTGTTGGATTACATGCCATTTTAAGTAATGTTTAAATAATGGGAATACCAGGATGGTGTTGGTATGTATAATACCCACATCATTACTGGATAGGAAGTGGGGAAAATGCTCACATAATTAGAATCCACATGATCAGCTTATCCTTAGCAATTCCGTTCTTCAAATGTTACCAGGGCAGCATAAGATCCAGCCACAAAGAAGTACAAGCCATACTTCTGGTAAAGTATGAATCAGACGAAACAGAGGAAAAGGTGCTAAGCAGGTCACACAAACACCAACTAAAAATGTCATGAGACACAGAGGGAACAAAAGCCCTAACTGCTCTACTGCACAACTGAAGAATCCATTAGGAAGTGGCATGGCTGTTTCAAGTCATGAGGTATGCAGAGTCACTTCCTAAATTACATTTTCCTAAACACACACAAATATGTCTGTGGAGAGGGAAAACATGTACATTGTTTATTTGCCATGAGTACACTGGATGGGAAAGACAAAGTAGAAGCCGAGAGGAATATACAGTCAATGCCGTGGATCCTCCAAAGACAAAATATTAAGCACAGGTTACAGAGGACTCCATTCTATCTGAAGAGACCACTAGTTTACACGTTTATATTTAACTGTGTTAGAGGACATAGCTTGAAGCAGGAAAAAACACTGGCAAAAGGCAAAAGAAAACACTATAAAATCCAGCAGAGTATCTGAACTCAAATCAATTAAAAGATAAACAATAAGAAAAATAGAAAAATAATGTAAGCCTAACACTACACCAATAGATATGCAAGTATAATACAGTGATACCTCAGCTTACATACACTTCAGGTTACAGATACTTCAGGTTAGACTCCGCTAACCCAGAAATATTACCTAGGGTTAAGAACTTTGCTTCAGGATGAGAACAGAAATTGTGCTCCGGCGGCACGGCAGCAGCGGGAGGCCCCATTAGCTAAAGCCCCATTAGCTACAGGTTAAGAACAGTTTCAGGTTAAGAACGGACCTCCAGAACAAATTAAGTTCTTAACCCAAGGTACCACTGTAATGAACTATGGTAAATGCCATATAGAAAGCAGTTACTATCACTTTAGGGACATTTATCTACCAGAACTCAGCCAAAACAGACCGAAGGTGTATGAGATTGCTACAACATTGCTTTCCAAATCTCAAAATGCTACACAGTTCAGTATGAAATACAGTGGTGCCTCATTTAAGAACAACCCTGTTTATGAACTATTCAGTTTAAGAACTCCACAAAACCGGAAGGAGTGTCCAGGTTTGTGAACTTTACCTCAGTCTAAGAACGGAATCCGAATGGTGGAAGGGCACCAATGGTAGGAGGCCTCATTAGGGAAAGCGTGCCTCGGTTTGAAGAGTGGTTTCGGTTTAAGAACGGACTCCCGGAAAGGATTAAGTTCGTAAACTGAGGTACCACTGTATACAAAATACACACTTGAAGTCTTTCTTAATGACAACATAGCATACATTATCTGTCTTTGCGATCAAAGAGGCCTTTCCACTGAACCAGCTGACTATAGTAAGAAAAATGAAGTTTATCTTGATAAGAACCGCTGTTATGATATAAACCCACCACTGAGAAATCCCTTGAATTAAAAAAAATATTACGTACATACTTGAGTATAAGCCAACTTTTTCAGCACATTTTTAATGCTGAAAAAGCCCCCCTAGGCTTATACTCGAGTGAGGGTCTTTTGGGCTGCTCCTTCCTCTTCCTCCACCGCTGCCGCTGTCACCAGCCTCTGCCTCTCGGCAGCACCCTAGATAGACAGGGGGGTGGGAGGGGCTGGGGGGGGGAGAGAGAAGCGCCCTCTGTGCACACACACTCCGGCCCACCAAGAGGTTTGTGGTGTGGTAAACCGGCTTATACTCGAGTCAATAAGTTTTCCCAGATTTTTGTGGTAAAATTAGGTGCCTCGGCTTTTGTTCGGGTCGGCTTATATTCGAGTATATATGGTAAATTGAACTAAACAAAAAAATGCTGTTTAGTAAAAACTGTACGTTTAAGTTGTATCTTAATAAGAAGGTTGGAGAAAAGCAACAGACTTTCCTCCCTTATCATGGTTTTATTTATTTACTTATTAATTAAATTCCTATACCACACTTCATCCAAGCGTCACAGGGCAGTTTACAATATAAAAACATAAAAATACATACATACCATAGTACCAAACAATAACCCTCCAACACACAAATATTTTATTCTTTTCATTTGGAGCCAGGAAAAATATTCTTTTCTAACACAAAATCGCAGCAATTTAAAGTCTTGCACAACAGGAACAAAAATGAATTTGGGGGGAAAGGAGTGGGAGTTAGCTGTCTGGAGCCAAGAGGTCTGCATGTGGTCAAGTTAAATATCAAGTTTTAATTTTGCTCTCATGGGTTTTAGAAACAGCAAGAGTCAGGATTTGCTTTAATTGGGATTTCTAAAAATAACACTCACCTATACAACTAATGCTATTCAAACAGTTCTGCCAGATCAAAAGCTAGTTAAGTAATAAAGCAAACAGAGCCTGTAATTAGAGCACAGAAGTAAAGGCAGGAGATCAAGTTCTCTTCTGAGGCAGCTCACATTTTTTGGCGAATGTCTGAGAAGCGTCTTAAAAGTTGTCGTTGTTGTTTTTTTATTTAAGACATTTATACCCTACTTATCATGGACACAGGGTCCAGGTCTTGCAACAATCCCACCTGTATACATACCTTCAAACCATGGATAACACTTCATGTAGCTGATGAAATAGGACTATTATGCCATAATAAATTTCTAGTCTTTTAAAGGGGCAGCAGTACTCTTGTTTTAGGCGCAAAAGATTATGGCTACCGCTCTGGCACTTTCCTAGTGAGGGCATTGTTGAGACCTAAGCAGACCATACTAGTTCACAAGTGTTACAGGTTCTACTGATGCAAAAATATTTGCATAGAGAACTTCACAGTTTAACCCAGATGATGACCTAAACTGCTTTGACAAAGTTAAGGGGAAATATATATATGAGAAACTGGTACAAGAGCTATAAAAACCTAACCTGATGTTTAAACAAACCTATAAATGTGTGAACAGAGTCATCACTCTGAGAATATACCAATGAGCCAACTAGGCTAAAGAACTGCTCTTGTTTTGCCCATAACCCTAAAAAAACTAGGAAGCTCTCAAAGTTAGAGACACAAAATTGTGTTGCAAGATACCTGGATTCAACTGGAGTATGCACCCTGTGTTACTTCAAATCAGAAACAATCCAATCTGAAACACAACTGATTTCAACATAATGTGGTAACCATTTTAATATACAGTCATAACTTGAGTTGCGTTTGCTTCACATTGTGTTTTTTCAGGTTATGAACACGGCAAACCTGGAAGTGTTTACTTCCTGGTTCACCACTTTGCGCATGCACAGGAGCGATCTGCGCGCTTTGCACATGCGCAGAAGTGCTCTATCACATCACGCACATGTGCAGAAGCGGCGCTCTACTTACGGATTTTTTGGGGTGCGAACGGCACCCTGGAACGGATCGCGTCCATAAGTAGAGGTACCACTGTATGTATTTCTCATTTGGAAAAAAATGAACTTACAGCTTCTCCCAGATTCAGTATTGGAATGCTTGCTGTTATGCAGAAGGTAACTAACAACAAAATCATGAAAAGTGATTGGATGGGTCAAATGGCCAAGTGAATTAAAAGTATTCTTAAGAAGGAGAGCACTTAGTTGGTAGAGCATGAGACTCTAAATTTCAGTCTCATAGGTTCGAGCGCCACTCTCGATTCCTGCTTTGCTGGAAATTAGACTAGATGACCCTCATGGTCCCTTCCATCTCTATGATTCTATGAATCCAAGCCATTAGATACTGTATGGAAGTGAGAGCTGGACCGTAAAGAAGGCTGATCGCTGAAGAATTGATGCTTCTGAATTATGGTGCTGGAGGAGACTCTTGAGAGTCCCATGGACTGCAAGAAGATCAAACATATCCATTCTTAAGGAAATCAGCCCTGAGTGCTCACTGGACAGATTGTGAAGCTGAGACTCCAGTACTTTGGCCACCGCATGAGAAGAGAAGACTCCCTGGAAAAGACCCTAATGTTGGGAAAGATTGAGGGCACAAGGAGAAGGGGACGACAGAGGAAGAGATGGTTGGGCAGTGTTCTCGAAGCATGAGTTTCACCAAACTGCGGGAGGCAGTGGAAGACAGGAGTGCCTGGAGTGCTCTGGTCCATGGGGTCATGAAGAGTCAGACACAACTAAACAACTAAACAACAACAACAACAACACTATAGTCTAGTTATTTCTATAGAGGTTTGAGATCTTTCTCAGAGTCAGTATGAAGATACAACACACATCTGATGTGCAAGCAACATGCTTGACAGTATTTTTACTGTCTGTCTAAGGCTCTCAAAGGTAGATATTTGGATTTGTACCACATTGTGTACAATGTATATCATAAATTAGTCCTATATCCCTGTTTGTTCTTCTCAGCAAGCACTGCAATATTATGTAGCTGGAAAATCAGAGAACACAAACATAACAATTAAAATTTCAAATTATCTAGAAATCCTTTTAAACTGAGCATAAAGCATGAATGTTAAGCATTCAAACACTGTTTAACTGCGAAGGAAGAAGGTTCAGTTTACCAACTATTGTGACACTGGGGATAATCTCCTGGAATGACCAGGGCCTGACATACAGTGGTGGAGGAAGCGGGGGGCGGGGTGTGTGGTCCGCCCCGGGTGTCATCACTGAGGTGGGTGACAAAATGAGGGAGGGTTGTTTTTTTAAAGGGCTCTCAAAACTTTTTAGGAGTGATGTGGTGGCTTAGGCGCCTGCAGGTTCCGCTCTGCCTGAAACGGCAGCGTGGGACTTGCGTCTGCCAACTGCCTCTCCCTCAGCTGCCCTATAGGTGAGGGGGAGGTGGCGGAGAGGCTCTAAGCGTCAGAGAAGCTCACCCCGCTCCCATGGGTGGATTGCAGGACATGTGCCCGCACCAGGCACCTGAGCAGCTAGCTACACCACTCTGGCATGGCCATGGTTTGCCATCTTTCTCCCTATCAAAGGAATATGCATGCTTAGTTGTTTTGGGAATAAGCCTCTACAATATTGTCGGTTGACTTTCACTGCTCTAAGGGTGTCCAAGTCAAAATTTGCATGGCTCTGTGCCTTTAACAGCTGCATTGAATTTCACAAGATCTGGGGTTTTTTTTATAAAGTGCTCTGGTAATACAGTGTTTCCCCAGCAGCACATACAGCTGTTTGAGACATACAGCTGCCCTGTCATGGACTGGAGCTGGCAACATAGCTCAGTAGGCCACTATCTTTTTTCTCTAAACATATCTGACCATTCCCCTTTATTCCCAACAGTTCATTTTTTTCCTCATCCTTGCCGGGGTTTCCCCCCAGCACTTATTTCTTTTTTGGCCCTTTTTTATCCAGTACTTTTACCAGACATAATTTCCCACAAAGCCCTGCTTTTCAGCTCTGTCAAAGGGCCAAGTACTCTCATCTTGGTCATGTCCATTCTTTAAATAGTATACAGCTTTTCCTTGTCTTTGGAGCCACACCTCACCCACCCCACTTCCACACATCCACTTCTCTTTTCATTAGTTCTCCTTGCTGCACTTTTCTTTTCTGCCCTCCCCCACAACTGACACTTGACTTAGGTTCCGGCTTCCTGGTCTGCCCCTTCCTCTTCTGCCCCTTTTCCTTTACCTACCTCTCCCTTGGCCTCCCCATTTTCTTACATCTTGAACCTTCTCATCTTGGCAAACTTTCTACCGATGACAGTTTCATTTTCACAGCAATTATAATACCTGTGAATATTCCATGACATCACAGCAATTCAGCCAAATAGCTAGGAAGTATTGTTTCCAACATGTTTTTGCTTATGTTGTAACACTGAAAGGCAACCACACAAGGGTCAAAGAGTTATACATTTCGAAGGCACAATAAGACTCCCTGTACCATATTCTGAAAGCTATCATGCATTCACTTGCATGAAAGGATTTGTAGAATTTATTCAGCTTCAGCAAAGATGGTGCTAGAGATACTGGTCAGGATATTTGTGAACCTAAGAGTTTTAACCTTCAAATAGCAATCAGGTAAAGATCTAGGCAGATCCTCACTCTGTCCTAACAAGTCAAAAGTACTTAGAGAACAGAAAACAATTTGCAATCAGCCATGACCATTATGAGGAGGAAAAAGATATGCAAAACAAGAAATAGGACCTGCAAGAAGAGTTCTATATTAAATGTTTCCATAAATAAACCCAGGCCATCCATATATGTTACAATTACAATGGATGGTATACATTAATCACATCCAAAGGAAACCCAAGGTACTTAAGTCCATTGATTTCAATGAGTCTACTCTAAGCTAAAATTAGGTAACATCTACTATTTATTAAATATGTATCTAAATTATTAGTAGCCAGTGCTTTTTTCTGGGGGGACGCAGGGGGATGCATACCCCTAAACATTTTGTGAGTCTAAGTTTGGCCTCACTGAGGGGCAGTATTTCAATATGAGTAGGAAAATAAGAGTACCCCTAAACATTTTTATTTTTTTGAAAAAAAAGGACTGTCGGTAGCATTTATTTATGCTTTGTAACACAATGTAAGACTATGCAAGACTTCTCTTTGTAAACCATTTCAGGGATTTTTACAATCAAGCAATGTATAAATGTTAAGAAATTAAAATAAACGAAACATTCATTTTAGCTTCAATTATTATCTCATTTTGTAGTTAAAAACCAGAGGTACTAGTGTAGTTTGCTGTAAGATATGTAGAATTTACTAGGCCAGTGGGGTGGGGAGAAGAGAAAGAAGAACATTTATCGGAATACTGCTTCCTCTCATAGAATTTCTAGTTAAACAATTGGATAGAAGAGTTCAACACACTTGAAGGAGTCACCAAGACAAACAGATAAAAAATTTACAAACATTTTAATCTTATTAACATGAAATGTGTAAATATGTCAATGTGCCAATTTACACAAAATGTGCAAGATACAAAACTTCTTCCAAAAAGTGTCTAGGCATGTGAGGTAAAGGTAAAGGGACCCCTGACCATTAGGTCCAGTCGTGGCCAACTCTGGGGTTGCGGCGCTCATCTCGCTTTATTGGCCAAGGGAGCCGGCATACAGCTTCCGGGTCATGTGGCCAGAATGATTAAGCCGCTTCAGGCGAACCAGAGCAGCGCACAGAAACGCCGTTTACCTTCCCGCTTCTACTTGCACTTTGACGTGCTTTCGAACTGCTAGGTGGTCAGGAGCAGGGACCGAGCAACAGGAGCTCACCCCGTTGTGGGGATTTGAACTGCCGACCTGCTGATTGGCAAGCCCTAGGCTCTGTGGTTTAAACCCCAGTGCTACCCGCGTCCCGCGCATGTGAGGTAGAGGCATGTAATAGATTCTAGTTGGAGTTTGGCATGCTTAAAGAGCTGAGTTTTCAAAGAAACAGTAAAAAAAAATCCTTACATTTGGAAAGATTAGCTAGAAAGAATCATGTTACGTTCAAGGACACTGTTTCACAGACCAACACAGTTTTTAAATCATACATGCCCAAACTTTCTTGTTTCTAGAAGGCTACATAATGATTAACTTGAAGTCAAACGGGTTGGACATCTTTTGTCATTTTTGAAAAAATTGCAACCTTTGTCAAAAGTCAGTCACATACGTTGAGAGACCAAAAGAATATGTGGCTAAATCACAGAAGGTACTGTCAAAAGAAATCCTGTAAAACTGTTTGCTGTACCGCCTTCACTCTGAGCCTTCACCCATTGCATTTTCAATCATGATAGCTTGAGAAGATAAGGCAATTATTTCCAAACGTTTTTCTATTGCTATTCACTTATTTTCTCTCACTGGATCTGGCATGAACCACTGCATGCTGGGAATATGTGAGTAAACATGTGTGAGCTGCAACACATAGACATGGCCCACCAGGAAACCCATTACACTGAGAATTCTACACTCACTCAGGGTCAAATTAGACAAAATGCAGTTCATGCAATTAACTATTGTATGAGTGTGTGTGTGCAGAATGCAGAACAATACAGATGATGACATAGAAATAAATGTGATAAATCAAACACCAGTTAACAAATTCACAATTTGTTCATTTGAAAATATTCTTATTAGTTATATTACATAGATGACTTCGATAAATTGTTTCTGATCCAATCCAATACCAGATCATTTAACTCTTTATTTTTAATTTTAATTAATATCCTCTAATATGACTATATTTTGTCATTTTGCCTATGTATATGTATGCATGCGCACACACACTCACAAATACGCTATATTTATCACATCTGCTATGCAAGCTATCAGTAAAACTTATTAGTTAGACACAAGGCTCATTATTAAACTAAACCAAGCCAGCTACTTCATTTAAGTGCAAGAATTTTAAGCCTCATCTATATTTTAACTTATACTCTGGAAAAAGGCTGTAATCCTATAGCCACTTACCTAGGAGTAAGGCCTATTGAATTCAATTCAAGGATGCTTGACTGTATCAGTATTTTTACTATATCTGATGAAAATAGTGGGGATGCCTCCCTACAAGGCATTTATTAATCTTGAACCCTTTGAGTTCTAATATCATTTATCTGCTGCTTTTATTTCTGCACACACAAAACAAGTGTGGCAGTTGTGAAAAGAACTCAAGGCTTGAAAAGGTACCAAATCACAATGGGACACTTCTGAAGAATTCGCATGATGTTATTCTGGATGCTTAAATAGACAAGCAACCTTATAAAGAGGAAAGCAATCTACTATATTGTAATAAAATAAGCCTAAGTGGCCAGAGGCATAAAAAAATATTTCTCCTATGTCATCTTCTGTTGTCTGCGCACTGGCAACCTCCAGGATGAACTATTGCAGTGTACTATATATCACAGAACAATAAAGGGTACCAGGTATCAGAATTGTAGAGTTGGGCCCACAAGGATCACCTAGTCCAACTTGCAACACCGGAATCTTTTGCCTAACGTAGGGCTCATACCCACGCCTCTGAGATGAAGTCTTATTCACTACTGACTATTGGGCTGCGATGGACATGTCAGAAGCCGTGTGCAACATTTGGAAACCACAATTGTTGACTGGGGCAGGGCAGTTAGTTTGAAGGCTCAATTCAAATGGTGATTTTAAAACTTTATGCAGCTCAGTACCCCAGTGCCTCAAGGACTGCCTCTCTCACATGAACCATCCTGGTCCATGCAATCATCATCTGAGGCCCTACTTGGTTCGTCCCCTTCACAGGAGGTTTCAAAGACAGCAATACAAGAATGAGCCTTCTCATAGCAGTGGCCTGCCACTTGTGGAATACTCTCTCCAGGCAGGCATGCCTGGTGGGTGCCATTCTTATATATTTTTAGGCGCCGTGCAAAAACTCTTCTCTTTACTCAAGACTGTTACTGCTTATTTTGAAGGGTGGCACTGTGGCCTCCTTCCTTCCTTCCTTCCTTTCACCTGCATTTCAGCTCCCCCTCTTCTCCACCTTTGCACTGTTCTGGGAGTTCTCCTGACACCCCAGAGCAAATTAGGGGGCAGTGTGCACAAAGGGGAGAGGAGAAAGGGCATAGCCCCTCTGCTGATAGGGATGGCTAGGTGAATCCCACCCACTATTTTTAAAATATTAATATCAGACATGTTTCACTAGCAAATGACTTTTTTTCATGCATTTAAAGCAGACAGGAATACATTTAAGATATCTCCCTCTCTTTTCCTTCAAGGACCCAGTTTTGAGCAGGATTGTTATTCTTAGTAGCTGTACTTGCATTTCAGCCTGGCGAAAAACATGAGGGTGATGATTTAGATTTAGAAGGGAGCAATGTAGCAAAGCCTTTTCAACTGGACCTTGTTCAAAACATCAGCTTAGCAACAAGTTCAAACTTAACACTTCAGGCTATTGTCAACAGTGAAAACATCAAAACTATTCCAACTATACTACTTTACTTCTAAGAAAAGAACAAATATTTTGAAGTAGAACAAAAATGCACACATTTAATAAAAAGCCCCAGAAAGCAAAGTATACACACAGTTACTATATGTCCATTTTCATGGCAAAGCTCTAAAGCAAAAAAAAAACAAAACACCTTTTTTCTAGTAAAAGAATATTGTTATAGGATTTGGGACTGGTTTGGATGATGCCTGTAGGTCCCAACCAAGCCTGAGACGCAGCATCTGAGAGATAGTGGTTTGCAGTAGAGAGGGCCTGCTGAACTGGTCAAATTAGTCTCTTTGTAAGATAATGTCCCAGATAAGCACATTACCATCCTAAAGAGTGGACCATGTTGCTATGGAGCCTAGGGAAGGATGATGTTCTCCAGGAGGAGATAGCATTTTCCTCAACCCATCACCTGTCCGAAGGCTGTATCATCTTATAATCAAGATAACCATAGCCAGGGCTAGCTAGTGTGTGGGTTGGGCTTAAGGGGAAAAGGAGCACATTGCCTTTTCTTGCTGTGTGCATGATCCAAAGCTATGAAGCCTAATAAGGAAACCATACTGAATTGATAATGCTGTGAGCCCTTCCAGTCAGTGCTCAGGTTGTATATAGAGTGGTACCTCAGTTTAAGAACAGCCCTGTTTACGAACTATTCAGTTTAAGAACTCCACAAAACCGGAAGTAGTGTCCCAGCTTGCAAACTTTGCCTCAGTCTATGAACGGAAGCCAAATAGTGGAAGGGCACTGACGGCCGGAGGCCTCATTAGGGAAAGCGCGCCTCAGTTTAAGAACGGCTTTGGTTTAAGAACAGACTTCTGGAATGGATTAAGTTCGTAAACCGAGGTACCACTGTATGTTTAAATAAAACCATATATCCTAAAGAAACCAGTATCCATTGACCTTCAATCCAAGGAAACTGAACCACGCGTGGTGCATGTAACACTATGTTTCCAATAACATTCATTTATATTTTCAGCTTAACCCCTAAACATGGACGCAGAAAAAACAAAGAGGTATGTGCAAAATACATTCCTTTCCATGCCAAAAATCATCAGTAAGTTTAAGAACTACATAGTCATTGAAGTACCTTTACTGTGTTAAATACTGGAATCCTCTCTAAATGCAGCCCAAGCAGCTAGCAGCATGGAAAGCACTCTGCTATCAGCAGATTATCAAAAAACTTCTGGTATATGAAGGGACTCCATCTAGAGAAAACAATACAGTTCCAGTTGTCATTTACAATTTGCAAGTGATTTAATGAAGTAGTAAATAGCATTTCAAGCTTCAGTTAAAAAGAAGATAGCCTACCACAGGATGGGTTTGAGTCCATACTGGCTGAAATTCGGGCAAATTTATGTAACAATTTTTGGTTTTATTCTTCATATCTAGGGATTTGTAGCAGGTGGTGTATCTGACGAACTTGTATTGAATATGAAGATGAAGTGATCATCTGAGCCCTCCAACCTGCCAAGATCCCAGGTTACAGTATGATTACAAAAGCCTAAGGGGTAGGGGGGAAGATCAGTAATGCATTCACATAAATATTCTCACATTCTGTTTGGTCCTTTAAAGTAGCTATTTGAGCAATGAACCATCTTTGCATTCAATCTATGCCGGCAAAATGTTACTATGGTTGAAAAGTAAACTCAAAGAACAGGCTGACATTATTTATTTATTAAAATGTTTATATAGCACTGTATCATAAAAATATATCACAGCTGTTTACAATAATATAAAAACATAAAACCACAGAATAAAATCACAGAAAATTAAAAACAAACACCAATAGACCATTGTGGGAGGTGTGCTCTTAATTGCCGGCATAGGCCTAGTGGAATAGAAAAGTTTTCAGCCAGTGTTTGAAAGTTGGCACAGAAGGCACCCAACTACATTAAAAAAGAACTCAGTAGCACTTTCGACCCCTATACATTGTGTCCAGGGTACGATTCCAAGTTTTATTCAAAAACAATATGGCACCTAGTTCTTTGTGCTTCTGAGCATGTGCAGGGTGCCTTTTGCAAATACATACATTCTGTGAAATCAAGTGTTATCTACCTTTCCCTTTTCTTTCTTCCAACTCCCTCCATTCCTAGGTCCCTCTCTCACATCTGCCCCTCATTTTTTAAATTAAGTTTGTCTTGTTTAAAACAAAATATATAAGTGGTGCATGGTCACGAGGGAAGGCCCAGAAAAACAGCTTGAAGCAAAAGCTTCTGCTGTCTAAAAAAACCCCCAGCACTCCTAACCTTGAAAAGGAGAGGGGAATGCAAAAGGATTCAGAAAAGATGAAAATAAAAGACCTCACTCAATTCTTCCTGCTCTGAGACAGAATGCTCATTTCAACAAGGACACTAATGCAGGACGCAGCAAGATGACACTGGCCTCAAAAGAAGCCTCTTCCTCACTGGAGAAAGAAAATGGTAACAATATCTTAAGAGAAGAATTTGCAGCACAAAAAGAAGCCATAAAGGAGCTTATTGAATTCTGTTTTTCTGTCCTTCAAACCATACTATGCTATACTGTACTATAATGCACTACAGTACAGTGGTACCTCGGGTAACAAACACTTCGGGTTACAGACTCCGCTAACCCAGAAGTAGTACCTTGGGTTAAGAACCGACCTCCGGAATGAATTAACTTCATAACCAGAGGTACCACTGTATATTACATCACACCAATACTCTTAACTCTGAAATAAGTACATGTCCCACAGTGGAAATGTGCTTTCTCCAGCCAAAACCATATAAAGTGTAATGTGAAATGGGCAACAGTGGAGCCCAGATATCTTTAATTCTAACATTATTCTTATAACCCACACCCACCCCAGCTTTATATTGTATGTAGAATGTTGAAATGTTTGTAAGTCTTTTGCTGATTTTCCCCTACCACAGTTGGCAGGGTCAGAGGTCTGCCCAAACACCTGAGCAAATGTGGAAGAATGTGTTACTCCAAGTGGAAGTCAGATATTTGTTTTTTTATCATTTTTTTTTAATATCATTTATTATATATTATAATTTACTAATTGTTAGTAGCTCCAAAGGGAAAACATTAGCATTGCCCAAACAGGTTGTTGCATATATGTATTATAGTAATAAGTTTTGGATATGTCTAAAAGCCATAACCCTGAACATGAGGGGAATTAGTGATCCTAAAAAAAAGAAACACATTGATTCATACATACATGCAATGAAGCCAAAATTGCCTTTTTACAAGAAATGCATAAACCTCCTAGGGGTAAAATCCTCAGTGGCAACTGGTTTCAACAGCAAGTGGAAGCACCAGATTCAAGTAAAGGCCGGGGGATAGAAGTCATTTTTGGCAAAGGAATAAACTTTAAAATCCACTCAGTACTTAAAGACAAAAATAGTAGATAGGTTTTTATTAAACAGACAATGAATGAATTAACTGTAGGATCCATGCATCAAACTTGAAGCAACTTGACATTATTAAAAATATATTAGGTAAATTCAATAAATATGCTGAGGGACGCCACCTGGAGGAACTTTTTAAAAGATAAAGACAAGAAATGCATATTACAACTCTTTGAAAAATGGGGCTTATACCATATATGAAGTGAAGAAAATTCAAAAGATTTCAGTTCTATATTTCTTTCAAGCCGGTATGGCTCCCAATCCAGATTAGATTTTTTACTTTTCACCCCACAATTAATTCCTTTCACACAATCAGGGAACACCAAATGTCCCCTTAACCTGGGTGGCAGGCCCTGCAATGGAATGTCTAGGCAAAATTTTAAAAGCATAATGTAGTGTTTTCAAACTTTTTTTGCTGCTATTTTGATTCCCTTGGGTTATTTTCAGGTGTCTTTTGTGGCTTTTTGAAAAAGCATCCAAAATAAAAAGAGCACCCCAAACCATACCTTTGTATTTTGAGCAAATTAATCCATAGTAACTACCATTTCCTGATTCTGTACTAACAACAATTTAAAAAGCTACACTGCAGACTGCACAAGACAGCAAAACCATTTCCTATAACATTTTAATTGAAGTCACTTTCTTGGGTAAATTGGATGTACTGTAGATTCCTTCTTTCTCCCTCGACTCACTTGCTTGGAAGTACAGTAAGTCCCATGCAAGATATCATGGCTCTAATGGATTGAAAATAAGCAGAATGAAAGGGGCTGCTTGGGGGGCTTCTGCCCACCCCCAAGAAGAAACGAGAGATGAAGAGTGGGGGGGGGGGGCAAGCCGAGAAGGGCGAAGGGGGGTAGTGAAGAGAAAAATAAACCAACCTTTTTCCTACAAAAACAAACTGGGGAGGAGGAAGGAGATGATGGCTGTCTGCTGCTCTGGTTTCGCCAGAAGCAGCTTAAGGAAAAACTGTCTGCGGACAAATGCCGGCTCCCTCAGCCAGTAAAGCGAGATGAGTGCCGCAACCCCAGAGTCATTCACGACTGGACTTAACTGTCAGGGGTCCTTTACCTTTACCATATTATAAGGCCAACAGGGAGAGCTAGGGTAGGGTCAAAGAGAGAGAATGGGGAAATGGATCAGGCTAGCTGGCTTTTTTTGTGTGTGTCCGCCTTCCTTCCTTCCTTCCTTCCTTCCTTCCTTCCTCCCTCCCTCCCTCCCTCCTCATCCTCCTTGGTGAGGCCAGTTACAACCACAAGAGGTGGTGAGGAGCAGGAGTTGCACTGACCTCCAAGGGACCCTTATGTGCTCCAGCAAGGGGCCATAACATTGCCACAGGGGGGTGAAGAGGAAGAAGAGTCAAGAGTTGTGGCCACTGAAAGCCACCACAACAAACATTCCTGCTGCGGGACCTGCCCAACACTGCCTCTCCAGCGAAGACTTAGCAGCCAACCTGCCCCTCACACTTGCTCCCTACCGCCCCAGCTCTTTCTCAGTCTCTCGCCTCAGAATAGACCCCCACTGATGTGGGAGACCACTGGTCTCCAGCCTCCTCTCCTGTCCAGTCTTGGGCAGCACGCCACCACACAAGTCACCTGGCTCGTGCATGAGCCAGCAGAAACCGCTGCTGTTTGCTAGCCAGATGGTGGAGATGTCAGGTGCCAAACCTGCAACAAGACTTCTCCATTTGAAGAAGAAGAAGAAGAGTTTGGATTTGATATCCCGCCTTTCACTCCCTTTAAGGAGTCTCAAAGCGGCTAACATTCTCCTTTCCCTTCCTCCCCCACAACAAACACTCTGTGAGGTGAGTGGGGCTGAGAGACTTCAAAGAAGTGTGACTGGCCGAAGGTCACCCAGCAGCTGCATGTGGAGGAGCGGAGACGCGAACCCGGTTCCCCAGATTAAGAGACTACCGCTCTTCACCACTACACCACACTGGCGTGTAACTGGACCTGCACCAGTCACAAAATGTGCCTGGCACACAGGGAATTTCGAACATTGGCTGTTACTGAGGAAGAGATTGAACAGAAGACAGATTAGAATAACTAGTGAAGAAGGGTACTTGGGTCCTGTTCCCAGGCCCACTGGGGCAAATATAGCTGTGGAACTAGGGAAGAGTACTCTACTGAAGAGCAGGCAGAAACAAAGCAGGTTTCTTTAGGTGCCTTTGTATGTGAGAACCAACATAAGCACAGTGTGGAATAGTTTTAACATGCTTATATATTTAGTTCAGTCTTGCATTTAACAACTCACTTGATTAGACAACCAAGAATTCCATGCAGGTGAAAGAGCAGGCTGAACAAGGAAGGACAGATCATTCCATCCCCCATCCACAGTGTTTGATACTAGCTTGCCGAGAGCAGCTTAGTAACTTTTATGAGCTTATTTTATAAGACTAAATTAGACTGCAATTTTGAACTATTAACACAGCAGCATGGAGAGAAATAACTAGATATGAGCTGTTCATTAAAGTTATGTCATTTCCCCCCCCAAAAAGGGCCAAACTAAAATGCAACAAACAAGATCTGTGATCAGATCTCTCTTTTTTTCCAAATATTTGAAAGCATTATGGGGGACATGAACTGGATGGAATTATGACAACAGAGGAACAATGAACACCCCCCCCCCAGCTGCTATTAACCGAGAGGAGGCCAGGTACAGTACAGGTAATGTTCTCAATACAGTGGTGCCTCAGGTTATATACGCTTCAGGTTACAGGTTACGCTAACCCAGAAATAGTGCTTCAGGTTAAGAACTTTGCTTCGGGATAAGAACAGGAATCGGGCTCTGGCGGCGCGGCGGCAGCAGGAGGCCCCATTAGCTAAAGTGGTGCTTCAGGTTAAGAATGGACCTCCGGAACAAATTAATAACTTAACCCAAGGTACCACTGTACTAGATTCAGCTCCACTTTGAGATCTTTCCCTCATATAACCCTTAGGTTATGTCTTAGCAGTTTATACTGAGGAAGGCTGCTAAATGTTTGTCCCAGTTATGGTTTCATTTCCAGCAATACTTGAGATAATATTTCTTGTTATTAAAATTATAGTCCTTAACATTATCCATGGTCTTTGGGCAAATGCTTCACATTCTCTTCAAAGGTAACATTCCTTTTCCATCATTATTTTGGTTTTTTCCCCAGCCAGCTTGGGCAACTGTCAAGAAGATGATGGGAATGGGAATGCAGCAACAGCTGGAGGGCCACAGGTTTCCTGTCCCTGATCTAAGACATTTCTCATGTTTCAGTTATAATAATAATAATAATAATAATTTATTATTCTTTATAGACACCCACCTTCCAACAAATAAAACACAGTAAAACATCAAATATTAAAAACCCTTATTCCCACAAAACTAGCAGTGTTTATAGAAGTATACTTTATGTGAACATTTAGCTTTTTAAAAGAAGTTAAGCTTACCCAAAAATACAGAGAAATGCCCATTACAGGAAAAAGCCATTTTGTACAGTAAACTACAAGACACTGCATGTGAAAAACAAATAGGAATTTTTAGAACCCTTCACAGCTGCAACAAAAGCATGCTGATGCAAACAAAACATAACATAAGAATGGATGTTCAAAATTAACTTCTAATTACTAGAAGAGTAATATTCAGGAACAGTCTCAGATTTACACAGAAATCTTGATTCTTTTTCAGAACTTATATTGCAAACTACAAATTTTAAATAGCCTGCTAGCTGACTAGTTTTAGCCTGAGACTGCTGCCATCAGAAAACTGGGACAATAGTACCTCTAGAATATAGCCTAGCGTTAACTCTGTGGGTGCAAAGGTTAAACAGAATACATTCTCTCCGACTACTTAAAGTATAGGAGGAGGGGCAGATGGGAAAGAACACCATAGGAAGCAAAAAAACAGCAACCTTAGATTGCTTTGACATTCTCAAATCTGTTCACAGCCAGCGCAGTCCAGTTAAGAATCAGAGCACTCTCAGCAATTTCCTACTGACTGCTGACAGACAAATTGATAAAGTTTTGCATGATCTTTATAAAAGCTAATGACGACAGCAAACAACTATCTCTTCACATTCTGTAAAATATTATACCAGCATTTTTAAAAAAGTTAATAGCTCATTTAAATCTTGATTTCCTGTCCCCACAAAGGGATGTAGACAATCAAACTATGCATTCAGCCTTTTAAAAAGGAACACACAGGTTATAAACTAATGATGACAGTGTTTTTTTCTGGGGGGATGCATACCCCTACACATTTTATGAATCTTTGTACTTTTGCCAATTTACTGTATTTCTTTTTCCCGATTTGAACTATAAAATGGTGATCTTCTTGAGTCAAAATGAGAGTACCTCTTAAAATTATTTAAAAAAAAAAAAAAAAGCACTGAAAGATGACTGGATCAATTCTGAAGAATTGCCTGGGAATAATATTAATAATCCACCTTTTAACCCTTTCTCATTTTTATATATACTTTTTGATCATATTCCGACTTCTATAGAATTACCTATCAGGTTTTATGTAAAGTGGGTGAGTGTTCACTCATAATTCCCATTTCACTACCCATATAGGAGCTCCACCACTCAAAAATTGGCTAGTCACTGTTGGGTTGGTTAACATGCAACACTAAACTTGTTTGAGCATCCTTGGGTTTGCGTGTGTGTGTCCAAGCAAATCATATAGTCCAGGCATAGGCAAACTTGGACCGCCAGATGTTTTGGAACTACAACTCCCATCATCCCTAGCTAACAGGACCAGTGGTCAGGGATGAAGGGAATTGTAGTCCAAAACATCTGAAGGGCCGAAGGTTGCGGATGCCTGGTTTAACAGTTGCCAAAACAGAGACTAATTTCTAAGTTTATGTTTCTACATTACTAAGATAAAACCTTATAGACATAAAAAGCTATAGAGGGCATGCGGGCAGGAACCTTTTGGTTTATCATTACTGGTCATTTTAAAGTTACATACAGTATTTAGAAAAACCACAATATTCTAGAAAAATAAAGTTGCTTGCCAGCATTTTTACACGCTCAAAACACTATCAAACTAAAAAAACACTATCAAAAAAAGAAAAGAAAAAAGGGGGTAGGGGAAGAATTTAAAAAAGAAAAAGAAAAAAGAATTTAAATAAGAATTAAATAAGAATTTTTAAAGAAGAATTCATATAATTACATACAGCCTTTCATGTTGTGTATGTTGTTCAGCATTTTTACATGGCTGAAAAGTGAACAGCTGCCATAGTGGAGCTTAACCTCGGCACTGCCTCTTACATAAACACATCACACATAGTTCAAGGAAGAAAGCAATCTAAGCTATTGAAGTTAGATATGCAGCATGTAATTAGCTGGTTGGCATTCAGCCAGCATGGAATGAACTACAAGTATCACCTCTATTGTACAGTAAACTGCCCTGTGATCCGTGGATGATGGGTGGTATAGAAATTTAATAAATATAATATATATGAAATATTCAATTAGATCCACCAACTGAAAGAACAGAGAAATTTTACTCTTCTGGGGAGTCATGCTTTATTTATTTAAGGGACATCCTTATACATACATTTCCATGAAGTGCTGCATTTGATTTATTTGCATGTATCACCCAATCCTGGACACTTAAGAACCACCACTTCTCAAGTGGTTTTCTTTTATCTCTCTTTATTAAAAAAAACACTTCAAATTTCACTTTTTCTCCTTTTTGTGACAAGTCTGCTATCAAGTTTTATCTTTATTACTCCATCACTGATTTAAAGATGCATAGATTTAATGTTACACCACTTCTATAAGGTACAATCAACATGAACTACGTTTTAATAGGTTTGACTATCTACCATACCTATTCTACTCTGTACACATTCATTTGTTTCAAATACATTGGGCTTTCAGAAAATTGAGCATGCTGGGAGCAATTTTCCTTCCTTCCATCTACCCACCCTTAAACAATTCCTCCATCCATACATAAGAATTCCTACACAACCATATGTTATGCATTCCATTATGGAACTTGCAAGATTAACCTTTTGGATAGTCAGTGTCAAACGGCATGCCTATGACCACACATATAGTCTTTTAACATCATTACCACATTCCACCTGTTCTATACTCTGGAAAGCATAGTGCTAGATAACATGAGGCTGTATACTGGCATCAAATGGCCATGATACAATCAGATACCTTGTAGAAATGGCAGGTCCAAGGGGTATGAACAAAGGTGGCATTATTGTACTTTGCAATGTGCAGGTAACCTGAGGCAAACATTTCTGTCGTGACTTCAAAGATCTGCTAGTACTCATCAACTGCTACTCTGTTCATTGTTTGCCCTTAACAGCCGAAGTGGCCTGATACTAACAGTTACCACAAAACAGGCATTCTGTGATGTCACTAGGTTGCCATGTTGGTGCCATGCCACAAAGAACAAAAGGGCAAAAAGATGTATGTAATGGATACACTATTATCTTTTAAATAGGTAACAGGTGTTCATATGTAGCTATAGGGGGTTATGAGCACTTCTCATCACTATAGCAAGGAAACAAAAAATAGAATCGCAGTATCCAATAACAAGTGAAGTGTCAGTAGTTTTGTGGTTTACAACTACAAGGTATCTATTCCTCTGCAACAAAAATGAACGCTATAAAATCTACAAAGGATTGCCACCTTCGTAGTATGAAATATGGTAGAAAAAGCTATGAATACAATTACATCTTTATCCCACTTTTGTCCCATTTTTATCCCACTTTCTGCCAATAACTAAGCAAAGTACACATGGTCTACCACCACACTATCCTTACATTATCCTGAGAGACAGTATAAGTCCAAGGTCACCAAGGAGCTTCAGGACTGTTTAAAGCAGGCAACCCCAACCTGTGGTCCTCCGGATGTTTTGGCCTACAAATCCCATGATCCCTAGCTAACAGGACCAGTGGTCAGGGATGATGGGAATTGTAGTCCAAAACTTCTGGAGGGCCAAAGGTTGGGGTTGCCTGGTTTAGAGGTTCCTACCAGTTTTCCTAGACCCTAGCATAACAGTTACTTTAACCACTACCCTATTGGCTCACCTTGAGATGCAATTCAGGGTGCACACAACACAAATTGTGTTAAATCAATGTTAAAAACATACCTGTTCACTCAAGCATTTTCTGGTGCTTAATGTTATTATTTAAATTAGGTTATCACTTGTATTTTATTAATATTACTGTGCTTTTATTGTTTTATCATTTTAACACTGCTTTAAGACAGATTGTAATACACAATTTGGTTAATCTGAAAGACTGAGTTTAGACATTCAACCAAACCAAAATTAGGCTAAACAAACAACTATCTAATCTCAGTATTCACGATCATTCATTATTTTTTAGGCAAACTTATTTCAGCAAAACAATTTTCCCTCTCTCAGGTTATGGCCTTTTCATTCCTTTTTTCTTTCGATTTACCTACAAATAGTCAACAACTCAGCTAAACAAACTGCCCCATACACTAAGTAGGTTACCTATAATTCCCATACAGAACAAGATATTTATTCTTGTATTCATATTGTAGAGCATTTAACTTACCATTTTATCTCAGAGCTGAAGTGTTCCCTGTCAAAGTTAAAGGAAAAATTGCAATTCACAGCAACATTCCACACCCCTTAAACAGCATCAAAATAATAAAACACACACCACCAAATGCACCTGAGCTGGTCAGATGACCTTGACAGTAGCTAGGCTGCTGTGGCCAGCTGATCTGAGGCCATTAGCCATGTGCTGGTATCTGCAGCTCATTAGTGTTTAGCATTTACGCTACTGTTTGTAGCTGGCAGGCTGCAGTTTGGGACCTTGTCAAATCACTGTGTGTGTGCCAGGTCATGCTCACTAGACATGGCATGGTTCACAGCACTGCAGTCCTCCAGTGTCAAGGGCTAGTTTTATGAGCTCAATTAGTGGAACTGGGAGAGACTCAAAATTAAAAGTTTAATCAGCAGGTTGTAGACCAAGAATTGCAACACTGCTTTGGAAGTGCCTATCAAAGCACTATATTTTTTTTAAGCTTATATATTAATGGACCAAACATTCCAGGGTCTCAATTTCAGCTTAAATTAGACAATGCTATGAATCAATCTATTTTGTTCTGGTTGCTAAAAATGCATTTAAATACCAATTGTTTTGAATGCATCCTTATGTCTATACCTTTCTACCAAAGATTCAACTTGCATTCCTGTAAGTCAGCTTCCAAGAGTGACCTCCAGGTGCTTTGGACTACAACACCTATCATCCCTGACCAGTGAGCACTGATCCACTAGCATGATCCCTACTAGTGTGTATATTTCATTGATAATTATTTGCTGATGAAGACTTTATTCCGAAACAGTTGAACTATTCCGGATACACTGTCCTTTCGAGACTTCGGAGAGGCATCTTCCTTTGAGACTTTTGTGAAACGTCTTCCTTTGAGAGATAGCTTGGCATTCCTCACTATTCATTGATTTGTTTGATTCTTTGTTGGACTTTGATACATATTAACAACTTGTAGTTACTCATATATTTTGTGAGATGTTTTGTATGATATATACATCATTTTGAAGTGGCTTATTCGTTTCTTTTGAATGACATCATAACCAATTATATATTCACTAACAGTTATTAGCCAGCGTGTTGCATTTGCATTTTTTGTAGATTGTTACATTTTGCAACACAGGGGTTTGTGTTTGTAGTGTTATTCCCAGCAGGCCATTTTCAATGAGGAACATTGCCAGGATACTACTTGTTCCAGTTCCACCACTGCCTTGAAGCAGAGGCTAAGTTAAAAAGAAGCAGTTAAAAAGAAGACTGCTTGCAACATTCTCCCATGTCATATCTATCATGGTAAGCCCCATTCAAAAGTATAAGAATTCCTCCTTTTCCCAAAACTCTCTAAAATTGTAACCACACTATAATTTGAGACCAATGGCCTCACAAAATGAGTGAGCACTTTTTTGGCCCAATTTCACCTATGCTCCTTCAAAGTTCCAAGTTACAAATGATGCTATGCCATATGGAAATCCAACCTCTGAAGGGAGAAAGGGGGGAAAGCAGCAAAGACTCTGATGGGAAGATGTCATTTAAATGTGTTTTCCAGCCTCTATTTTCCCGTGATGTGTATTCCATCAGAAGTTAACAGTGAGGTGGTGGTGGTGGTTTTAACGAGTGAGTGTTGATAATAATTTAAGATGTTATTTGTGTTAAGTTTTGCTTCCATTTTGCACAGATACTTTAAATGTATTATCTGAATCCCAATTACAAGTAGGCTATTCAAATTATTTATTTTCATTCTTCTGATGGAAACAAAGGGAGGATGTTTAATTTTTGCCCTCCAGCACTCACCCCATGCCACCAAGTGCTATTTAAGAGCAACCCACATCCCCATTCTATGAACTGTGGAAACCAGCAGACATTAAGGGTGGTTGCACAAAGAGAAAGACTGGAGACAAAGTACAGTGGTACCTCTGTTTGCAAACGGGATCCGTTCCAGAGGCCCGTTCACAACATGAAAAGAGCGCAACCCGCAGCGGCACACGCACGGGTTTCTGCACACGCACAGGTTGCGATTCGCCGCTTCTGCGCATACGTGTGACGTCATTTTGCACTTCTGTGCATGCGCAAGCGGCGAAACCCGGAAGTAACCCTTTCCGGTACTTCTGGGTCACCACGGGATGTAACCTGAAAGAATGTAACATGAAGCGGATGTAACATGAGGTATGACTGTATCAGAAAGCATTTACTGCATTGCTACAGCCAAGAGAGAACATAGAATTACACCTGCCTTGGCAGAAACTACACAGCAGCTTAGATTAGAATAATAATTTCCAAGTCTCTAGACCATGTGCTTTTCCCAATAAAACAAAGTTATATACCTGCTTCTCAATCTCAACACAGAGGAACCGCTTATTAATGTTAAAATACTTCAGTTTCAATAAATTCTTTTACAGAGCTCTCAAATCTTCAGAAGATGTTTATTAATATTCTTCTCTATAGGTCTGGTAAACTATCAAATTATATCATGAGACTAAATGCTGTTGGGGAAGTGAGGGAGAGGAAATTGCTTATATGGCAGAAACTGGACATTTCTCATTTATTAGACTACAAGGCAAAATAAGACAAAATATTACTTGTTATGGCTAGGCCTGACAGGGCTAAAGTGAAAAGTAATTAATTTAATGGCATCCTTGACATAATTTCTCTGTCATCTTTTGAAAGAGTCACTGCACTAGGAGCATAGCATCTGTTTAAGGCTCCCGATTGTTTGTAGAAATATAGCTGCCTATGCACAAACCAAAACAAAGGAGAATAAATTCAAGGCAAAGCATAAACTACAAGGGCAAGGACACAAGTAGAAATTGTATGAACATATATTACTCAAATCTTAAGAAGAAATAAATGTAGGCATTTTAAAACTGAAATGGACTAAAATTATCTATCCATATGAGTAACAGGCCAACAAACTTGTGATAAACAATATATATCAAAACCACAGAGGTCTTCCTCAGTGGTTTAAAGAAGTACCAAATAATTAGTCACATGAATCTGGTCTCGTAGCCAATATGCCCAAGTGATGTGGTCAAATTACCTATGAAAAATGAAATACACAGTAATACAAAGTAAAATATTCATTACGTATAACAAGTTGTTGTAAAAACAAATTGCTGTCAATATTTTTACAGCAACTTGATTGTTATGAGTAGTGAGCAGTAAGTCTCTTTTGATGATATTAATGTTTATGGTTATGTTTACAATATTTTACTGATTATGTAAAATATGATTATTTATATGATTGTTTTACAAATTCCTCAACCCTCTAGAGCTGTTTTAGAAGGGACACAGAGAAAATAGAGAGTAAGTTATGTTGCACAGCTAAAAGTTTTGGCAGTAGTGTAACTATTTAGTTGAATACCACTCCAGCACTGTAGATGCCTGCCTGATGTTCCCTGGGAACACTTTCCAAAGGAGCAGATGCCACCACACTAAAGGCCCTGGCTTTGGTATACATAAGACAAACCTCAGAAGCAAACAGCACCACCAAGAGTGCCTCTCATAAGGACCAAAGCAACTGGCAGGGGTATACAAGGCAAGGCATTCCCAGAGCTGTCCCAAGCTGTTCAGGGCTTTATATGTCAATAGCAAGTGGCCCAGTAGGATACTGACAGCATCTATCATATCTGAAGCCAGAAGAACTTAGTAGATTGCAAAGACCATTGAGAAAAATATCTATCAACTTAGCAGATTGCAAAGACACAACAGCTACAAATCATAAACTAGAGTAGAGTATATTTTGTAGCCATTTTATATGTTTGTAGCCATTTTTTTTTTTAATGACCATATCAACCAAACAGCATGGACATTTATATTCTGTGTCATAGAGAAATACTACTGTGCACAGCTACTCTGTCTTTGCTTGTGAAAAGTTTGAAATATTTTGCCCAAAATGCAATATGTACATCTAAGTCTGTCTTCATGCAAGTGATCTTATTTAGTGTATTTGCATAGCTAGAGAGAGAACTGAACTAATTAATTTTGTTTCATAATTACCTCCCTGGTCACTAAGGAAGCAATCCTATGGCCCATTAGAAGGCATCCCAGGAACAACAGAATGCTGTGGTTCTTCCCCTTTGCTGGAAAAGTGAAAAGTTCACTCTCAGGGGGCTCCTCTTGTAGCTGCAGAATCTTCACAGCTTGCTTTCTTTTGCCATTGGTGCTTCAACAGTTGTCCCGTTGTTACTCCATTCTTATCAGCTTCACATTTGGCAGCACATATGACATCAAGTGTGGGACAAGTGGACATGGCTTTGGGAGAAAATGGTCTCACGGGCCAAACTGGAAGCCATGTCAGGCCGAATTAAACCAATAGCCTGGAAGCTCCTCACAATAACTGTAAAGGGTTAAATGAGGCATACCAAAGGCATGTTAGGCCCAAAGTCCACTCTCAAAGCTCCCCAAGAATGGAGAAAAACTGGCATACTATTGCTTCTTTCCACTGGGGTCAATGAGAAAGAATCTTTTTTTTTAAGCCAAAGGAGTCAGCAGGGGTTTGGAATTGGTGGCTCCCGCAACTACAACACTTTCTCCAGAACCAGAATAATTGCTCTGCTATTTTGAAGTATAAAAGGTAAGCACACAGCATAATAAAAGGTTTTAGATCATGCTAATGGGCAAGCCTCTATTTACAAAGCAAAATGCTAACTGGCTGTTGAAACAATTGGTATGCTTTCTTGTCCATGAAACAGATAAATTACAAAATGGAAAACTTGGTTTGATTAAGATGAATGCACCTCACCATGCAGAAACCACAACACAAAGACAGAGAATAAATTAAATGTGTAAACAAGAACACAGTTTGCAATAACTAACACACACCAAAATAAGAAACAGATGAATTTAAATAGTTTCCATAGCTGAACTCCAAGATTAACAGAGGCACAGGAGGATCAAGAAACTCACTTCTCCTACAACATGAAAAAACTGAGAAACAGGGAACCCATCCAATAACAGTTACATCCAATGAAAGCACATTTTCTGAGCAACCAACAGGTACCATTTCTTCAAAGGCCAACACCTTAGACAAAACACAGACATGGGAATGTCAGTAATCTACACTAACTAACAATCTCTGCCATCACACAACTTTATAAACATTTAAGTCTTGAAACTACTCTGACCAGATCTGAGCAGAGCCCAAAGGAAAAGAAACTTTAGTGCACTCAAATGATCACGACAGCAGAATGATGCAGGCGCATTTTCTGTGAAACAGGTTATTAATTCAAACTCAGCAATCTTGTAGTGGAATACAGTAGCAAACAGAAAGATTTTAAAAAGAACACGAAGCAAAACTCAACTTCTCCAGGTCTACTATTGTAGCAGATAAGGAATAACTCACAGAAACTCCTGAACTGTAGGGCTGTAAAGGGCACTGGGAAAGCTGCTGTACAATGAACCGTCTGTGCTAAGTGTGCCAGCTTTACAATATTAGTGTCACAACACAAGGCATTTCAAGCTGAATTCTTGCAGTAAGCTAGAAATAGAAGGCTTTGGATTTAGGATCACACATGCTGAGAACAGCCAGTGAAGAAAAACGACAAGAAGGAATGCCAGCGGTTTTAGCCAAGGCTCAAGCAAACAGGATCATTAAAAACACACTTGTCAATTGGAAGAGAGGCAAGCAAAGAACTGCCCACAAGTTTCTTTCCAAACCAAAGCTTTTATGCACTCCATGCTGTCGACCTTAAGCCAAGTCACTCAGCTTTTTGCAAATGAACATACCTTGCCTCTTTCTAGAGATAAAACTAAGTTATTTACACAGAACTTAGTCCTATGGCTGCATTATGTATGGTGTTACAGGGTGCTGATAACCTAATAACCCATGTCCACAGTTCTTCCTCTAGAAGTCACAACAAAAAAGAAGTTCAAACCAAGGCAATAGTCTTTATTCTATCCGTTCTGAAGGATCATTTTCTGCACCTCTGCCAGAGCATCACATAGAATTAGAGAGGAGAAACAAAACCCAACAGAGAAAAGTTTTGGAAGACGCATTGAAGGCAGTTGGACTAGGTGATCCTTGGGGTCCCTTCCAACTCTACAATTCTATGATTCTATGTTTCCTATCTCTGTTAAGGGTTCAAAGCCAGGAAGAGGGCAAGAAAGGCTTTCAATGGGCAATGCATGGAGCTTCTTGGTAGTGGATAGACTAAATGGACAGGATGTGCAATGCAGGGCTTTTGTGACATTTTAGCTCCTACCATGAAAATACATTAAGTTACAGTCAAATTATTAGAGTTAAAGCAACACCACAGCCTCAGGCTGTAAAGTACAAAGACAGTAATTCATCTTTCCAAACTAGTCAGGGTCACATACTCAGCAACTCTAAATGTCAATCAGTTTTTAATGCACTTTAAATGGCTCTTATTATTAATCCTTGAAGCACTGAATGTTAAACTTGCAGTCTGATTAAACTTTCCAGTCTGATCAAAATCAAAATGTGCCCTTTCATCATTTCCAAAATCTACCCTGTAGGGCCAGCCCAACACTCTGTATTCCTCAGATAATTTGAAGTGGGGGAAAGTATAGACATCAGCATATTTCTACTGTTTGGGGGGGGGGGAATCATGATACCTTATTAGCATGTTGGGATAAAATAGTAAAGGGAATTTACTATTTTACAAAGATATTATATATCAGAGAACTATTGCTCAACCAACTAGCTCAAAGCTAATAAGGCATCACTAATGAAGAAGTACAGTTGCTATAATACAAATACAATAGCAAAAATGAGGTATGTTAATACACAAGTCCAAGTACATTTTGGTGCAAGAACCAGGAACATCTATGGTTCCCATAAAAGGTTTGGAAGTTATGTGGAAACAATATGACTTAAATCATATCCTAAACAATTTTGGCATGGGCTCCCTCCATACAATACCACACTACTAACCTACCAGATTCAAGAAGGCTTTGTTTTACAATGGAATAAGGCCCTTACTACAGCTTTTCAGAGTAGTTCTCTCTCACACACACACCAGATCAGATCAAGGCAGGTTCCCATCTCCAATCGAAACAAATGTGTACAAATCATTATTTAGACAGGCTTGCAGATTACTACAAAGAAACCTTTAATATAGTACCAGCATTTTCATAGCAACATACAGTCGTACCTTGGTTTTCGAACAGCTTAGTTCTTGAACGTTTTGGCTCCCGAACGCCGCAAAGTGACTGTTCCAGTTTGCGAACTATTTTTGGAAGCCAAACGTCCAACGGGGCTTCCGTAGCTTCCGATTGGCTACAGTAGCTTCCTGCAGCCAATCAGAAGCTGTACTTTGGTTTCCAAACGTTTTGGAAGTCAAACGGACTTCCAGAATGGATTCCGTTTGACTTCCAAGGTTTGACCATATTTCACTTCTACACTACCACTAAAAGCAAGCCTATACATTTTTACTCAGAAATCAGTCATGCAGTGTTCAACATGGCTTACATTCTTATAACCCTGTGATTTTATGCATGGCTAGTTGGGAATAAGCTATTGAGTTCATAAAATCATAGAATTGTAGAGTTGGAAGGTACCCCAAGGGTTACCTAGTCCAATCCCCTGCAATGAAGGTATCTCAACAAGTGGTTCCCCCATCCAGTCTGAAACCATATCAGACCTTGTTTAGCTTTGCAAATGTGCTAACAGTTTTATTGCTGCTGGCCATAGTCTCAGGTAAATTGATATAGGATTGCAGCCTAAAAGCATCTACTACAACAGGGCTGGAAAACAAGCATTTGCTTTAGTTACATTTTAAGTTATTCCATTCTGGGTTTTTCCATCATAGTCCTCTTGTTCTTGTTGCTTTTAGTGACATTGTAGAAATGGAAGCTTTTGCTATAAAAATAGGAAAGCCATAGTAAAAAGAAATAGCGTCAGAATTCATAATTTATCATTCAATCTCCCCAAATGTACTGCTCAGAAGTTATAATTCAGGTGACCATAAAACATCCTTTTCATTTTCACCTTCTTTAGAAAATGGTTACCTAAAATACATAAAGATACAGCAGGCATGTAAATGGTTAAGAGAATATTTAACCATAAAGGTCTCTCATTAATTTGTGTGAATCAAAATATTTCAGAACTTATAGTCAACTCATACATGGGTTACCATTAAATGGAAAAACTAAAGCTTAGAACAAAATGTTAAGTGTGCTGATTAGATAGAATCATAGAATTGTAGAGTTGGAAGGGACTCTGAGGGTCATCTAGCCTGAAATGAAATGAAGACATCTCAACTACATCATACAAGACAGATGGCCATCCAAACTCTGCTTTAAAACCTCCAAGGAAGGAGAGTCCATCACCTGCCTAGGAAGTCTGTTCTACTGCTGAATAGCTCTTACCGTCAGAAAGTTCTTTCAGAATCTCCTTTCTCATAACTCAAATCCATTGATACGGGTCCTAGCCTCTGGAGGAGAAAAGAAGCTTCTCCATCATCCATGCGGCAGCCCCTTAGATATTTGAAGATGGCTACCATATCTTCTCTCAGTCTCCTCTTTACCAGGCTAATGATACAGAGTTCCCTCAACCGTTCCTCATAAGGCTTGGTGCCCTTGATCATCTTTTTTGCTGCTGTTGACTCATGTTCAGATAGTGGTCCACTAAGACCTGTAGATCCTTTTCACATGTACTACTGGCAAGCCAGGTGCCCCCCATATTATATTTGTGCAGCTGGTTCTTCCTGTCTAAGTGTAGAACCTTACATTTGTCCCTTTTGAATTTCATTTTGGTAGTTTGGGCCCAGTTCGCCAATCTGTTAAGGTTATCTAGAATCCCAATTCTGTCTTGAGCAGAATTGCCTACCCCTCCCAGTTTGGTGTCATCTGCAAATTGTATGAGCATCCCCTCAATACCTTCATCCAAGTGGTTTATAAAGATGTTAAACAACAACAGGCCCAGGACAGAACTCTGTAGCACCCCTTGTCACTTTTTTTCCAGGATGATAAGGAACCGTTAGTGAGCACTCTTTGGGTTCCGTCAGTCAACCAGCTACAAAATCACCTAACAGTTATCTTGTCCAGTCCACAAAACCTTACTGAAATCAAGATAAGCTATGTCCACAGCATTCTCCTGATCCAACAAATTTGCAACTCTATAAAAAAATAAGATTTGTCTGCATGACTTGTTTTTGAGAAAACCATGTTGGGTTTTAGTAATCACAGCATCCTTTTCTAAGAGCTCACAGGCTGTTTCAATATCTGTTCTAGGACCTTTCCTGGTATTGATGTCAAGCTCACGGGTCAGTAGTTACCTGGGTCTTCTTTTTTCTCCCTTTTAGAAGATGGGGACAACATTTGCCCACCTCCAGTCCGCAGGGACCTCACTTGTTCTCCAAAAATTCTCAAGAGATTATAGATAGAGGCTCTGAGATTACACCCACAAGTTCCTTTAGTACCTTGGGAGCAGCTCATCTGACCCTGGAGATTTGAATTCATTTAAAATAACCAGGTGTTCCCTTACCACCTCTTTTCCTATCTTGGCTTCAGCTTCCTCCCTTGCATCCTTTATTCTGTTATCACCAGGTTGGGCACTGCTTTACTTTTAGATGGAGACAGAAGCAAAGTAGGTTTTGAGTGGTTCCATCTTCTCTCTGTCACTCAATAGCATTTCTCAATCTTCACACAAGGAACCTTCTACTTGCCTGCTCTTTCTGTTGCATCAAGCATAGAAACCTTTATTATTATTATTAACCTCTCCTGCAAGCCTTGCAAGATAGTGCTCTGTAATTTAACTAGCAAGGTTTACTGTCTACCAATCAGAAACTGAGTGCAAAAGTTCAGTCACAGTGCAGGAATTACCTCGAGAAAAGGTTAACACTAGCAGTAACCTGTTTGCCCAGCTGTATAGCAAATGCAACTCTTAAAGACGGTCCACTGGGCCACAGGTCACTAAATTTGATCTGTGGACTTTTAATCAATAATTTGTTTCTTTAGATTTCTAGACTGCTCCAACTTGAAGACTCAAGGTGCTTAACAAAAAAATGAATGAATGAAACAGAACAATGTGCATCATTTGCTATACCTTCCCAATATATCTGATGCTAAAGACCAGCTCAAACAGGTGGGTCATACAGTTTTTCCAAACGGTGCTCATGCTTGGTTAAGTCTGCAGTGAGGAGTTCCACAACTGATGGGTAATCATCAAAGATAAGCCTTTGTGCCCTTGCTTATTGAACTTGAGAAACAGATAATTAGAGTAAGAGAGTTTTCTAAGTGTTTTTTCTAATCTTCGTAAGACTAAAGGAGATATATTGCAGAATTCAGAAATCATAGAACTCATATGGTCCAAGCTGCCCATTAAGTGTTCATTATTAGAGTCAGCACTTACCATGCATGTACCAGTAGTAGGAAACACAGAGTGACTGTAAATACCAATAATATTTTATAGTGTAGCCTTCACTGAGGGACCACTTCCCGTTACGGGAGAATTAGCATACAAAAGACACTTCTGTGCAAGACCTAATGGAAAACCTACACATTGATCATAATGTGACCTTATTGTACACGTTTTTACTCCAAATTCGGAGGGTGTGAAAGTGGGAGATCACAACCAATTGCAGCTTCTCAGTATGTGTATAAGGAGTGAAAAACACCAATCTAGACCACATGTTATAATCTTCATCCAGCCTTTATATTGATTCCCACACAAATGTCTTCCAGGTAAGAATCTTGCAACATATGACAACTTTAGTTCAGAATTAATTCTTAACTATCTATAAATAATACTTCGCTTAGCTTTAAACACAGAACTCAGTTTTAGAGTTATTCAAAGGCTCACTTTGCACGTAATACTAAGCCAACCATGGCTAAGCATGAATGTGCAACCATGCAGCTACTCACCAAAAAAATCACAGCTGCTTCATTCCTCCCCAGATTCTCCTGCTGCCACAGTACCCAGAGCAAATATGAACTCGTCATAGGTCTCTCTCAGACAAACCATGAATGGTAAGCCAAGAACACTGCTACAAATCTTGTGATCCATCATCTTGTGCTTACATATTTGTACATGCTCTTGTACACAAACACGTGACTTTGGCCCATAAAACTACCGTACTTTTGTGTCATGAGAAAGACTTTTTTCAGAAAAGTGAGATGTACATATAAAAAAACGAAGTGTGGACACATAAAATATACCGTATGTAACAAGGTAAATAAGAACGATGCATAGAGGAGGGAGCAAGGATTCCATATCATATGCTTATACGCATTGTCTGCTGAAAAAATGTTAAATAACCTCTTTAGTAATATAATAATACTCAACAAAGTGTGCAGACTCAAAAACGAATAGGGCAGTAGACGAAACCCTATTACCAGGGGGAAGTGAGGGCGAAAGAAACTGTTTGCTACTCTACAACTGCACCATGCAAGCATCAAATTTGTTTTGAGTAATATTCAGCATCCCAAGAATCTCTGTTCTCATTTCTTTTAAAAATAAAAAATAAACAAAATTCCAGCCCTTAAAGCTCCTTTTTGCATTCATCTTCCCCACTCCCATCACCAACCACCACCATCCCACCTTTTTTGAATTCCTCAAGCATGGCGTCAAGCTTGGTGTCATTGAAGACAAAGTGCAGCGGGTGGTTATAGAAACGGGTTATGGTCTTGAGCGGAGTGCAGTCATCAGGATCCACAAAGGCCAAGTCCTTGACAAAAAGGAGGTCCACAATGTTGGAGCGTTCCCCTTCGAATACAGGAATACGGGTATAACCACTTTCCATGATTTCAGACATAGTGTTGAAATCAAGCACAGCCTCAGCAGTAATCATGAAGCAGTCCCGCAGTGGAGTCATTACATCCTCCACTGTCTTTGTGCGCAGTTCCAGCGCCCCTTGAATTATATTCAGCTCCTCCTTAACTAGGTCATTGTAGGGGTCAGTAACCCTCAACATTTCAAGTAGTTTCTCACGGTTGTAGACAGTACCTATCTCCTGCCCTAAGACACAGTCTAGAAGCTTGCTGACTGGGTAAGAGGCCGGGAAGGTCATCATCATGAAAAACTTGGTGAGGAAGATGGTGTTGGCGCCTACGGCAAGGCCGTGCCGGGAACAAATAGCTTGCGGCACAATCTCACCGAAGATGACGATACCGATGGTGGAGGCCACCACGGCCACCAGTCCAGAACCAGCAATATCATCGAGCAGGATGGTCAGAGTGGTGTTGACCAATACATTGCCCAACAGCAGGGAGCAGAGCAAGTAATTCCCCTGGCGGCGCACGGGCTCAATACGCTTAGCGTAATTCTTCTCTTTTTCTGTCCCACAGTTCTGCACAATGCGCAACTCCATAGGGTCAAGGGCCATAAGTCCCAGGTTGAGTCCACTGAACATGCCAGAGAGGCACAGTAAGAGGGAGATGAAGATCACCTGAAGCCAGAAGGGCAACAAGAATTTCTTCTCCTCTCCCACGATCATCCTGGTATCCTCACCATCATGGTAGATCCAGGTGGTCTCGGTCCACGGGCCCCCATCGGGGCCAATGATGCTCCCTCCCCCACCGCTGCCCCCGGCTGAGCTCCCTGGGCCCCCCAGGATAGCCGGGGAGGACACAGAGGTGCACAGGTAATAGCACTTGCTCTTCTCCGTTTTTCGCAACGGCTTGATATCGATCTCGATGACCCCCGACGTGCGGCGGTTGAGGGTGATGTGCGGCCGGATGATGATGTCCGAGGTGCGGATGCCGCAGCGTTGCGGGGCCGGGGAGGAAGAGCCCACGGGGGCCGGGCCGTCCTCTTGCTCCGCCGGCGGCCGCCTGCCATCGCCATCCCTCCACCGGACATGCTCGGTGAAGGCGATGCGGGACCAGGTCTCGTTGTTGATGTTCTGCCCGTAGACCCGCAGCTTGACCCGGCTCCTCTCGCTCACTCGCAGCACGCCCTTCTCCATGAACGACACGTCGTTCGTGTCCTCCAGCCGCAGCCCGATGATCACCGTCTCCTCAGAGTCGGAGGCGCCGGGCAGTAAGGAGGCTGCGGCGGCGGCTGAGGCGGAGGCGGCGCGCGGCGGCTGCTCTCCCAGGCAGCGGCTGAGGAGGATGCCCAGCAGCAGCGGCAGCAGCAGCGGCGACCGCAGCGCGACCCGCGTCTCCCTCTCGCCGCCTCCCCCCGGCCCGGCCAGGAGCCAGGCGGCAGCCGCGGGCAGCGGCGCGGCCATATTCCCACGGCCGGAGTAGTACTACCACGGCCACAGAAAGGGGGGCAGCTCCATCGCGACGACGCTCAACGGCCACGGCCAGCTGCGAATCCCTCGAGGGATGCCAAGCGACTGCCGGGCCTCGGCCAGGAGCTACTCCAACCCCTACCCCTGAGGGGGACGGGGGGAGGGGGGCGCGGAGCCCGCGCGTGCGCGTCAGCCAATCAGGTGAGTACAAGCGGGGCGACGAGCTGGAGTAGGGAGGGGAAGGAAAAACAACCGTCCAATCGGAGAGCGCGCATGCGATAGCGGGGGGGGGGGGGGGAGGCGAAAGCCAGCGAGCCGGCCGGCGGCCGCCTGCCTGCGCACACGAGCCACAGTGGGAGGAGGAGAGCTTCGCTCGGCTTACGGGACAGGGAAGGAGGCCTGAGGCGCGTGTTGCAGGGAATGAACAAGGCGAGCGAGACTCCGGTTGCGCGCTCCGTCCGCATCCAGTAACTCTTATTACGGCCGCGAAAGGGGGGCGGGTTCGTTCGCGGCGCGCCTCGCCCACTTTCCCCAAATTAAAGAAGCGCATGACTGCTGTGTGTATGTGTGTGAGCGCAAGCCGGGCTGAACGACGAGCCAATGGGAAGGGAGGAGAGCGGCGATTGGTGGGAAGGGTGGCCAATAGAGGCGAGAGCTTCGTGCCGGCTCCTCTTGAGATGTTAAGCGCGAAACTGCTCGTGCGTGAAGGATGCGCTCCTTCCCTCAGGTCCGCTCTCCTCGACCTCACTGTCACAGAGGCACGTTTCTCCTATCGGCATTTTCTTTTGTTGTGCACATTTACCGCCTTTGACGGTTTTTCCTCTTTTTTAAGGCTGTTGTTCTTGTCAGGCTATTAAAATTCGTAAAAATTTAACATTCATAGGTTGCAGAGACAATGGGTCTGTGAAACCCTGCTCTCCCAATTGTCCGTGTAATAAATGTCTTCATCATCACTGCATTTATATCCCACCTTTTTCTCCAAGGAGCTCAAGGTGGCTTGCATCATGGTTCTCCCCCTCCTCATTTAATCCCCCACAAGACCCCTGTGAGGTAGGCTAGGGCTGAGAGTGACTAGCTCAATATGCACAACAGTAATGCTGATATTAAAGTCTTAAAAGCAAAACATTTCGGATCCCTAAACATTTTGCTTTAGAGTTTCATCTCTCTGTTTTGTTAGTCGCTGCAATAAATATATTGCTTCAGCGATTAATTGCATCCTTCTGAGATCCATACTGTTGTTTGATACCTTGGCTTAAAAATAGGTACATTTAGCTTGCAAGCCATCTTCTTGTGACTCAGTTTTTGTTTTTGCAGCTTTCTCCTCATCCTGCACTTTTTCCTAAATTCAGTTTTTCCTCATCCACATTTCATTCAATAATGGGAAGAAAATCCAATATAAAAATCACATAGTACCTGACTGGGAACACTATGGAGCACATTTGTGTAGCTGTAGGCATGTGGGATTTTGTTTGTTTTTTTAAAAAAGTATGGTGATATTTGGCTGAGTGTCATCCATTGCCACATCCCCTACTTCTGTTTGCTCCTTGCCTGAGCAACAAGTTCCAAGAGTAAATTATATGAGAAACACTCATGAGTTACACAGAAAAGAGCAATTTTTTTGCATGTTCTGTTATCTCTTTAATAGCATAGTGTTTTGAGACAACTGTTCTTTAAGTACATTTTTATATAATCTCATTCCCTCTACATAGAATACTTTTTCCTAATAGAGGATCAACATTTGTGAAATAGAAAGATTGCAACCTAATCTATAGACACTACATATTATACAGGGAGGCTGAGAGGAGGTCTCATCATCTGGGCCTCCCAGGACCTCTATACACACTGCACAGGTCTGCTGCCTCGGAAGGTCACTTCAGTGCTGCTAATGCAGCGGTTTGCAAATCAAGCATAAAATGCACTCTTCAGTAAAATTAGTTTCTGATCAAGGACATTTAGAATTATAGTTCAAAACATTCTGATTACTTTGGAAAAAAATAAAATGGTGTATAGGTATAGATACAGATATCTGAGGACTAGATGTCTATCCCAAAATTGCTGAAGTACTTCCAGATCATTTACAAAATTAAAATTGACATACAATGATCCCAAGACTGGCTACTAGAAAATCCTAAGACTGGCTACTAGAAAACTCTGCAAGTCCGACATCTGTACATCTCTCAGAATGGAGGCAAGAAGTACCTAAATAGTTATTTGAAGCTAAATGGAAAGCTAAAAGTTAGGATGTGATTATTATTGCATGTTTTTACATTTCTGTATCAAAACATGACTCAGTTGTGCACATGCACACACACACACACAGTTAAGCTATTCTGACAACATCTAGAAAGTGGAAATGTATAGTTAAAGACACCTAGTTTACTAGGATAGTCTAAAATGGAACATTTTCACACACAAAGGGCACAAAGTTTATGGTATCATGGAAGCCAACACTCCAACACAGAGCAAACAAAACTGCACATGGAATGGAATATATAGATATACAGATATATATATATATATATATTCATTTGATTTTTAAACTGAGTGATTTTATGCCAGGGCAGTTTACAAACAAAAAGAGCTACATATTATAACTATAACACAGAACATGACAGTTTAAAGCTTGTCTAAAATACTACCATATTATGTAGCAAACAGACATTCATCAGATTGCAGCTAGCCTTGAAGAAACACTCTTTCTCAAAGGCCTAGGGAACATCTTCAGCTGTGCTGGAAACCAAATAAGAACAGCTGCAAGAAATACCTGAAAGCAAATCTCATAGTTGAGGGTGTGACTGTCCCAGAAAGGGTGGTATAAGGAAACTATTTGGATCCTATGTCATTTAAGGCTTTGTAAGTTAACATCAACACATAGAACTGGGCTCAGTAGAATACAGGCAACTGGTGCAGCTCCTGAAGAACCAGTATTATGTGGTTTCAATAAGCTGTACTGCTTAGCATTTAGCACTTTAACAACTGAATTCCGCAAAAGTTGTAGCTTCCAAACCATTTTCCAGATGGCTAGCATCTTTCCAGAAGCACAGATGTGAAAAACGTGGCCCTCCAGATGTTGTTGGTCTCCCAACTCCTGACAGTCTCAGCCAATATGGAAATGCTTAGGGGTGATGGGAGATGTAGTCCAATGACATCTGGTGGGCTAAAGATTGCAGTCAAGATCTATCAGGCCTGTTGGAGGCAACTGTGCCATTTATTTCCGTGGAGAGTAGATTATATCATTGCACATTCCTATTTCAGATCTATATACACTTATAGCCCAACTATTTTGACATAGAAACGCCCCATTGTCTTCACTGATAAATAGGCTTAGCACTGCCTAGTAAGTCTGTTTTTATTTTCTTTATTTGTATATTAAACATTTATGTAGCACCTTCCATTCCAATCTTTTGGCAGTTTACAACCTTATATAGTATGATATATACTGCCATATACACTGCCCCTCCATACATTTAGCCACAGAAATGTACTTGTATGGAGCTTAATATTGTTTTTCCCTGTGGTTTAGATCAGGTACTTTACCTCTTCAGTCTTCTTTTTATTGCAGTGCAGCTCCCTCTGGTGCCAAAATCAAACAGCAAACTAATCACAAGACAATCCTATATTTGTCTACTCAAAAGGAAGTACCACCAAGATATGTGGGATTTATTCCCAGATAAGTGGGTGTAGGAAAGATAAGTAAAGTTGTACAAACATGTACACCAAGGATGGCTAACCAGTGGACCTCCAGATGGCCATATTCCATTAGCCCCAGCCAGCACAGCCAATTGAAAAGGATAATGGGACCTGAAGTCCAGCAAAATCTGGCAGGCCACTGGTTTGTCATTCCTGATTCACTCTCAGCTCCTTTTGCTTTGCCAGCCATATAAAAACATTCTCTAAGTGGGTCATGTAACCTGTGTTTGCAAGGCATTTGTAACAGGTAAGTTATGTTAAAGTTGGATTTTATGGTTTTTTTGTATTTAGATTTTCTATCTTGACCAGGATCAGGGCAGTTGGCTGTCCCATAATCTTTTGCCTAGTGCCTCTAGCATTGAATGCCTTAGTTGTACACACCCCCCTCCTCTGAGCAGTGAGAATTTCCCTTTCAGTTTTTGTTTTCTTTGGATGTGGGAGGGGCACTGGACATTTTTGCAGCATTTGTAGTCACAAAATTAGACAGCACAGGGATTGGAGGCTTACACTTGAATAGTGGGGGGCAGGAGCTGTAACTGGGGAGATACCGTGGTGATAATTTCTTAAAGCAGGTGGTCTGGCATCACTCCTCAGACTCTCCTTTCCACTATAGGCGGTATGAGGAAGGGGAAATGTTTGGAACATCAACCCAATTTAAAACAATGCTCTCATGAATCAGATCTGAGTGATAAACACCTCAATCAGTTTCACTATGCTCATCAGCTCTATCCATCTGTCATGTATGAGTTTAGCCAGTGTGGTGTAGTGGTTAAGAGCGGTAGACTCGTAATCTGGTGAACCGGGTTCGCGTCTCTGCTCCTCCACATGTAGCTGCTGGGTGCTAGTCACACTTCTCTGAAGTCTCTCAGCCCCACTCACCTCACGGAGTGTTTGTTGTAGGGGAGGAAGGGAAAGGAGAATGTTAGCCGCTTTGGGACACCTTAGGGTAGTGATAAAGCAGGATATCAAATCCAAACTCTTCTTCTTCTTCTTCTTCTTCTTCTTCTTCTTCTTCTTCTTCTTCTTCTTCTTCTTATCTTATTCCGTCTAGTTCCACTCCATTTAATTCCTTCCTTCCTTCCTTCCTTCCTTCCTTCCTTCGAATTATAGAATTGTAGAGTTGGAAGGGACCACAAGGGCCATCTATCCAACTCCTGCAGAATCTTTTGCTATCCCAACAGTTGTTCATTTGTTCGTTCCTTCCAAGACTGAAGAGGGTTAAGCTGCTCTCTTGATACACAATTGTGCAAACAAGCCCTTGGTTTCAAAATGCAATCAGACTGGTTTACTGCTTGGTGCTTTTTAAGAACAGAACAGTACTAAAAATATGGAGCACCTTTGTTGCTTTCTTATCCGAGTTTTTATGAGGCCCTACAATAAAGCAATTAAAAATTAACCTGACAGGCTTCAGTCTCAATGGCTTCCTGCTGTATATATGGCCCCCTGCTCCTGATTTGACATTTATTTATTTTTCTTGCTTGCTGGGGAATTGGACATTTAATATTGATAAGGTCAATTCACTTAACAGCAACTTCTTAGCATATGGCAGCCCCAGGGTTCTAACCAGATCAAAACAGCATCTTAAAAGCAATATGCAAAGAATTACCATAAATAATACTTGCTGTTTTATCTCCCAGTAAGAGGCCATGAAAGCCATCATTTGATTTCTAAAGGTAGCATTTGGCTTAATTAATGTACAAATTGGAGGAAGCTACAGATTTAGGTGCTAAATCTGAAAAAGGCTTTAAACAGGGGTGGTGGGGAGTAAGGAAGAGCAGCCAGTGGCCTTCCATATGTTGTTGTACTCCAATTCCTATCAGCCCTAGCCAGTATGACAAATGGACAGGCATTCTGGGAACTGTAGTCCAGCAACATCTGCAGGGCCACAGGTTTGCCACCCAATTTAAAAGATGGCCAAGATTCTCTGGTCAAGAAAACACCTAATTCTAGGGTTAGCTGAAATATGGATGGATTTTCTATAAACATAGTTTCAGAGTGAATATAATTCTTCATAATTCATAGTTAAATATCAATTTTAAATTTTTAGTGTTATAATGCATCTTTATTAATCTACCATTCTTAAAGGGAGAAGAATAGCCTTCCAGAGTGGGCTGTTCAAACATGCTTCACATCTGGGTTTTTCGGACGTCAGTGAAGCAACATAAGAATGCCAGGATTTCCCTTGCTGGATCAGGTTAAAGGTCCACGAAACAACAGTGAACAGCCACTTGCTGCATGAAAGCTCACAAGCAAGGCATAATGGAGCAATCTGTCCCTGGCTTCTCCAAACCATCTTGTACAGTACTCATATCCTCTATCCAGTCATGTGGTACCCATGCAAAAGACCTTCCAATAAAGCGCCTTTCTAGCCCCTCAAATACCAACATGTGTGTCAGATATTCCCTGCCTCCAACAATGCACAATCCACATTATTCTGAGAGCCCCGCCCCCCGGGGTTGTGGGGAGGTTGGTGTGAGCAAATTCCCCATTTGATCCCTGCTAATTCCAATCCATAATATCAAAGTGCTGTTGCAAACATATAATTCAAATCTGTCACATAAATTTAAGCAGCATTACTGATTTCTGGAATTGTTAGATGCTGTTACTCGATTTGTAATTCTCAGTTTAAGAATAAATCATTCACAGGCTACAAGTTATGAGTTCAAGGGCTATGTAAGTTTTTTTTTTTTTTTTTTTTAGAATGCAGCTTGTTGTCTTTACTACCAAAGCAGCAGGAACAACTGCTTCGATGTCATTGAGGGGCCAAAGAGCAAAGTATTGCGAACCTGTTCAGATGTTTGGAGATACCACAATATTTCTTACCCAGCAGTTTGTAATCTGTTGTTGCTAACCTGTTTGGTTGCTTCCTTCCCCCTCCTGCAATCTCTCCATCTTTTGCTGCTCTCAGGCCAATTGTGAAAAACATGCAACTCATTTCAAAGCAAAGATATCACAAGTGTTAACTAAGCTGCCAGTTTCCACAGTAGCAATGAGCTTACAGGTCTCAATCAATGTATATCAGCCCAATATATGAGGGAATCAGGCTTAGGCTGCGTTTACCATGCATTCCAGGCATTTCCAGTGCTGGGTTTTCAATCCTGGTTCACACTATGCTATCCAAAATATGCATATATACCCTGCACTTTGTCATAAAATACTACTGTCTGATGCATTGTTCCTCAAACCAGCTTCATGAGTCCTTAAACTGTTCTAATTTTGTCTCTAAGGTAACGGTAAAGGGATCCCTGACCATTAGGTCCAGTCGTGACCGACTCTCGGGTTGTGGCGCTCATCTCGCTTTATTGGCCAAGGCAGCTGGTGTATAGCTTCTGGGTCATGTGGCCAGCATGACTAAGCCGCTTCTGGTGAACCAGAGCAGCGCATGGAAACGCCGTTTACCTTCCTGACAGAACAGTACCTATTTATCTACTTGCACTTTGATGTGCTTTCGAACTGCTAGGTTGGCAGGAGCAGGGACCGAGCATCGGGAGCTCACCCCGTTGCGGGGATTTGAACCGCCAACCTTCTGATCAACAAGCCCTAGGCTCAGTGGTTTAACCCACAGTGCCACCCACCTCCATTTTGTCTCTAGCCAAGGCGTAAAGATATCCCTGCCCCGTTAGCACCCCTTGATGTGCACAGAAACGAATCTGACACTAATGAAGCCTTGTTGATGTAAACAGCTAGGTGGTGAAAACAGTTGTGAAACACATTAAAGAAAACAACTTCACGGTTCTCTACGGTTTAATATTAACCCTTAATCTGTTTATTCTTCCAAAAGCAAAGACTAATGCTACATACAAATTTAAAGGCACATTTAAAGCACATCTCTACCTGCCCCTCCACGAATTCTGAGAACTGTAGTTTGTTAAGGGTGCCAGAACTGTAGCTCTGTGGGTAAACTACAGTTCCCAGGATTCTTGTGGAGGGTGTCTTTAAATGTATGGTGAGAACAGAGCCTGAGTCACACATGCATGACTGCAAGGTGACTTAATTGAAATGCACCACATTTGAAGTTATATCAGATAATGCAAAACTTCAACTTGAGGTGCTGGATCCACACATGCAAGCAATGGTAATACAGTGATTAGGGATAAGGCTGTATGCGTGAACCAGCCAGTAGCCGTCAAGAAATCTAAGGCCATGTTTATAGAATCAGCGCTAAGCTTCGATGCCAGGAAAGATGCAGGAAGTTTTTAAACTTTTTGGCCCTTGCTGACATGCCAAGTGCTAATAGAATAGGAAAGCAAAGCAAAATGTCCTGGCATTTAACAATGGCCTTTTAACAAATGCACGCTTGAAAGGGGAGTCATACTGATGAAACTCTCTGGTAGCCTCCACAGGGGCTTTGAAAAGCTGCGGCTAAGATTTCATGTCTTTTTAATGAAGACAGTTTTCACAGCCATCAGCACTTTCATTCTTACTCTAAAGATCATCTTTGATACCAAAATTAATTAGAGAAAATATCCCAGCAGGAATGTTTTCAAAAAGTATTTATGAATAATAGCAAAGGGGGTGGAGATGGCTGAAGAGGTCTATTTAGACAACTGCATTCTTCATCTGTAATCATTTCTGGCACCAAACAGGGCTCCCGTATTGAGTTTCTTTTTAGCCAAACCCCTAAACAGGGGAGGGCTGGTCCCTAGGGCAAATGCAGCAGAGCCCTACCATTGTTTTTGCTGCACCCTAAAATCCAATGCTAAAACTCAACAGTTCTGTGTCCTATAGCCTCACATCCATAATTTTTCTACCATTCAGAGACTCCCAGGAGTCTTTTCTGTCTGTCTTGTTATATGCAGAACTGAAAAATCACAGGTAAATCTAGGCGTTTGATGCAGACTTGGAAAAACGTAACATTTCTAGGTGTCCAACTTTTCTCCTTGGTCACAGATGTCCATATACTGGTAACTTCACAGTTGGATTACTGCATTATATGTGTGGCTACCCTTGAGGTTGAGGGATGCGGGTGGCGCTGTGGGTTAAACCACAGAGCCTAGGGCTTACCGATCAGAAGGTTGGTGATTCGAAACCCCACGATGGGGTGAGCTCCCATTGTTCGGTCCCAGCTCCTGCCAACCTAGCAGTTCGGAAGCACACAGTGCAAGTAGATAAATAGGTACCGCCCCGGCGGGAAGGTAAACAGTGTTTCCGTGTACTGCTCTTAGTCATGCTGGCCACATGACCCGGGAGCTGTACGCCGGCTCCCTCGGCCAATAAAGCAAGACGAGCGCCGCAACCCCAGAGTTGGTCACGACTGGACCCTTGAGGTTGGTCTGGAGACTGCAGCTGGTGCAGAATACAGTGGCTGGGCTGCTCGTGGGGTCAAACTACTGCTGGCATATAACACCTTGCTCTGAGGATTTGCACCGTTTGCCAATCTGCTATCAGACAAGGCTCAAGGTGTTGGTGCTAGCATAAAAGGCCCTATCCAGCTCAGAACTAGGTAACTTGAGACACTGCCTTACCCCTTATTCATCCTGTGGGTCTCTGCTGCCTATGGTAGAGCTTGTCTTGCAAGTTCCAAAGTTCTCAGAAGTCCACTCCACAATAGCTCAGAACCGGCTTTCAGGAGCACAGAATTGCCCTTGTTCTGTGGAACAGCGTTCCTGTCAAAATATAGTAGGCATCTACTGTCTGCACTTTCTGGAAACAACTAAAGACATTTTTGTTCTGATGTGTCTTTAGGTTTTTTTTTAAAAAATAAATCAAACACACATACACCTGCTCATTTGTGTGGTTTAACTGTTTTTTGTTGTTATGTATTGCCATGAGACATTTGCGCAGGTGATTAATAAATTAATAACAGTAAAAAAGAAATGCTAACATCTGATGCTTGTGTCTGAGAACTGCGTAAGTGTTCACTGTATATTTTTAAAGGAGGATGGGGAGAAAACCAGAATTAGTTGTCTGTAGCCGAATGTTTCAGGACAGATAAAACAAAGTACAGTGGTGCCCCGCAAGACGAATGCCTCGCAAGACGGAAAACCCGCTAGACGAAAGGGTTTTCCGTTTTGGAGGTGCTTCGCAAAACGAATTTGCTATGGGCTTGCTTCGCAAGACGAAAATGTCTTGCGATTCCTGGGTGTGTTTTTTTCGCTCCTCACCCCCTTTTTCTAAGGCACTAAGCTGCTAATAGCCTTTTAGCAGCTAATCCGCTAATCCCTTAAGCCTTTAATAGCCGCTAAACCGCTAATAGCGCTAATCCGCTAATGGGCTTGCTTCGCAAGACGAAAAAACCGCTAGACGAAGAGACTCACGGAACGGATTCTTTTCGTCTTGCGAGGCACCACTGTACTTCACACAGCACACAGACTATGGAACTCACTCCAACAGGAGGCAGTGATGGTTGCCAACATGGTTAACTTTCAAAGAGGATTGGCCAGATTCATGGAGGATAAGGCTATCAATGGCTTCTAGCCCTGATGGCTATGCTCTGTCTACACGTACCAAGGCAGCAATACTTCTGAAAACTACGTAGTTGCTCAGAAGTCACAGGAGGGGAGACTTTTCTTGTGCTCTGGTCCTGCTCGTGGGTTTCCCGCAGGCATCTGCTTGGCCACGGTAAGAACAGGATGATGGAGACTAGATGGGCCATTGGCCTGATCCAGCAGGCTCTTCTTACATTTCTATGACTCTGCCTCCAGGGACTGCCTGCCTCTGCCTCCCATTAGTTGCCCTGGTCACCATCTCACCAACTCAAATACTTACCAGCCGCCGCCACTAACGAATGCTTAAACAAAATCATCTGATATATGTGAACTTGTTCTTCTATCTGCCACTTGGTTTCTCAGTGATCCACAAACAGACCTTGACATACGCTCTGGCTAGAAATTAAAACAGAATTATCAAACATCCTTAGGCTAAACATTCTCAGATTATAAAAATGGCATCTCAAGCTTGTTTAAGAGACTACTAAAATCCTAGCCAAGACACGTGCATTACCAATCAAACTGCATATATGTTTTCACTGAACTGGGAAACAATAATATTTACACAAGGACAAAAGGCAACTGCTGCTTTTCGCATTGGATATTCCCAAAGAAGAGGAACCAAAATGAAAACCAAGACGGATGTTTCCAGGCAGCAACCTGATGTCAGCATCATCACTTGATTAGTCTGGAAGTTGCTGGGCCCCCCACTAGTGTCTGCTCTGCCCTATATATCCAGTTGGTATTTTGTGGAAGAAAAGGGGGGCATCTCCAAGAGGGGGTCTCCCTAAATGCATGGGTAGGCAAACTAAGGCCTGGGGGCCGGATCCGGCCCAATCGACTTCTAAATCTGGCCTGCGGACGGTCCAGGAATCAGTGTTTTTTCCATGAGTAAAATGTGTGCTTTCCCCATGTGGCTGGGGAAACCCAGCCAGATGGGCGGGGTACAAATGATAAATAATAATAATAATAATAATAATAATAATAATAATAATAATTGCATCTCTGGGTTATTTGTGGGGCATAGGAATTTGTTCATTTCCCCCCCAGAATACAGTCCGGCCCCCCACAAGGTCTGAGGGACAGTGAACCAGCCCCCTGCTGAAAACGTTTGCTGGCCCTAATCCTAGAGCAACTGGTCTAGATTGCCCTGCAGGCAATATGTGTGTTTGACACCATCTTGAACAAGACCTGTCAGTGGCCCCCAAAACTATCTGCCAACACTTTTGGTTCCATAATTTAGTGCTAAACTGCAACATTCATTGTTGTCTCTCCCCCCCCCCCCCCATAAAAGGGTAAACAACTGGTTATAGGAATTTGCAAAGTACAGTCCCTGTTCATCTTGGAATTCTAAATCCAGTTCAACATTCAAAAGCCTTACAGCTCCCCCTAGTGTTCATACTACATACCTTTTTGAATGCCTTTCCTCCTGCTGCTTGTTTAATCAAACCCTGCCACAGTTATCTCAGTTCATACAGATCGGGTTTAGAAATATGTTGGTTCAAAGTCCTAATGTTGAAGCCTAGAACGATCTATCGCTATCTGTAGCTCCTGTTTTGTCAGCTCAGCAGCTCCCTACAGTTTAGAAAGAAGACAAAGCTGGCTGTAACAGAGCACAGGGAGATTACTTAATATATATAACCCCTTCTAAAAGATCAGGTTTATGGATGTCCACTTCCCAATGACGCCCTTCAAGAGTATTGTGAGTACAAGGGAAGAGTCGGAGATACAGAACAGTACCCTTCACTTACAGAGGATTTGATTCAGTGTCCCAAGCAACAGTATTGCTACCTCTCACATGTGATAAGCCACTACTGTCTTCCTGCTGGATCTTTGGCAGTTCTTTAAGGCAAGGATAGTGAAACTGTGGACCACCACATGTTGTTGGACTACACTTCCATCAGCCCCAGCCAGCATACCCACCAGTAAAAGCAATTAGACTGCCAGGTTGCATAATAGGGCCTTCTCAGTGGTGGCTCCACAATTCTGGAATTCAATTCTAGAAGGCAATTTCTCTTGAGAATAGGCAAACCCCATCTCTCACATTTTTTTTAAAGATGGCCTTAACAACCTATTTTTTTCTCAATAGCTTTTGATCTGAGGAAGTATGAATGAGGGTAGTTTATGGTTATTGTTTTATGCTGGTGATTTTAATGTTATTATTGTTTATTGTTGCTAACTATGGATTTTTAACAGTTTTACGGAATTTATTTGTGTTCTAAAATACTGTAATCCACTTTGCGGTGGATTTCTTAAAAAAACAAAACACAGTGTATTAATTCCTTAAATAAATGGTCAGGAATGATAACCATTATAGTCCAGCCACATCTGGTTTCCCACCAATGCTTTAAGACAAGATATTTTCACTCTTCAGACAATATACACCAACACAGCAGAGAATCTAAATCCCATAATTTATTCCTTTACTCTTACTACTGCTCAGAAACTGCAATCTCTCTTCTTGCTTTTCATTTTTGGATTTATTCCACTGTAGCTTTTCAGACTCTTGATTTTACACTGAAAGGTTCAGCAACATGCTTTGGCTCCACAGCATCCTGGGGGATTTTGTGCAGGGACATTTGGTTCCATCTGCTCCACTAACTTAAATGGATCCCTGAGTTTCTCCTGCTTTAAAAAAAAAAAAAAACAAGCAAAAACAAAACAGGGTCAAAGTGAAAAAGGTGATGAGGATCTGTGTTACCTAAGCTAGAAAGGGCATGTTTTCACTGTTTCTTTTTACCTTCTACTATTAGCATATTTGCAAACTTAATAGTTAATAGTATCAAAACTACCACTGACCGGCAAGTAAAATTACCATGTGGCACCAGAGAAAGTAATGAATATACAGAAGGTGGCGATTTTGTAATTGTCACAACAGGATGGTATGATTGCAATTTGGATAATAAACACCATCCCAAACCAAGGCCTTACACCAAAGCAATTTCCACGAGAGAGCGAGGGTATTCTACTTTAACCCAGGGCTTCGTCAGATATGGCATCTGTGGTGAAAATAAATGATCTTCACATCAAAAGTGATCTTCAGCCCTTATCCTGCTTTTTACAGCACAGAATCTTCTACAATTTAATTCCAAGTGCTCGCTTTTACAGTAAAAGACAAATGTTTTCTGTCAAATGGTGCAGCCAATAACTGGGCAATAAAAAAAAAATGTGCAATGACAATTTTTAGCTTCCATCCACCGGCAAGATAAGAAGAGGATTGTCTTCTTTAAGATTTCATAAGATTTTTAACATCTTCATATTACTGCATACATTACACTTACCTAATTTCTGCATTTGCAAACATTTTATATTAAGTTTTTCTTGTTATTATATATCAAGGAAGAATTTTGCTACCCAGTAAAGAAGTTTTTAAGCATTTCTCTAGTATTTTCATAGTTTTTCGTAAGGTTAATATGCAAGATTATCACAGTAAAAAGAAAGGGGTTATAATCCAGACTAAGTCAGTCATCCTTAAGTCTTATCAGTTTCAATAAGAAGTCTGGATCACTAACTTGTCCCATTGATTTTGAAGAGAGCAAACCACAAATAACGTGGCCTGGATCCAACTCAGTGCTTCTAAAAATTCAGTTCCACTGATTCAAACTGCATACAAGAGAGATTCCTGCAAGCAGTTCACCAAGAAGTGCAACAAAATACTTTTGAACTTGTGCACATGGTGTCTTTCAAGGGCTAAACCAGTTCCGAATTTCATTCCCAAAAGACGTAAAACCAAAAGGAAGGCCTCAAGGTCTTTCCTCATTGTTTGTGGTATTTAGAGTAGGTACAGATAAAGCCACAAGGCTATATGCTATAGATACGCAAAAGAAAAGGAAATATAGCACAGAGATAATGAATGAATGAGTTCAAAGGATTTCGACAACAGGCTATTGCTTTGACTGGCCACTTAGTTTGGAAGTATGTCTGCACCAGTTCATTCTTAGAGGAGCTCTCTTTGAAGAGGATAATTACACCATATGCTTTGTCCTTGCACCATCTGTGCCCGATAAAAACCTGCAATTTCTGGTTTTTTTACATGGAAGTCATTATCTCATTCAAGAGGAATTAACCGTCCTATCACTAAACACGGATAGATGCCTTGGAGTGACTCTCCTCCTGGGCACTGCTGTGCTGCCTCCCTTAGTGTTGCATTAGAACAGGGGTCGGCAAACTACGGTCCAGGGGCTGGATCTGGCCTGAAAGGGTCGCGAATCCGGCCCACACGGCCATTTGAAAACCCCCGCCAAGTGTCTGAGGCAAGCATCTGCGACACAGTTTTTCAGCGGCATGGGGACTGAGTAGTCAGTCCCTGCACCGCACTGAGGTAAACTCCGTCGCAGCCTTTCATTTGTAGAACTGCCGCTGACACGCAGCTCAATGAATGAAAAGCCATGTTGGAGTTTACCTCAGCACGGCACGGGAACTGATCAATCAGTCCCTGCACCGCACTGAGGTAAACTCTGACGCGGCCTTTCACTCGTTGAGCCACCGCCAACACACAGCTGCCCATGGCTCCTACAGCAATGGGGAGCTGAGCACAGAGTGATGCAGGGGGGAGCAGTGAGGGGGTCGGTGGCTTTGTCAGCCGCGGCTTCGGCGAGCTCGTGGGGCTGGCACTGAGAATGCAGCTGAAGCTGGCTTCCTCTTGCATGCGGTGCTGCTGTTCGGCTCCTGCCTGGGGCTGCTGCTGCTCTGGTCACAGCATTTGCCCCACACCAAAGAGCCCAGCCTGGGGTACAGGATCCAGGTGACTCGCTGCTTCCCGGTTGAGGGAAGGCAGGGGAGGAGGCGGGGTCTCTGCACCTGGATGGTGCACCTCCCCCCGCCCCCAGCGGCGACCCTTCTCCCTTCGCTGCCTGCTGCCCACCTGCTTCGGAGGCGCTGGGCCAAAGGCCTCTTTCTCTCTGCCTGGGCACCTTCCTCTTCAACCTGGGCCAGCAGACCGGGAGGGGGCAGGTTCTGCAGTGGCTGCTGTCCCTGCCCAGGCTGAGGCCTGTGGCATTGGCAAGGCCTGAGAAAGGGGGAGGGAGCAGTGAGGGGGCCAGCGGGAAGTCGTGGCCCGCGAGGCGGCAGCAGCGCTTGGGCCCTCCTTCCACAGCGGGGACTGTGGCTGCGGGGGCTCCCAGTTCTGGCTCTTTCTTCTTCCTCTCCCACCCCCCCTGGCGGTTCATTCCCCCCCCAAAAAAAATATAGTCCAGCCCCCCACAAGGTCTGAGGGACAGTGAACCGGCCCCCTGCTGAAAATGTTTGAGGACCCCTGGATTAGAACGTGGCAGAGCAGGATGCAAATCCCCACTTGACCATTAAGCTCATTGAGGGACTCTGGGCCAGTCAGTGTCACTTAGCCTAACCTACCTCACAGGGTGGTTGTGGGGATTAAAAGGGGGAGGACCACCCTGAGCTCCTTAGAGAGAAAAGTAAGATATAAAAGCAATAAATAATTAACAACGAAGTATGTGTGGGTGGGTGCGCACACACACAAATACCATAAACTACAACCTGATTTTTAAAAAATGAACAAGCAAGTTTAAAATGTCATCCACAAACACATGCAGCCTTGGGATTTCAATGTAGGTCACACACAGGCAACAAGACCAGCCCTAGCATTAGGGATGGTGTGTCTGCAGGCAAAAGCAGCTAATTCTGAGTATCATGTGACGGCAGGAAATTGACAATTATTTAATATATTATTGTTGTATTTTCACAACCAGGGAGAAGGAGAAGCCCTTGTGGGATCTTCTGCCCCAGGTGCCCAAATAATGTGGCCAGCCTTGGGTAACATGTACCTTGATGTGTGAGGAAGGGGGGCACCATTTACAGCTCTGCCTCAAGCAGCAAAATATCTTGCTTAGGCTGCCCCTGACCTTGGCATTTTGTTGACCTGAAATCCTTTCATCCACACATGAGAGCAACCTGTCCTAAGCATAGCAGAGTCTATCCTTGCATTTTTTCTTCCAAAACAGGATTTTAATCCTTGGATTGAAAAAAGCATACATTTTCCAGTGCTTACAGCGAGAGGCAGGATATTGGGGAAAAGTAACCAAGCACTGGCTTTAGACTTGCTGGTTAATCCAATCCTGGCTTAGAAATTCTATGGTGTGATATATAAGCTTGGGTTACATTGCAGTGATGACACGGAATCTTTATTACAGAAACCAAACTTAGTTGTTTCTGTTGGGAGTGGAGTTAAGCCTAAAGCACCTGGCTGCAAACCTCCCCTTGGGCTTTGCTGCTTATCTAAGAAATGCCTCTCATGCCCTCATCCTCCCTCTTCCATACGCCACTAAGCAAAAGGTTATCCTTTCTAGGACACACAGCTGTTTGCCTTCATCAGATGAATTGGGAGGAGGGAATAGGCTTCTTATAGATGGACCAGCTCCAAAATAGGGTCAGGGCCACGGGGTAAGGCTCAAGATTCAGTTAAGCATGCTGGATGTACAGAGAAGCCCCTGGGGAATCCAAAGCACTAGTCGTCCTTTCATCTGCCGCTGCAACGTGCCGCACTGCTCAAAAGGGCTCCCTTTCTGCAGGCAATCATTTTAAGTCTCAGTGTACATGCACTGTGCAAATTACACAGGTGTGACTCCAGATTAATGCAGGGCTTGTTCATGTCATCTTTTCTGAACGGTCTATGCATTAATTTCAAGGCTGGGATGGCTTCACAGACTCTGCTGGAATGGAATCACCTACTGAGATACTTAGCAATTTGTAGTTGATGCCAGAGACCCCAAATCTAATTCTGGGAGGATCAACATAGCCATTCAATCTGGACGAAGCACATTTCAACATAATTTACATGCACACAGGTCGTATCCACACTACACATCTAAAGCATATTTATACCACTTTAACAGTCATGGCTTTCCCCCAAAGAATACCAGGAACTGTAGTTCCCTTACAGAGTTACTATTCCCAGCACCCTTAACAAACTGAAGTTCCCAAGATTATTTGGGGGAAGCCATGTGCTTTAAATGTATGGTGTGGATGTGACCATAGAGTAGGCATGTCCAAAGTCTGTTTTGGGGGCTTAATCTGGCCCACCGTTCAGTTTAATCTGGCCCCACTTTATTTCCTGGGGTAAAATCCTAAAAAAACTCAACAACTTTGGTCGGCCCCCACGGCCCTTCACTTCATCAAATCTGGCCCTCACTGAAAAAAAGTTCAAATACTACCGCAGAGGAATTTACAAGTTTTGTCTGGCACTGCTAGCCAGCTAAAACCTCTGGTTGCCAAACTGACCCTCAATCTCTAACTCAAACGGAGGGACAGGATTTTGTGTCGATTGTCACATGGAGCTTTTGAAGCTCAGAAATGGCATACGAGAGCCCTCACTTATTTTTCTCTTTGCACCACGCTAGTGTAAGCACCTTGGATTAAGCCCCAAAATGAATTAAGCTTGACAAACACATTTTTCCTAGTACTATCACAGTTTGCTTATCTACAGGAGCAAGATTTGAAGAAGTCTGCAGCAGACCTTGGGGGGAAAGGGCAGGTCTGAGAACAGTAGATGTTACTGAAGTGTGAAAACCTCTCTTTTAGTCCATCTCATTTCTGCCGAACTGCAACTCCCACTGACAGTCCGCACTTCCATGGGAAAAAAGACTCTGGAAATCTGCAGAGATGTAAATAAACTGCAGCTCATGCTTATGAGGAGTCTGGTAGTTTTATCACAATCCTAAGAATAGATATTTCCTTTTATAATTTCATTGTAAAGTAAAAATCACTAGTCTGGCATAAGGGTCAGTAGGCATTAATCCAGATTGGATTATTGCAATGTGCTGCCCTTGAAGACAACTCAGAAACTTCAATTGACCCAAAATGCACCCACCAGATTACTATTCAGGGTTCCACTTAGAGCTCATACAACCCGTGCTTTAAAATAGTTGCATTGGTCGCCAGTTCGTTTCTGTGCTTAATTTAAGGTGCTCATGCTAGTGTTTAAAACCACAAATGACTTAGGATAAAATAATGCTCTATTAGTATTGCTATAGGGTCTAACCAACCTTTTGCTTCCCAGGAATATAGCCTTCTGGGGATGAGACCTTCTGCCCCACTGGATGGATCAGGAATTTCCTAGAAAATCTTGAGTTCTGTAGAATAGCTGCTGTCTCCTCATCCACATCCACCACTTCTCCTTGCTGAGAAAGGAGGGGAAGAGGGTGAATGCAAGTCACATCACAATTAATAAACAATAAACAGGCCAGATGGGTATGTATAGGCAAGGGCTTCTTATATTTACCTTCTGTTGGCTACAGCCCTCTTTCACTTCAACCCCAATGCCTCATCAGGCTTGTACCTTGAACCTGTAGTTAATGTCAAGCTCTAGTTCCTTCTCATGCCCAGGGATTCCTCCTTTGTAAATCGCTTCACACCGCTGAGCTGACCCATCCTTGGGGATCTTGAAGAGGCGAAAAGTAGCAGAAACAAACTGGAAGCCACCTATAATCAAAGTGGAGGGGCTTGTGTCGCTCCTGAGCAATGTCACAGTACAATTCCCACCTCAGATGTGGGCTACCAGACACATGGGCAGGGAAAGCCAGGTAGGTAATTTTCAGGGTCTCTCATCAACTACAACACTAGCTGTGTTTTATGCAACTGGATTCCTCCCTCCTCTAAAGATGTGCCCCTAAGTCTCAAGCATCTGAAATTAATTAACCTTGACTTAGGGCCAGACGACATGCATAGCGGGAGAGCCACAATCCGATCTCCCAACAGCTTTTATTTGAAGGGGGGGAAAGGGGGCAAGGAGGAGGGGCAATCTAGACTGAAATGACCCTGAAAGTCGACCGAGGAGGCTGACTAAGGGTGAAAAATAGTACTCTTACCCACGGCATTTTCCAGCTCCTTGTTAGCAAGGGTTATTCGAGAGGCAGCAACCAACCGAGGTGGCAAGAATCCAACTTCCTCAGCAATTTTGTACAGATCCTTCCACCACAGGGCTCCCCCTAGGCACTCACCTACAGATGGTAGGATGACAAAAGTGATCATTTCCAGATAGCATGCAGCTAATTAATGCAGGATTTAACCCTATCCACCCAGCCATCAGCTGACACCACAAGGGCCATCAGCTGGTGAGCTGTTTGGGGGGAAATAATCTCACAGGCCAAGATTGGCCCCCACATTGAAGGTTCCCACCCCTTCTCTAGTGTCAGCGTAGGATTGCTGCCCCAATCCACAGAACCTTACATGTGGCAGCAGGCTTCTCTAAGGATCTCTTCCATAAAACTGATCATTGGTTCTATGCTGGGGGCACCCAGAAGATCCCGTAAGTTAGAGCTGGGCTGGAGAACTTCAGGTTTGGGAACTGAACATGGCCCTGCATCCTTCTCTATCAGGCCCTTGGGATTCTCATGAGACTGTATCCCACCCGCAGCCATGCTTTGCACCCTCATGGAGTGCTTCTGCCCAGCTGGAATGTGTTAATGAGCTCTGATCATTTCTGCTACTCCTAAGGCCCGTGTGGTATTGAAAGACATTGGCCTATGGGGGAAAAATGGGTTACATATTTGAAGCAATCTTAAAATGGTATATCTGACAGGAAGATGCAATGCTGGCTACTGTTTTTCAACTGGGTGTGGGAAGAAGAGAAGAATTCACTCACCCCACAAGACTTTATGGTTCCTGGTTTCCTGTGGCAGGTCACGGTTGGCATAGACATCACTGAAATACATCTCCCCGCCTGCCTGAAAGAGCAGGTAACAACAAGGAAACAAATAATTACTGTTTCCATGGTCTGATAGGCAAAAGAGAGCCACTCTTTGCTGCCAGTTTGGTTGCTTGCTATGGATGTGTTGTGTCTTCAAAGGGAAAGCAATTCAACCACGTAAACTAATCTGGGGGGGGCAACCCATTCCTACTAGGTAAATTCAATCCTCCTCCTCCCTTTGTTTGTATAAACAGGGCCCAGCAGTGGCTGGAAACTCAAGAACATTGAGGAGAAACAACCCAAATGCAGACCTGACAAATCTTTTTCCTCTAAAGTCTTTGATTTTCCAGGCATTTCTTTCCAGATGCTGATCTGCAAAGGTTCTCCTATTCCAGGAGTTTGAACACTCAACTCCAATTACACTTTCCCCCTATTCTTTAGTGTACACCTGGGCAGAGCTACGTGCAGAAGAAAATTCTCCTTTTCACTCAGAGTCCTCCCTGTTGGCCTTAGTTTGCCTTAACATGCCTTATGCAACCAGCCCAGTGTTTACCTTTAACACTCGATAAGCTTCATGCAGGACAGCTCTTTTATCAGGGGACAGATTGACCACGCAGTTGGAGCTAAACAAGAGATAAAGCCAACTTATTTATTTATTTGTTCTCCTGCCCTTCCACCTGAAGGAACCCAGAGCAACTGTGAATCATCATAAATGACACGTCATTATTAAAAATGTTGCAAAACTGTTAAAACAACTAAAACCAAGTTTGTGTATATAAACAGCCATTTCCAGGTGCACACACTCCCTCCCTTCAAGTTCTAAATGCCTCAGTGAACAGAAATATTTCCAGACTACATCTGAAATGATGGCAACATACGGAACAAACACACTTCGCGTAGGTGCTACTGATATCCACAAAGCCTCAATCGCAGCACGGTGTGGAATATGGCATGCAGTGCTAAATCCAGAAACTCAAATATAACCCCCAGTTTCCAGCCTATCTGCTTGCAGAGGAAGGGGCTAGAAAAAGGACCTACATTACAAGGTTATAGCTTTCGTCCTTCAAGCCTGCTTCACCCAGTTTCTCCATGTAGCCCTGGATAAAGTTTACATTGGGCTTCCGGTAGCCAAATTTGTTCATATGATAATCGATATGCTTCTTCGCCACTTCCACCTGATGGAAGGAAAGCAAGGATGTAAAAGATAGAAATTCAGTACAGAAGTATATGGTGCATGATAAAGCAGTGCTAACCACACACAGAGAAGCTTTAATATACCTTTGCTTATATTTTCTGCCATTAAACCCATCCCATCTACTCTCCTTATGCCAGAATACCAGCTTGCTCTTCATCCTCCTGCCATCCCCAGATGTGATATCAGTCTACGCATGATTTCCTTCCAGTTGGACTTGCTGTACATGTTCCAAATTGCATATAGTAGTACAAGTATCTCCTAGCATCCTTCCTGGGTGCCCACAGAGACCTCCCTAGCACCCAAAGGGTCTCCCCACCCCACTGAAATTAGGTTTGAGAGGTTGTATTTGTCTTGCTTAAGTGTAGTGTGTGTGTGGTGCCTAAGAGAGTTTTTCTAGTTTGCAAAGGTGTCCAGGAGTGCAAAAAGGCTGGTGACCACCTAGGTTAAGGACTGCAAACAAGGAGGCTGCACATGGGTGAGATGCCAGAATGGGAGCTTGTGTGAAAAAGGTAGGTCATGAAGAAAGCTGCATGCCAAGGAGTCTCAACAGTTACGCCCTCCATTTAGCAATCTGAAGGTAAACATGACAGTCTCGAATCAGCACACAAAGAACAACCTCTTACCTGGGATTCAGTCATGTCTACCCCGGTCACATGTCCATTCTCCCCAACCATCTTACTGAGCATATAACAGTCTCTTCCACTCCCACAGCCCAAATCCAAAATCCGGCAGTCTTCTAGGCATTCTGGGATCACCAGGCCACAACCATAGTACCTAAAGGAACAAAGGATAAAGCAATGCGAAAGTGAAACACATTCTGATGGAGACAAATGGGTGGTTCAGATCAGCAGCGAGATGAGCCAATCCTCACCAAGTAGCACTTCATTGGATAAATACAACTGTTGTGTTGGCACCTGTTGTTTTTTAACACGTCTGCCACTGCTGAATAGTTTGGTTTTTAAATCACTGCATGGGTTAGTCACCACAATATTACATATTCAGACAAATTAAAACAAATACAATGAAGGACATAGAAAAACAATAGTTGGCCTATGACCCTTGCAATTTAACAGCACAATCCCAGGCAGGTCTGCTCAGAAACAAGCACTATCAAGTTCAATGAGGCTTACTCCTACATAAATAAGTACAGGCTGCAACCCTAAACACACTTACTAGGGAGTAAATTGCACTGAATATAGCAGAATTTACTTCTGAGCAACCATGTATGTGATTGCACCTCAAGATCTACAAGTTCTTCCCTAATCACACATATTATTCTCATTTTTTTATTATTTTGTTTAGATTCAGCCTACCTTTTACACTAACTGATCAAAATTCACCCTCACTAATTAATCAACTAAAAGATTTACTTGCTTAATCTGCCAGTTAAATGAGCTGCCCTAATCTTTTGGTTTGATTTTATACTTGATATGGCTTAGAGGGAAAAGGTTAAATAAGGATGAGGGGGAAATTAGATCTCCTCCCCACTTTCCATAATGCAATAGGCAGTAACTCATGAGATCAAAGTTCACTCAATAAAACAATACTGTACTTTGCCGAAACCTCCTCATGCACACATTGTAGTGCCTCTCTGGCGAATGTGGGCAAAGGCCTTGCTACAGTACAACAGGCATTGGTTTTTAGGTCTTCTTTTTTCTTCAACTCTTTGCCATAGTAATCCTAAAAAAGGAAACAGAAATTACCGGTATATACAACACGTTTGTAGCTTATAAAGAATGGTTGAAACACATGTGATGGAAGGCAGGTATGTCTGGCACCAGCAGTTGGCCAAGACAGGCACTGGCTGAAGGCCCAATGGGCTTGGCAGGGTCCCCCAGCAGTCTGGCCCAACCCAGCCAGGCCACTACTTTCCCTGCTGGGATCCTAGGTGCTTTCCCATGGTGGGTGGCACCAAGTCTATTGATTTGACAGATCTATGTATCAGGGCATGGCATTTGGGGTAATTTAAGAGGGTAGGTCACCTTCATGAATCACTGCCTTGCCGTGGCAAAGGGGCTTGAATAACTCCAAGAAGCTATGAGCTATGCCATGCAGGGCCACCCAAGACGGACAGTCATAGCCGAGAGTTTAGACTAAATGTGATCCACCTGGAGAAGGAACTGGCAACCCACTCCAGTATTTTTGCCATGAAAACTCCATGGACATTAAGGAGAAGTTTTGAGAAGAAATTTCCAAGGCATGCTCTGATTCATGGAGAGTTGGACACGACTATGACGACTAAACAACGACAAAGAGGGTAGGTAGCCACCTTGGATGGGAGCCAATTTTAGCTTCCATTTAAAAGGACTTTTGCCCATCTGCCACTGAAGTAGGACCAGGGCCTGGTGGATGGCAGGGAATGCTGCCTGCATCAAAACAGTTGTGGCAACAGAGGAAGAATGTCCACCACAGTCAGAGTGGTGTAATGTACTATTTGGGGTGGACCCTCATCAACACCATACCAAGAGCCCCCCCCCCCATATGTCAACTGGCACAAAAGATAAGGCCTCTTCTGCGATGGCTCCAGGATATATGAACAGCCTCCCCCTTGATATAATCTAAGCAGACTCTACAAACATTTCTATTCATGAAGACTGTTTTTAGTAGAAAATCGTTAAATTTGATTTATTATTTCCAAATAATCTAAAGTACATTGGGCTGTTCTGTCTTTAGACACTCTTTAAGCCTTTGATAATTTGGAATGGGCTTATTTAATCAAGTGTTAAAATCTAGGAAATTTGACCCAAAATCCATTTCAATAGTAATTTGTACTGTTTTAAACACTGTTTTCATGAGGGGTTGGAAAAAAGGTGATTGGCTGATTGAGTAATACTGGACACAGTCGCCAGGCTGGATAAATGACAATATATGACGACAACGCTGAGATAAGCAGCCATGGATCAGGGGTGAGGAATGAGGAAAATTAGACACGGAAAGGCTTCGTTCTGAGTGGGCAAGACTTAAGTGTATATAAGTGTTAAATCATAAGGCCAAGATTAAGTGTATATAATGTGCATTAATGTGGAACAGATCATTGGGATCCCGGTGAAGGAAGGATACGTCAAGATCTCAGCATCAAACTATCTCACCTGGACCTCTGTATATATCCGCTCCGCAGCCACTGTTAAGAAAAGGAAAAGGTTAGCACACCGTGTAAACACACTTCACCCGGGTTATTGGGGGAGCTGCAGACGTAACACGCCGCTTTGCAGCGGATTACCAGAGCCAAATGTAGCCCTTCTCCAAGGGGGAACTCAACCCCAAAGACGGACTCATGAGCCCCCAGGCTGCCCCGTGAGAAGAAAGCAGCAGCAAAGCTTACTTAGAGCGACGCCTCTAGCTCTGGATCCCACAGCGAAGCCCCGGAGCAACAAGGATCAGCCAGAGCTCCTTTGGCCACGATTGGAGGAGGAGCGATTGGATTGGGTTACAGGAAGTAGATGTGGCTTGTTTCTACAGAAGCCGCAGGGCCAAGAGGCGACGCCTCGCGTCTATTCCTCCGTACAGAGGGGCGTCTCGTGGCTTCCTAAGAGAAAAAGAGACCGCGGGAGAAGCCCTCGCTGGAATTAGAGGCTTGGAAGGCTCTGCTTCGCAGCCTGTGGCCCCGTTCTGTTTTCGCGCCACTCACGAATCTGGGAAATTTAGGACCCCCCCCCAGTGCAGGATTTACGTATAAACTAAACAAGCTATAGCTTAGGCCCCCACTCTCTTGGGAGCCCCGAAAAAATTTAAAGGAGAAAAAAACCCTGGATGTACATTTCCAATATATAAGATAATAAATAAAATAAAACCTACATACAACAACAGTGTTTTGTGTTGTGTAGGCTCCTATTTGTTATGTGCAAATGGCTTTAGATACCTATTAAAAGGTAAAGGTACCACTGCCCATACGGGCCAGTCGTGTCCGACTCTAGGGTTGTACGCCCATCTCACTTAAGAGGCCGGGGGCCAGAGCTGTCCGGAGACACTTCCGGGTCACGTGGCCAGCGTGACATCACTGCTCTGGCGAGCCAGCACCAGCGCAGCACACAGAAACACCGTTTACCTTCCTGCTATAAAGCGGTCCCTATTTATCTACTTGCACTTAGGGGTGCTTTCGAACTGCTAGGTGGGCAGGAGCTGGGACCGAAAGACGGGAGCTCACCCCGCCGCGGGGATTCGAACCACCGACCATACGATTGGCAAGCCCCAGGCACTGAGGTTTTACCCACAGCGCCCTTAGATACCTATTAGGTCCATAAATAACCCTATAGCATATATTCAACACACACACAAAAACAGCAACAATTTGTTGTTGACAAAGGACAGCTGGACATAAAAAGGGCCCCATTACCTTCAGTATCTTAGGGCCTCATCATACCTAAATCTGGCCCTGGATCAGACCCAGAGTCCGTCTGGTCCAGCGTCCTGTTTCCCACAGCAGCTAAGGAGATGTCCCTGAGAAGCTTCCAAGCAGAACATCTGCCTTGTATGCAGAAGGTGCCAAATTCAATCCCCAGCATCTTCCCCCGCCTGACACCTTAGAGCTGTTGCCACTCCTGGAAGGTGCCTTCCTCACAGCAGCTGGTATTCATGGGCATGCTGCTTCTGTAGCTGTTGCATTGTAGTCATCATGGCTACCAGTCTTGAAAAAGGAAGCTGGCTTAGATTATGAGGGCCAATAGTTTGCCTATATCAAATACTGTATCAAAGTTACAGACTAAAAAAATTATTACAGGATAAGCTTTTGAGAGCCTCATTCCACTTCATCACATCATTAAGTGTTACTCTGAGTTGCAAATAGCAAGGCATCGCGAGGCTTTTTGTTGCCTTTGCTGCATCGAACTACCATGGCTACTCCTCTGGAAATACAAGACAATTCACATTAAATTTGGGAGTAGGGCAGTTTCTAATGCTCAGCTTACATAACCTAACTTACATAGCCTAACTTCCTTGTTGGTCTTCTGTTTAAGGCCAACTGTACAGACCCTCGACCCACTGATTTTCATCCTTGCCTACAAACCACACACTAATAATAATAATAATAATAATAATTTATTATTTGTACCCCGCCCATCTGGCTGGGTTTCCTCAGCCACTCTGGGCGGCTTCCATAGAAACCCAAAATACACTAAAATATCACACATTAAAAACTTCCCTGAACAGGGCTGCCTTAAGATGTCTTCTGAATGTCAGGTAGTTGTTTATCGCTTTGCCATCTGATGGGAGGGCGTTCCACAGGGCGGGTGCCACTACCCAGAAGGCCCTCTGTCTGGTTCCCTGTAGCTTTGCTTCTCGCCAGAAGGCCCTCGGCGCTGGACCTCAGCGTCCGGGCAGAACGATGGGGGTGGAGACGCTCCTTCAGGTATACTGGGCCGAGGCCGTTTAGGGCTTTAAAGGTCAACACCAGCACTTTGAATTGTGCTCGGAAACGTACTGGGAGCCAATGTAGGTCTTTCAAGACCGGTGTTATGTGGTCTCGGTGGCCGCCCCCAGCCACCAGTCTTGCTGCCGCATTCTGGATTAGTTGTAGTTTCCGAGTCACCTTCAAAGGTAGCCCCACGTAGAGCGCATTGCAGTAGTCCAAGCGGGAGATAACTAGAGCGGTCAAGAGAGCCATTGGAAAAAATATTCCTGCACATGCTCTCTTGCAGAGTAAATAAAGAAAGAGTATTACGGTTTTCAAACGTAATCCATTCCGGAAGTCCGTTTGACTTCCGAAACATTCAAAAACCGAGGATCAAAGGGCGGCTGGGCAAATCTAATTGGGGAAAAATGAGAAATGCGTTTGGCTTCTAAGGCACATTCGAAAACAGAAGCAGTCACTTCCAGGTTGTTGGCGTCTGGCTCCTGAAACGTTTGGCAGCCGAGATATTCAACAACCGAGATTTGACTATATTTTAAACCATCCATTGATATGCAGGAACTTGGTTCCTTCCCAAACTGATTATACTTACCAGATGCAATAGTTAGCTGGTGGCTTGATTTTAAATGTTTACATGTCAACTGCTTTGATTTTTTATGATTTAGCAGTATATAAATATTTTTCTAAATACATACATATATCTTACAACAATCACAGTAATTCTGAAACAGTTCTCTCTCCCCCCCCCTTTAACATTTTCATTTTTGTGTAAGAATGGAATGGTCAGCATTGGAACAGTGTAAATGGGACTTGCAATGAATTGTTGTAATGTGGAGTGTTCCTGTTCACTTTTCATGGCAGCCAGCCACTCAATCTCTTCTCACACCATTTTCCATTGTCCATCCCAGCATTCCATAGCCACTGAGCATGCTCAGTCCTCACTGGGTTGTTTGGGAAGGATTCCCCCATTAGGGTTTTTCATATAAAGAATTGTTGTATTTTGCAAACCCAAGCCTGCTGATATTTCCTTCTTGTGAGTGGGTGACATCATTTTGGCTAAATAAGTAACAGCACTCATACAGTGACTGCATCACTCTTATCCACAGATATGTATTTAACTGGTACTAGATATGTATTTAACTGGTTCTTGTTCAAAAAGAGCAAGAGGTACAGCAATCGTAACATATATTGCCTGATTTTGTATACAAAATACTTCGCTCCTTCAGTTTTTTGCAATTTGTCAATGAAGCATGAGTCCCGTTCTCTGAACAAAATACAAACAAAAAGGAAATGCAAATATATTTTAAAAACATATTTTAGATCAGTTCTGTTTCCAATGGGCTTTAAACTGGTTCAAGCCACAACACTGTATAAATAAGATATTGCATGTACATCTGCAGCTGTATATCTGAATAGATTACTGGTTCAGTAGGATATTACATAATGAAACCAAGGCTGCTTAATCAAGAGCCGTAATAGCAGTGAGTGCTTAGGAATGTAGCCCAAGGCCAAAACTGACAGCAGATGTACAGACTGAGGGGACCCCTTTCAAACACTTTCTGCAAAGGAAATATACACACTCAAGTAGTTTCAGAACAGCTCAGACTCATGTAGCTAAAACTACATTAAGAAATAAAGGAAAATAAATTTAAAGTATAATCCCATGCATATTAATACAAAAGTTAAGTTCCATGTGTTCAGTGGGGACTATTCCCAGATAAATGTGCACAGGATTGCAGCTTAAATTAGAAACCATTGGCAGCTATACATATTGATGTATATAGATTGATTGATTTGCAAATTTTAAAGAAAATCTAAACAAGCTGTCAAATTTCATCTCTGCACACTCAGCTCCCACTAAACAAAGACCAAGTTGGAAGAGAAAAAAATCCAGTCCTCTAATTCTTTGTTTAATTACTTAGGTAGTAAAACTAGATAGATTTTCATACTCAGGGATGCGAAATGCCAGTATAAAGTGATGGTTGAACCTACACACAATAACCATACACAGGGAACCACCTGCATGCAGCTTTTTCAAACAGCTTTCTAGTGCTCATCCAACTACCATGAGATTGTATTCCTCAGCCCTGAAACATGAAAAAATTCAGCCTACTAATTAATCTGACTGAGCTCTGAACAGAGAAGAGTTTCATCCTTTAAAGCACTCTAAAACAAAACAAGATATATTTCATTTGTGATCTCCAGAAGTGTAAATCCTTGGAAAAATTAATCCATTAAAAATATGCACACGTGGGATTGCAGTCTGCAATTAGATACATTAAAATAGCCAGCTTTTTATAACTGCAACATTGGCGATGGAAAAAATCTAAGAGTTTCCTCCATTTGCAGGTCAGAATCTTGTACACTGTGCAATGTACACTTTGCATCATTACAAACTGGCAGATTATTTGGGGATGAGATCAGTCCCATAGTGCATTTGGTGAAGAAGGAATAGAGGAAGGGTCTCCATAAGTCCTCAGACATGTATTTTCTCAGTGGTTTCTATCAGCTCTTTAACACCGTGCAACAGTCTCTCTTCATTTCAGAAGGTGAGTCAGTTGGTCGCGCAAATTTGAAGACTGTTCAACACTGAAGATGAGAAGGAAGACTTCAATAGACACTCAAGGATATTAGGATATATTAAATATTGACTGTAAATGGGCCAGTCTGGGCTGCTTCTGCAATGTAAAGATGGACCAGGGTTGTCAGGATAAAATGGGGAGGTATCTGCTGATTTAGTCCACTAATCGCCCCACCCAAAATATCCTTTAGAGATTGAAAGAAGAGGACACCCTACGTCAACAAGAAGGGAACAGATGCTTCCATTTTAAAGGTTAACATTTAATACCCCACTGACTGACCCAAAAGGTTCTTGCAGCAGCTTAAAAAAATAGAAATAATGTTTGTTTTCACCTAACAAAACCACTTTACACCCAGGACTCAATTCAATTGCATCTACAACCAAGTAGCTAAAGATCCAACATTCTAGATACTTATCTTGGAGGGAGTCCTGACTTACTTCCAACTAAACATGTCTAGGATTGGACTGCACATCTTTTTGACTGAGAAATGAGGGTGAGGAAGAAGTGGGGTGTAAATGGGGACAATTTAAACGAAAGCCATAAGCATGAGGCTCATTGGCAGAATGAATCTAGCTTGAGCAATCAGGATGTCACCTAGGAGAAGAACCTTTGAAGTGCAATCCTGTGGGTGTTTACTTGGAAATAAGTCCCAATGTGTTAAACAGGGACTGCTCACCAGTAGTAAGCCTTACTCTCACAAATGGAGGTCCGTAGAGCAGGAAACAGAAACCATGGTGGAAAAAGCCAAAACAGTAAAGAGTATGGCCTTCTTGGTCCACTCACCTTTTTAAAACCATTTTTATATATCAAACAGTTTTATATATGCTTTTATTATATTGTAAACTGCATCAAGATGCTTCATAAGCATAGCTGTCAAGTGTCCCTTATTTGAAGGGACAGTCCCTTATTCCAGGGCCATGTCCCGCTGCTGTCCCTTATTGATGGATGTCCCTTAAATGTCCCTTAAATTTCAAAGGAAGCAGCTCCTCTCCCTCCCGCCTTGCCGGCCAGGGAGGAGCGAGGCTCCAACTGTGTTGCTTGGCTGTGTTGCTCACCCAATAAGAAGTCTAAGAATGACTGGGGGGTGGAGCTTGCATGCTTTGTGTGTGGCTAGTTAATGCAAGCTGAGGGGTTTTTTGAATGCTGGACGCCATTTTGTTGCACGTGCTGCTGCAAACTTTGCAGTGCAAAGCCCGCCGGGGAGCCATCTTAAGTTGAGGCTGCATAGGCCTTGTGGTGCATGTGATTCAGATTCTAGTCAGTTGAACCTCTGGTTACAAAGTTGGTTGGACAGTGTTCTCGGTGCTACCAGCATGAGTTTGACCAGACTGCAGGAGGACAGGAAGACTGGAGTGTCTGGAACAGGTAAGGTTGCAGGTCCCTTATTTTGGCTGCTGGTCCCTTATTTTCAAGGCTGCTGGCCCCTTATTTTCAAATCTGTAAGTTGACAGCTATGTTCATAAGAAGCAGTTCATAAATTAAAGGCTCTGGGTTATTATTTATGTATGTATTTATTTCATCACACATTTTACCTGTTTTTACTATGTTACACTTTAAAAATCAAGCAATATCACTATTATTTAACATTTATTTGGCACCAGCAGTGTGCCACCTTTGTACAGTTTTGTACAGAGGTGATATAGTCCTAACCTATTTGGTTTACATTCAAAATAACATGAACAGAACAAAAGGCAAAAGTAGCAACAAGGGGGAGTGTAAAAGCCACTCAAATAAAGCAGAGCAAACTTACTTTTTCTGAATAGCTTCTTGCCTAGAAAAAAAAAGATGTCAATATAAAATAAATTATAAGGAAACTGGCTGCAAGGTGCTTAAGAACACAAACAGGTTGAACTGAATTCTGAACTGATGAAAGGCGGCCTCATTTCAGGAAGCTAAATAAAAGAACGAGTATCAGATTGACTTCACTTCCATGATATATAGAACTGAACTGACATCCTGAAATTGTTACCAGTGTTGCAAAGAAGCTTGTGAAGTAAAGCTGCAAAAAGATAAATCCTACTTCTAAAGATTCCTTTTATGATGGCCATTAGATGCGTCTCAGAGATGTGTAAGGTAAAACAACCTAAGAGTCAATTTAGCTATTTTATCTTAGTAGTTAATAACAGAAGCTATATTGGAATGCTGGTAGTAGAGGACAAGAGTAACAAAATAATGCAGTAGTGTAGCTGTTCAAGATTCCAGCATTTTTTGTTCCATTCTACAATCCCCAACAGTCAGACAGCATTCATTGGACAATAAGCATGTTTGGGAAGATTTCCTCCTTAGGGTCCCCCCCCAAAGAAATGTTTTTCTACTTCTGCAAATCATGGAGTTCCCCCAAGCTTGCTGAAATGTCACTTTTGTGTTTGGTAAGTGAAGTTTTGGTTACATCACAGCCTGGACACTGGAAACATTAGAGGGGATGAGATTTTAATAGTCCTGGTCAATCAAATAAAGAGTACACAATGCATATACTTACTGGTACTGCAGATGAGTAGTTATAATGGCCATTTTCCTTAAACTCTGCAAAGGAGAAAATATTAAATACGGTAGATTTCCCCTCACTATGATTCTCAATCATTACTCATGGCATTTTACGTTACACTCTCCTAGCCTTGAGTATCTGTTGTTCTGAATGATCTGAAAGCTTTTGAAATTAACTTTATTTAACAATTTTATTTTTCCAGCTAGCCACTTCTACATTCACCCAAATTTTTCAGTTCTGATCATGACACACCTTCCTAGAACTCATTTGGGAGCTTCCCTTTTAATTTTATTTAATACTGGATTTCAGATTCAATTCAGTAATTTTGGAATTCCAATCCTGAGAGCAACAAGCAAGATTCCTAATTGGCAAGCTTGATTAAAATAAAAAATAAAAATCTACCAGGCTTGGGCTGGACAACATACAGCTCACATACCATCTGTAACCAACCACACCAGCTGCCACCAGCCATGGCCTAAAGTTCATCACCAGCAACTGTATAAATTATGGGAAAATGTAATCACATTTTCTAGTTTTGGTTGAGTTTCATAGGAAGCAGAGTTCCCCTCTTAGCCACAGAAGCTGAGCAAGCTCCCTTGCCACACAGACTGACTCACCTAGAAGTCTGTAGACTGCCAATACTGCTCAAGAATTAATAAAATAAATAATAAATAATAAACGTTTATTGTCACTACACCACCTGTATCCAGTGAAATTAAACGAGCCCCCCTCCCCCCCACACATACACTTACTTCCTCAAACTCCAACATAAATCATGAAGGCACAAGACTGGAATTATTGGGGCGGCGATGCACAGATATATAAGCCAACCGTATGTAGCAATGTCCACAGTCCCATATTTCAGAGATGAACAACTAGAGATGAATAATTTATTTATTTATTGTCTAGCTCAAAGCTGGTAACGTTCTTGGTATAGATAACAATAAGCCAATGACTGTTTAATTCTCTTAAAATCTAACCATTAATACTAATGTCAAGGCTATTCTGATAAACACATAAACACTAATGTAGACTACAGTGGTGCCCCGCAAGACGAATGCCTCGCAAGACGGAAAACCCGCAAGACGAAAGGGTTTTCCGTCTGCAGAGGCGCTTCGCAAGACGAATTTCCCTATGGGCTTGCTTAGCAAGACGAAAATTGACGGAAAAAAATGATTATTTTTTTTGCTCCAAAACCCCTTATTCTGAATCGCTAAGCTGCTAAAAGCAAAACCGCTAATCCCCCCCCCCTTAAAAAGCCGTTTTTAGCCCTTTTTTAGCCAATAGCGCTAATAGCGCTACTCCGTCAATGGGCTTGCTTCGCAAGACGAAAAAACCGCAAGACAAAAAGACTCCCGGAACGGATTCTTTTCGTCTTGTGAGGCACCACTGTATTTGAAAATGATAAAGGCAGGTAGCCTATAGTGCTTCTGAGGTGAAGTCCAGATCATGTTACGAATGGTGGAGAAACAAACAACTTTCAATTCCTAACCCTGCACTTTATGAGTTACCTCCTCTTTTCCCCATGTCTTGCAGTTCACAGAGAAGAACCTAGTTATCTGACAAAGTCCCCACTTTTGTAGCTCAAGTATTTCTTACATCTTCTGAGTGCAGAATGGCATCCTCTTGCATCACCATGTTTCTGGCAGCTTGTCCTAAGAACTGAAAGACATGGAAGCCACAGTAAGATACACAAGTTTCCTGTTCTTAGGTGCCAGTGATGTAGCATTCCACTGGTCCTCAAAGGTGGCAATTCTGCTCATAGCTTACTATTCCAATAGCATTTAAGCACTCTAAATGTAAGAATTATTGCAGGCTTAACAAACAGAGGGTTAAAAAAAGTATTATTTGGGACTCATGGAAACATGCAGTGGGCTGCCATGAGTTTGGAATTCTCTTTTATTTTGACACAAGGTTTCAAGTAAGCTAAAGAATTAATACTCCAAAGCACGGGTAAGCAAACTAAGGCCCGGGGGCTAGATCTGGCCCAATCACCTTCTAAATCCGGCCCGCTGACGGTCCAGGAATCAACATGTTTTTACATGAGTAGAATGTGTGATTTTATTTTAAAAGAATCTCTGGGTTATTTGTGGGGCATAGGAATTTGTTCATTTTTTCTTCTTCAAAACATAGTCTGGCCCCTGACGAGGTCTGAAGGACAGTGAACAGGGCCCCCGCTGAAAAAGTTTGCTGACCTCTGCTCCAAAGGCTTGGGGACATTGAGATGCAATCATGAGCAGCTGAAATCAAGACTTGACAATCGAATAATTTGTATGCTTCCTTTATTCCATTGAACTTATCCCTTCTAAGATATCTGGTAGACCTACCAAACATTAAAATGAGGGTAGCCTTTACACTGGCAAGTTTAAATGTCCTTCTACTAGAGGACTAGATAGGCTGGCACAAAGGAATTCCTAAGAAGTTTGTGGTTGCAACTCTGTGCCAATAGAAGACAGAACTCATGCGCTCCTTGAATGCCCTTTAGAAACAACTATTTACCCATTGCTAAGAACATAGAAGGGAAGGTCACCCCCAGCAAAGACTTGTTTTTTGCTGTCTCTTGTAGAGAAGTATATATCCTTTTAGAATATCTGAATTTCTTGCTAAGGCTCTACAAATCCATGCTATTAAACTTAAAGGGGTTATAGGAAAGGATTTATCCTTTAAAGGTTAAGGAGCAGAAATGTAAATCTCTATTATTAATATTTTTGTTATCATTTTCATGTGTATAATGGCTGTCTGCTAAAACACAATAAACTGACTAATTCTTATTTATATGTTTTCCAAAAGAAAAGAAAACAAATTGTACAGCATTTTCCAATTAGCATTCCGTTAGTGTCTGACTTCCCCTCTACCCTTCCATGGTTTCCTCAAATTTCCTAGTACTGCTGCATATTATAATTATTCTGTGCCTTCTGTCCTCCACCGTATTCTCAGTATACATTTTCTGCTGTTCTTACTCAAATCCTGCTTGCGTTTTAACATGTTTACAATAAAAAAATTAATCTACAAACATTTTTCAATCCTCCTTGAAAAAAGTCTCATCTTGCTCTGTAATTTTACTAGTTAAATTTGCTAATTCAGCATATTCCATCATTTTCAACTGCCAATCCTCTTTAGTAGGTACTGCCTCATCTCACCATTTTTTTGTGCATATAGTATTCTTGCTCACAGACAAGAATAAATTCTTCTGGGTGTTTTTGGTACATCTGTCCCAGTTATCCCTAAAAGAAAAGCTTCTGGTCTTTTGGGTAGAGCCTCCTTAAATATTCTCTTTACCTTGCTAAAAATCATCTCCCAGAGTTTTAACCCAGGGAGTCCCAGAAAATAGTTAATGCCATGCAGCCCCCCCCCCATGAGCCTCTCTGAGGCTGTTGCCTCAAGTGGCACTTTGAGAGGGGCAACAGATTTGCTCTGAGTGCTGCACCTGCCTCCTTGCATTCTGCCAGGAGTTCTCTGGAAGGGTATTTATTTATTTATTTATTTAGCTTTATATTTTTAATAAAAATATCAAAGCAGTTTACAGCATATTAAATCAATAAAACAACAGCCAGGCAATGTTCCTCTGGCCTCATGAGGAGCCTCTTCAGTAGGGCTGGTGATTCTGGGCCTCGTCCACTAGGCCAAGTGGAAGGGGCCTTGCAGGGAGCGGCTAACTTCTATTATACCTCATTCTCATGAGCGGAAGAATTTTTAAGGTTTTTTGTACGGGAGCGAAAAAATAAATAAAAAGTACTTCCAAACCCACCCGCCCCATATGCTTCTTTATTTGACAACTTGTTGCTTTTAAGGCCGACATATCTTGCAGATGTGTTCAGTCACTTGAATGTAATACCTCAAAATAGGGAATAAATTTTACAAATTTTGACTGTTAAAAAGTCAAAATCCTCCCTCCCAGGCAAAAACAACAGGGCTTTTTGTCCTTTTCAAAAGCATCATCACTTATGTTCTTTAATAAATGCAAGCAACTTGTATCAAATCCCTACCCCCACCCCTTTCTCAACTTGGAGACTGTCAGTTGCTGGGAATCACAGGTGGGCAGAAGGCTGTTGTTCTCATGTCTAGCTTGGGGAACTTCCCGCAGGCATCTGGCAAGATACTATGAGAAGATGATGCTGGCCCAATCCTGCAGGCTTCTCTGCAGAAAGGCAGACCAAGATTCATATTGCCAATCATTTGTCAGCCCGAACAGTGAGGAGCACAGTATTTTATGATTGCAGCTAGTGGGAGAGAACTACTGCGGCTTTTTAAAAGGAGGTGGAAACAGCAAGTGTGCTGAGAACTTTTGATTTTAAACCCCCGTTTCGATACCCATTTTCAAAACCAGAATAAGGAGTACAATGGAGAACAAGGAAAGCACTACTCAGCTGCTGTCCAACCCCCCCTCCCCCCATGCCTAGGGCACTACACCCCTTACAGCGATAGGAAGCTGGAGCAGTTCCAAAACAGCCGGCATCCCACAGAGAATACAAATCCCACCATGCATTGCGCTCCCCAGCTGCCGGTCTAAAGTTTTGCCGCAGCGCAGTGCTTTCTGGGCCTCGAAGTCTCTCTCACCTCGGCGCTCCGAGAACCCTTCAGCACCTGTTTGGTGAGGGCGATGACATCCGTGCCGCAGCTGGTCACCTTCTCGGTCAACAGTCCCTTCACCGAGTGGCCGAATCGAGTCTGAACGTCCACGGCGCTCGCAGCTGAGGGTGCCGCCATCTTGGTAATGTCACCCGCCCGAACAAGCCCGTCTCCCACGTGAAGGATGCAACGACGGCGAGCGAGAAAGGGCAAAACAAGTGAAAAGGCAAGACGGCGAAACCGCTCTCCCAGAGGGTCCAGACCACGATCTTACGGATGTTGTGTTCTCAGTCTGTCAGACCCACACAGTCAGACATTAAGAAGTAATGGGGACATGCCCTTCCCTATTATTATTTATTTCTCAGGATCACCGCTTCTTCACACAAAGTGATTTATTTGCGCGCGCGCGCGCGCACACACCCCTCCTCAACCAAGATACTCAGATATAAATGAGAACAAAAAACAGAATCACAATCCCAGCCAATAAAATACAAATGTTTAATCAAATTAAAAGCGACAAAGCAGAAACACTAGAGAGGCACTCACAATCACACCAGTGTGGTATACCACACCCTTCAAGAACTACTGTTTTAAGCTCCTTTGGTCAGGGATCTTTCTGCTCATTCTTTGTAAAATGCCAAGTGCAGACATGACACCGTATGAAAATATTAATAGTTGTTGCCTAAACCTGTAGTGAAAGGAGGTGGTAGAACACGGAGGTGAAAGAATGGGCTGCAGCCAGCACTTCATGGTAGGAAACAACACTTTTGTCGTTGCCTGCATATAAAAACTCCCTGTAAGGAGAAAATGAACACATCCTGGAGAAATGTTCTGTGCCAGTAATCTCCCTGCTGGGCTAGTTTTCTCCTTGCAGGAGAAGCAGCACTGCTCACCTGTCTTCCCAACATCAAACATCCCTGCCCATTACCGACAGCAAGAAGGGGAGAAAGTGAGGAGCTTAGTGCAAGAGCAGTGGCAGAACCAATCTGATGTACCTGCCACTATGCTCACACTGCACCAAGCTCCCTGCCGCTGCATCCTTCCCTCTCCTGGTAAGTGGGAGTGACACTCAGGGTTGGGAAGCCTGGTGAGCAACGCTGCCCCACCTCACCAACTGTTACTGGGATCACCTCTGCATCCTCAATTTCAATGCAAGCTTCCAATTGCTATTTTGGCCAACTTAAGAAGCCTAAATGGGAGAAATAGATATCTACAGTAAACAATACACATGAAAATGCTACATACAGTGGTACCTCGGGTTAAGTACTTAATTCGTTCCAGAGGTCCGTTCTTAACCTGAAACTGTTCTTAACCTGAAGCACCACTTCAGCTAATTGGGCCTCCTGCTGCTGCCGCGCCACCGCTGCACAATTTCTGTTCTCATCCTGAAGCAAAGTTCTTAACCTGAAGCACTATTTCTGGGTTAGCGGAGTCTGTAACCTGAAGCGTATGTAACCTGAAGCGTATGTAACCCAAGGTACCACTGTATTTATCTGCCTAAGCAAATTCAGCTGAGACTGTTCCAAGGCTGCAATGGAAATTAGGCAGAATGGATATGGGGAAATGACAGTACCAGCCTTAGCCATAGCAGTATCCAGCTGCATAACTTATCTGGGGTCTCAGAACATTCAGCTTTGATCTTGTCATTACTTGAGAAGGCAGCGTCCCTCAGCTGTCACCTTGAGAAGTATCAAGAAATAGTGACCCCCAAGGGATGGCAGTGTTCACAACTGTCAAAATGGACCCTGACACCTGGAGATGGGGATGTCATAGAAAGCTGGTCTCAAGGGGAATATATTTTGTGCCATCTTAAAGACTCACAAATTTATTATGGCATAAGCTTTCATGGACCAGTGTCCACTTCATTGGATGATCCAATGAAGTAAAGTGCCTGAAAGCTTATACTTATACCGTTATTTAAAATGTCTTTAAGGTGCCACAAGATATGAGTTGCCAAAACAATTCACTGAGCTCTCCTGTGACACAAGCTTGGAAGTGCAATTTCAGCAACTAACATTACAGTGGCATCTCAGGTTACAGACGCTTCAGGTTACAGATGCTTCAGGTTACAGACTCTGCTAACCCAGAAATAGTACCTCGGGTTAAGAACTTTGCTTCACGATGAGAACAGAAATCGAGCTGCGGCGGTACGGCAGCAGTGGGAGGCCCCATTAGCTAAAGTGGTGCTTCAGGTTAAGAACAGTTTCAGGTTAAGAACGGACCTCCAGAAAGAATTAAGTTCTTAACCCAAGGTACCACTGTATCTGCACGGTGGAACCTTCCCACCTTTTCTTCTTTCCATGACCCACCCCCTAAAATCCCCAGAAGCCACAAGCAGAAATGAGAGTGTATGGAAATTCTATCACACAGCTAAAACTCCTTGCACTAGTGAAACATTTGGATTCTGGCTTTAGTAATTGCCGTGTCTAGCCTGTCATAATGAAAGGGCCTTTTCAGTGGTGGCACACAGCCTTGGAATACTGTCCCACTCTGATACCTTCACCACACCAGGTAATTTTATTTTCCCAGTCTGTGTCCTTTTTTGAACTGGTCCTATTGAATTATTTTTATGCTGCATTTTTAGATCTGCTACCTTTTAATGCCCTTTATGTTGTTTTTAAAGTAAGCTGTGAGCATAAACGTATCAGCCAATAGAGGGATAATTAATAAATTCTGCTTTGCATTAAGAAACCTTAGACACCCCAGTTTAGAACTTCCGTAGAGAATTGAGTTTGACAGCTTAGATTTGTGTCTTTCATGAACAAATTGGGGGGGGATATGGCTACCCCATATTGGAATGTATTATGGGGATATTGAGGACTGCTTTTAGAATGGGAAAGCAGATTATACATTTTAATTAAACCAAATAACCCTTACTTATGCATTTCCCACTGCATATCTTTGATTGTATATTTGGCTCAGATCTGCTACAGAGTTTTGCACTTTGTTACTGCTTTTCTCTTTTTTTGGCAGGAGGCAAGGCTAGCCTTCGCGCTTCAGATTACTGCTATCTCCCATGGGTTGTCCAGCAAGGCCTGGCACACCCCCAAGGTAAAAGCATGTGACTACAAACCGTTATAAGAGCTGTAACTTGGCTGTTGCAGGGACATTGCTTCCCTTTGTCTTCTTTGATTGCTGACCAAGCAGCAAACCACCTGGGGCAATGACTGTTCTACTGGCTGCCTTACTCTTGGGGCTGGCTCTCCTATCCTTCTGGAGGATGGCAAAAGGGAAACTGGAGTCCAAGGCAAACTACCCCAGATGCCTGCCATCCCTGCCAGTCATCGGAAGCCTCTTTTATTTTATTGGACATACCCAGTACCATCTCTTTTTCCACAGATTGCAGCAGAAGTATGGCAGCCTCTACTCCTTGTACATGGGCTCCAGTTATGTAGTAGTGGTCCACGACTATACCCATGCCAAAGAGGTGCTGCTTAAGAAAGGGAAGATCTTTGGTGGCAGACCTCAAAAGGTAAGCAAGCTACAAGTGTCTTCCTTATTTCTAAGCCATGAAATCTGGTGGGTAGAGTGGAAGAGGTGATGAAACAACAGAGTACAGTCATACCTCGGGTTACAGACGCTTCAGGTTGCACTTTTTTGGGTTACGGACCGCCGAAACCCGGAAGTACTGGAATGGGTAACTTCTGGGTTTTGACCGTTGTGCATGCGCAAAAGCGCTAAATTGCACTTTGTGCATGCGCAGAATCGCAACCCGCGCATGTGCAGATGCACCGCTGCAGGTTGCGAACGCTGCGGGTTGTGAATGTGCATCCTGCACGGATCATGTTCGCAACCCGAGTGTCCACTGTATGTTCTTTTAAGTTCGTAACCAGAGGTACCACTGTATATTGTTAAGTTATGACCTGATGTCTGCAGCAGAAAACAGGGTGGTTTTAACATGAAAAGGGACATACAGGTGATGAGCATTGAATCCTCTAACCTCTCCTCTGTGTTCAGTCATCCCAGAAACATTATCTCCAGCCCAGAAGAGGGTACTAGGATTGAGCTAGGCTAGAAGAAATATACCTGAAATTTACATGAGTGATTGTGCATGGGAAATGAGGTGAGCAGTCATGGCTTGCTCTATCACATTGCATTTTGCCCTCAGCGAAAACTGTTATAATTCTATGAACATGCATTTGCTCTTCAGAGCATGATACAAGTGGGCTTCTGTGCTCCTTGAACGAAAGCATCACCCATTTTGTTCTTAAGGTAGAGTTACTACTTGGGTTGCTGAGTTAACTGCAGGTTATAAATTTCTGGAACTGGTTTATTGAATAAGATTATTGATACCTGTAGTACAGTATTCTCTACTCTGATTTGCAGCAGCACTCAAGGGCTTTGGCAGATTTCTTGCCAGTACCTAAGGTAAAGGTAAAGGTACCCCTGCCCGTATGGGCCAGTCTTGACAGACTCTAGGGTTGTGCGCCCATCTCACTTAAGAGGCCGAGGGCCAGCGCTGTCTGGAGACACTTCCGGGTCACGTGGCCAGCGTGACGAAGCTGCATCTGGCGAGCCAGCGCAGCACACGGAAACACCGTTTACCTTCCCGCCAGTAAGCGGTCCCTATTTATCTACTTGCACCCAAGGGTACTTTCGAACTGCTAGGTTGGCAGGCGCTGGGACCAAACGACGGGAGCGCACCCCGCCACGGGGATTCGAACCGCCGACCTTTCGGTCGGCAAGCCCTAGGCGCTGAGGCTTTTACCCACAGCGTCACCCGGGTCCCAGTACCTAAGATCCTTCTAATGCAGCTGTCAAGGACTGAAACTGGCACCTTCTGCATAAAAACTGGCACCTTCTGCATAAAAAGCATGTGTTTCACCACTGAGCTGTTTCCTTGCCACTCCTATGAACTTGTCTTTGTAACCCAATACAAAGAGAGAGAAAAACTATCTGGAGAGCAGCAGCATGGCCAGGAAGAGGCAAATTCTGATAGGCAGTTTCTGGTTGATTATAACCCTTTTCTGTCCTATACTTTTCTTAACTTTCAAGGAGAAGAAGTGAAGAAGCAAATGCTTTCATGCATCTTACTTTTAGATTGTACTTATTTTTCATTGAAACATTAGCCTTGGCATGTCTAAGTGCTTATGATCTATATGCATTATAGACATTACACAGTAAATATTCATTCAGTTTAAAATGCATAGATGTGGATCGTGAGCTATGTGGTTCCTTTAGTATGTTTGCTGAGTTCTAGGTAGTACTTCCACCTTTCTTTAATCAAATATAATTTGTGGCCTTAGAGAAAGTGGCATGTTCATATATTTTGTTTTCCTACCTTTCTGATGTCTGGGAATCATTTAGGTTCTTCTCCTAGGATGTTGACTTTGAAGAGGGATGTATATATATATATATATGCAAAATCCAACAGCAAAACTACTTGACTATGTCATAAAACAAGGCTGATTGTAAGATCTGCAGCGCTGGAATGGTTCCAGAGGTGCTTTAGGAATTATTGGTCTTGGCCTCTGAGTAATATGCAACATTTAATAACCTTTCAAAGAATTTCCCAATTTTATGACCCAGATAAATTGCTGCACCTTCTGTTTTGCTAAAAAAAATAAAATAATTTTAATAAATAAACGAATTGCTGCACTTCTTAAATTACACCCTCATACCTCTTCAGCGTGAATGCAGGTTCCCTAATATACAGATGAAAAGGCACTAATGTTACAGTATTATGTCTACAGTGGTACCTTGGTTTAAGAACAGCCCTGTTTACAAACTATTCAATATAAGAACTCCACAAAACTGGAAGTAGTGTCCCGGTTTGTGAACTCTACCTCGGTCTACGAACGGAAGCCAAATGGTGGAAGGGCACTGGTGGCGGGAGGCCTCATTAGGGAAAGTGCGCCTCGGTTTAAGAATGGTTTTGGTTTAAGAACGGACTTCTGGAATGGATTAAGTTCGTAAACCGAGGTACCACTGTATTCAGAAGTAAGTTCCATTACATTCACTAGAGCTTACTTACAGCCGAGTGTAGGACTGCAGCCGAAATCTGTTTTAATTCCAGGATGAAGGAACATCCTCTCTTCTGTAAAAAGAGAACAATTCTGGGGGGAAATAGGCTTATAACATACAAAACTGGTTTGCATATATTTGCCCATTTTAAGCCATAATAATTAGGGAATAACAAACATGTATCAGTGATATTGTGAATAACTTTTCGGTCTGAAGTGGCTTTAAAAAGTAAATTATAATCAAATGCAGAAGAATGAATCTGATGAAAATAGTTGTGTTTTTCCTCCTTCCAAGTAAAATAAAACTACAATGCTGTTAAGTTTTCTTCTTCATTGATTCAAGGTGACAACAGACTTGCTGACTCGAAACGGAAAAGACATTGCATTTGCCAATTACAGCCCGGTCTGGAAAGTTCAGCGCAAGCTGGCACATTCTGCACTCTCCATGTTTGGAAAGGGTTCTCTGGCCCTGGAGAAAATCAGTAAGTAAACAAAGGAAATGTTGGGATTGCTGTAAGAGAATTCCAAGAAGGGAGCTTGTGGGAATCCCACAGGAGCTGAGGAGTGAAGATCCTAGTGATGACTCTTGTGGCCAAAACATTAGGGTAATTTGCTCCTCTTTGGCTGAATAACACTTTAAGCATTTGTTTTCAGAGCAGTGTTCATTCTCCTCCAGCCAGAGTGCAAACATATACATCACCAGAATTTAGGCACACACCACAAACCTCAGGTTGAGTTTAGGGAGGAATCTGTTTTTCCAGGTTGCAGCCGAAACTGGATTTATGCCATCACTCCCTGATCAGCTGGTGCTTGCATCACTCTTGAAACCACCTCCTTACTTGCCTTCTCAGAACAGATATTGAAATAGAAAAATGATAGTTATGTGCAAAAATGTTTTTTAAAAAGAGTTTCAAACAATTTTTAAAGCAGATAAAGCAGTGTGAAAGTCCACCTGAAACATGGGGGGGGGGGCGCAGAGGGGTGGCAACCAAATTAAATTATGTGTGTCCATTCAGGAGTGAAGGTGCAGGGGGAAAAGAACTAGAGGAAGTGTGCACCCATTCCCAGTTCTAAGCGTATCTATGCTTGCTCTGAATGTTAAGTCTGTTTCCAACCATTGGTAGAGTTTGGGTGCAGTTGTGTTTGGCTGCCTAAACCTTTCAAAGGTAGAATTCCATCTTATAGCCACATGCTGGTTTATGCTGGAGCAACTGTGCTCTTTTGGGGAAGGAGCATTATCTTTCTAGAACTACACTTTGAATAATTTCAGGCATGTATTAGGCACCTGCAACTTTAGGAGTAGCAATCCGATTTCCTTACAAATATTTTCTTTGTACAGTATTATATATTCTTCTCATCACACAGACTACTGGGGTTCAGGTGAATCATGGATTTGTAGTGTAATGGTTTTTTAAAACAAAAAACAAAACACCCCCCCCACACCTGTATTATATAAAGTGAAAAGGTCTAACAGAATACAAATAATCTCAAAGAGCAACAAAAAATAAATATATAAAGCAGGATGTCCCAGTTGAATAACTATAGGAAACACATGATCACTGGGACAAAGAAAATTAGATATAATGTACTGGATCATATCCCTTCTAGGCATGCCCCTATGACCCCCTAATATATTGCAGCCAATCTTTGGGGTCAATTAAGAAGAAAACTCTTTGCAGGGAGGAGCAGCTATGATTCTGATTGTCTTCTATACGTATAGGAATTAATTTTCTCAGCCTGCATCAGATTGGAAGTATCATATGGGAGGAAAGGGGAGCAGGAAGGAGACTGTACAAAATTCTTAGTACAGGGCATCGTCTTGTTTTGTCCTTTACTGTCACTTAGTGGTGGTGGTCAGAACTTACTTGCAATGTGGCCAAAGAAATACTCTTTATCAGTCTCTTTCTGCTAAAAGAAAAAGTAAAACAAGAATAGACAAGATCTCAAATTATACTGCGCATGTCAGGAACAATAGAATAGCTACCCAGGCAGCAAGGATTCTTAATATGGGAAGTAGTATAGTCACTTCAGAAAGATAATGACCTCCTGACAAAGCCATTAGCAAGTTTGTGGAGGAAATGGCTTTGAACCCTTGTCTCCCAATGTGGAACCAGCATTCTTATCTGATGGATTACCCTGTCTATTTCAAAGTTGCCCCGTCTCCAAATCTGGGTTGCCAATGTCCCTCAGTTTCATCCTTTCATCTTTATTCATAACCACCTTCTTCTAGCTCCTAAAGGTTTTAACATCCCTTCATGCATCTCTTCTTTTAGTCTGTCAAGAAGCAGCTACTTTGTGTGAACTTCTGAGTGCTAAACAGAATTTGCCCCTGGACATGGCACCTGAACTGGCACGTGCTGTTACTAATGTGGTGTGCACCATCTGCTTTAACTCATCCTACCAGCGTGGAGACCCTGAGTTTGAGTCCATGCTCCAATATAGCCAAGGCATTGTGGATACTGTAGCCAAGGAGAGCATGTTGGATATCTTCCCTTGGCTTCAGGTGAGAGCTGGTGGGAAGGGCTAGCAACTAAATAACACATTTTCACCTGATTTGCCATTCTTCATTAAGAGAGGTTGAGGAGAGAGGGTTAGGTACTCTTTTAGGATAGATAGATAGATAGATAGATAGATAGATAGATAGATAGACAGACAGACAGACAGACAGTTATTTGAGTGGGCAATAGCATATAGATCAGCTAACTTAGAATTATATGTGAGGGAGGGGGAAAATCATTTTGTGTTCATTGAACAGAATGTGTTCTTTGACTGGGCAAAATCCATAGTTACTTGTTTCAATAGGATATATTTGATGCAGATATTCTGTACTTCCATGTGCATGCACATCATGTCAATCTTTGCAGCGTATAGAAAGTCAGAATAGAGACCCATGAGGTTTTACTGGAAGAGAAATCATACTAAGTTATACAGTGGTACCTCGGGTTAAGTACTTAGTTCGTTCTGGAGGTCTGTTCTTAACCTGAAACTGTTCTTAACCTGAAGCACCACTTTAGCTAACGGGGCCTCCTGCTGTCGCTGCGCCACCACTGCACAATTTCTGTTCTTATCCTGAAGCAAAGTTCTTAACCCGAGGTAATATTTTTGGGTTAGCAGAGTCTGTAACCTGAAGCATATGTAACCCAAGGTACCACTTTACAGGGATTTTGAGGCATGTGCAGGATGCCAGAAGCATCTAGTCAGATCACAGTCTACATTACATGGAACAGATCTGTCTGCTACATAACCCTTAGTGGCAGGGATTAACACAGGAGTTCTGGAGAAGGGATTATTTTCTGCAGACAGGAAAAGAATTGTCATTATGGTTGTTTCTTTCTCCAGTTCTTTCCCAATAAAGACTTGGTACTGCTGAGGAAGTGTGTGGAAGCAAGAGATCAGCTCCTACAGCAGAAGTTAGCAAAACATGAAGTAAGTAGAATACACTTGATATTATTGTTATTAATTACCTGTTCTTCACCCTAAGGTCCCAGGGTGGGTTACAACAATTAAAACACAATATTAAAAATACTTAAAAATAACTTACACACACAGAAGTAAGGTGGGTCCTAAAAATATGCACCTCAAGTCTCAAAAGCCAGGGTAAAGAGATGCATAGAGTAGCAAACCCAGCAAAAGAGAGAAAGCTGTTTCATGGAGATGGAAGGATCTGTGGATAAAAGCAATGAGCATCATAGCAAAGATGAAAATGGTACTCCAATATGAATCACAATTAGAACACAATTTTGGATGATGAGAGAAAAGGGAAGGAGAGAAAGATGTGTGCATAAAGAAGGATCCTGCTTCAAGACTCTACGTCTTACCTTCTCCCACCTTTTTAACAATAGGTACACAAGTGGGAAGAAGCCTCAGTTCTGGAGCTCTCAGTCACCAGGTGTCCTAAACCAGGAAGATGGGGGGATGTTGGCACAGTAAGAAATGTTAAATTGGACAGAGCACATAGAACAGAAAGATCCTACATGCTTTGCTGTCCTTTGAAGCCCAGTAATTTAAGAAGAAATACAATATTTTATATATCATTTGTGAACCGCAATCATTCCCAGAATGGTTCACAACAAAAATAATCAGATTCATGGGCAAACCATATTACCCTCACTATAACAGATCTGGAATATCAGGTGCTGTTAGTGGCATCAACAATGGGATTGTGTGGCCGGGCATTACTGTGTTCTTCCTGTCAAGACAGTGGTTATACTTTTGGGGTTAGCTGCGGGAAAGCCAGTTTCAAATCCTTGCTCAGCTTTGATTAATGTTCAGGGTAGCCTTGGGCACTAATCTACCTCACAAGTTTATTCTTCTTGTGAAACTAAAAAATGCTACTCTCAGCTTCTCACCTCCATAAAAGTCAAAGTCACTTTTCACAGTGACTAAGATTCATTCATTCATTTAATGTATGGGCAGAGATCAGGGCTGGCCCAAGAGACACCCAAGTATAGGGCGGTATATAAATAATAAAAATAAGAATAATAAGAATGATCAGGCTGCAATACCAGAGAGTAAGTGCTATTGAGCTCAGTGGGACATACTTCTCAATAGACAGAGTAAGTGTAAGGCTCAATTTACAATAAACAAATAAAACACCCCTCGTGTTCCCTAAAAAATTGCTGGCTGCTGAACCATAACAGTGTTAATTACTTCCAAGCAAATAAGCTTTGCAGGACAGGACTGCAGCCATTAGATATATAAAAAAACCTAATCTATACTGACTCGCCCATTTCATGATACTTTTGCCCATGTTCCAAAATGTTATATTGATCTCAACAGAATTTATTTCAAATTAGTGGGCGTATTAGTCACAGCTTCAGAATTTTAAAGCAAGATTTGTATTTTATATTTTATTTCCCTCTTACGTGTTTTGGGGGAGGTCTGACAGTGGCAGTGGCTGGCAGCTGGCATTTTTAAAGACTTATGACAGCAGTTGTTTGGGGGTTGGGGGTAGGTAGATGATGGCCTAGACCTTAAATTGTCGCTCGATCTTAGCCCACAGTTGCTTTCATCTTCTACCCAGGAAATGTTCAGCGATGACGATTCTGCCAATTGTTTATTAAACGTACTCCTGAGAGCGAAACTCAACATGGAAAACAACAACAGTCATCTGTTGCCTGGGCAGGAGCTGACGGACGACCACCTCCTCATGACAGTGGCTGACATCTTTGGAGCTGGTGTGGAGACGACCACAACTGTGTTGAAGTGGATTGTGCTCTATCTCCTGCACTACCCAGAGGTACAGCTCCTCTAGTCCTGCCCAAATTCCTGGGGATTCTTGACAGTGTGTTATGCGAACAAGACAGAGAAGAGTAGCATAAAGTGCAATCCTATGCAGGTTCAAGCCCCATGTCGATTCCTGCATTGCAGGGAATTGGGCTAAATGACCGTCGTGGTACCTTCCAACCCTACAATTCTATGATTCTATGAAACAGTCAATATCAGCTAATGCAAACAAGTCAGGATGAATGCTCAATAAATAGGTCATATGGAAATAGGGATGGGGGAGAATTTTGATGCCGTTCTCATTTAAAGGTGAACCTATCTGATTCACACTTTCGGAAACAATATGTGAACCAAAAGAAAGCCACCCTTCAAAATTATTGCAATGCTGAATTATGCAATGCAGTTCTCCTGCCAAGTAATGGGTACCAAAAGTGCATATACTAGGGTAAAGTATACATATAAATGCATGCATTAGTTAAAATAACACAGAAAAGTGCATTATATTTGGGGGGAGGAATTGCTTTGCAAAAAATGTATATTTGAGCAAAATTGTATACAAAAATGTACACATTGGGATGAATTTGTGCTAAAATGCTGATGAATTTTCACGAGGACTTTAAAAAAATTAACAAAAGGATGTGAAACTGAATTTAAAATGAGAAACTGAGAGAAATTGAAATTGAAAGATTTGCTCATTCCTATCTGGAAGTGACCTTTCTTCATGGGACTGCACCATTTTTAGAGGCATGGAGAGGGGCAATCACCCAATCCACACACTGATGCACTGCATACAGTAATTAAAAATGGCTCCCTTATGTTCCAGCCCTCCCCAAACAAGCAATACCATAGCTTCACGCACCCCTCTGTTAGCACAGGAGGTCGTGGCCAATGGGAAGTGAAAAGCTGTTATCCACTAGCGGTGTAGTTTCAAACACCTACTGCATGAGCAAAGGAATTAATACAAGAAGCCCTATTTCAAAAGTACATGAAGAGGCAGTAGCTTTTCTTTCCACTGTTGAGTCGCCCAACTGTAAGAAAAATGGTGAGGCCGACAGTTAAAGAAATTAGGGGGAAAGAGAGACTTCCTAACCTGCTGCTCTCATTGGCTGATTTGTCTAACTCTTCCACACTTCCCAGGTGCAGCAAAAGATCCAAGAGGAACTGGATCAGAAACTTGGCTTTAACAGATATCCTCAGCTTGATGACCGGCAGCACTTGCCTTATTTGGACGCTACCATTAGTGAAACTCTGCGCATCCGGCCTGTAGCTCCACTCCTTATCCCACACGAGGCACTGGCAGATACAAGGTAAAGTCCATTTCCAAAAGTGAGATCTGCTGCAAAGCTGAGGTGCGGAAGGAGACATAAGTGCATCAGTAAGAGGAAGCGGGTAGCGCTGTGGTCTAAACCACTGAGCCTAGGGCTTGCTGATCGGAAGGTCGGCGGTTCAAATCCCCGCGACGGGGTGAGCTCCCATTGCTCAGTCCCCACTCCTGCCCACCTAGCAGTTCGAAAGCACGTCAAGGTGCAAGTAGATAAATAGGTACCGCTCCAGCAGGAAGGTAAATGGGTGTTTCTGTGTGCTGCTCTGGTTTCACCAGAAGCTGCTTAGTCGTGCTGGCCACATGACCCAGAAAAACTGTCTGCGGACAAATGTCGGCTCCCTCGGCCAGTAATGCGAGATGAGTGCCACAACCCCAGTCGTTCGCGACTGGACTTAACTGTCAGGAGTCCTTTACCTTTTTAAGAGGAAGCCACTGATGGCCTTTGTCTTTCTGCAGCATTGGGAAATATGACATTCCTAAGGGAGCTCACGTTGTGATTAACCTGTGGTCCATTCACCATGATGAGAAAGAGTGGGACAAGCCAGGGGAATTTAATCCAGGTGAGTCTGCCACACTTGCCTCCTGGCATGTGTGTGTGTGTGTGTGTGTGTGTGTGTGCTGCTTAAATTCCCTTTTTGTCTGGGCAGGGTGGATTTTCAACACACTTTTTCTATTCTTTTTCCAACCCAGTACCTGAAACTGACTTGGTCACATCTCTGGCGGGCTAGGGACAAAGATGAAAGCTGTTTCCTAGTTCTGCTGGATCTTTCAGTGGCCTTTGATACCATCAACCATGACATCCTTCTGGAGCTGGGGGCACTGTCATACAGTGGTTCCGCTCCTTCCTCCTGGGCTGTGCCCAGAAAGTGGTGTTGGGGGATGAGTGTTCAAACCTCTGGGGTCTCACTTGTGGGGTACTTCAGGACTCTATTCTCTCCCCCATGCTTTTTAACATCTATATGAAGCCGCTGGAGAGATCATCAGGGGGTTTGGGCTGGGTGTTCATCAGTATGCAGATGACACCCAGCTCTCTTTTAAATCAGAACCAGTGAAGGTGGTGAATGTCCTGTGTGAGTGTCTGGAGGCAGTTGGAGGATAGATGCCAGCTAACAGATTGAGGTTGAACCCTGACAAGACAGAAGTACTATTTCAGGGGGGACAGGGGGCTGGTAGGTGTGGGGGACTCCCTGGTCCTGTGTTATAGAATTACTGTCCATGAGCACATTTGGGAAGGGTCTGTAGCAGATGTGAAGAGCCTTCGGCCCTCCAAATATTTATTTCAACACTGTGTATACTGCTTGATCACAGCAATACTGGAGGAGCATTATAATAAGACTAAAAATGAGTTAAAACAATAAAATCAGAATTCATTCAGAAAGCCTGCTGGAATAATTAAAAAAGTCTTCGGTAGGTGCCAAAAGTGCAACAGGAAGACAGGAGTGCCACAAAACTGGGCCCACAGTACTGATTGTACCAGCCATGCATCTGAGCCATGAGGAACCACTAATAGTGACTCCCCCAAAAGACCTTAGTGCCTGAGCAGGGATATAAGGGATCAGGTACGTGGTGTCCTGGACCCAACTTGTTAAGCGGCTCATTAAAGAATACAAGAACCATGAACATGGTAGCATAGGAACTACAACTCCCATCAGCCTCAGCAAGCATGGCCAAGGACCAGGGATGATGGGAGTAATAACTCAGCAACATCTGGAGGGTCAAAGTTTCCCTTCATCTGGTCTATAGAGATATTCCAGCCAAGTTCTTGTATGGTATCAGTTTATGTTTTATGTATGTTTTCTGGGGATATGTTTATGTGTGTTCTTCCTCCCACACAGGACGTTTCCTGGATAAGGATGGGAAGAGAATCGCCTCTCCCTCGCCCAGTTATCTTCCCTTTGGAGCTGGTATCCGGGTTTGCTTGGGAGAAGTCCTGGCCAAGATGGAGCTGTTCCTCTTTATAGCGTGGACCTTGCAGAGATTCACACTCAGCGTCCCTCAAGGCCACACACTGCCCGAACCAGAGGGGAAATTTGGAGTTGTGCTTCAAGTACCAAATTTCAAAGTGAAGGCCACACTGCGGGAAGCTTGGAAGGCCAAAGTAAGAGAGGAGTGACGTTATTTGGCTCTCAGACAGCCTCCCTAAATGGAAAGAGACCAAAAATTACGTCAGCTGGTTCAGTAAAAGGTTTGCTGGATAAGTGTGTCAAGAAGGGGAAGCAAACTGCTTGGTCAAGGACACGAGCCACTATCTACATAGTAGAATATATTAGGCATATTGGACAAAGGCAGAAAAGACACCACAGTTCATAAGAAACTTTTTTGACATCGAAAGTTGCATCTTCTTCCATCTCTCCCTCAGACTCCAATGGAATAACTGAGAATGCAGTGTTTTGCATGGCAGAACAGTGACAACCCTGAAGTGTCTCTAAACAAAGAGGTCACCCCATTTGTCTCCCATTGCTGGACTCCTGTCATTAACCTATACTGTTAATTTTATTTCAGTGATCTTAACCTGTGGAACACAGCTCACCCATTTAGATATGAACTTTGTCCCTTCTATGTCCTCCCATTCTTATTTTTTGGTGCCTCCATTGATGTTAGCACAGGATCCTCAAATGCTTGTGCTGAAAGATCTGGTCATGATTAGTTAGGAAATCAACGGACACCAGCCAAAGCACTAGCACAACAAATTAGGGAAAGCCCTGGTTTGAGAAGAGCATGCATAAAACAAGGACAGAGCGCTGCAAAACCATTGTCATGGGTCTTATGTAACTTAACTATGAGCACCAGAGGCAGATGGGAATACTGTGATGTCTCTGTTGCTTGCCAGTACCTATGGACAGCAGCAAAAAATCCACAACCTAGAATGCAACCCATTTTATGTCCTAGTACTTTCTGTAGAGAGGGGAGAACATTAGCTGTCCAATGATGGGATTAAAATAGCTTTGGGAAGTGTGTCAGAAAAAAAGCGAAGCTGGTTGGTTCTTATCTGGGGGGAGCGCAGGCAGAAGCTGTGGATATAACATCAAATTATAAGGGGGTTACTTCAAGGAAGAAAAATAGCTCCCATTTAAAGCCAGGGTATAGTTAGGGAGGTCTAATCAGCTGGCTTTACAGTGGGTGAGAAGAGCAATGGCCTCATACCTCAGCTGGAGTCTGTTCACAGCATGTCTAGCAACTGTGCATTTTCTAGCAATACTCAGTCTTTAATTCAACACAGGCAGGCAGCTTCAAAATACAATTCTAAGTCAGGGAGTGTAAAACCTCCTCTGTCTTTTATGTCGATAAGGATCGTTTGTTTTATCCTAGGTTTCTTCCCCCTCCAGATAAACTTAGACAGATCTTTTCACCAATTTTTCAGACATCATGTATTGTTAAGTATTGGGATCATTTGCAATAGGAATAGCATTAGAAGAAATTAGGGGAAATTACCAGCTGGAAAATAAGAGAAAAAAGCGAAGTACTTAGGAGTGTGGCTATAGGTAAATAATCATAACATCTATAAAGATAATTATGTGAGGACTTGGAAAGAAATTAAAAAAGACTTAGATATATGAAGCGGAATGCAATCATTATTAATGGGGAGAATCTCGGCAATAAAAATGAATATTCTCCCCAAAAATACCAAAAGGGTTTTATTTTTATTACTTATTTTGGAATATATAAATCTGATTTGGGGACTGTTTATTCAGCCAAAGGTTGACAGGGTGTGAACCCCATTAAGCTTCTGATTAAACATGGTTAGTTTGCATACCATTTGCAGCAGGGACTCTAAATTGAGGGGGGTGATAATGATTCAATAAATATGATTCAAGAAAGTTTTCCTAGATTTATTAACACAAACCAATTTTGCTTTTTAAAAATGCTAAGCTTTCTCGCTAAAAGCAACAATCCTACACTATTTACCTGGGAACAAACCACACTGGAAATTTCTTCCAATAGGATGGCAGTGTAACTTAGCTAATAAATGATTAAAATATACCAACTAGTAAATTAGGAAGCTTCAGCTATTTCAGAAGGGAATATTTACTATACTCCTATGCTCAGATTGCTTCGAAGCAAAGATCACCATATTCAACGTGACATACTCCATGTTGATGTTGTCTAATTCTACAAAATTACTGAAAGGTTTATAGAACTACAATCACAATTGCTTTCTTGGTTGGTTGATTCCTCTATTAGTATATTTGCCACTAGACTTACAGACCCCGTTCTCCATATTCCTTGTATGCATGGATGAACTTGTGTGCATATTTTACCATATTTGCTTCACATTTACCATGGTTTTATGGTATGTATTATGGATTCTGGCTGAATTAAAACATATCCCTCAGCAACTGATGTCACATTTCATTGAAGCAGAGAGCATGTACATTTGTCCTGGTCATAAAAGCAAAAGATAAACAATGCAAGTGTGCAGAGAAGCTAGAGACTGTTTTATATTATTTGAACTCACAGTATACAAAATAGCACCAATAACAGAAGTCATACTGAATAGGAACCAGCCTACCATCTCTTCAGTCCCCAAAGGCCAGATGAAGGCTTTAACTGATGTTGAAAAGACGCCAACCAGGAGAACAAATTTCTCTCTGATGGGCAGGAGTTCCAAAACTGATCAAATTTGGCTACACAGTTAACATTACTGGAGGCAGACAAAACCCTCACACTGCCTTCAATGTGAAGAGGCAGGAGAGAAAGGAACACAACCCTTACCCAGTCAACTTCCTATTTTGCCATCCTGGTTTAGTTGCCTATCAGCATTCCCTTCTCCCAGGCCAGCTATACATGTATGCAGTTGCAGGACTGGTTGAAGCAGAATGTAAATGAAGACCCACAACTGCATGCACATCCCACTGAAAGCAGAACAGGGGAGGTGGACAATACCCACATTCAGATGAGCATCCAAACAAAGGTGTTGTTCATCTTTCAACAGGAAGCACATTTCAACAGAATGAGCATCCATAGTCTACCGCAATTAGTCAACTTGGTCAGGGTGAATGAACACCAGTCTGGCTGTTACAGCAACTCTTCTGCATGTTAGCTGCAGAAGAGATAACAGTTTGCATATACTGTGAAGCTCGCTAGATGGCACCAGCTCACACATATTTACAACAGTTCCCGGGGATTATGATACAAGTCACTCTAGCTGCAGTTGCAGTATTAAAAGATTCCAAAAACGAGAAATTCCAAAATACCATGTGTCACAAAATAATGTGCAAGCTTTTGAGTTCTTAAGAACTCTAAATCAGGCTAGATGGTAAACAGCAGTGAGGAGAGGAAAAAGTAGCTTATGGGTGATGCTGAAGACATGTTTTCTCTATCTGGTCAAAGTCTTAAAATAGAAAGGGGAGAGGAGGTAGCAGACATTCAAATGGGTTTTTTTTTTTTGGCCTGTTGTGCAGGTGTCAGTTTGCACCAAAGCCTGCTGGGAAACAGAAGGGTAATGATGGCAGAACCCTCATCTCTGAAAACAAGTAGACTGTGACTGGCCCAAGGTCACCTCATGAGCTTCATGGTCGAATGGGGGGTATGAACCCTGGTCTCCCAGGTCTTAGTCCAACACTAACCACTACATCACACTGCCTCCTTATTTGCTGTAAAAGAGAAATAAGAGAAACTAGTCCTTATGTTACAAAAGCTGGAAATTACTTGTGCAAGGCAGTAAGTCAATAGAATATAATTGTAGAATTGGAAGGGACCACGAGGACCATCTAGTCCAACCCCCTGCAATGCAGGAATCTTTCACCCAGTGTGGGGCTCAAACCCACGACCCTGAGATTAAGCTTCTCATGTTTCACTGACTGAGCTATCCAGTCAATTTGTGTAGCTTTACCTTGCAGTTTGAGAAATGTTCCTTCAGAGAATCTTCAAATGGTGTGAAAGATGAAAATTTGTACCATGCAGCAGGTTCTCAGAAACTGGTACAGTATTTTTTTTGTTAGGCATTTGACAGAAAATAAACACAGAACCTTGCCAAACCAACATACAGACTATCTGCACCTGCCAGAATCACTGTCAAGAATTCTAGGAACATCAAAAGCTCCAATCCTAACTCTGTTTACCAGAAGGAAGTTCCATTATAGGATTAGGGATGTGCTATAATTCAGTAGGATCTTTATTATCCTTTATCCTGGACCAGAACAGATCAGGGCTGCTTGGGAAACAAGGCTTGCCTGAGGAGATCAAGGCTACAATGTGTTGAGGACAAAAAAAAAGTTGTTCTGGGCTTATTTCAGTACCTTCAGCCAGTTAAGATGATCTGCTACACAGCATCGGGAGGCTGAGCTCACACCCATTTTTATATCCCCCTTTTTGCTGCTTAAAATCAATAGTCATTCAAAACATTCATTTGTAAGAATGCTGGCATTGTGTTACTTTTTAAAGTGAGCACTCCTATAATTATGAGATGGAAGCCATTATAGCTATCTAAGGCAGGATGAGAAACCTGTGAACCTCCAGGTGTTAATGGACTCCCCATCAAACCCAACCAGCTTGGCCAATGGTTATGGATGATGGGATCTGCAATCAAACAACATTTGGAGGGCCACATGTTTCCTATTTCAGGTCTAACATACTTATTTTAGAAGATCATCCCAGACTTGATGTGAAGGATAACTGAGCATATTCATTGTGTTCAGATAGCTTGGGCCATTAGTAAAAAAAACCTTTCTGGTTTCTAGTGTGGATTTATTTTTCCAACAACTAGTGTGTTCTTCTTGACTAAAGATGCATTTTAATAATAAACTGCCCTCTTCTTGGAAAGTATCTTCAATATAGAAAATCACAATTTCCCTTGAAATGCCTAAGTCAGGATGGTAAGCTTCTTGCATTTTAACACATTTTCTACTTCAACATTGTGCATTATTGGCTTGCTAGGTTCCTCCCGCTAACAAAGTTCTTAAATTTCCAAATAGTATTTGCAGATACCTGGGGTTAAAAAAAAACTCTTACGAAGCAAAGAGTTTAAATGTGTGATGTGGATGCAGCCTTGTAGTGCTATATAGAAGGAGTCCACCAGACTGAGGACCTGTTAATGCGATGGCTAACTTCTCTGGTTCAAATTGCTAGTCTATCAAGGTGCACCATGCATGGTATATAAATGAGCACCATGCTCATGGTGGATTGACTTAAAAACAACAACCCCAAGCTCTAAATTTTCTTTTCTTTTTTAAGTGTACATAGTAAGGAAAATAGTTAAGCAAGAGAGAGCGCTTAAGAAAAGCTCAACACAGTGAAATAAGGAGTAGAAAGAGAATAAATTCTCTACAATTGCCACAAGATGGAGATCGCTCTAAGCATTGGCTGTTGCAAAATAAAAATCAATCTCAAACCATGCAATCTTTGTGAGGGAAGTTCCTGGTTCAGGTCTCTCTCTCTCTCTCTCTCTCTCTCTCTCTGTGTGTGTGTGTGTGTGTGTGTGTGTGTGTCTTGGAAGGACTGCAAGGAAGAGCTCAGAGTGTACCACAGTTAATAGCTATTTGCCTTGGTAAGGTGTGAGATCTATTGATCAAGGTCTCCTAACAGCACAGTCTAGTGTACGAGGTTTTTGGGCCTACAAAGAAAAGAAACCCACCATTCTGAAAAGGTGTCCTTGTTAGTCCTTATACTTCTTTTCAGTGAGCAAGTTTTTAGTGAGCACCAGTCATGAGTTTCATAACCGGGATCATGTCCAATAACACTGGAAGTGGATGAGTGGGTGTCTTTTATGTAAGGAACAAAACTGCCATCGAGTTTTCCCAAACAGATTCATGCCACTCTCGCCATTCTATAAAATCACCAAGGCACTCACACATACACCCACAGGGGCCTTCTTCCCTCCCCTTCTCCCACTGAAATTAGACTGGAAAGAAGCATGCTGTTGTAGCAAAAATAAGGTTACACTTAGACACACACACACACACAGAGAGAGAGAGAGAGAGAGAGAGAGAGGGAGAATGTGTGTGTGTGTGTGTGTGTGTGTGTGTGTGACATAGACAGACAGAGAGACAGAGAGATATGCACACGTTAATTATGCCAGTTTGCAAATGCCCTTACAGGCTCAAACAAACCAGATTTTGGCAAATTCTTTCACTCTTTCCCAGCCTGCTCTTCTCTTGATATAGTCACCAGTTTCTGGCATAGAATATTTTTGACATAAAGCAACATGGTCAGTGGCTCTTGCTGATTAAGCTAAGAGGAAAATGCTCAGTAGCCTCAATATGATCTTCCAGGTGGCCAAACTCAGTTTGCTTTTAAGCTTTTGTTTGTGTTAACAAAATGTCACCCACTGACGCCTGCATGCTTTTGCTCGACCTAAATTCTGCCTTCTTCCTTCGCTATCCAGATAGACATGAAATAAAGTATCCTTCCAGATTTAATATCAAGACCTGGGATGCCACTTTGGCCTATGATTTAATGACCTTGGATTTCCCATTCGCTGGTAAACACTCCCTCTGAAATCACTTCTATCAGTATTTATATCTCCACCAGCTGCCTTACAGCTTAAATTCCCATATTTTAGCTTGAGGGCTCTGTCCCATAGCCCCAGCTTGCTGAAGCTCATATTTAGCTGCCTGCAATAGGTGCAGGCACATATATATAGATTAAAACTTCACCAGGGCACAATAGGAGAAATAAAACCGGATGACAGTATCAAGTCTCTCCACTTTCCATACTAGGTTACAGAAGATTTATTTTTTTTAATTACTTGGCTGGGTGGAAAAGGTAGAATGCATTGCTTCAAAAATAATTATAACATGTAGAGACTGGATATGATAAAATAAGAGATTTATCATGATTAGACAGCCCTGCAGTATCCTGGAACCACTTGGGGAAACCAGTAGTAGTAAGCTATTTGTTTGCAGGTCCATAGGTGCTAAAGTATTCTTATCCCTTAGAGAAAACGTATCCTTACACTTTCCTTTGTCAATAATAATACATAGGATGGAGTGAAAGGAGATATGCCCTGCCTTTCTGCCCCTGGTTGTACTGCCACTTTGTATATTCCTGTTGCCATTGTCCAGGCTTCACCCTAAACAGATTATTATTATTTTTTAAATTTGTATACTGCCCTTCATCCGAAGATCACAGGGCATTTTGCAACATAAAAACACAAAATGAGAACATAAAATACAAGAACAAAAATGAAACAATAATTTCCCTCCCACAAACTTATTTAAAAGGCAGCAGAATGTTCAATCAGCCAAATGCCCAGTTATAGAGAAACATGTTCACCTTGTGCAGAAATATATGCTGTACCATTTACACTGTCACTGATGTCAAACACGATTAAGCAATCCAGCTTTCTCTGTGTTATCTTGGGATGACACTTAGCGGGAAAAGTGGAAAATCCCTGAACACACAAAGCAACCTGGGGAAAAAATACTATTGCAGTATTTTAGCATATAGGAGCTCTTACAAAGAATATGGTGGGTATTATCCAATGTTGTGCTACTGAGAACTATTTTCAATATCAAAATACTCCCCCTCCCCACACACTTTCCAGGGAAGACTTTCTATATCAGTATATATTTAGAAATATTACAAAAGCATAGAAATTTGTCATCTCCACAGATCCATCAAAATTCTATAGCCCAGTTTGAAAGTGGTCATTGCTATTGAGACAGGTGCAAAGATACACTGAACAGATGCTGGATAATCTTCCCCGGAAGGTCTCATCCTGAAATAATTAGAGATCACTTCGCTTTACAACAGGTGGTTCTGACAACATTAGCCAATGCCAACACATTCCTTCTGTGAATCTTCTCAAACTCTTGGTCTCCACAGCCACTTGCTGCATGGGGCAATGCAATTTGTTTGTATGATCTTAATTGGCTTCTTGTATTTTTAAGTGTCCTCTTATTGCTTATATTAAGAGACAGAGTCCGTTTACTCCCTTCATATGCTTTTCCTTATGTCATACTCTCCAGTCTGCACATTTTGACATTGGTTGACTTTCACAGTCTCAATACCTTTCACTAGAACTATGTTAATGGATTCCTTGTGCCTCATGCCAAAGGGTGAACAATTAAGACCAGAAATTTCCAGAAGTGGAGTTACTGATTCTTACTGCTAAGGGCTTTACAGACATCTTATTAAGCACAATTCTTCATGACAGTATGAGAGCAAAATGTCATGGACAGCCCTGGGGTTACTGTATTTAAAATCAACACCATTCCTTTTAGCACTCAGCTTCAGGGGAGTGCCCTGAATATGTGCCAGAAGTGAGAATTCAACATCTGAAATGGTTTCCAGAAGCAGTGTCACACCTACAGAGGACCTGATAGGGAACGAGAAAGAGAAAGCGTAGGCTGACTCTAATAGATGATAAACTCACGACAGCCCAGAACCATGGCTAGGTGGTATCATTACAAGATACAGTGGTACCTCAGGTTACATTTGCTTCAGGTTACATACGCTTCAAGTTACAGACTCCGCTAACCCAGAAATAGTGCTTCAGGTTAAGAACTTTGCTTCAGGATGAGAACAGAAATTGTGCTCCAGTGGTACGGCGGCAGCACCCATTAGCTAAAGTGGTGCTTCAGGTTAAGAACAGTTTCAGGTTAAGAACAGACCTCCGGAACGAATTACTTAACCCGAGGCACTACTGTATGATGTATTTACATCACAAGCAAGTACTTAATATTTGCAGGAATGTGTGCTTCCCCTTCAGCAATAATTGAACTTGCTAACACTGAGAGAACCTACCCAAGTCAATGAGCAATGTCTGTCGATTTCACTGGAATCTGTTTATTACTGTTCCTTCAGATGGGAATAAACTTCTCCCGTTGCTTCCCATGCTGAGTCCTCGTGTGCTTCTGGCTCCCTGGGTAATTATACCAAGTTACACAATAACCCTAGAGACATATGAAGCAATGGTAAGCAGGAGATTGTTACTTTCTTGCTGCAGACACAGAACAAAAGCAATAAAGCATGGCGAATTAATACCAAAATACCTGTGGGCCCTCCAACCTGGGCATGTTGCCAGATGAACTGGGAAAGCATGCACCCTCAGAGCACAGCTGCTCTTCAATCACAAACAAATCCAGAAAGAAATACTCTCCCTCTCATATTCCAAATGTCTTGCTGACAGTCTGGCTCTGAGGAAGCTGCTACAGCATACTTACCTCTCTGAGTATGTGCAGAAAATACATATTCATAGAATCATACAATTGTAGAGTTGGAAGGGACCAGAGGGTTATCTAATCCAACCCCCGTAATCTTGGATTTCTTAATTTCCTATGGATCTATAAAACTGTAGATTGGCACAGATGTTAATTATTCCAAGTCAATATTGCCCCCTACAGAGGAACAGCTTGTGCATTATATTGGGGAAACTTGTTTGCACAAATGCGTACAAGAAATTTGCACTAAAATGCTGGTGAATTTTCATTGGGATTTTTAAATTTATTTTAAAAAATCACAAATTGCTGCAAGATGTAGAGAGCTGAATTTAAGATTGGAAAAAAGGAGAAACAGAGAGATCCTCCCATCCAAAATAAACAATCATAAGTTACCGAACACCACCAGCTAGGGAGCAACAATGGAAGGCACTGGCATTAAAAGGCCAGCTTGATGGCTGCCTAGAGCAGGGACCGGCAACCTAAGGCCCATGGGCTACAAGTGGCCCATGGGAGTTGTTTAACCGGCCCTGAAGTGAGCTGCCCATTCGGCAAGTCCCCGTGTGCTGCGCTAAACCGGCATAGTGCAGCATGGGGACTTGCTTCCGCAGCGCTGGAAATCACGCCTGCGCTCGCGTAGACACCGAAAACCACGTCTGCGCAAACGTAGATGCCAGAAATTACAGGCCTGCATGCGATCCGGCCCATGGAGTGATCTCCGCTGAAGTGAACCGGCCCAGGCAAGGTAAACCTTGCCGACCCCTAGAGAGGCACATGGCTAGCTGCTGTGGGGGGGGGGGGAGATGCTGCAGCCTTGATCCAATTCAGGATCGCTTCCAACATTTCATTTGCTGGCCTGAATAAAGGTATTGTCTGACTTGCTCTCCATAACACATGCTACAACCAAAATGCTGATAAAACTATTGCCAAAATGCTCAGCATGTAGTTTGGCAATCAGCCAAAGTCAGGCTTGTAAACCAAGAACTGATGTGTGCTGCATGTGGCTTTTTATGCAATGGAAAATAAGTCAGCCAGTAATAAGACATAGGATCCCTACGTTTCAAAACTTCTGTGTGAAAGCTGGGATTTTAAGGATCTTTTTCTTCCTTTAACCATGATCGGAATATATCTTAAACAGGGAAGTAGCATTTTCTAAATGATCTGGAGAAGGAACTTTTGCACAGCTTCCTGTTGTCCCTTTTATCTTCTTCAGGAGCAGAAAGGATATAGGGGTGTGCAACATCAGCTCCAATGATTGACGTACAGTGTAACGCCTACAGTAACCTGGCAAAAATACAGGGAGAGTGGCTTGTTATCCTTGCTTGGTAAAATGAGAACTCAACCCTAAGCCCACCCCTGAGTCTCAGGAAACCTCAGCTAGATAAAACAAACCCCGGTCTGGATTGGAACCTGGTCATAGCTCTGACACATGGAACAACACAGCAACTTGATGGAACTATAAACATACTTTAAAAAAAAATTTCCACCATGTAATTTGAGTGCAGAAAGTGGGTTTCCTCGGCAAAGAATCTGGTGTTTGCAGCAGTTTGATAGTGCAGGATTTGAACACACAATGAAGAGAGTTTCAGGAAGTTTCATTTTTCTGTTTTAACATGGAACTTTGACATTTCTCTGTTTGTGCCCCATGGAAAGCTTTGAGCACATATTGAATCTGCTTTGGAACACATGTACTAGCTCTCTAAAATCTGAAACCATCCTTGTGCTGCAGATGTAAGCATAAGGAAATGTGTGGGGTTCCTAAGCTTTTAAGTCTATTGAGGAGTGTCTTGACCCAGCAGCAAGGGAACATGTGTCTCAAAACCCCAACCACAATTTGCAAGTGCTCAACGTTCCACCCAGCTCCTGCATGTGCTTTGAAAACATCAAAAGCAACCCAAATATCAACTGAAGAACAGAATCAAATTAAAGCCTCATTGTCTCCATCTGGCATGCAGAAAGGTGCCAACTGGACTGCAGATACAGAGTGAGGTTTTCCCACATCTGAAAGTGAGCTTAATTCCACGAAGTTGGTTTTGCGAGAGGGGTTGAAACTCAGGAGAGCTGAGGACTCGGGACAAAGGGGTTTGATTTCACTTTAAGTTCCTAGGAGCTGTCGTCCCCCTTACTGTGATGATTTTAGTGGTTATCAGGCTTTAGTCTGCTGTAGGCTGTTGTCTGCAGTAAACATGCACAGTAATATATTCACCTTTCCCCTGAGCTACTAGGATAGTGCTCTGCTCAAATAATTTGCTGTTTTTATGTAGACAGAGATGGCTCAGGATATTTGGGTAGCAGAAAATCTAAATGTGTGATGTCATGGATAGAATGATCTGAACTTCACTTGGGTTCAGATCCCTCCTCAGTCATGAAGATCACTGGGTGACTTGGAGTCTTTACAGGATTGTTGCTGCCCTTTAAGCGCACCCTAATATCTTCTGCAGGGAGCATGTCAGCTTGCCTTGGCAGGTCATGGGCTGGGGAACCTGTAGCCTTCCAGATGTTGTTGAACTCCAAGTCCCATCAGCTCCAACCAGAATGGCCAATGAGCAAGGATGATGTGACTTATAGTCCAGTAACATCTGAAGGGGCACAGATTCCCTACCTGTGGTATAGGCGATATTTGAAGGAAGTCAGTGGAGAGGAGCAAGGCTGCCTTCCTATTTGCATTTTCACATGGAAATGTAGATGCACCAACACCTCCCTTCTATACAGTGAAACATAAAGATGTGCTCTCACCAACCCCGTGTTAATCGTATAATTCTGGACATGAGTTAAGTTCACTTTGAAGTGCAAAAAAATAAAGCCCCAACCCTCTTCTTTCATTATGATATATCGCAACTGCTCTATCTTTCCCCAAACAAAATGAGACACAGTCCATGGATTATCAGAAAAAAAGGCATTATATTTGGGCTTACATCGTATTTCAAACTGATTTTGGTTTCAAGCAATCAAATCTGAAAGTCTATTTTATGACATAAATGACCCAGACAACCGTAATTAAAGAAATGGGAAAACAAATCTCTATCACACCTAATATAGAAACCAAGGCTTGCACTCTTCCACAGGAACGCTCCAGGGAATGTTAGTTTCAGCTGCTTCAGTTTGTTTCTTTTCCTTCCCCCTTGGGGTTGTTACTAACAAAAGCTCCACTGTTTGTTTAAAGCAAAGCAACAGTCTTTTCTGTTTTGTTTTTGCAGTCTTACAGCAGCAAGTTTCGTATCACCAGTAGGAAACACACATGCATGTACTGCAGTCAGACACACATACACACTCACAGACGTTATACAGTAGCCTGTTGCCGCTATCAAAAGAGAGAAACACAGACACTCTATCCTTTTAAGTGGTCACCATTAGGATCATGCTAAACTTGTGGACTAAAAAAGAAAGAAAAAAGAAAAATACTGCACAGGTCTTCCACATTGAAGCTGCAAGTTATCCTTTTGCAGTGGATGGAGTTCTCGCCTCCATTTGTTCAACAAGCATCGCTGAAACCTGAAGGCACGCTGGCCAAAAAGACAGCCCTGTTGTGTGTGTTTGGTTTTGTTTGGTTTTGTCATTTTAACTAGCGTGCTGGCCTAAAGTTGCAAAGTCCCTGTTCTGTTGCATTGTAGCACACCTATTGAATGAGATTTGGAGACCACAGTACTGGAAAAAGGCAGGTCCTCTGCCAGGAGTCTCAACTCATAGTCATCAACTAAAGGAATACCATTTGCCTTTCTTTTTCCCCCAAATAAAAATAAAATTAAAGTCACCATCCACAACCCGTTTTTTGCATAAACTGCTATGTTTCAGGCTAGCAGTTTGCTTTTTTCTGGAAGAAACTGGTCCTTTATAGTCACCAGCTTCAAGAGGGGGGGAAATTCCTACAGGTTGCTCTAACCAACAATGCACCAGAGAGTACAGCACTGTATCAATTCAGGGGGGAAAAACCCCAAAGCCCACCCACATCTCTCTGGGGTTTCATTTTAACCCCTCAATGGCACCGACTAGGCAAACCGCCAGAGCCATCAAATGCCACTGGCTTCTGGGAAGACGCCTGGGAAAGAGGAGGGAGGGGGAAGAGATACGTGAGCACTCCTTGTTCTCACAGGGTCAAGTTAAGTCTTTCTGATAATAAAATAAAGCAGGTATTGAAAACCTCTAAGAAAACAACCAACCAAGTAAACCGTCACCAAAATCAGCAATAGGAAAAGTTTTTCTCTCGTTTGTTATATGTATAAAAATGATCTCACTCTTAATCCTAAACCCTAACCAGATGGAGGCAATTAAGGGGGGGGGGCAGGAGGCAGGGAAGGCCCAGAAGCTTCTGCCCCTTCCTCCATACCTATTATTTAGGGGTTATTCCCAAAGTTACATCTGAAGAAAAAGCTGAACCAACTTGTTTTTGGCTGAAGTCATGTTTATCCTTTTGTAGAATATCCCTTCTCGCTTTGCTTATTTTAGCTGGGGGAGGTATTGGCATGAGAGTTTGGCGAGTCCTGTTCGTTTATGGTGTTCAGGAGCACACAAACAGGCTGCCGGGGGAGGTGGTGGTGGCTGTGCTCTTGATGCTGCTCTTGATCCGGGGCATTGAAAAGCCCTTCTTCCTCATCTCCATGGGGAGGGTGGCCACTGCAGCTATCGCAGAAGTCCATGGGCCCATCATCAATGAACCCATCCAACTCCTTGAGATCGCCATCGTGGTGGCCCTGGTTGCAGATGCAGATTTCAATGCCCGAGTCACCGGTGAACCTTCGGTGTCTGCCCGGCGTCTTGTCTTTAGCATCGGAGAAGGCGTTGTTGTGGTCTAAGCTTTCCGAGTTGTAATCCTTAAGCAGTTCCTCCTTGCACTCTGACTCCTTGTCGGAACAGGGCGCGTGGTTGGCCGTCTCTTCCAACTCTGCCCCACTGCTGGAGTTCCTTCGCTCGCCGCTTGTTGCTTTGGTGGTTGATCGCTCAGCTAGCAGGGTGGACGATTCGGGGTTCCCGGTGCTGGAGGAGGCAGTGCTGTCCGTGTTTCCATTATTGCTTCCTGCTCCTGACAGAGAGCCTGTCTGGGCTGGCTGTAGGTTTCTTGTATCTGGTGCTGCACTGCTGCCGCCAGGTGGAACGCATTGCTGATGTAAGGCACTATATGGTGGGGGAGGGGTCGGAGGTCGGTTCACCACTTCCTCATAGGGAGGTAGTAAATAATTTGGCAAAAAACCTAAATGTGGAGGCAGGGAGGACAAGTTAACCTCTAGATTACCTAAATAGTTCCAACTTTATAAATGTTGTCAGAAAACACAATTAAAAGTAATTTAACAACACTTTGGACTTAACTTCAACAAATTATGTTAATAATAATAAAAAAATCCATCCTGATTTGGCTAAGGAAGCAGTCAATTTTCCATATGTTACAGCTGGAAGAAACTAAGGCAAAGCAGTGTGTAGCATTCAGAGAGACCTATGAAATTAAGGAATGTTACATCCCAGAGTCAACTGGGAGCTGATTTAAATTGTCTTCCCCCTGATTTTGTGCAAAAGGAGAGAGAGAGAGAGAGAGAGAGAGAGAGAGAGAGAGAGAGATGGTTCACACTTCTCTGAAGTCTCTCAGCCCCACTCACCTCACAGTGTGTTTATTGTGGGGGAGGAAGGGAAAGGAGAATGTTAGCCACTTTGAGACTCCTTCGGGTAGTGATAAAGCGGGATATCAAATCCAAACTCTTCTTCTTCTTCCATTGCCTTCTACTGGGTGGCTAATGTTTTTGTATTGTTTTTGTTTTAAAGTAATAAAGTATTAATTAAAATTGACATGGGCAAAATGAAGTAGCATCACTCATCATTACATTTATTCTTGACAAGAGACCTTGGGTGTGATGCCCCTCTGCCACACCACCATATTAGCTATTCTGTCTTAGAGACACTCATGTTGTGTCAGCTGCAGAGGAAAAGGTGTGGGAAGCTTTTTTAAAAAAATCTCAGCCTTGTCACTGCTGCTGCCACTGCATAGATTAAAACGTGAAGAAATCTGTCAATCCACTTCCTCCTTTTATGACAGTCTAACCAACCACTAGAGCTGGAAAACAAGTTCGAGTAAAGCGCTGCTCTACAATGTTCAGAGGGAAACGAATTCAAATCTCTCTCTCTCTCTCTCTCTCTCTCTCTCTCTCTCTCTGTGACCCAGAAATTTATCCACAAGATTTAGATTATGCCCACACTTGTCACAGAGTTATCTGTGATTGCGCTTCAAGCTTGTGTAGCCAAGGTGACAAGAAGGACCGTGTGAAGTCTCCCAACATACTGCAGTATACTACATGGTCCTCTCCAGCCACCAGCAGACATCTCTGCACCCATCCCCAACATCTTTGCTGTGAATCTCTGTTGCGTCCATGACCCCCACCCAATATGCCAACATCTTGCTCTTTGCTCTTTGAAAGGCAGCTTGCTCCTTGCATGCAGTACATACGGAAATAAAATGGCAGGGTGGAGTAGTTATGAGCTTCACGATAGGCAATCAGGTTAATCTCATGCTGCCGTTGTTGTGCCTGAAGTCTGTGTTTGGCGCGCCGATGATGGCAGACACAGCAGCAACTCAGTATGATGATGATCGTCCATACTAGCCAGAACCCTATGGAAAAATCAAGAATAAAAAAGGGGGGGAGAGAAGAGGAATTTTACTAAGAGTGTTTCTTCTTCAAGAGAAAGAGGTTTCAAAACTCTGAAGGCACTGAGGTGCCCTTTTGAAACAAGTGTGCACCTACTGCCAATCTTGGCACAGGTCACCGTAACAGGATATGAGAGGCACTTTTCAGAGACACAGACTCAGGAGATCTCACCCTAATCTCCGATATATGCTTTAGAAGTTAGGAAGCTCAGGCCCACAGGTCAAATGTGGCCCTTGGGACCCTTCATAGGCCACGTCCCTCACTGGCTGTAGTTCACACCATCCTTGAGTGTTTTCATGTCTTCTCTTTGGGAAAAAAAATAGTTCTAGTTTAGGAAGTGGGGGGCATAGGAGGTTTTTAAAGGGATACATGGTGTGGAAAAAGTGTGCAGGTATATGTTTTTCTCCAGAACTTGGGTCATCCAATAAAATTGACTGACAGATTCACTTCTTCACACAATGTATACTTAATTTACAGAACTCACTCCCACAAGATACAGTGATGATCACTCTACTATGCAAGTAAAACAATGGTAACATTAAAAGGCAACAAACTGTCAGTTTTCAGTGCAAAGCAGGTGTGAGTTCTGTGTTGCGCAGTTGCTTTGCACTCAATTACCACACTCTCAACAGGAAAACTACAACCGTATGCTTAAGTAGACAGACGAATCCCCATTTATGCAGGGTTTAAATTCTGGCCCCCTGGACATAGGTGAAATGTGCACAAATGGGGAGCACCCCGCTGCACCTCCAGGTCATGAGCAGACCTTCCCCAGAGACCAAAGAGGATGTCCTCTTCGAGCTCTAGGGCAAATCTCCTTGCAAGCTAGAGCCACAGTGGGGTTTTCTGGCTAACAGCTGATATGCGGGAAAGCGCAGCAGCAATAGCTACAACTCTGGCTGGTGAGGAGACCCTCCCCAGAGCCCAAAGAGGACATCCCCTTTGGGCTCCAGGGAGGGTCTCCTCGCAAGCTGGAGGCTCTTCAGGTCTCCCCCCCCCCCCCGGTTTCCAGGGCTGCGTGTATGCGCAGCCACGTGTGAATTGAACATGCATAAATTAAGGGACACCTGTTTAGTTCTGATGAAGAACACCACCCCTGTTTTCTTACAGATTCTCAGGCTGGCATCGAACTTTGCATGAAGAGTGGGAATATGGGGGTAGGAAGCATCATCAAATACAAGAGAGGGGGGAAGTCAAGCTTCGAAGTCATACTGAAAAAAATATGTGGGACTTTAATAATAAAAAGGTAAGTAGACCTTACATTCCTAATTAAAATGATTTTTTTTTTTGCCAAGGAAACATGTAAAGCATTCTGCCATTTTATTAAAATTCTACATGTTTTTTCAGTACCAAAGGCTTCTGTCTCTCTCTCTCCTTTCATTTAGTTTGCAGGACTACTTCAGATAGTACACAGGATCAAACACACATTTGCCCCTGAGTTTATACTCATCAGGACACTGTTGACCTAGCTGCTTTGTGTCTGCACCTGTATAATATATACAGTTGAAAATACATGTATCAACGTGTGCATATAACACATTTTACAGGTACAGGAGCTGCTTTCATATCCCAGATTTAGCCTGCCAAAAGCTACTGAATTTCATCATATGTGGTGGGAATGTAAAAAAATGAAGTGCTTCTGGGAAATGATATATAATGAGATAAAGAAAATACTGAAATATACATTTGTTAAAAAACCAGAAGCATTTCTATTACGAATATTAGGTGGTGAAATAAAAAGGAATGATCAGAAAGTATTTCTGTATGCAGTAACAGCAGCCAGAACTCTTTTGGCCCAGAAATGGAAACAAGAAGAAACGCCTACGATTGAAGAATGGAGATCGAAATTAATGGATTGCGCGGAACTGGACAGATTGACAGGGAGGATTCGCAACCGACGAGACCAAAGATTCACTGAGGACTAGAGTAAATTTACAGAATATATTAAAAATATTTGTGATAATGATATAACGTTTGTAACTTTTCAAGAAGCTCTGTAAGAAGATTTGGTAGAAATATTGTTTAAACAACATGGTAAGATAAGATATATATAGTGCAATATAAATTAAGAAATGTGAAGATTTGTGATAATTACGGAAAATTATCAGACATGTTGATGGAAGTCTAAAAGAAAAAAGATGTGGATGAGTTTTTGATGTTTAATAATGTTATAAATTTGTTTTTATTGGAAAATTAATAAAAATCATTTAAAAAGCTACTGGTTTTTTTTTCTGGCTTAACAGAGTGTACAAGTCCATTAAAAAAGAACTGTTTTATTTGTTTACTGGGATAATGTAACCAATGTGTCTTTTTGACCATGGTGGAATCTACACACATATTAAAAAACACTGTGAAAATGCTTTTTAAAAAAAGTTTTGAAAAATACATTGAATTTGGCATAGCTCACTGTTGCCATATAGTGTCACATTTGTATATTGCACTTTACAACAAATCTAAAACATTTTATTTGCAGCTGTATAGCGGAGTCCACAATCTAAGTGGATCAAGATAGGGATACCCTCAGCCTATGCTTATTTGCAACTCATTTCTTTTTCCAACTTGGAGACTGAATAATTCAACGTTCTGCTAAAACAAGTGTTTTGTCAGTGCAAGCATTTCTGCTTGCACAACAAAATGACCTTCTCTCTCCTCCCGCTGTGTGTTGTTTGGGGGGGGGGTAAGGGGATATGGGGAAGCCCTATTGAGCTAGCAGGAACCCTTCTGCTGGCTCCCACTAGTGGAACTACATTGTTGAATATGGCCCTGAGCTCCATGTTGGAAAATGTAACACATGAAGACTGCTTAATTTTAACATCTGCTTTGATAGCAAGATATAAAAAGTATTTAAAGGGTGGCACAAATCTCAGAATAGTGGCTGCATGCTTGTCTCTCTAAGACCCCTGACCATTTCTTCCCATCTGCTCCAACTCGTATATTCTTCCCTCGTATATTGGAAGCATTCTCAGCTTTTACCAATGCAGGACTGAAATCTGTTTTAAAGGTCAGAAGCACCTTCCTTTGAAGCAGCCTTTCTGAACCAACTGCCCTCCAGGTGTTTTGGACTGACAATTTTCATTAGCTCCTGCCAGTACAGCCATGGCAGCTGGGGGCAGGTGGATTGCAGTCCAAAAGATACCTGGTGGATGGCTGACTTACAAAATGAATAGCCCCGCCCAGAGATGTAAAGTGTCCAAACATTTTGGAGGCATGAAGAAGAACCACCAATCTTCTAAACAATATAATACAAAAAGCAAACATTTATATTTTATGGAAATTGAAATATATGCAATACTCTTTTACCAAACCTAAACATATTACATAGCACCCAAGAGGTACTGTTGGGTATATTTATGAAATTTATACATGCTTTCGTTTTATTAGAAGTACTGCAAGCTGCTGTACTTAAGATGCCATGTAGCAAAATGCTGTGCATATTTATTTGGATGAAATTCTCACTGTGTTCAGTGGGACACTGTAATCCCATGTAAATGTGCATAGAATTGCAGCCGAAGTATATTTTCGTTGGGAAGAAAGTTCCTTTTCTTTGCTACAATGCTGATGGATTCCATTTTCAAGTTTTACTATATCAACTTATAAACAGCACCATGCAGAAACAAAATAAATATTTTTTATAAAAACATTCAGAAAATAAACGTGCCTATATGTTGCAGGGATGGGAAACTTGCAAGATTCCAGATGTTGTTAGACTCCAACTTACATCCGCTCCAGCCAACACGGCCAGTGGAGAGGGATGATGGGAGTTGTAGTCCCACAATGTTTGAAGACTACATCCCTGCTATATTGGAACTGAGAAGCAGTAACTAGCTACTCTCTTTTTTTAAAGACATACTGATGTTACACTTTAAAATAGGTACTGTTTCACTTCATTGCAAGGGTCACAGGAACTGAAGATAGTCAAATTTACTCACCCTTTTAAAATTTATATCCTGGTCTACCTACCTAAATAAGATATCTATTGAAAAAACAGCATAACTCAAAGTTTATTTATCTAATCAGACATGCTTCATTAACTTGAGAAACTAAAATTGATCATTTGCACAAACTGAAACAAGCCTCTCAACTCTTTCCACATGTTATATTGTTCCACCTTTGTGCGCATGCACTTTCAAACATTGGTTTCATTCACAATACAGAAGAGAGGAATCTGAGGCAATGTTGTAAAAAAAACTTTGCTAGTATGATGCAGGAGAAATTTGGAAACTCCCAGACCACAGCCCTACACTAAATACCTGAATATGTTGTGTATTGTTTAACAATTGAATTTACTTTTATTAATTAACATACAACAGTGCCAAACGGGCTTCTAAGTACTTTACAATATATAAATACCAATTACACAACATCATTAAAATACATTGTCATTAAAGTGTGCAATAACTTTTCCTAACACCACCCTAAGAACACTGCCTGTTTGCCATGCTGTAATCATGTGTGACGCTTATGTGCTGCTTACTTTATACTGGTCTACTTCGAGAATTGGCAGCATAAGTTCATTTCTTCAATGCTATAATCATGGCTACCATGGAATCCCAGATCTTAAGAAATGTGCAGCATTCTGAACTGACTGTATAACAAAACGGTCACATTTCTAGTCTGCCCTTAGTTAACAGTTGGTGTATAAATGTCTCTAATAAAGATTAATACAGTATCCTAACATGGTTGTTTCTAAACTAAAAAACACCTGATGACTATTGTCCAGTCAGCAAGATTTCCTATTTGTTGAATTGCTAAATCTAAAAAAAAAAAAAGGTATCTCCAAGTTTCTGAGAATGGTTGGATGCAGATATTGCACAGCGCTAACAGTAGGGTCTCTGGAGTATACAGCAGTCAGCTGGCAGTGAGGCAATGAGAAAATGCTTAGCTTATCAAGAGGAAAACACCTCAAGGACCTGTGTTGCCAAGAAACCTTGCAAATTAAAAAGCATCAAAATCCCTGAAGACAATATACAACAGAGGTAGCTGGACTACAACTTGTATCATCCCTGCCCAGCAATTTCCAATCTTAGGGTGTTTCCAAACAGTGGGATGCTGGGTTGTTTTTTTGGTAAACGTTCCCACCTGCTACCCACATGGAGGTTGTGCTAATCTCTGTACTGAAACCTGCTAGTTCAAACATCATAGAATTGTAGAGTTGGAAGGGATCCAAGTGGACCATCTAGTCCACCCTCCTGAAATGCAGGAATCTCAACTAGATAATCTAGCAGGGTTAGTGCCAGTGGCAAGCCCAAATCAGCAAGAGTTGCATAAAACCCCTATACCAGTTGATAGCACTTTCTTTCACTACTTTCCTTCTCAATTCCATGTTAAGGCAACAGTGCAAAGCCCATAGATTTGGGGGGGGGGGTGTGGACGGACGGACTAGTGTTAAAGGACGCCTGAACTTATGGGAGAAACAGAAAGCTGCCATTGCTCTAGTCATCTCTGGACACGGAGTAGCATTAGGCCTTAGCAACAACCATATAACTTGGTCCTGGAAGATACTAAAATGGTTTCCACTCTTTTGGACTGCAAGTACAAATAAAGTGCTGCCTTGGGTTGGAGTTTACTTCCTTGGCAAACACAGAAAATATTGTCAGCTTTAGGAACCAGTAAGCCAGGGCTATGTATCTGATCTCAACAAAACAACAACAGCCAAATTATGGAAAAATAATTCATCTGGTATGCTTAGATAATAGAAATTTAGCACTTCTTTGTATTACATTTATTTTGCACAGCTTGCTCTGCTTCCAAGATGAAGGATTCCAGTGAGTTCAGAATTCATTAATTTTTTTAGAAAGGCTAGAAGGAGGGCAAGGTGGGAACATGGAGGGAGGCTGTGTGAGGAGGAGAGCAATGGAGCAGCAATTTGGAGGCAGGCAGAACCTCAAGCCATGTCTCAAATCCCCACCTAGTTTTTGTGATTTCTCCCAATACTGTCAATGAGAATTTTTCAGCCTTTACTGTAATACAATACCTCCTTTCTTGAGGAGACCAGGGGAAGGTCTATGATGCTCAAAACTGCATGTGTAACTGTCCTATAGATCCTTGGGGATACAACAACCAGAAGGATATATTTCTATGTTTCCCCAGTGGCAGGAATCCAAGCAAAGATCTCACAAAGGAAAGTGCCTTTTGCTCTTGCAAAACGGGAAAACATGTTTTCCCCTTTAGCGTTCAAGAGCAGGAACAGAATAGTCTGCCCTAGAGTTCACAGTAAACTTGGGTAGATGCCACTGCTTTATTGGCAGGAAACCTCATTGCAGCTAAGCCAAAACATGTAGCAAATCATTTCTCTGCCTGCCTTAGAAGCATGCTAGGTGATGGTCTTAGCTTCAGGCTATCTGGCCCCAAAGAAGGTGAAATGGGACATTTTGGAGAATTAGTGTAGAGGAAGTGTGGGGCAGCTACTAAGAGCCTGTGCTTGGAACTGAGCTGCGAAAGGTCCTGGTTCAAATCTCCCCTCGGCAATTAGCTGCTGAAGTGCAGGCAGCCTTCTTAAGCTAAGCAACTGAGGTAGAAATGTACGCAGCTAATTATGGCCTTAGGGCATGGGTGGAGAACTGGATTTGACTGGTGGACAGGAGTATTATCTCCTCGACCCTTCACAGGCCAAGTTTGACAGGTGGGTGGAGTATGCCACCTGTCAGTCACCAGAAATGACCATGACATCAGGTAGCTTCGTTGCTTACAAGGCTCTTGCAGAAGCCCCTTCTGAAGCACTATCTTAGGGAGAGCTTTGATAGATCCACAGAAGCCCTTGACAATCAGCTGACTGTCAGTTTTCAGAAGTCTCATGGGCCAAATGGGGATGCCCAACAGGCCTAAGTACCCCACCCCTGCCTTATGCAAACCACTCCCAGCCCACTTTAAAACATGGGGGAAATAATGCTGGCCTACCTCTTGCAATGTTGTCGCAAAGATAGCTAAGATTATCTATCATGAAGAGCTTTGAATACTCTGAAACACTTAATAAACACTAAATATTATCAGTGTTCTTGGTGGAGGAAGGGCTGTATATAGTTTCCTCTCAAAGAGCAAGCCAATGCTTCAGCTCTGATGTACCTCAGTTTCTCGAACAGAAGCCCACATTGGAGACTGTATGAGAAAGGTGGACACTTTATTAAACAGTTTTCCTGGGAGAGTCAATACCATCTTCTGCTAAGCTCATGCCCTCCAGATATTTTGCAAGCTGTGCTGACTGACATTGACAAGAGTTGTACACCAAAACACCTGAAGGGTAGCAGCCTGGCAAAGGCTGGTCAACACTGGTATTTATGTTGTGCAATGGTTGGGGAAACCAACAGCAGCATTTCAATACTGTTCCTTTTTTCTCTAATAACACTGCTGGCTTGAACACAGAATCCTCAGCAGTAAACACCTAAACCTCACAGCTAGGGAAAATACTGGACTCCTTGAATTCCTGCTTGAAACTTTATCTAGATTCAACAAGGGTTAATGTGATGCATTAAATCATGATTTTCCACAGAATTCTGTGCTCATCTTGCTTCAGGCCGAGAGAGCTGGCATTTGTCCACAGACAATTTCTGAATCTTTGTTTTGTGAATGCATACAAAGGACATTAACTGTATTTTTTCTTTTTTTGGATTCTGTTAAATTTTATATTACATTAAAACATCTCTCTCCCCCCAAAAAGTGGTTAATGTCAGCTATAGTTTATTTAAACAAGCCAGGTTCCTAAACTACTGCTCTAAGTTAGCTTGTTTCAATATACCATTGTTAAGATTAACTATAGTTGGTTCAGATTCAGATATCACAACAAGATGTGTTTAATCTAAAACAGAAGCAAAATCTTTGAATTCTTCCTTGTAGCCATGCTGGGTAGGAACAGTGGTGTGAGTTCTACCTGAGCTGGTTTAGCATTATGTTTAAACAAGGACAGTGACTTGTCAATTAGCAGGGACTATTTTTAAACAACGGCCACCATCAGGAGTCTTCTAGGTATACTGGACACTCAAAAAGAAAAAGAAAAAAGGGAAAGAGAAAGGGGAAAAAACATCCGCTATGAGGAAGTTATGTGTCTGACCCAGCCAGAATTCTGGATTTCCCTTGCTGATCTGGGCATACAGCCTTTTCCAAGAAAGCATAAAACCAAGAAATCTGGGCAGCCTGTTTTATGAAGCTAGAATGCAACCTTTAATCCCTGTGGACAGACTTATTACATAAATAAGCTGAATAAATATCAAGAGAACGTGTGAAGGTCAGAGCAAGAGAAAAATAAATTATAAAACAAAGAAACATTTAAGCTGGCTAGTTTCTTCTCTGGCTAGTTTCTGTTGGAACTTCCAAGCAAGGTTATAAAAAGTCCAAAAAGCTACTTGCTTAAGTGAACTGGAAACTGCCTTCCCTTTCCCACTTACCTCCAAAAGGAGGAAGTAACCTGTAAGCAGGACAAGAGAAGCACAGATTTTTGTTTTCTTTTAGATAAATACACCCCAAAGCAGGCACAACCTTTTCTCCTCAAGTTAAATGCTCAAACTGCTTTAATATTAGACAAGTGCCATCTCTGATGTGTTTTCAGCACCACCTGAAGACCTTCCTCTTTCCACAAGCCTTTTAAAGTTGAGATTTCCCCCAGTCTACATCTGTATTGGAATTGTTTTTGTGATGTTTTGTTGTTTTACCACTTGCCATTGTGCTCCTTTGTGAGGAAGGGCAGGGTGTAAATTGATAAACAAATAACCAGTCAATCAATGACGGTTAGCAGGGGAAGAATTTCTGTGTATGAACACAGTGGAGAGGGAAATCAGTGAGGCAGGTAGCCCAGTGAGTTAGGAAGGATGCAGGGTCTAGGGCAAGAGTGGGCCAAACTGATTAACATGCCCCAGATTTGACAGAATGAATATTTCTACAGCAGATTATCACAAATTGCAAAACAGCAGAAGGCAAAACAGAACCACCTTCCCACTTGGATGACTTTTCCTGCATGGTACTGAACAACATAGTTTTACCAGATGTGCATCTTTTTGTAACTGCTACAAATTTAGTTAGGAAGGGAAGTCACATGGAATTTCGCTCAAACATGAACAAGGAATAGATTCCCACCGCACCCCAGTATTTTCCGTTTCAGACTAAACTATTCAACAGCAGTATCAAACGGAAAACCTACGCCATACCAAGACATCAAGTTCAGAAAAAGACACAAGGCAAGAAAATCAGATGCAAAGACTGGGCTGGAGCCAACTAATGAGCCCTGCTACTTAGTGGAAGCCAGTGCAAGCATAAGAGACCCACTGCCCCCCATGTGCCCTGCTCATAGAATGAAAAATGGTTTATTTTATTAATTTTTAGTTCTCAATACAAAGTGTTCAAGAGTTTTAGCAATAGATTTTGGCAACAAGATATTTCAATGCCCGCTTCATCTTAAAACAAAATTGAACTTGGATCTAGCTAGCACCATCTAGCTTTAAACCCAATCCACCTGCTTGACATATCATGTATTTTACTCTTCCTTCCACCCCATAACAAACACCACTGATTCGGTTTCCCATCAGCTTTGCTCTTCAAAAGGGGAAAACTCTGTTGACTGTAACCACTCCCAACAGCTAAAACATGGGATCATGTTTCATGAAGCATGTCAGGTGAAGAGAGATTCTCTGTTTCAACCCATGACTCCTTCCCACAAGTTAAGGTGGTAAATAAAGTTAAAATGAACAGCAAGACCTATGAAAAGGCAGGGAGCTTTCAGTGTTAGGGTACCCAGAATGGCGACAGGAAATGTTCACCTTCTAAAATCCACTTTGGTGCTTAATCCTGTGCTCAATGTGCTAAAACATTACATTTTCAGGAAGACAAAACACACTTCCTTTCAGCTGATTAAGCTGGGTGCTTCCCCCAGCCTTTCCCAACCTGGTGCCCCCCCAAGCTTTGGATTACAACTCCCATCAGCCCCAGTCAAAGGCAAATCCTCATTGTAAATAATTTAAAATAGGGGTTCCCAAAGAATGAATGATGGCTAAGTGTCAATCTTGCAGAACTGTAAATAGCTGGCATATGTCACATCGTTGGAAAGAGAGAATTCTTGCCATGGTCATCACCTGATTATCAAGCAGCAATGCTGGCTCAAGGAATACACCTAAACAATGAACCCCATGTGTTGATGGAGCACAACTTCATCCAGAAAAGGTTATACATCTACTCCAGCTTGATAGGCCCACCAGCCATGAACATCTCTGACTTGAGCTTCATTTTGCTGGCCTTCACCCATTACTGGCTCCAGACACCTGTTCAAGAACTCTGCTGCCTCACCCGAATCCAAGAAGAAAGTGGGCATCCTGTTGACATCAGCTAAACCTTGCACAACCTCTCCCAGTCATTTCATGCAGATATTAAATAACATGTGAGACAGAATAGAAACTTGAGGCACCAGACAAGGTCATCCCCCTGGGGTGGGAAATCACACACCCCTAAACCTGACAGGTGGTGCAGAAAGGTACACTGGTTGACCGGATAATTAGCAAGGACACACACACACTCCCCCTGTGCGTCTCTAGCAAAGGTCATGGCAAGGGCAGTCTGGCTGAAGTGAGTCAACATAATCATTTTCAGTTTCAGTCTGGGAAAGGACACCTATCACCCGCTCTAACACCTTGTCTCTGGATAAAGCCAAAAGTGGATGAAACTGAAATGCCCTTGACTCAGATTATGAAAAGAATTTCACTTCTGTTTATAAAAACAAGAAACTTACACCAGAGTTCATAATAGTAATTGCAGCACTGAGACTGTCCACAGCAGTGGCCTGTTTCACAGATGTAGCTTTGATTGTTGATTCCTATGCAGGGCTCTTTGTCCTAGAATGTAAGAGAGGAATAGGTTAGTGAGGAAGGCCCAAATACATTAAACTTGGACTAAGCCTCCGGTTGCTTGCAAGACATGCATGAGCCCAGGGCAGCTGCTCAAGGTCACAGATTGCCTGCAGCTGTTTAGGCATCTCTACTTTCCTGGATATCAGTCAGTTCCATGGTGCTCCCACACCCTACCATCCATCATCAACCTTCCAGGCTAGGTTCCTACATGCAGAAGGAAGAAGTACAGATGATATGGTAGAATGGATTGTACCTCTTCAGTCTATGGGGGGGTGGGGTGGATTCTGAACACCCCTCTGCAATAACCCCACCCCCCAGCTCTTTAAGTCGAAAGTTAGGACAGCATATAGAGAACGGGACTAGAACACTTCTCCCTGCTACGCTAGTTTTCTTCTGTCATGGAGTTTCTTAAGCTGCTATTTATATAGTGTCATCTATGCAGGATGGTATTTAACCAGGGTTCTGCATTCTAAAAGGAGAGACACAAGGGAAACAACAGATGTAGAGGAGGCAGAGGTAAAGGGGGTGGGGATAACGTGTTGCAGTTATTTCAGTTACAGTAGGGTATGGGAACAATTGGAGGGAACATTAAAAATGGTATCCCCCTTCTTCAATCTGAACTAGCACCATTCTCCTCTAAACTTTACCATCTTATTGCTGCACGTCTAGATTAGTTCTCATTTCACCTTTCTCTTGCCTTGTCGGCTGCTAAGTTGCTCTAAATAACTGAACCTATCTTTTCCACACCTTGATAAATAATTTCCCACTTGCAGTTTGCATAATGCAGGCATCTGTTCTGCACTTCAGTGCTGATCCTCATGCCATGCCTGGGCATCTATAGCTATAACTGTGGCCCAAATTATCAGAATTTAGAAAATGATACTTAGGTCAGACAATGCAATCAAGTGTTCAGATTTCCACCCTCCTGCAAGTAGGAATATTTTACATTAAAATCATATAAGGTTTTCATTTTTAATGTAACAATCCCCCCCCCCCCGCTTGTGATTAGGTACATGAATTTATGCCTAATGCACTGAGATGAAGGGACCCATAGATATTTTCACTTTGGTATATTGAGGCATAAAATTTTATGACCCACTCATGGTGTGTGTTTCAAATACACTGCAATTCCACTGTTGTTAACAGCTTCAAGTCTTGCACTTATAGAATCAGAAAATGTAATAATTGAAGAGAGGGCAATCTGGGCTCAATTAGATCAAAATAACATTTACTACCATATAACCCTACTCTGAAGTAATTCTTGCCTAATTTGCAGAACTTTTAAAATAAAATAAACATTCCAACAAAATATCTTCCTGGAATACTCCTGCAGTCTAGGACAGAAGCCAAGTCAGTCATACTTTTTCATCATCACATAATCCTCCCTGAAGGCCATCTCTGTAGACAGTTAAGAGATGGAAAACAACTACCACCCAATGGCAATGACCCCTCTTGCCAGAGTGTAATGTAGGGCAGAGATATAACAGAGATATAATGGGTGTTGAAGTAATTTCTGGAGTTTTTGTTTTATGTCCTGGGGGAAAAAAATGCACAGCTGAACCATTGCACTATGAAAAGCCATGCAAATCTAAGTTATGGTATAAAACAAACAGCAAAACCAAGGTGATGCTGGTTTATTTTTATAGTAGGATCAATATGCATGAAGCTTTATGGTGTAAGAGAAAAAGTGCAGTCGCGTGATCAAGTTTGGAAAGATTCATGCCTGGGAAGATTCCCTAGTCTTCCAGAAAGGCAATATATGTCATTAGTCATCAGGAACACATATCTAGCTTCCATGTGCCCTAGCCAGCAGGGTAACGGGTGATGGGATGTGTAGTCAAACAATGTCACAGATTCCCTGGTTTAAATGCACATACAATACAGGCAAGTGGTTGCAGAGCTGTGGAGCAGCCCAAATTACAACATTTGGCATCAGAGTGCCCAACATGAAAGGCAAGCCAAGTTAGCTATAGTATAAAGTGAGTACTTAAAAAATTATTAGAAATCATCATTATTATTTTAATATTTCCTCTGAAAGGTTTAAGCATACCCATCCCACTGTTATTCCCCCCTGAAAACCACCATCCTGGCTTTGGCCCAAGTAAACAAAGATACATGCTGTGTTATTCCTAAAGGAGACTCATTCTATTTTTGGATCTAGAGACATGGGCATCAGCATTAACATTCCCACCAACACCCACTACCCCAGTTAAGAGTTAGCACCCTCCCTCAAAAGCAGACATCTGACTTCATTTTCAAAGTGTCCATAAAGTGCTAAGATAGTTTCTAAAAGAGGAAACATCTCCTGCATCCTTTCACAGCAGAAGGGGCACTCCTCTATTTCACCCACAACAGGGTTCAAAGAAATCATGTAGCCTTTAGCAGACGTTCGAGCTAAGGCTCCAGCTGAAATTAAGTATCAAGGCTGCTGCCTGTGGTCCCTGAAATGCTATCTACAGCTGCATTCCATTTTACTCTTAAAGATCCAAAAATTAAAAAGGTTTCCAGAACAATGAACAAAGTAGTCACATTCTGTACTGTCCAGACATCCTTTGGAGCATCTACCAGGAGTATATGACAAAGCACTTTCCAAAACTAGCCTGTGGAACAGGGGACTGGTCATGGGACGGTAGATAAAGACCCAAGAGCCTTCAAAGAACGGCAACGTACTACAGGTTCCTTTAATTTCTAAAATGCAGCTCCCTCACACTAAAATAAACCAATTCATGCATGATGCAGGGGCAAGTACAATATGGAGCCACAGCCAGTTACAGCTTCCTGACAAGTGTGCCTGTACAATGCGTGTATTTGTTGCATTTGCATTTTACATTTGGACAGGTGAATCAGAAGGCAGGGGGGAAGGAAGAACCCAAGGCAGAGAAAACAAGGCGGGGGAGGCCTCCCTTTTCCTCCCCATTCTTCAGGGGTTTTTTTGTGCTGATTTAACGTATGAAGTACAATTTGATTTTGCTATGCTGCCATTTTATTATATTGTTTAGTTTATTTAGTATACGGTTGTTAAATTTTACTTGTTTAAATTATTTTAGTGCTTTTGATTTGGGCTTTTTGATTACCCAACCTTGAATCATCCATTGATGAAGGGTTGGATAGAAACTGAAATAATAAACAAACAAATGGAAAGGAAAATCAATATGCCAGCTCAAGGGCTAGTGTACTTTTCCTGTTCTGGGGGCACGTCAGGTGAATGGGAAACCTTTGGGTCCTAACAGATCAAAGGCCTACCCTGATCTGCCCCCAAACTCCTACTTTATGACTTTATGACCAGAGTGCTGATGATGGACGGAAAGACAGAAAGATTTATATAGCTGCAACAAGAAGTCCTCTATGGCAAGCATAGGCAAACTCAGCCCTCCAGATGTTTTGGGACTACAACTCCCATCATCCCTGACCACTAGTCCTGTTAGCTAGGGATGATGGGAGTTGTAGTCCCAAAACATCTGGAGGGCCGAGTTTGCCTATGCCTGCTCTATGAGCAGACTTTCTGCTCCACTTACAAAGAGGGAGATCACAAAAATGTATGGACTTGGGACATTAAAACATGTTAGGTATATGCTCAAAAATGTACCAACAATGACCTTGTCCATATATGCATGATTTTCTAGAAAATGGAACCTGTTCGGTATCATTTCTTTGGGCTTTTTTGAACCAACTAAAAGTTAGTTTTACAGATCATGTGTTATTTTAGGTCTAGAGGAGAAAAATAAGGGTGTTAGATCTGAACAGCCCCCAAGTGAACATTATGGTTTTATAACCTTCAATTAAGAAATAAAGATGCAGTTAGTGAATATAGAATATTATCAAAACCTGCACATTTAAAAAAACAGATGTGGCAATTTGCATGCAAAATTTACAATGGCTTTAAAAGTGTGGAAAAATGAGGTAAAACTACACTTAAGATGTACAGAAGCACTTGTATCTCTGTGTAGGCAGACCTGTGTCTGGAGCACTTTTATGCTATGATACTTCATAAAAAGCTGTTGAAAGATTACCTGATTCACAACAAAGCTGTAGACATGATGTGCAGCTGGGAAAATATCCCTTACAGCAGAAAGGTCTGAAGCTTAATCCACTTCAGACCACTTTGCAGAACTGGTAGAGCTTGAGCTGGTTTTTCATATTCACAATGAGCCAGTGTGAAATAAATTTTACTACAGTTAATATTTAACTAGAAGTATACAGTTTATCTTAGTGATTTAACAGTACCAAACCTTTCAGATGTGCTTCAATACCAATCTGAAATAATAATAAATGTTTGATGCTATGCTACATCTTTCTGCGTAAGGGCCTCTTGTTTTTCATGGGGGCTTATGGCTATATTCAGCTACTGCTTAAACAGTACTATGTGGAAGAACACCTGACTGGACAAGCAACCCAAGCAGTTGCTTGGGGAGGCAATATTTTTAGGGGTGCCAATGAAGCAGCACACAATCCAAAAGTGTTTATAGGATCTGTTACAGAAAATGCTGGGGCTCAGCTTTCAGGTTCCAGGCAGCAACAGAGTTGCGCTCCAGCAAGACTCTGCAAGGATCCTGGGTCTTGCTCCTTAGTCATGCAGTGCAACTTTATTGAGCAACGAAACAACATAAAATAGACCTAAATGGATGACCACATGCAATTCTATCTACACTAGCATTGCCTTTATTCATATGCAATACAATAAAAGACCAAGAAACACAGGTGTCACTCATGCATCACTCAATGCTACAGCAGATGGTATTCTTGATTGCAAAATACAGAAATTTAAGTCTCAAATACGTGGTTAGAGTCCTAGCCTCAGATGTATGCTCAGCTTACTTAGTTTGAACAGAAGAGAGGGAGAAAGAGAAACAGGAAACAGACAATACTTCCTCCATCCCTGAAGGTGAGGGGGCGGGACCTAGTTGTACTTTTACAGCTATGTGGTCCCTAACCCCTTAATTTACTAACTAGTATAGAAATGCACCGTTAGGTTTGTTGCCAAAAACTCCCACCGTCAACAAACCCCAAGAACGGCATGAGAGGTGGCTGGAAAGAAAGGAGGAAAACCTGGAGTGCCATTTTCTGTTGAAGGAAGCCCCTTACATCTAAAGCAGAAAAAATGGACTTGCAACATGTTGTAGCGCATCCCAATTCCTGAACAGTCCTTCTGTTTAGGGCTCCAGCTAACGCAGAATAGGAACTCTCAAAATAAGCATCTTTTAAAAAAATCACACAGCCCCTTTCCCCACTCTAGGATATAGTATGGGGCTTGAGCAGGCCCATTTCCTTTCTCCCCCAATCCCCTATTTCCCGCTCCTTCGTCTCAACTGCTTTCAACTATAGGCCAAAATTGATAAATTCAGTGTGTCTGCAAATCTTCTAGCTCCTCCCACAACCCCAAAAGCTATCCTTATAAACCAAGGTTAGTGAATCTGTGACACACACCCCCCCCCCGGGATATTCTTGGACTCTTAACCCGTCAGCCCCACTCAGCATGGCCAAAAGTCAGCGCTCCAACAGTCCAACAGATTCCCCACCCCTGCTCTAAATGAATAGGCATAACCATGTGAATTTAATCTGTGTGGTGTCACTTTATTTCATATGCCAACAGTAGTGACTCTTCTATATGATTATTATCTCCTGACAGATCTCTATGGAAAGAGCTTATTGCATATAGGTCAAAATCATGGCCTTGACTTCTTTGTGCTCTGAGTCTTGACTGTGCTGAATCTCTTCTTTGTACTATGCACTGTTACAGTTCTGTCTCTCCCTCTCTTTTTAATTAAAGATTTTAATTTAGAAACAAAATAGAGAAGAAATTACCACAGAAAGCACTGAGAAGCCTAAGTGCTTCAAAATGCTTCCAAAACCCAGCAAGCCCAGGAGCATCACTCACTTTCCACTAACCTTGCCCAGAGATAGACTCACCACTGCTATGTGACCACTACATTTGTAGATCCTTGTCCAGAGACTGCAGAATGTTCTACACAGCCAAGTTAATTGATGTTCAATCTTGGTAAAGTTTTTTTTTTTTTGGGGGGGGGGGGTGTGGGGATGCTCAACTCCAACCTTCTAAGAAGATGGAACATAGGAAGCTACCTATACCATGTCAGACCATTGGTCCACCTAGCTTATTATTGTCTACACTCACTAGCAGCCATTTTCCAAGGCTGGAGACAGGGCTCTCTCCCAGCCCTACCTGTATATGCTGAGGATTGGACCGGGAACCTTCTACATGCAAACCACTTGCTCTAACACTGAGCTACAGCCCTTCTCAAGGATGAAGGCAAAGCATGAACACAGTTCCCCAACACCAGAAATTATGCAATCACATTTCTTCCATTTAGAAAAATTGCAGGGGTCAGCAGATGCAGATTGCAATGGATGGGCCTCACCCCGGAAAAACTACCTTCACAACTGTGGTATCTCACCTGAAATGGACATGTTAAACATTGAAGCAGAACCAGGGTTCGAAATTAGCAGGGCACCAGGCACATTTTGCGCCTAAAGATTCTCCACTTGCGAGCACCTCTGGGTGCCATTTTTTGCGCTTGGCTGACACTCAAGGATTACTGAAATGTACAGTGATACCTCCGGTTACGAACTTAATTTGTTCCAAAGGTCCGTTCTTAACCCAAAACCATTCTTAGCCTGAGGCACGCTTTCACTAATGGCGCCTCCCACTGCTGTGGCGCTGGCGTGCAACTTCTGCTCGCATCCTGGGGCAAAGTTTGCAACCAGGAGACCTACTTCCAGGTTAGCAGAGCTTGTAACCCGAAGTGTTCGTAAGGAGAACGGTACGTAACACGAGGTTCCACTGTATGTGCTCTGAAGCCTCGGAGTATATGCTAAGGATAGACAATAAGTTAAGGAGTTTAACAATAAAGAGTGTTTTGAAAACCGAAGTATGATACCAATATTTTTATTGTAAATACCAAATTAAACATGTATTAAAAATGTGATATTAACAATGTGTCACTTATGTGAATTGCGTATTAATTCATGCTTATCAAAATAATAAAGTGTTGCTGACCCCCCCTTCCAGTGATGACTAGACATTCTATTTTGGTGCCCACAACCCAGGTCCCAGAAGCCATTTGGCTCCTAGCTTTTTTATCCCAGCTTCGAACACTGAGTTTCAATTGCAACTTTAAAAATAACTGCTTAGTTGTCCAATAGTAAAAAAACCTCAGTGGCCTAATTTGGATGATTGAGGCGTCATAAATCATTAGATTTTAGCTGATCAATTTATATTTAACCAGAGTTCCTCAGATTTGGACATAATGGGCAAACAGATACTAAGATCTGAAGTGGTACACAAGTGAAGAAAGGGAGGGGCTAGAAAGAAATGCTCTGCACAGAGCATTGTCAATAAAAAGACTGTTTGTTTGATTTATATACTGCCCTTTATCCAAAGATCACAGGGCAGTTCACATTATAAAAACACATAAATACATAACGTAACAAACCAACAAACTATTTCACAGCATGAGCACTTTAAAGCTAATGTTGATGGCCATACAGTATAGCCTGAATGCCATTACACTAAAGCTGCAAAAGCTACAACTTCAGCACTAACAAAACATATTTAATGCATAACTGTACTGCTCAACATCTGCACTCCTCTTCCAGTTTAAAGAGGGATCACAGATTCCTGTGTACAAATAGGGAGAGGTCTGTGACAATGGATTCTGGCATCAAGGCATTCACCATTTCAAAAAGATGTCTCAGATAGGCCAGGAAGGGCAATTATCAGGTATTGTGAGGCATCTTGATTGACAGACTGGTAAATATGCTGAACATGAACTCTTAGCATGATCTGATTTACATGTACATCCATTTTTGTGTTGCAGTTTTGTTGGGTGGGCTTTCTGTGATTGGGTTGGGTGGTCGCTGTACAAGCATTAAAAAAATTGTAACTCACTTCTGTTTGGGGTTCTTTTTCCGCTTCTTGTTTTGGAAGTGGGAACCTCTGTTTCAACAGACCCGATAAAGATCAGGCTTACTAGCTACTTTGCTTTTTCTATACTTGGTTGCAATCCTGATTCTTACCTCTGACCAACATGAGGACCTTGCAAGGGATGGTGAGTGTCTTGAGCAAGGGGTGAACTTCCAAAAGTCTCCCCTGAGCTTTCTTATAACGACTGCAAACTTATTTTCTTCAATAGCATTATTTTGTTTAGTTAAATTCCACAAGCATCTACTTCTGTTAGTGATTTTTAGAAGATTTTGTCCTAGACAAATATCAGGAAAGAAAAAAGTATAGCTGTTTTAAAGATAATAAGCAGCCTAAGGTGTATCTTGTGAACTATTTATGGGCCTATGCTTTAGCTATTTGATCTAGTCATAATGAAATAATGTCCTATTGTTTACAACTCTAAAATAGCTTCAGAAAAATTAGAAATCAGTTTATTTTCTAACATGCACTAAACTGGCAGATATGTAGCTAACACAGCACAGGGAGCTTATTACATTTACATAGCAGTTTCCAAACAGCTATATGCTATAAGTTCAAGTAGACAGAAAGGAATAAGGCAACTGCTTTTGGTGCTCAGACTGGCCCTGTGAACCACAGACAGGAGCAAACAGTAAGCAACTAAGCAGCTAAGGACAAAGAGGAAAATCAAATGAAACAAAGAAAAGGTAAGCAAACTGGTTTCAGAAACTGGAATGCCTCCTTTGAGGCTTCCTACATCAGTAAAGAAACCCCAGAAGGTGCCCAAATTTCCTTCATGGAAATATACATGGATTTGAAAGATTTCTAAAGACACGTAGCTATCTGTTGCTGACGTAATTCCAACAAGGTCAATTGGTTCAATTTCAACATTTCTTGGGAGGCTTAACATGCATACTCCCCAAACTGATGCCCTTAAATTGGCAGCCCACAGCTTTCCTCTTCTCCAATAGAACTATAACCATAACCGAATCTTAAGTTCTATTTAGAACTTTACATATAACCTAAATTTATTCTGCCCGCTTCAAGTAAGCAGAGCAGTCAGTGGCAAAAGGTCATTGCGCTAGAGGTAGTTCTTGTCTCAATTCTTGAATAGCATTATGTAAGCCCAAATAAAAAAGATTTGGGTTTTAAAAAATAAACTAGGTAGCTACAAACAAAACAGCGGTTTTTCACTTTTTAAAGTGCTTTTTGGAAAGTAAAACTAACAACACTCACCATCAAAAAAAGAAAAGAAAAAGAAAAAACTTTAATGCTCACATACCTGCAATACCTCCAAACTTCATTTGCTACACTTACTTGCCTAAGAACATAAGCTAGGTGAGGTGTACAAGCAATCAGATGTTGTTCCTGGAACAAATAGCTCCTGGACTAAGATGATTCAAATTTGGTAGAAGCCGGCTGCTGCCCACCAGGGAGCAGCTGGGTGACTTGCTGCTTTTACTCATTCCAGGCTATGTATGTTGGTTAGTAGTAATAAAATTATGAGCACTTTAAAACTCCAGCACAGACACCACAAATTCAGAAACAGGTTTAAAAAGCATGTGCACTGTTAGCTCTGACAGTTTCTGATTAGAAGCTGTTGACTGTTTCTTGTTTACTCTAAACCAGAACTCAGCCAAAGCACAAACACAAAACCCAAGTCAGCTTTAAACCCCTAAAAGTCCTTAAAGCACAAAAGTCCTTAAAAACCAAAAGTGAAAGCCATAAAATAGAGTGAAGTGGGGGGGACACGGACAAATTTTTTGCTTCAGATAATAATAAAGTTTCTTCCCTTTATCTGCAGCATTATTCAATGTTAAGTAAAATAGATTTGTTTTTCCCCTGGCATAAACACAACAGAAGAAGACAAAAGATCGCACTGGATTTTACTTGAGTGGCTCACTTCACAAGGCAAGCAGAGCTGATTTTCTTTCTTCTTTTGTAAGCCAGCAAAATCTCACATTCTCCACCCTAGCTAGTCAAACAAACAAACAAACAAACCAGAAACAAGTTACCTGCCGCAGGCCCAAAAGGAAAGGCATTCTGCATTCTCATAATCCACGCTAGGGGCTTAAACAAAGGAATTTCTAGAATCCCAGAATAATAATTTCCTCATCTGTAATGGACAGGCTGCATCCGCAATCCTGTTTAAACCAGGGCTTCCTTGGCTGGGAATGTTAAGTAAACAGGGTCCCAGGACATAGAATGCACTCACTCAGCCTCTCTCTCTCTCTCTCCCCTCCCTGTGACCAATCTCAAAAGCAGCAGAGCCTCCGTAGGCGTTTGCCAAGGGGGAAGTGACATCAGTAGCAGCACTGCAAGGGGGGGGGGAGCTTCAGACAGCTGCTGATTAACAACTCAAAGAGGCCTACTGCATAGAAGAAAATGCACAGTAGTTAGCAAACAGAAAGCACTTACACCGGAAACCTGGTATTTACGGACTACTATGGTTGTTAAATGCACTAAAAAAATTGTAAGATAAACTTTTAGTTATATTTAATTATATTAGAAAAGTATTAGTTGAACAAACAACAGGCCTTTCTTTCAAAACCATTCACTAAGTCCATGAAAGCTAATTGATGTTGTTGTTGGCCTCTGTCTGTCTTGGAAGACAATGGAAGAGTGAGCCTTTGGGGGTGAAGTCAAACTGTTGGAAGGTTACAGAGCCTGCCGTGGTTGTAGAGACCAATATGGGAGAGACATGCCTTGTTGCAGCTGGGCAACTAAAGGCGTCTGGTTGTGGTGATACAGGTGTGCTATGATGTTTCTTCTCTCTGCACTCCTCCCAGCAATCATTCCTCCTCTGCCCACTGCTGTGGATACACCTGGAGTCACACCTGCCTATTAGAGGTAAGTATTCAGGTGTTCATTTACAAATGTTCACATAAATTCAATACCAAATTCAAGCCAAATTTTCACCCTCTTCCAGTCTGAATTAACTCTGGTTTTCTGGACAATTTGAGCAAAACTTTAGCTCCTGCAATTTGAGCAAAACTTTAGCTCCTGCACCGCACTGGCAAACTTCTTCGGAAACAGCAATTTTTAAACGCCATTTGGAATATAGTAGGGTATCCTGCCATTTTAAAGGGGGAAATGTGTTTGTGTGTATTCATTCTTTGGTGATCACTCGTAGCTGAGTAAGATTGTCTTAGTGTCCGTAGTGTGTGTGTGTGTGTGTGTGTGTGTAAAATTGATGGTAAGGTTGGTTATTGCATTCATGTTTAGAAAAATGCATCCCAGATGTATCTTCCATTTTAGAAACCTTCCATTTTAGAAACTGTCATTCATGTCCCAGTGACCTCAGTGTTCTGTGTGGGTCCAACTTTAATAATTTGTCTGGTACAGAATGCCTCTCCAGTGGTACCTCGGGTTACATATGCTTCAAGTTACATACGCTTCAGGTTACAGACTCCGCTAACCCAGAAATAATACCTCGGGAACTTTGCTTCAGGATGAGAACAGAAATCCTGCTCTGGTGGTGCGGCAGCAGCAGGAAGCCCCATTAGCTAAATCAAGTTAAGAACAGTTTCTGGTTAAGAACGGACCTCCGGAACGAATTAAGTACTTAACCCGAGGTACCACTGTATTTGTTTATGAGTTGTTGGGAACAGTTTTGAAACATCTGCATTGACTGCCAGTTTGTTTCCAAGCCTAATGCAAAGTGCTGGTTATGACTCTCAAATCTCCACATTGCCCAAACCTTGGCTATCTCGGGACACACATTCTCTCTCTCTGACAACAGGCACCTCCACTGGATTCTCACAGCTGCTGACCAGGCTCCACTCAGTTTTATAGGCTGCTCCTTTGAAATGCTCATTCAATACAGTAATAAACATCTCAGCATTTGTGTATCTTCTCCTACTCTTTTTTGAAAGGTAATTTGGAATGTCCTAAATACCTTCCTCATACAAAGGAGAGGTAAAGGGAATCCGAAAGTTGCTGTCCAGAAGCATAAACAGATTGTTCAAAAGGAGATTCTCCACCTAGGCCTTAGAGCTCTTCTCAGTTTTCATGCCAGTGGTAGCTAGTTTCTCAAAAACTGTTTGTCTTCTTGTAAGCAATGGAGTACAGCGGTACAGCAAGTTCCAAAGTAATAGAGATGATATGAAAGAAAGTGATCTAAATTTAACTTTTGCTATACCTCTGCTTTAAAAGTTCAGCAATCTTTTTTGTGCTTCTCTTAAATCAGCAGCTGTTCTCGCCTGTCACATGTCAGCCTAGAAGCCTCACCACTCCCCCATGTCGGGACACATTGCATACATATTTACCAGACTGGGAAGTTTCCCCTTCTTTCTGTTTGTTTGTTTGTCTATTGCAGATCTCTTTAAAAATCAATAGTTCTACAACATTGCAAAAAATGTTGCGTAAGAACTGCAGTAAGTTCATCCACCATTAAAAAAAAAAAGTGGTCTCCTGAAAGTTACTGGAAATGCAGTTACACAGCTTAGTCAATACTGAAAAGGGGAAGAAAACTTATTCCAAAGCACATTCCAGTGCAGATGGTTTAAGGGCCACAGGCTCCCTCCTTCTCTTACAAATCTCTTCCTCCACTCTGTGCCCCCCAATTTCTCACCCTTCCTCTTCCTTCTCTTTTATTTCTCTGCATCTTCCCCCCCCCAAAAAAAAAACCCAGTATCTCTATGCCTGCCTGCTGAGTACAGAGGCAACAGTAACAAAGCTTTCCTTCTTTTACCACTTCACATACAAAGACATATGAAGGTAGAAAGGTATTTTTTACTGGGTAAAATCATTGCTCCATCTAGCTTTGTATGATCTGGGGTTCCCAACCTTTTTAGGCTTGCAGGCAGATTTAAAAATCTTAGAAACTGCCATGGGCGCCACAAATGCACCCATTTCACAGGAGAAACACAACGATGCTCAAAACCCGCATCAAAAACAGGGGAAAGACCTACGGTACATACACCACAAAACAAAAAGTAAAGGCAACACCCCCTTCCAATCAAACATCCCCTCAAAACCAACAACAACACCCTGCGAAACAACCTCAGTTAACTTTGTTTTAATTGGAAAGGGGAGGGAATCTTGGCAGGTGCAAAGGAGGTGCATGAAAAGCTCAGGTATGGAAGAATCTAGCACCGACTGTAAACTTAAAACAAATTTTGTTAAGTATTTCTGTATGAAGGAGACAAGAGGCAGAAGGCATAATGCTACATAACTGGACTGTCAGCAATAGATGTTTTGCTCAAAGTACTAGGACAAGACAAATACAATGGTGCCTCGCAAGACGAAAAGAATCCGTTCCGCGAGTCTCTTCGTCTAGCGGTTTTTTTCATCTTGCGAAGCAACCTGATTAGCGGATTAGCGCTATTAGCGGCTATTAAAGGCTTAAGGGATTAGCGGATTAGCTGCTAAAAGGCTATTAGCAGCTTAGTGCCTTAGAAAAAGGGGGTGGGGAGCAGAAAAAAATCGCAAGAATCGCAAGACATTTTCATCTTGCGAAGCAAGCCCATAGAGAAATTTGTCCTGCGAAGCGCATTGAAAAACGGAAAACCCTTTCGTCTAGCGGGTTTTCCGTCTTGCGAGGCATTCGTCTTGCGGGGCACCACTGTATACAAAATGCAGTATGCAAGTATCATCCCTGCCTTTTCTTGTTGAGCTACAGTCATCCTTTATGGTTAGCCATGGAACAGGCTACATTCCTTTATATTAGGAACTTGTGTGCAATTCATGGCCTCATTAGAATCCCAGCAGAGAGCAAGAATGTGCACAGAGAGAGAACAGTGGGAGGCCAGGTAGATATGTTGCTGCTGAAAGCCACAAACTCACTCAACTCACATGATGAGCGCACACACCATTGTAGGCCATGTCTGGGCAGTAAGGAGATAGAAACAGGAAAGCATAGCTTTAATAATTCCTAGCTCTTCCAAAATGGTTACTTGCCAATTGCAGCTCTAACTTCACTCATTGGCTAAAACCCTTTAAGGTGGCGTCTACGAACCAGGTTTCCTCATTTCACAGAAACGGGGTGTGTGTGTGTGTGTGTTCACATTTTGGCTTATATGGTTTGATCTACAGCACGTAAGAACTTTTAAAGCTTTTTTTTAAAATGGCAGCTAAGAGTCTAGAACCCCTAACGGCTTTGCGCCCACCCCAAAGAAACACCACCCGACCCTTTCTACCCATCTGGCAGCAGCTCTGGTCCCAGTGGCACTTCACTGTTGCTTTGTGGTGCTGGTGGGGTTTTTTTGTTTGCCAAAGTGATCCTTTTTTGAACTCCAATGAGAAACCCAGTTGCCTCAGCCTTATCTGTTCAGAGCCTTTCTAATGACACTCACAGCAACAACAAAAAATGGGGAGAGGGAGAAACAGTTATCGCACAATGGGGCATGATTTTTATTCTCCCTTGCATCTTCACTATGAAAATTCCCATAGTGTTTGAAATGTACCCATGGTGAGGGAATGCAGGATCAGGACAATGTACATAAGAGAGAACGAGATAAAGGCTGGAGCTTGCTTACAATAAAAGGCAAAGGTCAAAGTGAACACTGCCAGCTTGCCTTTGGGCAGAATACCACAAGCACATTTTCTCTCATTTCTCTCAGATCATATTCCCCCCCCCCACACTTTTTTTCTTCTTTTTCCTGTCTGAAGGAAAAGCAGAAAAAATGCTGAACATAGAAGAATGATGATCGGAGTGGTTGGAGCAAGGAAGCAAACACAGACTAATATCATTTGCTGTGTTCCAAGTTGTATATTTCCATGCCCAGCCACTGTCACCTCTTTGTTGGCAGCTGTTTGTGCCTCCAATAAGCCGCTAGGGATCAGTGACAGGAGATTCACTGCTTGTTCCTCTGACTTGTTCTTGAAAGAGTAGATGCATATTGGAATTGAGAACATAATGCTGGTATGAGCACACAAACACACACACACACACACACACAAAACCACTCCAAAACGAAGGTAGTTTTTAAAAACTTTAAGCATAATATGTTAGCATGCATAACCAGAAAGCACGAGAGTTTTGTTTGCAACTTAGTGTTAAATCTGAGTTGGGTTGGATGCAAGGGGAAAATTTAGGAAGATTAACTTTGCTGCAACCTGAAGGATGTTCTGATTGGAAGAGTTTAAGGTGCAAATGCAAACTGGCACTACTGCAGGTTTGCAGAAGGGTTAACAGAGGATTTGGGCTTCATTGCAGTGTTGTAGTAAACTGCTCTCTGCCAGAGCTGCCAATTTTTACGAAGTTTAAAAAGGAAGAAAATACATGTTTTCACATGAAATAAGAACTGAATTAGAAAGAACAGGAATTCCCATCTTCATTACTACATTTTTTTGGAAAGTGGGCAAGGGAAGAGGTACATGGCTGTGAAGTTACAAGTATACTAATATTCTGTTGTCTTCTATGGGCTGCTCTAGCTTCTGCAGTGGAGGAAAGTAGCTTCTATAACCAGGAGTGGCTAGCTTGTGTCCCGCCATTTCTGCTGGACTCCAACTCCCATCAGGTCCAGTCAACAAGCTAGCCACCCCATTCTATAGGAATCAGAAAGCTCCATCTTGTGATTCTAGCCTATTTGCTTTTTCTTTCTGAGTACATAATACATACATGATATCACTACTTCCTTGACATGCTAGTCATCGCTGGGACTTCCATTACTAGCTTTCACAATGGGAGCAACTGAACAACTGGGCCGAATATGAGCAGCACATTTTCTCTCACATCACATTTTCTCTCAGATACACTAAGCGTAGAGAATAGCTCTTCCCTTTTAAATAAAAGATGGGGCTCTGGGTCAGATTGGTTCCAATAGGTGCTGGCATAGCATGGCCAGAACCAAAAGGAAACACTGCCATTGTGTTAAGTTAAGTGACCAATTTTTAAATTTAATACTAGGCATGTGGGGCCTAGGACAAAAGTGCACAGGAGGGTGAGATTTAGCTCTTCCCTCCCCAGGTTCCAATGAAAAATCACCCTCTTGTTACTATTAGAAAAAAAGCTGCCAAGATCAAGAGAAAATATAGAAACAGGATTTTTTTGTGAAAGAGAAATGAGTGGAACACACTTCAGCAAAAAAAATAAGATTGGCCATTGTCCTCTTATGTCTTCTTCTTCTTCTTTGGCGATCACTCATAGTCGAGTAAGATTGTCTTCCATAAATAAACACGGCTTTAACAATGAGTCTGTAAGTGACTGTGGAGGCCAATTCTGGATCCACACGTCCTTCCACAGTGGGGACATTGGTTTCTGGGCAGGAGTTGATCATGGTGTGGATTTGCCAAGCGTGCCTTCCTCTTAGCATGTTTCTCCCTTGTGTTCTGAGTTCCAGTGTCTTCAAAGCTGTAAAGGCTGTTCTCCAATTCCTCTTATGTTTCTCTTGTAAGCAAGAGCTGAATTGAAGGGGGGGGGGGCAAATTTAGTAAATGTTTTTTGCAGCACTCAAAAACTGCCCTCTACTTTTGAGAGAGGTTTTTTTAAGCATGTGAGAGTGAGGTACTGTATTACTTCCTATTCTAGAGGCCTGTGAAAGGAAAGGAAGTATTCACACATAGACGCACATTGTGATGTGCATACGTAAGAATTCACATTCAAGCATATCTAAATGCACGTCTCTGCCAACCAACCATTCAGGTTTGACTGACACTAGAGTGAGAGCAATAATGATTTATTTACCTCCAAGGATACTACAGGCAATTTGTTTTATGAAGTTATCCCATTCACTATGTGATCTTCAACTGGCTGGGATCACATAATAAAGTTGTTTTTTTTTAATGTACCCAATAACAGGTGATTGGGACAGTAATATTTTTCTCAAGTTCTTAATGCAGGTTGTGAACTTTTTCAGCCTTAGGGCAGCATTTTCTAACTGGCAATCCTCTCAGGTGGTGGGGCCATTGGCAAAACTGGGCAGAACAATGTATGTGACTCTTCCTTTGCACAGGCGGCTATATTCTAGCCATATTCTAGTGGATTCTACCTTCACAAACACCTCCCCACCTGCATCTCCATCCTCCTTTCAGGCAAACAACAAGCATTGTCTCAGTTCCATTTCGGTCAGCCCACAGTGCTCAAGAAGGGTTCAGAATAGGGTTTGTGGCCTAGGAGAGTCCTAGGGGCTGAATAGGCATGTCTGAAGGAAGGACCATACAGTATTTGACTCCCAGGCCTGACCTTCCTCACCTGTGTACTGCATGTAGGAAACATTTTTGATCCCTGAAGATAAATATGAAAGGCAAAAAGCGGAGTTCTAGTGTCTACCATGATAGGATTGCCATATGTCCGGATTTGGAGGGTTAAAAATCTCTGTCTGGGTGAACGTGTTGCCAAGAATGTTATTTTTGTTCCAGACTATCCCCATAATTAAGGGGATTAGCTTATTTAAAGAATGGCAAAGAATGATTTCAAGGTATATATGGCAGGGCAAAAAGCCGAGAATACAATATAAACTTCTAACAGATACAAGACAAAGAGGAGGCTTTGCCCTTCCGGATCTGAAACTATACTACGAGGCATCATGTCTTTGCTGGTTGAAAGAATGGATAAAACTAGAAAATAAGGAACTGTTAGATCTAGAAGGTTATGATAATAGATTTGGTTGGCACGCGTATTTGTGGAAGGATAAGAAAAAAGTACATAAAGGTTTTGGAGACCACATCTTCCGAGGCCCATTAATAGAAGTCTGGGATAGGTATAAAAACCTATTAGAACCTAAAGTACCACACTGGTTATCACCATTAGAGGTTATGAGTGTCAAAAGAACCAATATGAGAAGTGATTGGGCGACATATAACCAATTGTTAATGAAAGAAGGAGGAAAATGGAAGATGAAACCATATGAACAAGTTAAAAAAGATGTTTATGATTGGTTGCATTACTATCAGGTGAATGAAATGTTCAGGAAAGATGTAAGAGAATGGGGTTACACAGATAAAGATTCGACATTTCAGTCCGAAATAATCAATAAGGAGGTTAAAATCCTGTCAAAAATGTATAATCTGTTGTTAGAATGGAATTTAAAAGATGAAGAGGTAAAGTCGGTTATGATTAATTGGGCCAGGGATTTTGGTTATAACATACAATTGGTAGAGTGGGAAAAATTATGGAAAGAAAATTTAAAATTTACTGCATGCATGTCACTGAAAGAGAATGTGATGAAAATGTTCTACAGGTGGTATATTACACCTGTAAAACTGGCAAAAATGTATAAGACTTGTAATAAGTGTTGGAAATGCAAAGAAAATGTGGGTTCTTTCTATCATATGTGGTGGGATTGCAAGAGAGTGAAAGAATTCTGGGAACTGATATATAACGAATTGAAGAAGATTTTGAAGTATACTTTTACAAAGAAACCAGAGATCTTTCTGCTCGGTATTTTAGGAAATGAAATTAAGAGAAAGGACAGTAAATTTTTTCAATATGCGGTGACTGCAGCAAGAATGTTACTGGCGCAGAAGTGGAAACAACAAGAGATACCGACACTTGAAGAATGGAGGTCTAAGTTGTTAGACTATGCTGAACTGGATAAGATGACTGGAAAGATTAGGTACCTAAGAGACCAAAAGTTTACAGAAAACTGGGGGAAATTTGTTAAATATCTGGAGAGCCTAAGTGATGGACAAATAACGCTAGAAGGCTTTAAAAGAGCACTGTGAATATTTGGGAGACATTGTTCAAAGAAAGGTGAAAGAAAAATATATCTAATGGCAATGGGTAAAAAAGGAAATGCGAAAATTTAAATATGGCTACGAAAGATTTGCGGAAAAGCTGAGGGAAGTCAAAACTAAGAACTAAGATGTAACATGAAATGTGAACTATATTTTATTTGTTTATTTTGTTGTAAACCAATAAAAAATTATTTAAAAAAAAAAAAAAAAAAATCTCTGTCTGGGTTTGTTTGTTTTTAGAATATGAAAAAATGTCGGGGTGGTTTTCTGTGCCCTGGAAGCAGCAGAAGCAGCTCAGAGAGTAGCTTTCCTTTGCTGCCAGCAGCGGGGGTCGGCTCACACCAGCCACATCCCTCCCCAGTGCCCTCTGATGTTGCTCTCTCTTTTTCTCTCATGCGCCAGCTCATGCAGTCCCTCCCCCCGCCTCTGCCGACCCTAAGGGAAGGGGCAAGATATGGAGATGTGCAATGAAGGGGGTGCACCAATGAGGTGTGTGTGTGTGTGTGTGTCCAGGTTTTTGCTCTTTGGAATATGGCGACCCTACACTATGAATTCACAAAATTATGGGTGTTCAGTACAAAGCACTGTGGACATACTTATCTGCCGCTAAATGTGTGTATCATTCATTGAACATATTTCTTTAGTGCACTTGAATTTTTTAAAAAACTGCTCAAATAATGCTTTAATGTTGTTTCAGAAAATGTTATGGTTCAAGTTTGGACAATCTTTAGAAGAGAGTTTTGTAGCTTTGGGACAGCCACTGAACACAATTCCCCGTATACCACACAATTCCCTATATTCCATTGCTGCTTAAACTAGAAATACATGGCCCAGACAGGAAGGCGAACACAGCAAGGAGGAAACATGATCTTCAAAGTACACAAGACCCAAGCCTTGAGATCAAAGCCAATAGGAACTGAACAAACCTTTCTGTAATGTTCTCTTATTCTATACAAACCATTATAAAGTTGTACCTATCTGCTTATTTAGTGGTCAGTCAGCCTGTCAATGTTCTAAAAAAGGTAAAGGTAAAGGACCCCTGACAGTTAAGTCCAGTCGCAGATGACTCTGGAGTTGCGATGCTCATCTTGCTTTACAGGCCAAGGGAGCCGGCGTTTGTCCACAGACAGTTTTTCCGGGTCATGTGGCCAGCATGACTAAGCCACTTCTGGTGCAATGGAACACTGAAACCAGAACAGCGCACGGAAATGCCATTTCCCTTCCCACTGGAGCGGTACCTATTTATCTACTTGCACTTTTGGGCGTGCTTTTGAACTGCTAGGTTGGCAGGAGCTGGGACCGAGCAACAGGAGCTCACCCCGTCGCAGGGATTTGAACCGCTAACCTTCTGATTGGCAAGCCCAAGAAGCTTAGTGGTTTGGACCACAGCACCACCCGTGTCCCAATGTCAATGCACTACCAGGTTCAAATTTACAAAAATAACTTCTATTTGCTTAACTATAGGTAACTTACTAGATAGCTATTAAATCACTGAAGTTCCAAAGTCCCTCACCTGAACAGAGTGCAACAGAAGGCATATTAGCTGTGAACAGGGACAATGTCCTGGGTATTCATATTCAGCTAATTACATGTCCAAGATGCATGGCAAAGATTTTGCAAGAGTGGTATCAGCAAGTGTATTCCTCAGCTGTGAGGAAATTAAAAAGTAGCAAGTCATGGATGGTTTCCAATATTTTGCATCTGAGAGTGTGAAGAAGTGATAGTCTGATATAGTCCAGACCACTACTTTTTATCAGCCAGCTGTCCCAAGAGAGAACAGTAACACCCTTTGATCCACTGCTGTGCAATCATTAAGCTTTTAAATAAATGCATAAAATGCCAACATTATCACCACCAGTAAAATGCCCTTCTGAAGATCAGGGCCATGCATATATACAGGCAATCTTGCCTACTTTGTTTTTACAAAATCCAAGGCAAGAAGCCAACAGCTGCTTTCACCAGGAAAAACTCATTCACCCTCATATTGATCACTGTGTACATAGACAGCAAAACATATTTTAACAATTAAAACCATATTAACTAATATGTGTACACTTTAAACAATTTTACTTGCCATCTTTCACAGACATCATACTACAACTATGACTCCAAACTAGCAAAAATGTCAAAGCTATCATTCATTCCTTTCACTATTATTCCACTAATTCTCTTCCTTATAAATCTTCATTCTTAAGACACATACATATCACATTTTCAACTTAGCAATTCGACATTTGCAGTACAAACTGGCATCTAGTATTCAAGCACCCCTCAGTTCTCCCCAGAAGTGCCAACTTTAATAAAATATTGGGGGGGGGGGGTTAGGTAAGCCCTGTCCTGCATAATTAATCACATGATGCAGTGAACACTCTATTTGAATGGCAATGCCCATCAACTTTGGGCCCCCCAGCCCCCTCAAATATTTTGGGAGGGGGCTCCTATGGTTCTCCCCATCATTTCCTCTGTATTTATTTTATAAAAAATATTCATAAAATATACTATTCGCTTTTTAAAAGGAGTGGTTTATAACAGTCATACATGAAACCATATAAAATTATAACATCAGAGATCAAGTAATAATTAGGGAAAGATGTATTCTTAATTTCATGCATAAGCCAGATAGAAAGGTTTTCAGCAGCTGTTTAAAGGTTAAAACAGAAGGTGCCTTCTGAATTTCTACCGGCAGAGTATTTTGCAGGAATTCCATAGTAAACTCAATTATCCTAATATGGATCCTTAAGTAAGTAAAATGGCACCACACCCACAAAAAAGAGTCATCAGCATGCTCAAAGAAACACCAAGAGTTTTCAGGAAGAGTTATATAAACAAATATCCCAAGGTAGCAGCCCAGTGCACTTTCACATTGTGCACAAGCATTATAAGTGTACCCATCAGAAGGTTTTGTACCATGTAATGTAAGTGATGGAGGCTATATTTTGCTTTCACCACAACCCCATCCCAAAGCACTGCAACTTACTTCTCTCCATAAGAGTGAAAGGCATACAGTGGTACCTCAGGTTAAGTATTTAATTCGTTCCAGAGGTCTGTTCTTAACCTGAAACTGTTCTTAACCTGAAGCACCACTTTAGCTAATGGGGCCTCCTGCTGCTGCCGCGCCGCCAGAGCACGATTTCTGTTCTTAACCTGAAGCACTATTTCTGGGTTAGCGGAGTGTGTGTGTACCAGGTATGTAACCTGAAGCGTACGTAACCTGAGGTACCACTGTACATTCACTGCTCTAAGAGAAAGAAGAGAAGTACACCCAGACAACAACAATTGTCACAGTGGCTAAACTGGCTCTTTCTTCCCAACAATACCAGTCAATAAACACCAAGCTTGCTCCATTCTTCATAGCTCATCTCAAATTCCATTTCCTGTTCATGACTGACAGAACATTGGCAAGTGACTTCTTTGAATATAGATTTCTGAAAATATCTAATTGGTTAGATAGCATAAACTACAGCAGTTCATCTTCATCACATTAAAACCACATATAGTCACTACTAAGTTCAAGTATTTTTTACTACTGGTCAGGAAGAGGGAGTGAGAAGAAGCAATCAAACATTATTCCTTACAAGATGAGAGATGCTTTGAGAACTACATGCCAATTTCACAGACAGAAGTTGATCACATTCAGAAGCGTCCAGGTTCTTTTCAATGACCAAAAGAGCAGTAATATTTACACAACATACGTTCCACATCAATATGCAATATAACTCTCCAAGTGTTCTGACTAATCACAGCTGTGAACAACTCAGTTTTTTGGTATCTAAGATTCAGCCAACAAGTAGTACCTTCAAGAAGTGAAACCAAACCATGCGCATCTCATAGCTCAGCAGGATGGAAGTAAACATACTTGTTACCTGAAAAATTTAGACCCGCCCTTTCATTTCACAACATCAGATCTGCCAAGAGGGAGGGATGACCAGGCAGACAGAAAACAGTCAGAATCTCCATGAGGGGGCAGATGTCATTTGATCCTCCCATATAAGAGAACTCTGTGTCCATGTTTACAATTTCATTACAGATTCCCCGCATAACTAGCCAGGAGTGAGAAACATGGCCAGAAGTACCCTCTGCCACTTTCTTCTGGTAAATAATAGGAGCGGGTTCAGACTGCAACAGAGAGGCAAATATGATTCTATATACCGTATTTTTCCATGTATAAAACTAGGTTTTTCCTCCTAAAAAATAATGTCAAAAATTAGGGGGCGTCTTATACATGGGGCCATCTCTCCCCATTTTCTTAAATCTGAGTCCCCCCAAAATAGGGGGCATCTTATACACGGGAGCGTCTTATAGGCAGAAAAATACAGGTATTTGGCAGATATAATTAAATCAGAGATCATTTGTTATAGGTATCCCAGGATGCTATCAAGCAGCATAAAGATTAGATACTTCACAAGTGAGGGCATGTAGTGGAATAAGAGTAGGGATTGTTCGGCACTTTAATAATCACAGCTAGTACAAAGGACATGTCATTCCCAACTGTGAGCTGCAAGGATTACTCAATCTGTTAACAAAATGTTAAGCAACTTGCAATGCACATGCACAGTTTGTATTTCCTTTACCTTAGGAAAAAGCATGGGGCTGCATGACATCCTCTCCTTGCTCTTTTCCTACCCTGCACAATGTAAATAGGAGAGGCCATCAAGGAATGCAGAGACAGTTATCTCTGCATGTGTTTTGCTGCCTTTCTTCCGAGACTTTCTTTTTACTACTGTACCTTTAAGAATGCAGTGTCAGTTTCACCATGTCTTCTATTAACACCCTATTCATTTTGGTCACCTCTTTGGTAGCTGGTTATTAAAAATGAGAGGTTAAGGTAGTCAAATCAGCTTTCTATTAAGACACCACTGGAGATCCTGCAGCCCTCCAAGTGTTTGTGGACTACAACTTCCATCATCCCTGACCACTGGCCATGCTGGCTAGGGCAGATGGGAGTTAGCAGTCCAAGACCCAGAGAGCCATAGGTTTCCCAGGGCTGTTTGGGGGGGGGGGAGTTATTCTTAATAGAAAGCAGAAAAACTAGGGTTGCCATACTTCAAAAAGTGAAAATCCGGACAGAGAAGTTGTTGACACTGCCAACATGGGCTGCCATACACCTGAAATTCCCCATACATTTAGCCGTACTGCTTGCGGCTGCAGTGTTCCAGATATGTCTGGAAAATTCTGGAGATATGGCAACCTTAGTCAAAATGAACAGCAAATAGTCAAAATGCTTCCCCCCTCCCCTGTCCCAACCTGTTTAGCTATAGCAATTTGTCCTGGGCCTTAAAAATGTCCAGAATGAAGATAAAAACAGCTTGATGAGGTTGTGTCAGTCCAACATAAATACAAATATAACACTATCAGTTTAAGTAAACTTGCTCTCATTTTCCATGGCCTAATTTAACCTGTTGGTTTAAAGTCTCTCTCTCTTTTATAATTGTAGAACCTGATGAGCTAAGAAATTCATCTGTCTGATGGGCCTTCAGGATCAAGTTACACATGAGCTGCTGTGAGGAAAAGGATTTTTCACTCTTGATTTTATTACTACTTTATGCAAGACATACCACATGCTGTCCAATCCCTGACCATACAAATTAGATCTTAAAAGCACTGTGGGATGCTTATTTTTGTTTACAGTAGAGCACTGTGTCCCTGGGACCCATCCAGACATGTAAAAGTTCTCTCTCTATAAAATTCAGCTCGCTACACTGAAGTATATAGAGCATATCTGCTAAGGGGTGTCTACACCACAAAATCAATCTACTGTACCTTCAAATCTGTTTAAATTGCCATGACTGCTAGCCAAAGAATCCTGAGAACTTTAGTTTTGTGAAGACGACAGGAGTCTTTAGCAAAGAAATCCTGCACCAACTTTAGGTTTTACTGTTTCTCAGTCTAGAAGTACTCAGAAGCAAACTTTTCACAATTCAGTGTGCCTTCAAGTGACCTCTATTTCATCCAGATCAAGACTGTTTAAGCAAGGCAAAGTACAAGGCAAGTAGACCTGTACTCTGTACTTTGTACATCTGGGCCTTGCTTCAACCCACAGTTAAGCTTGTGTCTTGGGGAAATCAAACTGAAACAGCTGTTGCAATATGAAAAACTGAAAAACACTCATTTATCTTGCATATTGGTAAAATGAAACAGAACAGATTTCTTAACACTAGAGCTTGAACAGCCTTATTCCAAGCTGAAATTCCCTCAGCCAGGGAGTCTAGAAAACTCTGTTTCTACAATTCATAAGGTTGTATGTACAGAATCTTGCAAATTACTTTGTTTTACATCCCACCCTTCAATATGTCCTCAAATTCTTTCCCACAGATCCCTGACCTTCTACAACATACCAACTTCCCTTCTACAAGATACCAAATCCAAATCTTTCCCCTAAACCCAGACCAAACTGTAAATTCTGAACAAGCCCGAAATTGTACAAGCAGAATGAATAATCCAAATGAAGCAAGTCTGTCCAGAGTTTGAGACTGTGAGGCACAGAATTACAGAAGTCCTGATCTCAGCAGCCCTACAGCAACAACAACCAGTAGTACTAGAATTTAATCTCAATCTGTGATCAAAGAGAATAAAGCACTGAGACACTATGGACTAAACATAAAAACACTTTAGTCACACTCCAGAACAGCAGAATATTAATACAGACCTGTAGTAGTAAACATTATGGATGATTTCAAATCCACTGTTCACATGAATCAAGTCTTTTGTAATGCTGCTATAAAATCATGAGAGATACCCCATTACTAGGGACGCGGGTGGCACTGTGGGTAAAAGCCTCAGCGCCTAGGGCTTGCCGATCGAAAGGTCGGCAGTTTGAATCCCTGCGGCGGGGTGCGCTCCCGTTGTTCGGTCCCAGCGCCTGCCAACCTAGCAGTTCGAAAGCACCCCCGGGGGCAAGTAGATAAATAGGGACCGCTTATTAGCAGGAAGGTAAACGGCGTTCCGTGTGCGGCTTTGGCTCGCCAGAGCAGCGATGTCACGCTGGCCACGTGACCCGGAAGTGTCTCCGGACAGCACTGGCCCCCGGCCTCTTGAGTGAGATGGGCGCACAACCCTAGAGTCTGTCAAGACTGGCCCGTACGGGCAGGGGTACCTTTACCCCATTACTCCAGAATGGGAGACTATATAAAAATAAATCGAGCATTTTCCAATAAATATAATTCTGCAAATACATATGATGAAAGAGATACACAACGTGGTGATATCTATTACTCCAGGACCCATATACATTATGGGAACAAGCTGCAATATAAGACACAGCAGCATGATTACCATCTCAGCATTATTATTTTTTATGTCAGTTGATACTACTGTATACATGAACCATTGTCTGCAGCACATAAACTCATTTGAGCATCCAAGTTTGGGATTGGGTCGAACTGGTTTTGCAGGCTTTCACAGCACACCCTTGAAAAAGTTGAAACTAGGTCCCAGAAGGATGACCAGCTGCAATTGTCTTTACATTTGAGTGTGATTGTCACAGACATATATTGGACAGTGCTCATGAGAAATAGCACAATCCAACTGCTAGAGCAGCTATGACGCTATTAAAACACACACACACACACCAGACTTTCCTTAAATGACAGTAAATACACCTGCACTTATACAGCTTTTAAAAAAAGAAATTAAAAGTGAAAAATTTCCTTTGGCATAAAGCTACTTGCAATACAATATAGATAATTTCAACACCACATTGATTTGTTTGGGAGTGACTAGTCACTAGAGGAAACTTTCTAAGAGGAAGCAAACAGGCCTTTCCCCATGCCTTCCTTATCTTCCCTTTTCGCCCATTAAACAACTTGTTCAGTTTTCGAGATACTAATGCTGGACTAGGATTAGTGCCACAATAGGAATAAAGATGGTGTGCCTAGAATCCACTCAAGCCTCTTTGGCACCAGGCAAAGACTTTTCCGTATCTTATATTCATTTTATTTATTAAATTTATATACCATCCTTCATCTAAAGATCTCAGGGCAGTTAACTAGATAAAAATACAATATAGAAAAACAAAATAAATAGTTATAACGCAAACAAAACAATAACCCTCTGATCCCACAACCACATTTAAAAGGCCCTGCTGTGATGTTGTCTTGTCAATCTACTGATTTTATTGGGAGGAAATCAACATCAGATTCTTCTGATCGTTTCTGTAATGGTTCTAGGGGTTGCTCGTGCGTAAGCTTGTCCCAACGTCTGGCTGGGTTGCCTGAGTGAACCCTTCCTGTCCGGGCAGCCACTTGCCCGTGACTGTCTCAATCGCTGGCAGAATCTGTCAGTGGGCGTTTCTTAAACTTCTTCCAGCAAAGAAGTTCTTTGACGCCCAGTCTCCGCCTACTCTCCCTGCGCGGAAGCCTTCTGTGCAAGGAGGGCGTAGGCAGCGGAGGACCCTTCCTCTCCCCGCTGGTCCCCGGCAAGGAATCATGGGACCGCCTCGCCGATTCCCCCATCTGCCCCCCTTCTCCACTGGAGCTACGTTGATTCTCTTCCCCAGAAGACGGGCTGCCTCTCCCACTCCCGGGACGCTCTCTGGGATCCCTTCGGAGCTTGCTCTCTCCCTCGGACACTGATGGCAGTTCCCTGACAGTTTCCCATCAGTGCAAAAATTTCTGCCTGCCAGGTGGAATGATTCCCTCTCTCTGCATGCTGTTCTGGGGGTTTTCCTGAACCAGATTTGGGAGATGGAGGGGGGCACATGGGAGGAGGAGAGCCCTCTTGTACTAAAGGGAGCCCTTGCACTGACTTCCACTTACACACCAGATGGACTGAATCTGGGCTGTTGCTTTTCATTCTCATAGGATTTGTTAGCTGCACGGAGAACAGCAACACTGAAGGGTAGGGTACAGTGGTACCTCCAGTTACATACTTAATTCGTTCCAGAGTCCATTCTTAAGCTGAAACCGTTCTTAACATGAGGCGCACTTTCGCTAATGGTGCCTCCCGCCAGCGCATGACTTCCACTCGCATCCCGGGGCAAAGTTCTCAACTGGGAGCATCTACTTCCGGGTTAGCGGATCTCGTAACCTGAAGCGTTCGCAAGGAGGACAGTACGTAACACGAGGTTCCACTATATAATTTCCTCAGTAAATGGCGGCTAGCCTCATTGCTTCTCAGAAAGCAACCTCTAATAAATAGCTGGGAAAGAAACCGGCATATGATCCCCCAACATCAGACAAAACTACTACAGTCAGCATTCAGTTTGAGGTAAGAATGTCACCTACTGGTTCCTGGTGCTTCAAGATTGACTTGTTTTGACCCTACTTTGGCTCACAAGATGAGGCATGATCAAAAGAACTGGGAACTATTGCTGCTAGTCAAAGGAAGGGAGGATTTTCTTGGCTGGAATGCAGGCTTACATAAAAGTTAAAATGTGGAATTCTTAAGTTACTGATAACGGCTTATCCGAAAACCGCATTAGTTATAGGTGAATTATCTCCAACACAAGATGTTTGGAGAGAGATCAAGAGAAAGGGGAATATCCAGTTAACACTAATGCTTTATTTTACAACCATGAGAGAAAAACATAAAGGCATTTTGTTTTTGCAAAATCATACTACAAGGAAACAGGTAAGGATGGACTCAGCCAAAATGTCATGGAATTACCACATACAGAACTCCAAGTAAGTTTTGAAATTAGTCCCCCAGAGCTTTCATCAACCCTACATGCAAGAATGCAAAACCAGACAGAAGAAGATGCTATAGTCACAAACTTAAATGAGCCTCTATGACTTAATTTGAAAGATTTTGAAGTACAGTGGTACCTCGGGTTAAGTACTTAATTCGTTCCGGAGGTCTGTTCTTAACCTGAAACTGTTCTTAATCTGAAGCACCACTTTAGTTAATGGGGCCTCCTGCTGCCGCTGTGCGGCCGGAGCATGATTTCTGTTCTCATCCTGAAGCAAAGTTCTTAACCTGAGGTAATATTTCTGGGTTAGCAGAGTCTGTAACCTGAAGTGTATGTAACCCGAGGTACCACTGTTTCTAATTTTGTCTTACTCACCATGAGACCTTACTATGCATTGAACATGTTTGATGAGCTCTGCTCCTCCAGGCCAAATTGCTCTTAGAAAGCTGCAGAAAGGGGCCAAAGTCTCACATACATCTGGCACATACACCAAGAGTTCGTGGCAACTGCCGCTGGTCAGCACATGCACACTACAACAAAAGCAGTTGCTACTAGGCTAAGGCTCAAGTTTCCATATTAGAACATCAGTTGTCCTCCCAAGCCATTCCTGAAGAAGTAGCACTCAGTCAGTACTATGAATTGCTGCCACACTGCAATCCAGTCTTATTGAGGTTATGGAAAGTTGTGTTCTACATGCTCCTCTTTTCTCCAAGAAACACATTAAAGAGCATATTTTCCTCCATCGCCATATCCAGCATGGAACATAGTTTTGAGGTGTTACCCACTATAAAATCCCAATCTCCATGCATTCCTTTTCCCATTTACACTACCTATTACAATTTTTTTTGTCAATACTTTACCAACATATCCCAAATATTTTTTTCTGTTTACAAATTCATACTCAGATAATTATTAAAACAGATTAACTTCTTTCTACCTCTTTAGAACTGTATGAAATCAGTAGTTTCCTCTGCATTGTTCAAATATAATCCAAAGCTGAAGCATTTCTTCTGAATCCAGCTTACGCTACTCGCAACACTTATTTATTGTCTTACTAAGGTCTTATTTATTGAAATACTAAGGTCATCTACTTAAAACTGCACCGACCTCCATAAAAAGGCACATGGAGAAAAAGGCAAATAAATTTGAATCAAACCTAACACATGTTGCTCTTTGTGCTTGCAGATTTGCACTTCCAGATAATCTAAAGAGTCTGACCGCCATACATCTCCACATCAAATGGACAACTGCAGTTTCCATTACAATGGCAAAACCAAGATCAGAAAGCACCAAAAGTTGAACTAGATTCTGGCTCTTTAGGATTTATGTGAAGTAGTGTCTTTCAACAGTATATTCTATGAGGCTTGAAACCCTGCGGTTGACATGTTTAAGGACCATTTGAAAATTATCTTTACCCAGGTTTTTTATCTGAGATCTGTTTTACATTGGGGTACAGTGCACACACCACTTTTTAGTACTGTACAATGTAATGATTTTACAGTTATGTTTAATTTAGATGCTTGTTTTAATGATTTACTACATAAAGGCACCTTCTGCTCCAGATTGGAATAAGGGTTGGGTACAAAAACATCGAAATTATAATAACTATTATTATTACAAATGAAATTTCAGTTCCAGCATGTGAAATTTAGCTACATGCACAAACAAGAACAATCTCTATGCCTCCCCAGGGCCTTTGCTTCTTTGTCCACACCTTTTATTTATCTATCTAATAAAATTTATATACTGCTTAATTGTATATGAAACCTCCAAGCAATTTACAAAAAATATAAAATATACGTTTTGTTGTTTTTGTTCTGTTTCATGATATATTTATTTGTGTTTTAACAGTGTTGTAAGTCAGTTAGAGACCTTGGGTAACAAATGACTAACGAAAAAAAATTATTATTATTAATAATAAAACTCAAAGGTAAGAACAAGTTTAAAGAATCTGAAAATGAGTAAAATCAGCAGTTAAAATTATACATTATAAGCTAAAATTACAGACTTAAATACAGGTTAACTTCACCTGTCTGGCTAGACTTCCCTAAACAGGAGAGTTTTTAGCACATGCTGAAAAGAATACAGTGAAGGTGTCTGCCTAATGTCAATGGACAGGGAATTCCAGAGTGCAGGAGCTGCCACACTAAAAGATCAATTATTTACAAGTGTAGAACAAACATAATGTGGCACTTACAAAAGTACAGGTTCCATGGATTGAAGTGGCTGAGTGGGCATATATGGTGTAAGGATATCCTTTAAGTAAACTAGCCTCAAGCTGTTAAAAGTTTCCTACCGGCTACACAGAACTCCTATGTTTCTCTCCCATTCATTCATTCATCCTTCATCACATGCCTGAATGGAAGCTCTACCTGCTGCACCCCCACCTTATTGGGCTCTCTAGCGTCCTACACCCTCCAACAATACTGACTTGAGCATCCTATATTTGTTCCCAAATTGTTAGCAACAGGACAGACTCCACACTAAGTCCTGTGAGAATGTTTTTCAAGTCACTTCTCTCACAAAAGTTATAGTGTTTGGCAGTGGGCTTTCTCTCTTCCCCCTAAGCTTTAAACCTTTGCAAATGTTTTACGGCATCATAACAAACATCCAAGAGAGATTGTTCAGGACAGGCAGTTTTCAGCCTGTTACCTAAAGTCTACTGTATGTATTTCATCCAAAAGACTCAAGGCTCTAAACATTCCCCTCTAACCTAAGTTCCAACAAACTAAAACAGCAATTCAAAACAAGAACCTACATGTTGGTAAGACTCTACAAATGTGATTGTAGAATGCCAGCTTATGCAAAGGCCTGTGTTACTTTTAATTTTTATACAGTACTTAGCAATGCTTTGTAAATTATAAAACAACATGGCAGATGTCTGTGCTCAAGTACAGTATTGTAATGGTATGATGAGCAGCAAAGGTGTTAAGCTCCTAAAACAAAGAACCTCAAATATCTAACTGGTCAAGAATAATAAGAGGGAAAAATCTGCAATCATCCTTCCTAGAAGCTGCCCTAACAGCCCTCCTCTCTGTATCCCTCATATAGCATCTAGGACAATCTCTCCAGGAATACCTTGTGGCCCTTCATTGCTTCCAGAATATAGCAATATAACACACACACAAGAGTATATGAGATCCCTGTTCACTTCAGTCTAAGCATGTGGAAGAGAATGGAGAACAAGTGATTTCTGTTATGATTAAAATGGAAAACTCTACAATAAGGGGACAGTTTTAACCCTGGAATACCCTCTCTCAATAAAAGTCCACCAAGCACCACTTCTTATTTTTAGGCATCTGTTCAAGACCTTCTTGTATCAACAGGTCTCTTCAGTTGATGGATTTTAAGAGATTGGCCCGTTATTTACAACGTTTCTGTTTTTATATGTATTTTTCTTATATTGACTGTGATTTAATATTAGTTGGACAATGCTTAGATGCCTTCTATAGGATTTTGTGGTTTATAAATATTTTTATAAATAAATAATAAATAAACTCTATCTCCACTCAATTTTATCTAAGATCCTCTTCCTTGACTCACTAGCAATGTGGTTCATCAGTCACCATTTGACCACAAATAGACAGTAATTAGGAATTGGGCAAGGATGCATTGAAAAAATCAACTGCCATGGAAGGATCATTTGCTAGTGGGTGGCACCTACCTCTATTATTCACTCCATCTCAAATACTTTAGAGCAGGTGTGGGGAACCTTTGGCCCTCTTGATGTTGATGAACTACAAATCCCATCAGCCCCAGCAAGCAACACCAATAGCCAGGAGTGATGAAAGCTGTAGAATCATAGAATTGTAGAGTTGGAAGAGACCACAAGGGTCATTGAGTCCAACCACCGCAATGCAGGAATCTTTTTGCCCAACATGGAGCTTGAACCCACAACCCTGAGATTTAAGAGTCTCGTGCTCTACCAACTCAACTATCTGTTTGCCCAAATGTTTCTCACAGTTGCCTTAAAGATATATCACAGAATCATAGAATTGTAGTATCGGAAGGGACCCCAGAAGTCATCTAGTCCAACCCCTGGCAATACATGACAGATGGCCATCCAGCCTCTGCTTAAAAGGAGGAAGGAGAGTCCACCACCTCTCATGGGAATCTGTTCCACTGTCAAACAGCTCTTACTGCCAGAAATTTCTTCCTGATGTTTAGTCAGAAACTCCTTTATTATAAATTGAATTCATTGGTTTGAATTCAACCCACCAGAGGAGAAGAAAACAAGTCTGCTCCATCTTCCATATGATAGCCCTTTAGACATTTGAAGATGGCTATCACATATCCTCTCAGTCTCCTCTTTACCAGACTGAACATAGCCAACTTCCTCAACCATTCCTAAGGCTTGGTTTCCAGACCCTTTATCGTCTTGGCTGCCCTACTATGCACACATTGCAGCTTATCTATATCTTTCTTAAATTGTGGTGCCCAGAACTGGACACAGCACTTCAGGTGTGTTCTGACCAAGGCAGACTAGAACGAGACTATTACTTTCCTTGATCAGGACATACATATATACCTTCCACATGCATTAGCAAAATCTGTAAGGTTTGTAATGCCCCAAAAGTTTATGGCATAAACTATTTGTTCACTGAAACTGAAAAGATAGAATGGTAAAAGCACGTTTAAGCAAATTTAAACCCAGTATGTTAATTCAAATACAGGAAGTCAGCACAAAAAGAAAACACATATACAACATATGGCTGATGGAATTAACAAAAGCAAATGAAGCTGAACAGGCCTTGCTCCTATGACCATCAATCCCCTTACCTCTTTGATATGGCAAAGATTACAATTCAGCTCCCCCATAAGAGAATTGCCTTCAAAAATCCAGATACAAAATAAATGCCTCTTCCACAAAACCACCACCCTGTTCCAAATTTTTGAACTTTCACTAATAATGCCAAGCCCTTCTCCTCCTCCTTTTCCAAAAAAGTTCCACTCTTTCCCAGAGATATGTTTGCAAAAAAGAGCACTCTGTGGTATCTTCAAAACCAGTTTATTACATACGAAAACAAAAGATTACATATGAAAACAAAACAGCAAAAGGGCAAAAGAAACTACTTCAACAAGTAACATGCAAAAAAAACAAATTCCTAAAGCAGGGGAACAACACAAACTGTATTTAGCAGAATATAGGAGAAACACTAAAATTTGAGAGAAATTACCCTTTGTGCAATAATCATTTATTTAGACCACGAGAGAGCACTCATTAAAAATTTGGACACTCATTATGTAGCCTCTAATTCTGTGTCCTAGACTTTAAGTTTAGCGACCTTAAGGTCAGAGATAAAATGCCTAGGAAGAACACAATGTTCGCCCACTAGTTTCTGTAGGTTTCCATTTACAAAGTTTGAGTTGCATCCATTCATTCTTCCAGGAAGAAACTATCCTGTTTGGCTTAGATACTTGTTACATCTGATGGAAACTCTTATCTAGGGCAAGTTTGATTGCTGTTTTAAAAGATGCCACTATATATTTGGCTGCCACACACGTAAACAGTTAGCATTCTGGAACTAGGACTGCTTCACACATGGCATTTTTCTTACTCAAGACCACTTTTCATGCCATACTTTATACTCAATCACACAGAATACACACCACCTTAAGGACACCTGTCTATTACCTGCAGGTTAGTCCTTCAAAATAAACAGTAGGATCAGCTGAATAGGGACTGAGCCTTGCACCCCATAGCGACAAGCTATGCTATCTATGCCTGTACATCCTTCACAAGAGAGGGTGTGTGTGTGTGTTGTATATACCGTGGTAACTCGGGTTACATACGCTTCAGGTTACATACACTTCAGGTTACAGACTCTGCTAACCCATAGAAATAGTACCTCGGGTTAAGAACTTTGCTTCAGCATGAGAACAGAAATCGTGCCGCGGCAGCGGGAGGCCCCATTAGCTAAAGTGGTGTTTCAGGTTAAGAACAGTCCTCCAGAATGAATTAAGTTCTTAACCCGAGGTACCACTGTACAGGTATGTGAACCGAAGTGCAAAACACCACATTATATAAACAGCCCACAGAGTGCCAGAGGGTGAACCCTAGTTGCACTTGTACACTCAGGGAAGCAAATGTATGAAATCAGGAATGACAACTTAACATGCACATTTCGTTTTCCCCAGGAAGGCTTAATGTGCCAGACATTTTCTACCGCGAGAAGCACAACATCCCAAGGATTACACCCTTTGCCACAACAAATTACCCCACCAGCCTTTCCAACACGGGTGCCCCTTCATCTCCCTCAAGCCCTTCGCCCCGCGGGCCTTTCTGAGCAGCCGACCCCGTACCTACCCTCAAGCCCTCCCCGCAGCGGGGGCAGAGGCCTCTCTGCTGCTCCTTCCGCAACCCCCTTTGGGCTTCCCCGCCCTGCCCTTCACTCGCCTCACCTCAGAGGCCCGAACCCCGGAGTCCTCCCTCCCCACCCTTTGGCCCCTCCTCCCCGCCCCTTCCTACCTGCGCGGGCTCCACGCTGGCCGGGAGCCCCTCGGGCAAGGCCTGGAAGAGGAGCAGAGCCATTGCACCGAGGAGCCTCCTCTCCATCCCCCCACCCCACCCCCCGCTCCCCAGCTCTCTTCACCCGGCGACTGTGAAGTCTGACCCGTGAACTGGTGTACCCCGGGAGGCTTGCCCCACCTACGGCATGCTCCCCATTGGGCAGGAGGAGGGCCTTCTTTTCTTTCATTGGCCGCCATCGCTGCTCTTTAAAAGACCGCCGCAGAAGCAGAAGACATGAGGCGTAGGTTCCGCCCTCTTGGGCGTCGGCCAATGAAAGGAGCCGCGAGGCGGCCATGTTAAGTGTGGCGGAAACTGTTGGGCAAAGCGAGAGAATCCGCCAAGTATCAAAGACATTTAAAGGGACAGCAGATTGAAAGCTCAGGAAGAGATGAGCGCGCAGGGTCTTTTGGGGCGGGGGGGGTTCGGCCTTCCGCCACCGCGGCGGGATCTTTTGATAGGTCCAGCACCATCAGACATATTGGCATTGTTAGTAAAGGATAGGCAAGATTAAAAAGGCAGCTGCTCTAGACTAGAGTAAGATGCTCATTCACACGCCGAACATGAATCCTTGTCCTGCTTCTCAGCACACGCTGCACAGCTCCCACAGCCGACTGCATTCAATTCACTTCCTGTATCTCCATGACCCAAACACTCACCCAAGCATCTTCTGTTCCTTCCATTACCGGTGACAATCACAGCATTTCTTGGTTGGAGAGAATCTGCAGCCTGTCTTTATGCGCCCTGTGTCTGAATGCACCTGCCTCTGAAGCAACCTTGGTTTTTGGCAAGAGAGGCATCTGCCTTGTGGCGGCTTCAGTGACTGCGGAGGTGCATAAAGGAGAGGGAAAGGCGGGTCAAGCTGAGAGCATGAGCCATCCAGCTGATAATAGCGTTCCTTTCATGAAAGCACGGGCAACTGATCACCATGCCAGGAAGCTGAGGGACAGCTCTGCCAGTGGCTCACCATCCAAAATGTAGTGGCCATTCTGAATGGTTTGAATGAAAGAAAACTAACCTAGTCAGCTGAATCTGGATCATCTGAATGCACTAGTTTCAAATAAGCTCAGAACTCTAGGAGGCACCAAAAAATATGATCCAATTCATTCAACCGCTTAAGTGGGCTGTTTCATACATAATTACATCTACGTTAGCCTTCAGTGCTATGCTGTACCATTCATATGCTCAGTTTTTTGTTTTTTATTTTAGTATGGCAGTTGCTCACATACACTGAGGTGAAAATGCATCTCTTGCTGCTTGTACTGAGACAAAGGTACAGTACGTATGAACTAGCTGTCCCAGAGGTGTGCAAGATGGCGACGGAGGTAGTAGCCTAGTTAACTTCGTCTGTTTCTAGATTAAGTTTTAAGTAGTTTTAAGTAGTCTTTTTTAAAAAAAACCCCCTCTGGGCTTTTATTGTTTTATTGTTTTAGATTAAGTTCCAAGTAGTTTTAAGTAGTTTTCAAACCCCTCTGGGCTTTTATTGCTTTATTGTTTTATCACCTGATTCGAGCTTCAGCTTTGCTGCCTTGCCGCACCCCCCGCTGTGCATCTGGTGCTGTGGAGCCGAGTAATCTCCTGAAACGAGTGAGTGGGGAAGGGAAGAGGTCTGGCCTGACTCCCCTGCCGTGAAGGGATCCCCCGTTACTGGAAAGGAAAAAACTCAAGACGGTAATTAACAGACGGGGAGGCCAGCTACTCCTCTGGAAGGACGCCGAGCTTTTTATCTAAAAAAAAAAAAAAAAAGGAAGGAACCGAAGCAGCTACAACCCCAAGAAACATAAGGCAAGTTTAACTCGATAATCATTCCAAGGGGACTTTTCTCTTTGTTATACTGCCTAGCTACTTTACTGGTTACGTCGTGAGGCTGCTGAATGAGGGAGAAAGAAAGGAGTTATAGTATGAAAGCCTAGGACCAGCAATATTTTCTAACATCTTAAATGACTGACACCTCACAAGCCCCGATGTAAATTGCTGGAGAAATTAGCAAGTTGGTGAGGTTGGAGAGGTTTAGGAGGTAACTTCCACAAACCGGCATCTCTGCTATTACTTACTCCAGCTTAGAACAAAAGATAAATCGCCGACAAGTAAGCACCCTCTACCATATACCCATATATACTCATATATCCACTATGGTCCTCACTAGGAAAAAATACAAGGACCAAGGAATTTTGCCTAACTCACCACAGAGCCCGATGGAGCGCCGAGAGAGACAAAGTAAAATTATCAGCTACTTTCCCCAAGAAGACTCGGGTAGGAGAACTCAGAAGGAGAGTATTCTAGATGTAGCTATGCCTTTGCCACCCACAGTGCTGGATTGGTCAACACAGCTAAAGGACTTGCAAACAAACAACAAGAGGACAAACTATCCAACAAATCTGGCCCAAGAACTTGCCATAGCAGAGAATGCTACAAAGGCTAATACAGCCAACACACCTGATGCTAATCCGCATTTGCCATCGCGGGAACTTGGAAGTAACCTTTCAACCTATTGGTTGAAAGCCAATGACAATGGAACAGAAACGCGAGGTGATTATCTTCGGGAGCAGATACGCCAGATCTCTACGGATCTCCTTAACGTCAAAAAATTTTTAGCAATAACAAACGGGCTCCTCCTGACTCTAGTGGATAATTTCAAACAACATGTGAGCGCTTCAGACCAGATTACAAATCCCCTAGCCAGCCCGGATCCACCATTGTCCACCAAACCCCGGAGGAAAAAAGCTGAGCGTAAGACGAAGAGAAGCAAAAATATGAAAAACCTAAGGCGGCCTAAGACAACTCACCGTACTTGTAAAAAATATTGGCAGAAGCTCTTTAACCTTCTCCCATCCCTCTCCACAAGTGGAACAAACAAATCTAACTCAAGTGCCACCAATGAGACACGTAAAGTAAATACATCCATAAAAGAATCTAAACCAAGTCTTGAAGAATTAACTCCGAGCTGGGACAAAGGACCTAATCCATCTACAGTTATACCGCCTCAGAGTCCTCTTATGGCCAGCACAGAATCTGCAGACAGAGGTGCGCTGGCGACCCAAACTATTAAGGGGAACCACTCCCCTCAAGTTCGACAGATGTTGTGTCCCAAAAGAGAATGGAGTTTAGTCCTAACCCCTCAAAAGCTCGTCTTTGCTAATTACCCCAAACCGCCCAGATTTTATGTAGGGTCGGACCGTATAAACCATTTCTTGTCCATTATAAGTGGCATTTTACCGGGGGTAGTAAAAGCAACTGACATAGCCGCTATAGAGTATTTACATCAAGATGATTGCTCGGTACGAGCATTGATTACTTTTTTAGACCACAATCTGGCCAGTTTTATGTTTAGAGCTAAAAACCTATTCAAAAAAGAAAGAATAGTCCTATTAAGAACATTTGAAAACAGAGCTCCTCTAACCTCTCTGATGGGGCCCAAGGGCATAGGAATGGAAGTTCACAAAAGGGAAAAAACCAACCATCAAAACCATCAAAATAGAAAGCATAAGTTCCAGCAGGATCATCTCCATCAAACAGTACCAAATGAAAAAAAGGAAGCCCCACATCCAACTGGCGCCTGGCCTCTCACGTGTGACAGTGAGGACTCCGCTTGGGAGGAAGAACTCTCGCTGATAAAGCGTTTCTGGTCACTGCATTCTCCAGCTCAAACTGAGATCTTGAAAAGACTTGATTTACTTAGAAGCAGACTAGTAAAAAAGGATGACCAAGGTGAGACAACGAAGGACCCTTATGTGCAGCCCATATCTCCCAAATGTCTAGTGGATAAGAAGACAGTGGGAGGCACCTTCAAATGTGTAGACGTGGAATTACAATCTGAGCCCCCTGTGATGTACAATAAAGTAAAACCTAATCAATGTGTGAAATCTCAAAGCTCCTGGCACAGCTACCTTAAACTGTCTCCGAATGAATTAGCTTCCCCCCCAACTCCAAAATCTAGCCCCAATTCACCAAGAAGAGAGGATCAATACACTCTCTCCAAGCAGTCATCCTCGAAAAGAGCCAATGGGTGTGTTTTTTTAGACACCAAAGAACTGCTGGACGTGGTGGTGACATAGATCCAGCTCCCCGAAGGGCCCGGGGCCTAAAAGTGCTGTCTTGGAACATTGCGGGTTGGCACGCCAAGAAAAATAACCAACAATTTATGTGCTACCTTAAGCAATTTGACATCATCTTCTTTCAGGAGACATGGCAGAACGACCCCATATTTCTCAATGGGTATAACTGCCACTACCTGCCTGCCTCTCCATCTCTAAAGGGCGGCAGATCTAGTGGCGGCCTAGCTTGCTTTATTTCTACGGAGCTGGCGCATTCTCTAACAGCCCTACCCAGCTGCAATTCTTTAGCAACAGCCGCCCTACTTAGCCTCAAGAGAACCACCCTTTTGCTGGTCAATGTCTATATTCCCCCAGGCCAAAAAAAACCCGTTGTCAAGGCTACATGGGCTGAACTAGAGGCGTTTTTAGAACCTCTTGAATCTACTTACCCGTCTGCCCTGACTATTGTGTGTGGAGATTTTAACGCTCGTATAGGAACAGATGACATCAGTCTATACACTCACTTCAACCTATTTATGGACCCTGAAGAACAGACGGATATTGGTGCGACACGACTGTCCAAAGATAGCAGAAGTAATTTTTCAGGTCTCTGCCTAGTGCAGGCTGCCAGACGGAGGGAACTGCTGATATTAAACGGCAACATAGAGGGGGATCGTCCCGGGGAATATACCCATTTTTCCAAGGCAGGGGGAAGCGTTATAGATTATATTCTAATTTCAAGATTTGCCCACAGCTTTGTAAGGAAGTTCCAAGTAGGCCACAATACTCTGAGTGACCACCTACCTCTAATCCTAGAGCTTGCAGGTCGGCCTTTTGACTATTCCATTGCCGAGCCACAATATATACCCTCTGTAAATTTGGGTATACTTGCTCCCAAAAGACTCAAATGGTCCCCAATATTGAATGAAAATCTAACCCTCCTCCTTCAGTCAGCGGAGTTAAAGCTTATTCGATCCGCTATTGTGACAGGCAATTCAGTAGATGCGATTATGGAACGCTTTAAATTACTTATGGAAAGACTGAAATCCAATTTAACAACAGCGATACATAGCTCCGCTACAAAGAGGGCAAAGAACGGAGCTAGCTGGTTTGACTTGGAGTGCAGGCAAACAAGGAGACAAACGAGATCAGCCTACCAGAGATATAGGAAATCAGGGACTGCCATTCTACTTAATGCTTATATTTATCTGAGACGGTCCTACAAACAATTATTAAGGAGAAAGAAGTTGGAAGCTGAACGAGCCGCATGGCAAAGTTTGGTTAAGGCATCGCACGAGAAAGATACTACTTGCTTTTGGCGAACCATATCTGGTCTACTGGACCAGGAGCGCACTAATTCCATCTGCACAGTGGAACCAATGGAGTGGTTGCGCCATTTTCAATCTTTGTTCTATGACCAGGAAGTCCAACATTACAAACTATGCATCCAATTGGAGGACCTACCTCATTGGCCACCAGTAACTGTAAAGGAAGTTGAGAACTTAATCGCACAATTAAAGAACAATAAGGCTCCAGGGAATGATTACATCCCTGCCGAACTTCTGAAGTCCAATATGGGCTGGTGGGCCCCCCTGCTGGCCTCTTTATTTTCTTGGATTGACTCAACGGGTCTACTTCCAGATGGTTGGACAGAGGCAATAGTTATTCCAATCTACAAAAAAGGACCCATGCCAGACCCGGCGAGCTATAGACCAATCAGCCTTCTGCCTATACCCAGCAAACTATATGCCAAACATCTTCATATTAAGCTAACTAGCTGGCTGGAAACCGAAGCTATTCTAGCGGAAGAGCAAGCGGGTTTCAGGCAGGGCAGATCCACTATAGACCATTGCTTCACCCTAGCCTATTTAATTGACAAATATGCCAAAAAATCCCGTGGGGTGCTATACGCAGCCTTTATTGATCTAAAGGCTGCCTTCGATTCAATTCCACGTGCAAGACTCTGGGACAAATTGAGCACATCAAGTATAGACAAAAGACTATTATTTCTGATCAGCTGTTTATATAAAGACACGGTGCTGCATGTAAGAACCTCGTTAAACGGCCACCTTATAGGACCAGTTCCTGTCAGCAAGGGGGTCAAGCAAGGTTGCATCCTGGCCCCAGTTCTATTCAACTTTTACATCAATGATATGGTCAACTGTTTGTCATCTCCGGACTTCCATGCCCCCAAACTGGCTGACAAATCAATATCCGTGCTTTTGTATGCTGATGATGCGATACTCCTATCTCGAACAAGAATAGGCTTAAATAGGCTCATAGGTGAATTTTCAGCATACTGTAGGAGAGAGCAACTGGCAATAAATTATCAGAAAACCAAAACCATGGTTTTTGCAAGGAAATGCAGACAGTACAGCTGGAGGATGGATGACCAGATAATTGAACAGGTTAAAGCCTTCAAATATCTGGGTATCGTTTTCCAGTCGACCGGGTCCTGGGATGCCCATCAAAAATATGCCAAAGAAAAAGCAGCTCAAAGTATTAAGATGCTGTCGCGCTTTTTCTACACGAAGGGGGGCAGATACACCCCAGCAGCCTTTGAAGTCTTCCAAGCAAAACCTCTGGCGCAGTTACTGTATGGGGCACAAATCTGGACGGGGAACCACTGCTCCAGTCTTGAAACTGTTCAGTCTAAATTCCTAAGGCAGATACTCGGCGTCCCCTCCTGTGTTCCAAACGCTGCTTTACGACTCGAGGCCTGCCTTCCATCTGTAGAAACTCAGACCTGGCAAAGAACACTCAACTATTGGCTTCGTCTTAATTTAAATCCATCTGGTCTACTGCCTCTAGTAATGCAAGACCCTCATAAAAGCATGTGGTTCAAAACTGTGCATCTAAAACTCCTTACATGCGGTCTGCATTCGCAATCCCTATTATCAATGGGCCTCATTAAAGCAAAGAGTCTAATAGGCCAGCGCCTGAAAGACATTGAACGGCAAAACAACCTGACTATCTTAAAGAAACTGTGCCCATGGTATACCTACTATCACCCTTCCCATTTTGACTCTCCAGCTTCATATTTGTTTAAATTAACCATCCCAAAATACAGACGTGCCTTTACATTGGCTAGATGGGATGTTCTTCCCTCTGCCGTACTCGAAGGTCGTTACCAAAAGACTCCATTTGAAAAACGACTCTGCCCATGTAGAGATGGTAACACGGAAACAGTGTCCCACGTCCTCCTATCCTGCCCCCTTTACAAAGACCTAAGGAATGAGATTATTACTCCACTCATTCTCCCCAACCCTGGCCGCTCACAGGACATTATACTGTTTTTTCTCTTATCTGATACGGATAGTCAGACAACAGAGAAGGTCGCGAGGTACATCGAGAGAGCTATGAAATTGAGGGCCACCATCTGAGTGAAAGACTTGTTCATCTGACGGACCTCCTTCTGTTTGTTCTTATCCTCCTTTTATTCTCAGTTTATTTTATTTTTAATTCTTGCATAGCTGTGGCCTGTTGGCTTTGCTAATAAAGTTCTGATTCTAGCTGTCCCAGAGATTCATAACAGATCTAATCCTTCATTTTCTCCCCCAAACAGTGGTTCATTTAGGTAATTTTAGGCATTAGACAATGGTCTCACATGAGGAGAGGGAGGCTCTTTAGATGTAATATGTATTACTTCACTTACTTCAAATGATCTTGTGTCCTCCCCATTATAGTGGTACCTCGGGTTACATATGCTTCAGATTACATATGCTCCAGGTTACAGACTCTGCTAACCCAGAAATATTACTTCAGGTTAAGAACTTTGCTTCAGAATAAGAACAGAAATTGCAGCGGTGGCAGCAGGAGGCCCCATTAGCTAAAGTGGTGCTTCAGGTTATGAACAGTTTCAGGTTAAGAACAGACCTCTAGAACAAATTAAGTTCTTAACCCAAGGTACCACTGTAAATGGTAACGTGCATTATGGAGACCTCTTCCCAGGCCATGTATACAACCCCCTCCCTCTCTGTTGGTTTCAGTCAGTTATTCAATACCTGTTTATTCCAGCAGTCTTTTTAAAAATTATTTTTTTTATTGTTGTTAACCGTCAACCCCCATCTCATTTGTAACTGATTTGTACAGCTTTTATGAAATTGGAATCTTCATATCCTAAGATTCACCTTGAATTGTGTATCCACATGAAAACATCATTAAGAAGAGCTCTGCTGTATGAAGCCAAAAGCCCATTTAGTCTATCATTTTGTTCTACTTCAGGTAGCATTCTTGACTTCAGATACTGGAGGTGGGGTGGGGTGAGCATCTGAAATTTGTTGTTATAATATTACTACACTAACAGATGTTATTAGACCAGTTTTTGCATTTTACAGTTACCTAAAGTTCTACCAGATGAGCTGTTTGGGGCTATCCAATTCTACCTCCCCTTCAGATAAAGGTAAAGGGACCCCTGACCATTAGGTCCAGTCGTGACTGGCTCTGGGGTTGCGGGCGCTCATCTCGCTTTACTGGCCGAGGGAGCCGGCGTACAGCTTCTGGAAACGCCGTTTACCTTCCCGCCGGAGCGGTACCTATTTATCCACTTGCATTTTGATGTGCTTTCGAACTGCTAGGTTGGCAGGAGCAGGGACCGAGCAACGGGAGCTCACCCCGTCGCGGGGATTTGAACCGCTGACATTCTGATCGGCAAGTCCTAGGCTCTGTGGTTTAACCCACAGTGCCACCCACGTCCTCCCCTTTATCACGGCACTTATGATTTCATTTTGCAATTTCTTTATTCCTCACTCCCACCCGAAATAGTATTTGGCAGCTTTGGTTACCCTTAACACTCCAGATATCACAAACTAAATACATCCAAATGTATATTGTTGGGTTTCTTTCCCCCTCACCCATCCCAACTGCAATGAAATGTAGTGAGTCAAAGATACAAATATGCACTTGCCAGCCAGGTTTTGTATGAAAACAAGAGACGTCATCTGCAGTAATACTGATCTTAACAAAATAACACTTCAAAGGATCTGGAAAGCTGCGTTTCTGGGAAGGGGAGAGGATGTAGAAGGAGGATTAAACACATATGTGGAAAACAAGAACATACGCCTTGAAATATGTGAGAAATAGAAGTTAAAAATGCCTTGTTTTTTGTTTTGTTGCTATGTAATTCACAAAGGTTGCAGTCCCAAATTCAATTACATGCTCAAGCTCTATTGAGCATGTAACTGAATAGCATTTAAGTGCACTTTACTTTGTGTAAGACTGACTGTAGACAAAGGAAACTTTTATTATTTCCATCTTTCAATGAAAGAGAAATCTTTTGCTATCCCTGGATCTAAATAAAATTCTAAATTGTGCTGGGTTGGATTAAGAAGTTTTACAAAAATGAAACACTTTAATGCAAAGAAAACACAAGTATACCAGAACTGAAATGAAACTAATACAGAAGAAAATTCATCAGTGGAAGATGCCCCATTTTACAGTTTAGAAATATAAATGGGTTTATCCATACAGTACAGTCCAATTCATAGGCAGTTAACACGCAGAAATCCATATAGGAACAGACTGTTGATGTTTATAGGTGGCTTGACGGCATATTCTATTGTGGGATTGGGGGTCAAAAAGGAGAAGGAAACTAGTAGTAGTTTTGGGAGACTTCTTGTTGGCATGTCTTGGGAGACAATGGAGGAGTGCACCTTTGTGGGTGAAGTCAAACTGTTGGAGAGTTACAGCACCTGCTGTGGCTGTAGAGACCAATACGGAGAGACATGTTTCATTGCAACTGAATCAGATACGGCATCCGGTTGTGCCACTGCAGATGCACCATGACATTTCTTCTCTTTGCGCTTCTTGCAGCTATCATTCCTTCTCTGATCACTGCTGCGGATACACAGTCTGTCTCCAGGCACTATGGTTGTCTGCAAGGGATTCCCCCATGGCAGGGTTGTTAACTTTTAATCTTTGGCTGGTGCAGTAGTTCGCTCTGCCTGTTGAGTGATATTCGGAGCTCCAAGCACCCAATGAAGCAGGTGGACAGTGGCAGGTCAGCATTTTTATTGACCTAAGGCAGGCGGTAGGTGATCAGTGAGACACAGTGAACTTTCCCACTGATGAAGGCAACCTGTTGTGCTCATACCTTATGCCAATCAGGTTGAGTTTATAACTCATAACTGCTGCCTCAAATGTTATTTTTGCTGCATTTGTTTATCCAAAGTACCAAAGTGACCTTTCCAGGGTGCAAACCTGGGCAGTGTGTATGGAGGTCCTGGGCTGCCCAGATGACAAGATCCCCTCCATCTTGGCCTCCCTGATATGATCCAAAAGACCACTGTCAGTGATTGGCTGACTGCTACCAATGGCAAGCCTTTCAAGTGGCTAGGAAATACCTGAAATACCCAAACCTAAGTAGGGATAATGTGATCAAAGTATCCTGTGTGTGAAGAGAGACTGCCGTTTGAGGAAGACATACAGGCCCAGAGGGCTGACATTTTGAGTTCCAGCTAACAGCATTTCAGGGGGCTGTCTGTCTCCCTGGTCACCTGATATGGGCACAGTGGACTTTGGCTCTCTGTTTGGAGTGGTTTACGTTGTGCCTCCACCTATGCTCGAATTATATATTTGTAAATAAGCACAATTACAGAACAGCAGTAAACTTCTAGGGTCCTTTTCCCAAATGAAACCAAAAGCACTGTGTTACTGAACCTTCTCAGTTATGCTCAGTGCGGTGAGTGTAACAATATAAAAATAGGCACCAAGTTTTTAGAAAGCTAGTTACTCCTGAATTTAAGTGGTCAGCTTCTGTTATCCTTCTTGTTTGCTCCTGTATATAGTACAGTAAGCCTGCAACTTACACACATTTAACTTGTGCACAGATTTATACGCATGGCAAAAAAAATAGAAAATTCAAAATTTTCCTGAGGTTGCAGGGAAATGATGTTGGCAATCCCACCCACCATTTAAAGATCTTACTTATTAATTGGTTTTCTGTGCTCCTTTTTATTCTGTTTTTATTGCATATCTCTAAGCCACTTTCAATACTATTTCAAATATAAAAAGCAGACAATAATATTTTAAATTTTTAAGTCCCTCCAATTCATAAGATTATGGACAGCCAGAAAGTGTGCTAGGCTTTACTCTGCATTTATGTTTAGGGATACAGCAAGAGCCCAAAGAGATTTTGAGACTGAGAATGTGCTCATCTTGCAATAATTCTGCAGCAGACTCGCAGGGATCCTATGCTACAAATCAGTATAGAAATGATTTGAAATCAATTGTTCTACAGGAAATTTTAGAGCCAAGTTTAGTTTGCTTATTACCAACTAGGCAGGTAGTGACGACACTATCAGTGTCTGAATTCTGCTGTTCAAACAAAGAGAGATGGGAAACAGAATGGAACTCTGTGTTCCTCCACAAAAATTGGCACATGCTTCTACATCACAGAGAGTCCATGTTACTTGTAATGCAACAAGTACTGGACATGGTTAAAACAACATGGCTTGTTCCTACGACAAATTCCAGAACGGGAAATTGATGGTTCAGTGTCAAAAGTGTTTCTCTCTGTGTGTCTAGGGCTAACAGGTGGGGCTGGGCAGGTGGTTTAGGTCAGATTCACAGCATACATTCAAAGCACATCTAACACATATATAAAGCACATTATTTCCCCCCAAAGAATCCTGGGAACTATAGCTTTCCCCTCACAGAGCTATTCCCCAGCATTCTTAACTACAGTTCCCAGGATTCACTGGGGAAATTCATGTGTTTTAATTCATGGTGCTGACCTAGACTGGGAATATTATTGGAGGAGTGGGAAGAGTTAAATGCCTCACTACAGAGTTGCACATAATTGGTTGCTATTGAAATAGCATGCAATAATAGCAACAGGCACTTCAGATTTCTTTCAGTTAATCCCTAAAATGATACTGAAGTATATTCATGTTATTAAAGCATATTCATATTCATGTTAGTAACCATTGATTGTTGCAGTGTAACTAACCTTTGAGCTAGTTATTACTCTGGTATCTTGGACTGATTTCAGTCAATTATCTGCTTTGCATGTGGTTGTACAATCACAGCTGTGCAGTGCCTGTAAAACAGGAGCAGGCAGCCAGGACACCAGGCGTGGAGAACCCTTTTCAGCCCGAGGGCCACATTCCCACATAGGCAACCTTCCAGGGCTTGCACTCCAATGGTGCTTGGGGCCAGAGACAAAAGCGGGTGGAGCAAAAGATGTGCGCCTCGCCTTTATATACGGTAATAGGCTTGCAATCCTGCCCCCCTTTTGTCTTCTTGTGTAATCTCCATTAAAGCTGGTATTGCGCCTTGGGATTTGGAACCATTAAAGCAATATAATTAGTAAAAAAAAGTTCAAGTAAATCTGGTCAGCTACTTTAATACCCTTTAAAGATAGGCAGGCGTTTGCTAATGGCTCCATCACTAGGGCAAATAATATTGGGGACAGGAGACACCTTTGTTTTGCACCCATTTATTGAAAACATTCCCAAATCCAAACTGTTGATTCTTAAGCAAGACTTCCACTCTATAAATAGGTTAATAAACAACTTTACAAGTTGGAAGCCCATTCTCATTTCTTTTTCTAAAACACCCAAGTTTACAATATTCAGTGTACGAGGGTCGCTCGTTAAAGATTATCTGACCCACTTCCGGTTATCGTAGGAGGATGAAATTGCACATATATAATTATACATCTCTCCATAGGTAATGTGGTAATTTGTAGCTCTGAACATGATAGAGAATTGGCATCTTTCTCCTCTGATGTACAGATGAAGTTCGGATAAGCCTACCTGGTTGGGCACACACCTCTACAGTGAGTTCACACCTCTACAGTGGTACCTCGGGTTAAGTACTTAATTCGTTCCGAAGGTCTGTTCTTAACCTGAAACTGTTCTTAACCTGAAGCACCACTTTAGCTAATGGGGCCTCCTGCTGTCGCCGCGCCACCGGAGTACGATTTCTGTTCTCATCCTGAAGCAAAGTTCTTAACCTGAAGCACTATTTCTGGGTTAGCGGAGTATGTAACCTGAAGCGTATGTAACCTGAAGTGTATGTAACCCAAGGTACCACTGTACAGTGGTGTCCCGCAAGACGAATGCCTCGCAAGACGGAAAACCCGCTAGACGAAAGGGTTTTCCGTTTTGGAGGTGCTTCGCAGGACGAATTTCTCTATGGGCTTGCTTCGCAAGACGAAAATGTCTTGCGATTCCTGGGGTGTTTTTTTCGCTCCCCACCACTTTTTCTAAGGCACTAAGCTGCTAATAGGCTTTTAGCAGCTAATCCCTTAAGCCTTTAATAGCCGCTAAGCCGCTAATAGCGCTAATCGGCTTGCTTCGCAAGACGAAAAAAGCTAGACGAAGAGACTCATGGAACGGATTCTTTTCGTCTTGCGAGGCACCACTGTATATGGTTTTCCATTTCATTCTTAGTATAAGTGATTTTCTTTTTTTAAATCATGCTTTTACAAGTTGCACTGTGTTTAAAATCACCAGGTTTTCAATAATGAGCATATGCAAGCTTACTCATCTGGGAAGGGAAATTTACCTCTAGACCATAATTCCCTGCTCCCCACAGATGAATTAGTTAATTTGACTGATCCTAGAATTTGACCCCCATTGCAGGGCTATTAGGTGAAGGCTTGTCTGAGCAGAATCAAGGTTTCTTTGGTATTTTCCAAAGAACTGGAATCATCCCGTTCACTCATTGTCTTCACTATTTGGTTTCAGGCCCAGAAACAGCATTCGTTTGTTTGCTTCTTTGTGCGTAGAGAGACTAGGTAATCAAAGCTGACTATAAGTTTAAAGGGGAATTTCCAGTGGTGTCCCAGTCCTGCTTTTCTGTTGCTCAATATAGGGTTTAAAGCTTTTTCTGCATTGTAGCACGTTTTGGATCCAATCCTGATAAAGACTTGTGTGCCTTCCAGTGGTTCCAAGCTTCTGGCTGCTGTTTTTTAAAGACTTATTTCTTCATCACATGTTGTATAAAAACCAACTATCAGATCCCCGGGCATCTTTCCTCCTCTTAGCTTGGGGTTAAGTATTCTACAGACTTGCTCTATATCTTGCAGTAATAAATGTAAACCAGGAAACAGTTCATTAAGCCATGCTATTAAGCTTTTTATGGTCTCCACAGTAACCTTCTTCCCAGGACCCAATGTCATCCTAAGAATATTGTGGAGATTACGGACCTCGAGGTCCACCAGTTTGCCACCTGACTTCTTGCTTCTCCTTTGACAGGGCCCAAATAACAACTTTTGCTTCAAGCGTAGCGTCTTCACTTTGCAATCTTTTAATATGTCATTTCCTTTAAATTTATTCCAGTTTTGATGCTTCTGACCAGTCTTCCACTATATCGGTCCTGAATTTAACCAGTATATCAGCCGTAAATCCAACATAAATGTTCCTTTCAAGACCATTGAAAAACCCACATTATTACTTCAAGGGCCTATTACTGAGGCAGCGTCCCATGCTTCAAAATGTGATCTCAGATCCCATTTTTATATGATCTGAAATCCTTGATGCATCTTAGGTCAGGCATGCCTGAAACTGAAGCAAATCAAATTCTAGATAAAGGTAAAGGGGACCCCTGACCATTAGGTCCAGTCGTGACCAACTCTGGGGTTGCAGTGCTCATCTCACTTTATTGGCCGAGGGAGCCGGCGTACAGCTTCCGGGTCATGTGGCCAGCATGACTAAGCCGCTTCTGGCGAACCAGAGCAGCCCACGGAAACGCCGTTTACCTTCCCGCCGGAGCAGTACCTATTTATCTACAGTGGGACCTCAGGTTAAGTAGTTAATTCGTTCCGGAGGTCCATTCTTAACCTGAAACTGTTCTTAACCTGAAGCACCACTTTAGCTAATGGGGCCTCCTGCTGCTGCCGCGCCGCCGGAGCCCGATTTCTGTTCTTATCCTGAAGCAAAGTTCTTAACCTGAAGCACTATTTCTGGGTTAGCGGAGTGTGTAACCTGAAGCATATGTAACCGGAAGCGTATGTAACCCGAGGTACCACTGTACTTGCACTCTGACGTGCTTTTGAACTGCTAGGTTGGCAGGAGCAGGGACCGAGCAACAGGCGCTCACCCCATCGCGGGGATTCGAACCACTGACCTTCTGATCAGCAAGTCCTAGGCACTGTGGTTTAACCCACAGTGCCACCCGCGTCCCATAAATCAAATTCTAGGATCTGTCAAATTAACTGATTCATCTGTGGGGAGCAGGGAATTATGGTCTAAGCCACCATCTTGGTGGAATGATGTCACCATCCCAACTTGCTTTGATTTAAAACACATTTATAGGGACATACATCTATATGGCTATGCAAGACTAGTAATTCCACTCTCTTATTTTTTAGAAGGGCATTGGGATTGAGAGGATTGCAAAGGATAGAGACACCTCCTCAACATGACTCAGTAGTTACACATTTATTCCTGCAGTTGATGCATAATTGAAATTGTCCTGCTTTAGCTTCCAGTTCTTGAGGAAACGTTCCTGTCATCTACAACTACTGACAATGAAACTAGTATTTGCCAAGTTTCTGTAAACAAGCTATCTGATCAGCGTCATGTAGCCCAGAGATTGGCACATCAGCTTGAAATACAATTGGCACACACTGTGTATGTTTCAAGTACTATCTTGTTAATGATAGGCTGTGCAGCTCTTTTGGATACGAGTACAGATACGGCTTGTATGCACAATGCCAGACTTGGTTTGGTTTGGCCTGGGTGTTTTTCCTACGGGAATCAGCACTATTTAAGAAACAAAAAACCTCTTGTGTTTGACTTGCAGGAAGCCAGAAAATAAAGGAAATGCTTTGTCTGTCAACTGATCTCCCTGCCCCCCCCCCCCCACAGCCCAAGTGAAATGGAACCTGCTTGGTTTGTGAATCTAAAATGTACTCCAGAAGCAAAACTAAGGCTACAATTCCTCACCTTGCCCCAGTCTAGTGAGTGGAAAGTTCACTGTCCCTCAGACCATGTGGTGGGCCGGACTATACCGGTAATTTGAAAAAAAATATGAATGAAATTCTATGCTCCACAAATAACCCAGAGATGCATTTTAAATAAAAGCACACATTCTACTCATGTAAAAACACCAGGCAGGCCCCACAAATGACCCAGAGATGCATTTTAAATAAAAGGACACATTCTACTCATGTAAAAACATGCTGATTCCCAGCCCGTCCATGGGCAAGATTGAGAAGGTGATTGGGCCACATCCGGCCCACGGGCCTTAGGTTGCCTACCCCTGTGGGTAGGCAACCTATACCTTTAAAGTGCATTTAAAGCACATTTGGCACTATTTTGCTAAGGATTCCTGGGAATTTTAACTCTGGGGGGTAAACTAGACTTCTGAGGGGGAAATGATGTGTTTTGGATGTGCTTTAAAAGGTACAGTGCACACATACAGAGCCTTAAAACAAAAGGACCTGAAGCACTTTCCAGGAGGAGGGGACAATGGGGCTGCTTCCCATACCCAACTTTGTCTGCTCTGAAAATTCTGAGGCAAAAGGAGTCTAAATTATTTCCTTTATCATTCAATCAATGGGACTCTGCAAGCTGCTTAGAAGCCCCTTAGATGCCGTTCCCTCCCAGGTAACAATGCTATGTGTTTTAGACCCTGTACCACAAGACCAAGCTGTACACGATGCTGATTGCATGTAAGCAACCAATATGTGTTTCAAATATTATGAGATAGCCACAGTGAGGGCCTCTGAGCAAGATCAAAGTCACAGTGTACATGGAGGAGCATTTTACTTCCTCCCTGTTACCATCCCATTGAAAAATATTCTGTTTGCCCCAGGAGGGAAGTTTCCGTTGGCTTCTATTTGTGTTTTGCTTAGTATGGATTTAAATTGATCTACTTCCACTTATCTGAAAAGGATCAGGGATAGAATACGATGAGGGTTTCTGTGCAATACCATGTGGGCATGCAGTGGTACTTATTCTTGTAAGGAAAGTCATTTGGGGTATGTCTTTTTTATGCCTGCCTCAAAAAATGTTTAAGGGAGCACTCAAATAGAGGATAACCCATTTGAAAGATGGGCAGCAGGAGTAAACTTAACTCTTGAGCTACATTGCAAACTTGAGGCAGTGAGGTCAGGTGGAATTTGAAACCTATCCAGGAAACCTGAGAGGGCGAACCAACTCATTACAAAAAGGGGACAGGAAGAGAAGTGAGAAGCAGATAAGCAATTCAGCCATCAGGCTGGAGAGAGGTGGAGGTTGTTTACCAGAGTTAGGGAACATCAGCTCTTGCAACATTCAGCCAGAGTGGACCAACGGTCAAGCCAATGCAAGGTAAATATTGAGACTTGAGGTACAGCTCTGTCTTCTAAAAATTGCTGATCTACAGCATATTTGGCAGGTAGAGCAGAAATACAAGCAGCTCCTCAGAAAACAATTGCAATGCTGCAAATGATGACCTCTGCTGTCAAGTGGTATATATGGCCTTTACCATCTAGTACACTGAAGTGTTGCAGCCATCTTGTTTGTCCTTTTCTGAGGTCTCCAGGCTGCAGATTGCAGACCCTCTTATAATTAACCTTTGAGCCAACTGTATAGCTCAGTAGAGGGTCAGATAGATGGGGAGTACTTTTGTTTGGGTAAGGAAATCAGTTTGAACTTGGTCTGAGATTGGCTGACCTTGGAGTTTAGAACAGATGACAAACGGTTGGGGAGTCACCAGTCTATCATCCCAGGCCTCCCTCAAACAGCAACAGGGATATCTAACAGATATCTGCACAAAGCTGGAGCAACAGTAAGTCCATAAAGCATCTGGAAAATAAGGTCGCATGAGGTGTAGCTGAAAATAAGGAAACTAAGTAAAGTAAAAGGGACGCAGGTGGCACTGTGGTCTAAACCACAGAGCCTAGGGCTTGCCGATCAGAAGGTTGGCGGTTCAAATCCCTGCGACAGGGTGAGCTCCCATTGTTCGGTCCCTGCTCCTGCCCACCTAGCAGTTCGAAAGCACGTCAAAAGTGCAAGTAGATAAATAGGTACTGCTCCGGCGAGAAGGTAAACGGCGTTTCCGTGAGCTGCTCTGGTCATGCCAGCTACATGACCTGGAAGCTGTCTGCAGACAAACGCCGGCTCCCTTGGCCAAAGATGAGTGCACAACCCCAGAGTTGTTCGCGACTGGACCTAATGGTCAGGGGTACCTTTATCTTTACCTTTAAGTAAAGTAAAAATAAAATAAGATTGCAGGAGATGCAGCTGGGAAAAGTTCTGGAGTAGAGGCAGAAACACTCATCACCTCACCATCCTTCTGGAATTGCCTGCCACAACCCACTCACCTGTTTTACACAACCAGTTCAATCTATTCCATTCCAATATCACAAGCAGCCCAAGATAATGACTCTAATAATAGCCCTAGTAAAATCAATGGGGATTTCCATGTTGTCACTCAGCAGATTTCACTACTTGGGAAAGTGGAAGATTTCTCATGCTTTACAGAAAGCCCCAGCTATGGATCTACACAGGGTTCCCCAACATTTTAAAATCCCAGTGCAGTAGAGTATTAAGCATGACTCAGAATATTGCATTGAAGATTCTGTGAATGTCACCAGTTCAAATCATGGAATGCCTGGGCTGTGTGTATCAAGGAAAGCAACAGCAGTTTAAGAATATTTGTTCTTATCACCAATGCTTAGATCAGGCTTTTGCCAATCCTATGGAGGATGGGAATTGTAGTCCAAGACATCTGAGGGACTCACAGTGGGCTGAATGGGTTTGTAGGGTCTACAGAAGCCTAAGCCACACAGCTGAATAAATACCACAAGCAGAAAGGACTCATGGCTCCAAATGTTTACAAGAGAAGAGCCAGGGACAATTTCTAAGTTTTATTCTGTTGTCTTTCCCGTACATGTAACAAAGCCTTTCCCTGGCAGGTTTAATGGCGTGAGCTTTTCTTGACCCAATAAGCAACACTGAATGTCAGTTCATCCTGAACAATTCCAAGAATGGCAAAAAGCAAAAAATATTCCAATACTTTGCCATCCAATATGGCAGACTTTGGCTAGCACCAGCATAAACAAATATACATACACAATTGGGCAACATTTAACATAAAAATAATTAAACACATATAAAAATCAGTAAGCTCCTGGATTCAAACAGTCATTTTCAATGCAAGGCAAATCAGATCCTTAAAATAAATTGCTGCTTAAAATATCTACCAACAAGGGACAGACTCTCATTATAATTTGGCACATGTACCTTAAATGAATACCTTGCATGAGAGTCTTCCCGTCCATCAAGCATTCTAATTTCTGCATGCAATAACTTGATTTGCATAATGAAAGTATTTACTATTTAAAAAGAGCACATTTCAAGTGTTCAGAATACTTCACACACGTTATCTCAATAATCATTACAACAGTTAACTTCAAGATTGGTTACTATTATCACCTATGGGTTGGAGATGGGGTCTAAGGCTGAGATGCAGGACTAAGGCTCACCTAAAGCCACCTAGTGAGTATGTGGCTGACAGAAGATTTCAGTAAAGGACCTGCTCAACTTACACCTGAGTGAGTGGGAGCATCAGATGTGTGTTGTCTCCAGAACAGTGCAACACCCTGGTTTGGGAGAGGTAGAAAATATGCGCTATTTGCATCCTTAGTCAGCTGCACGGACAGCATGTGTCTGCACGTTGGCCCCACAGCTGCTTTTCTGTTAACCCCGGGTGCTGCCAAAGAATCAGCATGGGAAATGTCAACTATTTAGAGTCAGTCTTAATACTAGCCTAAGCAACCTGGGCAACTTGCACTTTTCAATAAAGTGGCAAACCTGTGTTTGGAAATGACTTCAGAGCGCAGGTGGGGGAACACACATAATGAATGTTCTTCTGGGGACCTTCCTAGCCTTACACTACTCGTGTTATTCTTCTGTGCTGTATGTGGGTGTATCTGTGTTTTTTGTACAGAGAAGCATTCAGTTATGTGAACACTCACCTACACTCTAAAGTGGTACAGGCCAGACAAAGGGATGGACAACCTGAAGCCTAAGAGCCAAATGCAGCCCTCTGGATCTCTATCTGGTCTTTGAGAATCTTCCCAGGTCACATGCCATCCCCTGCCCTGCTCCCCACCTTCCTTGAGTGTTTTTGCCTGCCTGGAATGTGTTCTTGAACTCTTACACTGCCTCTTGCATGCCTGGTTGGAGGGGGGAGGTTTGTGTGTGTGTAGACCCTAGCCTATAGTGAAAAGGTGTGCTTTACATTTGTTGCTCTGCCCACTTTCGTCTCTGGCTCCATCCACCACTGGCCTGTGGGCCCCAGCAGGTTGACCAGAAGGGAATGTGGACAGCTCAGTTGGTTAGAGGTTGGTCCTGATAACACCAAGGTTGTAGGATTAAATCCCCATGTGGGACAGCTGCATATTCCAGCATTGATCCTCAGGGTCCCTCTTCCAACTCTACAATTCTATGATTCTAAGTGCTTGGGCTGAAAATAATTCACCACCCCTAGAAAGTACTCAGGGAGAACTAGGTTGCTACTGCATGAGCTGGTGGAATATTATTTTTCTCTGGAAAGGAATACTGGGGAGGCAGAACATATAGGCTCATCTTTCCAAATGAAAAAAGAAAACAGGTTTCACATTCACCTCTCTCCCCAGTAGCCCATCTGTGCATGCATAGAAATGTGGTTCTTGAAAAGCAGTGGTGGCAGAAACATTATTCTAGTCCCATTCTCTTGATTGACTTGAGTTTGGGCCTATAGCCTTCCAGATGCTGGTGGACTATGACTCCCATCATCCCTGACAGCTGGTCATGCTGGCTACAGCTGATGGGAGCTGGAATCTAACAACACATGGAGGTCACAAGTTGACCACCTTTTGCAGGGTGTGCTTAAACGATAATTTCCTACACTGACCCCAAGTCACCTACCTTTACATGATTTATCTTAATGATTAAGCAGAGGAAATTGGTCCATCTGAAGGCACATGAGCAAATCAACACCATGGTGATACAGACCTATATTTTGATTTTGAGTCATCCAGTGTGAAGCCCACAGTAACTTCCCCATTTCACATCTATTTGGAGGTTTTGTACCCTTTAGGAACCAAGACAGATTTTGACAAAGATAAGCTTAACAGAGATTGCCTTGGAAAGACAAAATGAGGCACCCAGCTGGAAATCCCAAAGTTGCATAGAACACAGATAACGTATCAGAACGGAGCAGGAACTATATGGCTGGGAAGGTGGAGGAAAAATCCATAGTGAGGTTACAATACCTATCCCTGTGAGGAGTGCTGTACAGCTAAGAGCTTTATAACAGCCAGACTGGATCAGGCCAAAGGTCCAACTAGCCCAGCACCCCATTTCTCACAATGGCTAACAAGACACTTCTCGGAAGCTCAAAGGCAGAGCACGAGTGCAGGTCCAGGCAGCTCCCGAGATAGAGGCTTCATTCACAATCCCTTGTTAAAATAGACATAAGGCACACTGTCTCCATGTCTGGCCACAATCGATTGCCTGAGATCAGGCTCCAAATGTGAAAGGGCAATAGAGCTGGAAAGGAAAAGAAGAAAAGACTTGGTCCTCAAGGCTGCCTAGTATATAGTGACATGGGAATGGGAGCCAATTAGGTGCAAAAAAAGTCAAGTGAGATTTTGTACCCTGCCATGCACTACTTTTCTGTAATTCTGGGCAAGTCACTTAATCTTGCCAGGTCTCCCCTAAAGGAATGAAGAGAGTAGTCTAGCAGGTGGGACAAGGACTGGCTACTCACCTGTTATGGGTAAAGAAACCATTCACAATCGGCTTTCCTGGTGCTAGCTGTAAATTTTAACTGAACAGTTTGATGAAGCAGAGGCTTGCCTAGGAGAGCCAGTCTGCAGCTGCACTTGCTGCCAGGCTCTTTGTGTCACGTTTCTAGAGCACTGAGGATAGTCTAGGCAACATGGATTTCAAGCTGGCAGCAAAACTGCCTTTGGCTTTGTTCTCCCGAAGAGTGAGAACAGAAAAATGGAGGCAGATATTGAAATCAGTATTAAGTGAATCACTTAATACGCTCTCTTGCAAACTAGGTCACATGGTAGAATTATGTGTGTGCATCGCAAGGCTTGTCTGCAAAACCCATCCTGAGTGGAACTGACACATAAGTCCCAAAGACAAAATGTTGTTGGTGCGTTTCTTTAGAAAATGTATGGGAACCAGAGCCATAGTAAATGTTATCGTAAATAGTAAATATAGTAAATAGTTATGTACAGAGTCCACAGTTTTGCTTGTGTATGGATGTGCAGAGGGACCACACTGAATTAAAGAGCCACACACATAGTGCCCCCCCCCCACTCCAAGCTAAGAGGCCAGAGAACCTCTTTAGTTAGTCCAGAATCCTTCTGCTGGCTTCTTTCTCAAGTAAATTCAGTGTCACCAATTAGGAAGCCAGTCCTATTGAACTTGTGGGATTTCATATTAGAGTAAACATGGCACAGGAGTGAATTGCAATTTTGGCTACACACCAACATGAATCATTCCTGTGTGGGAAAGATGAGGTAATTATTAAATTATACTATGCCTGCTCACAAAATGATGAGCAAATATCAATCAGCTGAAGGCACATGTGGTTGAAGACATGTGGCAATGCTGCCCTCCCAAGCCAGGAAGATACCAGAATTGTATAGAGAAGTCAACAAAGAGAATGTAAGAAAAGAGAGAGGACTAAGACTTGTACCTTCGTTGTGGGAAGAGTGCACAGGCAACCGGGACCATGAACACAAGGCTACAAGGCAAAGGCAGACTGTTAGAAATAAGGTTCAATTTTTTCTAGACAGCAAACCCAGCATTGCCATTCCACCTTCAAAACTGCTAAGAGAGAGGCTATACACATGGAAGAATTTTTCACACAGAAACGCTACTATTGCATCTTGGCTACTCCCCACTGCTTTTCCTCATCTGAAATCACCTGGTCACTCAACAGCTGTTGTGCTACAGAAGTAACCTGTAAAGTCTCTTGTGGGTATCTAAAGAGCTGTTTTATACCATACCCATTACCCACCACATTTAGTTTTTCCGTCTGTGCCTTAGGTTAGTACTCATGAAGGCAATATGACACACATAATACTTACAACCCTCCAGCAAGTATCGTTTGCAATGGAGCATGGAGAACCTGGATTTTCTGCCAAGAAAGCAACAGATAAGAAAGTAAGAAACCAAACTTTCATACGTTAGTACAACGGTGGGAACCCATGGCCTTCCAGCTGAAGTTGGGTGCCAACTCCTATCAGCCCCAGCAAGCATGCCCAATGGTCACAGATGATGGGGACAATAGTACATCAAACATCTAGAGAGCCACATGTTCCCCATCCATGCCCTCTTTTCTGTTGGGATCTGACAATGCTGAACACATACTATGGAAGTCAGAAAGTGGCTAGGTTTTGCTTCAGTGTTTTGGCAGCCAGTCTGCCCTAGTGCTAAATTTACAGAGCTGTTCCAAGAGATAAAACCATGTAAAATTCAAACAGACAAGCTATAGGATAGAGGCTTGTGGGAAATCAGACATTGTTTAGGTTGAATGCGATAACCATAGACCCAATCTAGCATCCTGAACTGATTAAAGGTTCTCTAGCATCAATCAATCTGACACAGGTTACTCCACTTCACTGTAAAAGTGGGTTGGCAACTCCACCACATTACAGTGGAAACTTGTTCCACTGACTGGTAGATCTCATGGTGAACAAGCTTTTTCTGCTATTCAACCTATTTCTGTGCTGCTACAACTAGATCCATTTTCTCTTGGCCCTTCCAAGACTTTCATTGCTTCCATATGCCACATCCAAGAGAGGGTTTCACTAAAGACTATACCCTGGTATATAAATGAGCAAGTTTGTTCTACAGTTTGCTGATCTAAGCACCATTTATACCTACGACTGTGTTTGCCAAAAATCATAATCTTGGTCTTAGAGGAATTTATAGATAGGCTTTCCTGTTTATAGTATGTGCTGAACACCTCCAAGAGATTTTTGAGGCCCAATCGAGAAAGAGAGAGGAGAACTAAACCATCTGCATACATCAATATTGAGAGCTTTCTATTTCTAATTACTGGAGAGAGGGAGTTTGCGTTGGCTATATATGGCAACAGATCATTACTATAAAAATTTAAAAGAGTGGAAGCCAGAATGCAACTTGCTTCACTCAAGACATTTTAAAAGCACCAGTCATTTAAACCATCTCTGATCCTCATTGCTGTATTGCTGTATAGTTCTTGGATCAATAGCAGAAGCCTGCAGTCAGGGTTAGCAATCTGAAATTTCTTCCACAGTCTGTTTCAATTAATAGAGTTGAATGCAGCAGAAAGATCAATAAAGGTTACATAAAGATTATTCTTAATGTTCTTAGTTTATTTCCTTACAATATGGTTCAGAGTAAAACATTCATCAATGGCGCTGTGTCTTCCTCTGAATCCTGCTTGTTATTCATGAATAACGTTATTTTGCAACCAGTCTGATAATTTTTGCAGGTGATACTGTGCATATAGCTTTGAGAAGATGGCCAGCAAGCCAATCAGCCAATAGTTTTGCGGATCCGTCCTATCCCCCTTTTAAATTGGGAAAATGGTACTCATTTTCCATACAGAAGGCAGAAAATGGTGTTAAGGTATACTTCTAGAGCTACTTACCTTCATGAAAGGATATTTTTCTAGTCTCTCCATTATGATGGGCAACAAAACTGGAGAAAAAGAGAGCATCAGTTTATTCTAAGAAGAGATGTGGGATATTAAAGAGCCTTCCCTCCCCTGTTTCTCCGCCACTCCATGTATGCATGCTATGTAAACTTCAGCAGCGGAGCAGCCTGACTTTAATAAGCCACACAGACACAAAATATCTCTCCCTAGAGTCCACCCAGGAGGACTCTTCTTTCCTGATAATGCCCATGTATCCTGGCTCAAGGGAACTAATGGCATGCAAGATGCAAAAACCCCAAAACAAACAAACAGTGGGCAATAGCTTCTTCACTGAGCAGCTCATCACCACATTTGCAGGTGCTCCTATTAACAGCACTTTAAATGGTTTATAATCAATACATGTCCAAATGCTTATGGCACTGAAGATATTTCAAGCACTCTGCAACAAACCTCTTCTGGTTTGAAGTGCTTCTATGCTGGGAGTCCAGAAGGACTTAGCCACATCAGAATGCCCAAACAGATAAAAGATGGCAAGGTTCCTCCAGTGGCGACTTCTTAGCCATCTATTAAAGTATGATGAATAAATTTCCATGTACAACTAGTTTTAAAAGCTCTTCCTCAGCCTAGCCCTGCAGTGCAATAAGCAAACAGCACACAGACAGCCACAGGCTCAGAAAGTATTCTCTTGCAGCTTTGTAAGATACAAATGAGGGGAATGGGGAAGGGAATTACTCAGATTTCCCAAGGTAGACAGGCCTTATTATAGAAACTTCATTGGGGGGTGGGGGGGGGGTCTTAGCATAATGAGTCTCTTCCGCATTAGAGCAGTTTGCTTTCTGAACACCAAAGTAAGAGCCAGATGAAATACAATTTCAAAAGCCCACAATATTACTCACTAGAGCAGTGGTTCTTAATTTTGCCACTACCCACCCTCGAGGACCAATTGTAAATTGCGGCAGTTCACTTAAATACACCCCCCCCCCCCACCAAATCATTATCAAAACAAGTACCAAATTATGAAAATCATTGGCCCCTGAACTGGTAAAATTATAGGGGGAAATTAGTACACTACACCAATGCAGTGTTATGAAAGTAAAACAAAATACAGTACAGGCTCTAGGGCTTGCCAGTCTGTTCAGTAAATATGGCCCCAATCAGCCGGATCAGAACAAATCAGCTGGGGTGGACCATGAGGGAAGTCGAGTATAGGGCCAAGGTACAGGTATTCTCAAGTGTTCTACAATCTTCCTGAGGGGAGCTTGCAGACCATAGTTTGGTCTGCTTCTTAAGGGAGATCATTACTGGAGGTAAAACTTCATGCCTATCCTCCTCCTCCTCCTCAGCTGAAGCTACCTTACATTAATAATCCATGTGTCATCTTTGGTGCCCATCCCATAATCTACTTGCCAAGCTATAGTTCAAAGGCTTTGCCTTACTCATGCCAGGAGCAGCCATGGCGACGCGGGAAACCACCACCTGAGTTATCCCTTTGATCGCAGCTCTCTGAAAGAAAGAGTCATGTTGTTCTTCAAATGTTGACACACACAGAAGACCAATCATCTCAGAATGGCTGGCATCAGGCAAAGAGGGGAAATGCCTGGGCTGGAGACTTCTTGGTTTAAGTCTGTCTCCAACACTCAGATGGGCACTTTCATGGCTATTAAATTTTGAGAGAGCATAGTTAAGGATGGGAAATGAAGAGAGAGCACAACCCTTTGACAGAAAATAGGGATACATTAAACATGGCTCCAACAGCAAGAGGATCAGCTACAATTGCTCCAGTGCACCTTGATGTTCCCATGGGACAGGAGGGCGGAACCTGTGGCCCTCCAGATGTTGTTGGACTGTAGCTCCTATCTGCCCCAGCCAGCATGACCAATGGTCAGGGATGACGGAAGATATAGGCCAGCAACATCCACAGGTTCCCTACTCCTGCTACAGTGGCGAGCCCATCTTCTGCTTTCCCTCTCTCTGTTGGTGCCCTACAGGACTCTGCTCTTGGCCCTCTGCTCTTCTTGACACACGGCCTTTGGGTGACCTCATCAAATCCCACACTGCTGCCCAAGTCACTTATGTTTCTTTAGGGATCCATCACTGTCATCTCAAGCTCAACATGTGCAACACCAAACTTCTGATCTTTCATTCCAATCTGTTCTCTCTTTGGATCCACACCAACAGCAGCACTGTCTGTTCTGTTAAACTGGGATATAACGATAGGCATGTCTCTCTCTCTTGTTCCTCATATTGAGTCCATAGCCGGCTCATGTCACTTCTCCCTTTTACAAGAGAGGTTGGGAAACTGCAGCCCTTGGTGGGAGAGAGAAGGAAGAAGCTCATACGGATGAAGCAATGGAAGCAAGTGATCTGACCCTGCTCCAGCAGCTCGCTGCACAAGAAGAGAAAAAGGGGTTGACAGAAAGAGAGGGAAGGAGAGGAGGACTACATTTGCCCCCTAACTGCACGTGACACCCACACCCCCACTGATCTTCCCGGGGGAATGTGGTCCTAGGCAAAGGGGTATTACCCACCCCTGATTTACAACACTGCAGAAACACAGCCCTTCCTCTCTGGCATCTCAGCCAAAACTGAACTATGCCCTGGTCATCTCTTGCCTGGGCTTACATTATCTCCCCAGAGTTCCAGCTGAAGAATGCTGTCCGAATGCTGTAACTAACTGAAATCACTGCACGTCCTCCCCCTATTTACCCTTGTCTCCATTGTTTTCTCTGTGCCAGATTTCAGCCTGCAAGTAGGGGCCTGTTCTCTAAGGATGTTTCTTTTAGAAAGCATTATCTGAAGGTCAACAAGCTTCGTGTTTCGGCAGAGCAAGAGATACAAAAATATGCCGCTTGGGCTTTATTTGTAGCAGAACTGGGAATAGCAAAGCGTCCAATGCTACCTACAAAGAATCTGCATAGCATCTGCATTCTGGGTTCTTTCTTTAGACATCTGTGTCATGAAGAATGCACGGTGTGTGCCAATGCAAGCTGAAACATATCTTGTTCCCTGCTAAAGCGATTTTTGAGTACGGCTCCAGCTCTCAGGGTCGAAAGGCAGATTAGAAGCTTAAAGCAAGAACCCTTAAAATCATAAGCAGGCCGTAGTGCAAGCCAGTGACCACCACCCCAACTCCACAAGATAGATAGGTTTGGTTCTCTTGGGATGCCAAAAGCCACTTATCTGAAGCAGCCATCACTTCCCCAAGAATATCACCTGATGAAAGGTTATGGCCTATGAAAGTTTATTGGACATGCGCACAAATAAATCTTTAAGGCAAGGATGGAGAATCTGTAGCCCTCCAGATGTTGCTGGACTACAGTTCCCATTATACCTGATAAATAGCCATGCTGGTTGGAGCTGATGCAGGTTGGGAATTCAGCAACATCCAGAGAGCTGCAGGTTCCCCCTGCCTACTCAAGGTCAGAGGTGGGGATCTGGATCCGGCTGGCAGGTCAGACTGTTCTCTCTTCCACCTCTTGCTGGCCATGATTGACATGTAGGCAAAGCCCCTTGCAAAAGTGCTATCTTGTGGAGCACTTTGAAAGGGGCACGGCAAGACCCAGCCATCAGCCAGCGGTTGGGTCTTGCAGAGTGCTTTGCAGACAGATAATTTTGGCTGGGTCAGGTCATTTGCTGCCCCACATCTGATGCCATATATGACAACAGGTGTAGAACAGGTAGGCATGACTTGGGTGCAGAGGCGTTGGAGGCAAAATGCAGAGGTCTGGCAGGCCTAAATAGGCCTGGGGCCAGAGGTTCCAGAAGCCCAGCTTTAGGACATAACAGTAGCTTTCATCTTTTCACAACTCCCTGTTGCCCTTTTTCTCTCTCTCCCCCAAATGCTGATATTGTGCCCGACTCCCAAATCCTCCCTAGGATGGGGAGATCACAAGTACACAAAAAGGGCAGCATCTTCTAGCACCTGAAGTGCCTGCATATCCAGCTCTCTCAATTCCTTTGACTGTCAGCCACACAGGCAAGACAAACTCCAAATGCTTTGTTCCTCCAAACACAGCAATGATGACTCTACATCTCCAAACTCCTGAGATGATAGTACTCACCTTGGACTTGCCCAGAGGGTTGTCGTTCTCATCAGTCACTGTGATCCCATTTATGAGTTCCCTAAATGCGAACACAAACACACCATCTCAGACATTGCGACCGACCATGCTGAACTTTAGAACACCCACACTTTTGAGACCACCACGCTCAGCATCTGAAGCATGCTTCTTCCTTCCCTCTGCACAACAAACACCCCTGCTTTGGTCAGGACATTCAGCCTTCATTCTCGCGATCCTCACAGCAAACCACCGAAAGAGAGAGCCTTGAAGAGCAGCTCAAAGAGAGCACAGGAGATAAAAATTATAGCAAGACTCTGCTACATGTGGATCCTCAGGACATCACATTTCACTTTTTTATGTATGTGCAAACAATAGACACAGACTCTGTCTAACTCAGACATTGTCTGAGGCTCTCTGGCTATGTCATGAAATGATGACATAATTATATATTGTTAGGCACCAGGCAAAAACATTCCTCTTCTCCCAGGCCATTGGATAATTAAGCCAATTAATTTGGCTAATTTAAACATAGGGGGGTATTATTTTGTCTGCCATTATTTTACATATTCTCCTGTTTTTATATTGTAAACCAGCCTGTGATCCTCGGTTGAAGGGTGGTATACCCATTTAATAAATACATAAAATAAATAAAAGAAACATGAGGGGATGCCTAGAACAGCAAAAGAACCCAGATTCCCAATCCCAAGAAAGCCCTAAGCCACCATTATCTTAAAATGACATAAGGGCGGTGGTGGGGAGTAGCTGCGGAGCATATGACTGCACTGTCCAGGGCGGGTGCCCTCCCAGGTGTGGGATAGCCACTTGGGTGCACGGAGCGGCATGTGTGCCCTGTAGCTGGGGGCGGAGCGAGCTGCCGATGGCAGACATTCTGCGTGCCGCCCGCCTGTGACTCCCAAGCCTCCCCCAGCTGTCAAAACGAAGGGGGAAGGGAGGAATGCCACTGGCAAAGTGGTACAACTCCTCCTTTCCCCCGACGGCTGGGGGTAGGCTTGGGAGTCGTGCCAAATGTCAGCTCCCTCAGCGAAGGCACCCAGCACCGCACCCCCCTTCCTCCGTCCTGGTGGGGAGGCATTAGAGTTGGTTATAGGACAGTCAGAATCGACTGGCACAGCTACGGGCAATTTGCAGCAGATCAGCAAATGAGTCCCAGCTCCAAACAGCAAGAAATCCACTCACCCCTTCTAAATTAAGTTGCTGAAATAAACAAAACTTGAGGCAGAAAGCTGTAACGGGCATGTTTGTGTATGAAAGTAGTATGAGCTTAGCTCAGGTACCAAAAACAAATTCTTGAGCTGCACACGTACCCAGAGGCACTCTGCTTCATTAGTTCTGAGTGTACACACGTCCCCCAAGCCTCCATTTGTAGCTCACTGAAGTTCGTGGACTTTGGGGTTCTATATACAGTGGTACCTCTAGTTACGAACTTGATTTGTTCCGGACGTCCGTTCTTAACTTGAAACTGTTCTTAACTGCTTTCACTAATGGGGCCTCTGGCTGTCGCTGCACCGCCGGCACACGATTTCCGTTCTCATCCTGGGGCAAAGTTCTCAACTCAAAGTAACTCTTCCAGGTTAACGGAGTTTGTAACCTGAAGCGTTTGTAACCTGAGGCGTTTGTAACTCGAGGTACCACTGTAAAAGGCAAGGTAGGTCCTGCAACTTCCCTACCCTGCTGGGCAAAGAGAAAGGAGGGTGTGAAAAGGGATAGAGGCCTACCCACATTTGACGCCCCCACCCCCCCACTCTCAGCATATTCCACTCCCCAAAACTACTCACAAACAACTGTGGCACTTAATGTGTGTTTGTGGAGTTACTTGATCCTGCTGAGCTGAACCCTCACCTCATCTTCCTCCCAATCACATGGCTTGTTTTGTGTTGATATGCTTTCTCATTTTGGAAACCCAAGGCTCCGTTTTTCACTAACGAATTAGGAAAAATCTGCTCACAGAACATTGCAGGGTCTCATGGTAATATCCTCTAAAAACTCTTAAATCCCTTGCAGGCTACTGTGTTTCATCAGTATGATTAGCATCCTATTGCTGAGATGGTGTATATCACAAGACAACGAAGCATCTGAAACCATCTTGATGGTGCACTGCTGCCGCCTAGTGGCCCCGGTTAAGAAAAAAACCCTGCATACATATCTCCAAAGAGTCATGGGATTTCCATAATAAATCGATTTATTCCAAATATTCATCCGAATATTTATATGGAAGACGGAACACATCTGGAAAACTAAAGGAAGCATTTGTACTACTGCAACTAGCACCCCCTCCAGCAAATTAAACGCCTGGACAAAGTGCTTATCCACTATGTTCATAGTTCCTTTTTTAAAAAAGTTGCCTATCACTGCAACATTTTCCCTTGATTTAAGGGGGAAATCTGTCAACAAAAGCCACGGAAAACATCCTGCAACTAGTTTCTGGCTCAATACCGGTGGGACAGGACACAGGATTCTGGCAAGAAACAAGGTGGGGGTGCGTGTATTTTTGAAAATCAAAACTGGTGTACGGACTCTGTCAAGTTGGATACCTACTGTTCTCCGGATGTGGAATTTTTGACAATTAAATGCAGACCTTTCTATCTTCCCCGGGAATTTACAACAGTGGTGTTAACAGCGGTGTACATAGCACCAACTGCAAAGGCATGCAGGGCCATGAGCAGTATGCATGAAAACATCAATGCTAAATTGAGCAGATACCCGGAGGCTGTGCACATTATTGCGAGGGACTTCAATCACACAGATGTGAGGGCAGTACTCCCAAAATACCATCAGCACATTGAGTGTGCAACAAGGGGAGAAAATACTCTTGACAAGGTGTATACGAACATTAGACGGGCATATGAGGTCAAGACCTTGGCGCACCTCGGTGGTTCAGATCATGTGTCCCTGCTTCTGACACCAGTATACACACCCCTCAGGAAACAAGGCCAGATACAAACACGGATGGTTACGGTGTGGCCTGAGGGAGCCTCTCAGCAACTGCAGGACTGTTTCCAGGAGACCGACTGGAATATCTTCGACCATCAAGATCTAGAAACCTATACATCAACGGTCCTGGATTATATTAGATTCTGCACAGCAAATGTCACCAGGGAAAAGTATGTTAAGTTGTATCCGAATAGGAAGCCCTGGATGACAGGAGAGGTTACGAGATTGTTGAAGGCCAGAAATTCTGCTTTTAGAACCGGGGACCGGGTATTGTATGGCATAGAAAGAGCGAACTTGAAGAGGGGTATCAGGAAAGCAAAAGCGGAGTACAGAGGAAAAATTGAGGACAATCTGAGAAATCATGATACTAGACAAATGTGGCAGGGAGTCCAACATCTGACTGGTTATAAATCAAGGAATTTATCAGTGGTAGAGAGTACTGCTTCCTTGGTGGGAGAGTTGAATACCTTCTTTGCCCGATTTGAGGTGACACCAACAGTGACTCCAACAGGGATGCCAGAGCTATTGGCGTCACTACCTACAGGAAATGCTGCCAGGGTGGAAGAGGGAAAAGTGAGGTGAATATTAAAGGAGGTAAACATGAGGAAGGCTATGGGCCCGGATGGGGTGGCTGGCAGGGTGCTAAGAGATTGTTCGGACCAACTGGCAGGAATCTTTACGAAGATTTTTAACCAGTCTCTGGCCCAAGCCACTGTTCCACCCTGTCTGAAATCCGCTACCATTATACCCCTGCCAAAAACATCAAAGATAGACAGTCTGAATGATTTTCGCCCTGTGGTGCTAACACCCATTATAATGAAATGTTTTGAAAAACTGGTGAGGAAGCGCATCTTATCTTGTCTGCCAGTGGGACTTGACCCTTACCAGTTTGCGTACAAGGCAAAGAGATCCATAGAGGATGCTGTGGCAATGGCTTTACATGCTGTCCTGACTCATTTGGAGAAGCAAGGGAACTACGCGAGACTGTTATTTGTAGACTTTAGTTCTGCATTTAATACTATTCTTCCGCATAGATTGGTGCCCAAATTATTAGACCTGGGACTTCCACCATGTTTGTGCAGGTGGATATTAGACTTTCTATCAAACCGTTCCCAAAGGGTCAGGTTGGGTTCCCACATCTCTGCGGATCTCATCACGAATACGGGGACGCCGCAGGGGTGCGTGTTGAGCCCGCTTTTATACACGCTCTATACAGCTGACTGTGCCCCCAAATACCCCAGTAATAAGATCATTAAGTTTGCAGATGATACAACGGTGGTTGGTTTAATTACGGCTGGAGAGGGGGAGACGGCCTATAGGAAGGAAGTTGAGCAGTTGGGGGAGTGGTGCAGGAAAAACTACTTACTGCTTAACTTAAAGAAAACAAAAGAGATCATTGTGGACTTTAGGAAATGTAAATTGAGGGGAAGTGCGTGGAACAGGTCTCAGTGTTTTGATTTCTGGGAATGGAATTGAGAGACGACCTAACCTGGGGAGAGAACAGCAAAGACCTGGTGAAGAGAGCACAGCAGAGGTTATATTTTCTGAGAATCCTCCGGAAAAACAATCTCTCAAAGGACCTGTTGATGGCATTCTACCATTGCACTGTGGAGAGCGTACTAACTTATGGTCTGTGCGTGTGGTTTGGGAGCTGCACGGCCAGGGAAAAAACAATGCTATCCAGGGTTGTAAAGACTGCAGAGAGAATTATTGGATGAACTCTTCCCACCTTAGATCAAATCTATGCTGCCAGGTGCCATAAGAAAGCGGCAGAGATAGCACATGATAGTACGCACCCCGGAAATGATCTCTTTCAGCTTCTGCCTTCTGGAAGAAGGTATAGGTTTATAAAGGCCAGGACTAGCCGCCTGAAAAACAGTTTCTACGCTAATGCAATTCTGGTTCTAAACGCAGCATAAGGGATCTCTGTAGTATAGTGTATTTTAAAATGGGGTTTTAGAGTTTTTAGGGGGTTTTGAATGTTTCATGTAGTTTTGTAGTAGTTTTATGTAGTTTTTATGTAGTTTTATGTAGTTTTCAATTTCATTGTTCCGCAAGGGACAATGACAATAAAGATATCGTATATCGTATAATAAGAAGGTGACATCTCAAGCATTACTGTGAGCCCATTTCATTTTTGCAGACAGAGGCAGAATGGAGCTGGGGTTTCAGAGTATTCTGGTGACACAGAGAGCCAAGAAGGAGCTGTGTTTGAAATGGATGCCTGGTGGTTGTGGCTGTGACCAGGAATAGATTACCTCTCTTTGTAGCACACTACACAGCCATTAACCCCCCCCCCCAACTGCGTAACCAGCAGTAAGAGGAGCAGAATTTTAACATATTTCTGTAATCTTAAGGTGTGACTTCTGTATGCATTCTACCTGGGGCCTACCACTTGTTTTAATGTCCATCATTGCATTTTTTTATTCTGGGCAGATTGGTTCTGCATGCCCTGTGCTGTGTATTTCATGTGTCTAATTAAGTTACTGTTTTTGCCCATGTCACTAAGGGTGGCTGCTGAACTATCATTCACATGGCAATTAAGTTCATTGCAAGCCAAGCTATTTCCCTTTAACCATCACTGGTTGTACATAAAAGTAAAAAGGCAATCATGGGGGAAATTTGATTTATATTTTGCGTAACCAGAGTATAATGATTACCTCATCAAATCCAAAATAAAGAGCAATGAGAATTCAGCCTAGTAGAACTGATTTTTCCCATTTGTCTCTGAATCACTGATGCCTCAATTACCCTGCTGACTTAGTCCTTAGGCAATATATTAAAATTGTATCCGACTCTGGTTTGTGCTCTCATTTTAACAACTGGTAAATAATACTAATTGACATTCCAACTGTTTATTTTCTAAGTGAACAAAGAAAACAGAATATTGTAGTATACAGGATTGTGGGCTGGGAAAATGTGAGCAGAGAGGTCAAAATGGCAGTAGTACTGGATTTTCCATAGAATAGGTTAGAACCAACCAGCCAAATCCACATAATTAGCTGTCATTTTTCTGCATTTTGCTTTAAGGATGCATCTAGACAGCACTTATGTTGCATTTGTGTCTGGGTACCTAACCTCTGCACATGTTCTATATATGTGCATGCTTCTTCCTCCAGGGACTGTGGCTCATGTTTTGGGCTTGCTGTTGTTTTTTACTAAATGCTGAATTTGTGAAACTGCACCTATATAGAGAATTCATGAATCGAATTAATTTCCACACAAACAAAAAAAGCAGAGCAGGGAGCAAGGGACCTTGGGATGCTGCTGCAAAGAAACTGGTTTGTAGAGTCATAACATATGTAAGTACAGCTGAGGATAAGAGAAGTTATATAATATTAGCAAAATGTACAGGAAGTAAGTGGAATGATGCAAGTTTACTGTCCAGGGAGACAGGAAACCATTTCAACAGTGGAAGAGCAACCGTGTAAGACTACTGTTCACACCTATCATGCAAAAGCTTATAGCTCTTCAATGAGTTTAAACTTGTGTCTGAAGGTTAAAAACACACACACACACCACACACACACACACACACACACACAAAAATGTAGTGCAAATGGTGAAAAATAGTAGGATGTTGAAAGAAGAACAAGGACTTATCACCCACATCTTAGGACATACTCCATGGCACACTATATGAAATCAGTTTGCGTTTTCATCAACAAAAATGGTCCCACCCATCATGTTTTTGACTCAGCACTCAATGTGTCTGTGTTTAGATACCTAAAGCCCAGGATTTTAAGACTAGTAGTTGAAATGGAGGCCCAATCAGCTCCAGAGAAGTAAATACACTTTGGGAAGGAAATGGAGCTTCCTTTCTGGTTTGTTTCCCCTGCTGCCTCTTCTGCTAGCAGCAGTGACTTTGGAAAGCAGCTGTATGAGTGAGCAAGTGAGTTATTATTAGAGACTGGAGGAGCGGGGAGAACTCAGGTGTCCTTATTCCCAGGCAAATGCCTTTACCGCTGGGTAAAGCAGAATTCCTTCTTTGAAGCAAAGGCCTGGGCTGTGGATGGCAAGCAGAGCACAGCATCATGACATTACAGCTCACCCCTTCACCCCTCCCGCCTTAAAAGGCCACTTGAGCTCTACCTAGAGACTTACTGCTGCCTCATCAAGGGGATGTTGACGCAGTTGGCAGCGGCTACCGCTGCAAAGGGGACCCAGCGTGCCACAAGGGATGGCGCTCTCTGCAAGGAGACAGGAGTGCAATTAGGAGGAGGACCAGATCTTCAGAACTCTCTGTGTTTTCGGGAAGGACACAGTGCCTATGCTGTGGATACCATAGGCCCTGTATGCCTAATACCAAGAGTTATTCCACTTCCCCCAAATTCTTATAATGAATACACATCTGCTTACAATAACACTGTGCAACAGCTGAAGCCAAGGAAGGAAGGAAGGACGGAAGGAAGGAAGGAATGCGACACATCTCACAGCCAAAATAAGCTGCGTCCAGAATGGTGTGTCTTCCCATTATCCCATTGTACAGTTCCCAAGGCTGATGCATAAGAAGCAGACAATCACACTTCCACAGCTCCAAAGAAACTGGAGGAAGATTCCCTCCCCGCCTGCAGTCTTGCTGCCCCTTTGTGGTTAGAAGAACTAAGCATTTTCCTACGGTACCTTGGTGTAAAGGTTGAGTCCTACGGCAGTTGCCAAGGCAGTGCTGGTAGCAGTGAAATAAGCAACTCCAATTTGCCTGGAATCATCCAAAGGGTAAACAGGTTAGGTCCATAGACAGTCCATTTCAGTTCATGAATTGTGCAACAGAGGGACTCCTCCACACGACCAGTGTGGTCTTACTGTGGCAGGCTTATTCACTACCTGCCATCCCTACACTGTTGGCTCTCCAATAGACACAAGACATCCAAGAATCTTTCCAACTCTAGCTCTGCGATCCAATGGGAGGGGAAACAGAACCACCATGAAGTCTATTGTTGTAGACAGAGCATCAAGTTGCCTAACAACAGCCTCTTCCCCATACCATACCATACCAGCCTCTTCTACCATCATACAGTCTGAAGTTAAGCCATCCAAGTGAATAAGCTATGAATATCACACATAGGGGCAATAAGAAATGGGGTCTTTGATTCTGCCACTCCAAAAGTACCACCATGCTCTGTTCACCGGAGCCTGTTTCAGAAGTGCCAAGCACCCTATCAACTTGATAGGGTTACTATGACAAATGGATGCATAGCAATTTGTTTGCATCATCCGATTTCCCCAGAGGGCGCTTCCTGCCAATGTAGTCAAACTATTCCAGCTGATAGAGCAAATCCTAGCTTAAGCCAGACAACAAGCCTGACATGCTAAAAGACTGAGTGAAATTCAGTGTTGCTCACTTCCAGTTGTTCCACCTGCTCTCCAGATGGAATCATCCCCCTCCTTCCTTGCATGCTATTCTGGAGATTCTCCTGTCCATTTCCCAGAGCCAATTCCAGGGGTTTCACGGGGAGGGGGGGGGAAGCACCGCTGTGTGGAAGGTCTTCTGTTGATGGGGTTGGTTAGGTGAATCCTGCCTCATGCCATCAGGTAACCCTGAATAGGTACTCACTTGAGGGAGATGGGGCTGGCAGCATTCCGGTTGGTGTAGTTCACAATGGCATTGAAAGACTGATTCACCCACTGCCAGAAAACTACAGCTGGAACTGTCCTGTAGGGAAGGGAGTGAGAGAAAAAAGATCCAGAAGCCAGAATAGGATTGTGCATCCATTTAAATAACCAGAAGTGACACCACTGTTATCATTTTTCTGGCCCAAGATGTTCACCTTTATCAGACTTGGCCTTTAGCTGCATGCAATGCCAAGCTAAAGCAGGACTTACAGTGAACAAGCAAACATGCAGGCTCCTGGTTGTTCGGCTGAGCTAAGCCATGGTTTGGGGCTTAGTGTTTTAAAAGCACTGGCTGCACACAGATATGACTTTGTGAGTGCACTGTCTGTCTGCGCAGCCCATGCATAGACTCTGCCTGTGTGCAAATCCTCTCGAAAGTCTCCTTTACAGTTTAATCCTACCTGTGTCTACTCAGAAGTAAATCTTATTTAATTCAATGGCTCCTGCTCACACGCAAGTGGGATTAGGATTGCAGCCTTAGTTACAATTAGTGTCTGCTACTAATTTCTGCAAGAAAACAGCAGGTGCACAGTGCTAAGGATTAATTGCCTGAAAAACACTTCACTGTTAATGTAGCACCTGACAGCCACTCCTGAAGACCGATCTAGAACAGGAATAAAAATGGGAGAAAGTAGTGCAGGCACAATAAGGAACAGATTTCAAAATTCAGTTGAGATCACCAGCGCTTGAAAGGAATAAACACCCAGTATTCCATGTCTCACAAAAGCAACTTCCTGAAACAACACTCCTCCCTTCATACCTGTAAAACTGCAGCATGCAGCCTGTGATGGCCATCCCCCCGGGGACTTGAAACGACATCCTCCCTATCAAATTCATCTTCTCACCAGAGTCAGGGTGGAAAGCGGAGTCATAAAGCTTCTTGGCATAGAACAGCTGCTCTTGGTTGGTTCCTGGAGGCACAATGCCTGCCCTGCAGGCATGAGAAAGAAGTAACTGTTCCAGCACCATTTTTCTAATACCTCGAGCCTCCAAATTCCTCGAGCAGCACCCTCCCTCTGCTACAAAGTTAAGCACTGGGAATCTGGGAGAAACACTCACACAGAGCGCACAGACGCACAGGCACACACACACATTCTTAAAAAGGTAAAGGTACCCCTGGCGTCAGGTCCAGTCGCAGACGACTCTGGGGTTGTGGCGCTCATCTCACTTTACTGGCCGAGGGAGCCGGCGTTTGTCCACAGACAGCTTCCGGGTCATGTGGCCAGCATGACTAAGCTGCTTCTTGCGAACCAGAGCAGCGCACGAAACGCCAGAGCAGTACCTTTTAATCTACTTGCACTTTGACGTGCTTTCGAACTGCTAGGTGGGCAGGAGCTGGGACCAAACAACAGTGTCTAAATCCCTACATGTCCTTTATGGTATTTTTTTCAACACCAGGTCCAGGATAGAGAAATTCTGTTAAAGTGTTGCCTCTCTCATCAGATCGAGGTTTGAAAATGTATTCAGGTATTCACGTTTTCTGCAATAGACTCTAGAGTAACAAGGACACTGTGCCTTACCCACCAATTTTGTGAATAAACCTGAATATGATCTATGCTTGGATCATACAAGAGTTTCAAATGTGTTTTGGATTTTTTTTAAACCATTGTTAGTTGCCCAGGCTACCTGCAGCTCTCCACCAATGCCTTTGCTGAATCCAGTTCATGTTCCGACACCAGCAGCGTCCTTGGGTCCGTGATGTTGAAAAAGTGCTTCACACGCCCCATAAAAGTGTTCTGGTCCCAGCGAGGGATGTCAATGTTAAATGTGGTGACACTGGCTGCCATTTTACTGCAGAGTAGAAAAGGAATCCACAGGTCAGTGCATGAGCTCCATGGTTTACCCAAATAAAACCAAGGATTATGGTTGGCATGTGTGTTCACCTGGAGATGGCGACTGCCCTTTTAAAAGCTACCAAGTTTTTATGCAACTAGGCAAGTCCCCAGGACCGGACGGACTGACTGCTAAATACTACAAAGTATTGAAGGACTGGTTAATTCAGCCGTTGAAAGATGTCTGTAATGAAATACTTCAGGGGAAAAAAGCACCAGAAACGTGGAAGGAAGCTTTTGTCACGCTTATACCGAAGACAGAGACTGAAAAACATCAACTTAAAAACTACCGCCCAATATCGCTACTGAATGTGGATTACAAAATTTTTGCAGACATTTTGGCTAGAAGATTTAAGAAAGTATTAATAAAGGAGATTCATAAAGATCAAGCAGGTTTTCTCCCAGGAAGACATCTATCTGACAATGTGAGGAATATAATTGATATATTGGAATTTTTGGAGGAAAAAATAAATACAAAAGCAGTTTTGATATTTGTGGATGCGGAGAAGGCCTTCGACAATATTTCTTGGAGCTTTTTGAAGAAGAATCTCCAAGGTATGGGGGTAGGCCAAGAATTTGAGAATGGTATAAGTGCAATCTATTCTGAACAAAAAGCGAAATTAATTGTAAATAATGTAATAACTGAGGAGTTCAGAATAGAGAAAGGTACAAGACAAGGGTGCCCAATCTCCCCTTTACTTTTTATATCAGTCCTGGAGGTGCTGCTGAATATGATTAGAAAGGACCAACTGATCAGAGGGATACAGGTCGGATCTAAACAATATAAATTAAGAGCATTTGCAGACGATTTAGTTTTGACACTGCAGGAGCCAGAATCCAGTGTAAAAAGAGTCTTAGAATTGATTCAAGAGTTTGGTCGATTGGCAGGGTTTAAATTAAACAAAGTTAAAACCAAGGTTTTGACAAAGAACTTAACAGAAATTGAGAAAGAAAGGTTTCAGAATGAGATAGGATTGACAGTAGTGAAAAAAGTGAAATATTTGGGAATTATCATGTCTGCTAAAAATGGGAACTTATATAAAGATAACTATGATAAATGTTGGTCGGAGATAAAGAAAGATCTAGAAATATGGTCTAATTTGAAACTCTCGTTAATGGGTCGTATTGCCGTGATAAAGATGAATGTACTGCCAAGAATGTTGTTTCTATTTCAGACGTTGCAAATTATAGACAAAACTGACTATTTCAGGAAGTGGCAAAAGGATATATCTAGATTTGTCTGGCAGGGCAAAAAGCCAAGGATAAAATTTAAAATATTAACTGATGTTAAGGAAAGAGGGGGCTTTGCCCTGCCAGATTTGAAACTTTATTATGAAGCAGCAGCTTTTTGCTGGCTAAAAGAATGGCTACTTCTTGAAAACACTGACATGTTGGACTTAGAAGGATTTAATAACGCTTTTGGTTGGCATGCATACTTATGGTATGACAAGGTTAAAGTGCATAAAATGTTTAAAATTCACATTGTCAGAAATGCATTGTTTAAAGTTTGGATGAGGTATAAAGACTTGCTTGAAAATAAGACTCCAAGGTGGTTGTCCCCAATGGAAGCAAAAGCACTAAAAAAACTCAATATGGAGGCCAATTGGCCAAAATATTGGGAGATTTTAGAGCAAGATGGTGATCGAGTGAAATTACAGAGTTACGATAAATTAAAAAGTAAAGTTCGAGATTGGCTTCATTATCATCAAATAATGGAGGCTTTCAAAATGGATAGAAAAATTGGTTTCCAGGTGGAAAAATCAAAATTGGAAACAGAATTGTTAGAACCCAAAACTAAGATTCTGTCAAGAATGTATAACTTGCTGTTGAAATGGAATACACAAGATGAGGAAGTGAAATCAGTGATGGTTAAGTGGGCCCAAGATTTGGGTCATAACATAATGTTTGCTGACTGGGAAAAGTTATGGACCACTGGTATGAAATTTACAGCATCTAATGCCTTAAGAGAGAATATTATGAAAATGATATACAGGTGGTACATGACACCAGTCAAGCTTGCAAAAATCTACCACTTACCTGACAATAAGTGTTGGAAATGTCAAGAGGTTGAAGGTACATTCTTTCACCTTTGGTGGACATGCCCAAGGATAAAGGCATTCTGGGAGATGATTTATAACGAGTTGAAAAAAGTTTTTAAATACACATTCTTGAAGAAACCAGAGGCCTTTCTCCTGGGTATGGTTAGCCAACAGGTGCATAAGAAGGATAGGACATTTTTCATGTATGCTACAGCAGCAGCAAGGATACTCATCGCACAGTATTGGAAGACTCAACAGCTACCCACACTGGAAGAATGGCAGATGAAAGTTATTGACTATATGGAATTGGCAGAAATGACCGGCAGAATCAGAGACCAGGGAGAAGAGACGGTGAAGGAAGATTGGAGGAAATTCAAGGATTATTTACAGAAACATTATAAGATAACGAACATTTGATGACATCGGATTGAGGATGAATGGGTATTTGGGAAAAAGTGATCAGAGAAAGATTTAATATATTGTCAGACTAAGGAAATGCAATTATCTATTAGTCTTTAAGAGTATTAGAAAATCAAAGTACGATAGAGGATAAGAATTTGCAGACAGAATATATGATTTGGAATACAGAGAAGGAAGGCCTGGGGAAGTCGGAGAAATAAGTTAATGTAAAGAATTCAAGGAGACAAAAATTGTTTTAAATATGTTTTATTTTCTATGTTGTATTTTGCTGTTTTGTGTTTGTGTGTTGTAGTATTTATCTTTTCTGTTTTTTCCTTTTCTTTTTCTTTATGCTGTTCTTCCGAGGTTGTTTGTTTAATGTTGTTTCAAGTTTCTGTTGTAAAACTCAATAAAATATTATTTAAAAAAAAAAAATAAAAGCTACCAAGTTTTGAGAAAGGATGCATCTGTGTTAACTCTTGCCCTGATGGTTTAGCTGTCTTGCCCATTCTCCTATGTGAAATAGAGGAAGCCCCGCCACCACTGCAAGACACTGGTAGGAAATGCAACTGCTGCACACTTTCTTTTTAAATAAACAGGTGCTATTGCCATAGGAAGGGCAATAATGCATCCCATCAGCACAACCATATCCACTTGCATTAAAGAACTCTCCTGTGAACTCCTCAAATCTGCTCCGGATGACTGAGAGAACCCCTAGAAGAGATTGAGGGGGCACAGCGCTTAAATGGTGCATGTCAGGCAACTGGAGTTTATCCAGCTATCGCTATTTTGCCACAAACACACAGAGGTCCAGGAAGGATAAAGATGTGCGCAATGAGTGGCACATGCCTGGCACATAAGTGATGGCTATGATGGCAACGTGGAATTGTGGTGACTGATACCAGTTTTTGGTGTAAAACTTGGTGGTCTCCACAAGTTTTATAAATTAGAAACCTATAAATTGGTGATATATACACGTGTGTGTGTGTTATACAGAGTCTCAAGGTGTGCCCGAAAAATGAAACTATTAGATTCAAAGGAATGCAACTAAGAAAAGAGGCTGGGAAATTCTGGGAAAATCCCACTCTCCAAAGAGCAAGTTATTTATTTGTTCATGCTATGAACTTTGGCATGAACTGGATCACGCTGTGACTTTTCAGCCACAGAAATACACAGAGGGGAGGGAGGACTTTATTACCTTGTTGTTCACATATCGTACACTCAGCATGTATGGAATCTACAGCATAATCTTTGCTAAGGTAATTGCTATACATTCCAAAGAAATTCTATGCATACTCTGTTAAAATATTAAACAGCAGCCCTCCCTAGTACCACTGAAAGGTTAGGACTAACCATAACCAAGAGAAATTTCTTATGCAAACAGCCCCTGGCCAGTGTCTTTATGAGGTATAAGGCATTACCAACTACAGTGGTACCTCGGGTTACATACACTTCAGGTTACAGACTCCGCTAACCCAGAAATAGTACCTTGGGTTAAGAACTTTGCTTCAGGATGAGAACAGAAATTGTGTGGCAGTGGCGCAGCGGCAGCCGGAGGCCCCATTAGCTAAAGTGATATCTCAGGTTAAGAAAAGACCTCCAGAACGAATTAAGTTATTAACCCAAGGTACCACTGTATATGTATTGAAAAATTAAATGAACATAGTAAAAAAGAATTACTGCAAAAAATGAATGGAGATTTAACAAGACAGGCAAGATTTAAAATATCTTGTACAGGAAAAATATCAACCTTTCTGAGAGGTCACATCTGACAACAGGGTGATAGGTAGTGTGGAGAAGAATAAAAGATAGCCAAGATTTATAACATTTCATTAACAGTCAAGATGTGTAGAATATTTTACTGGCAGTTTAAGTCAAGATACCATGCTCAGCAAGAGTATAGCTTACCCTTGTGGCTACAGAATAATTAGATCTCCAAAGGCATGACTAAGACAAAACAGAATTAAGTGTGTATAGGCACAAACCGCCCTTGACCTCTGGATAAATATTCAACTCTTTCTGTTAATGGGCAGCAATCTCTGTCAAGTAGAGAATTCTCATCTAACTGGTGGCTGGAATAAACAGGAGGATATCGGTATAGTTAAATGGATTTATGCTGGGACTGTAAGTGGGAGAGCTGGGGGGGGGGGGAATGAGGCTAGACATCAAAAGGAAAAACACACAAGTGCTGATTATCTTTTAGTTACCAGAAATTGAAAGAGACACACTATTAAGGGAGAGAAGCACTAGAAAAGGTACAGAAGGCCTTCTACTGCAGGCAAAACTCTGGTTGTTTCAGATTCTGAACCCTAATTTTGTCTAAAGGAGAGGATTAGAAAATGGTATCCTGGATCACCAACTCCAGTATTTATCTGTGAGTACTACCTCAGCAAACTATAGCTTTCTCCAGGTGCCAGCTTCTCCCCACCTATAAGAAGACAACTGCACACACCAGTCACATGCTAGATAGTCCCACACTTTGCAGAGAAATTATCAGTCTGGTTTTCCTCACTGGAAGGTTTTGCATCACCCACCTTTTAGAATTCTTTGAGGTAGTCAATGAAGATGTAAGCAAGGCTGAAATGGTAGACAGTATATTCTTGGGCTGGACTTCTAGGAATACTCGGCAATCATGGGCAATCGTTTATAGAGCAGGAACTGGATTAAAAAACACACAAAGAGATAATAATAAACAGTTTTCACAGCTGAAGCAAATAAACCCTACTTTTCACTTAGCTCATATTTCTCTCAACTTCATGTCTCCAACATGTCTCCTCAGATTCCTGCTTTTCAGACACTGCTTACTTTGTCCCTGTTCTTTGAACCTCCTTAGTAGGTCCCTCTCCTTCCCTTTGTAGCATATAGTCCCTGTCCAAATCTTAAGTCACGTTCAAAATAACCCCCCTGGTTAAGCCCTTTCCAGTTCTGCCATTCCCCTTGCCACATCATCTTCAGGTCCCTCTCCCCAAGTGTACTTTATAGGTAGGGCAGAGCTTTCCAAAGTTTTCATGTTGGTTTCACACTTTTTAGACATACAGTGGTGCCTCGCAAGACGAAAAGAATCCGTTCTGTGAGTCTCTTCGTCTAGCGGTTTTTTCGTCTTGCGAAGCAACCCCATTAGCGGATTAGCGCTATTAGCGGTTTAGCAGCTATTAGCGGCTATTAAAGGCTTAAGGGATTAGCGGATTAGCTGCTAAAAGGCTATTAGCAGGTCTTGCGAGGCATTCGTCTTGCGGGGCACCACTGTACATCATTTCGTGACACAGTAATTCAGTTTTGCTAGCAAACTGGGGGTTCAACTAACCCCTTTCCAGTCCTAGAAGAGGCATGGGGAGTGTTCGCACGACAAACCTACTCACTGCAGCCAACACATTAACGTGTAGCGACACACAGTTTGGAAAGCTCTGGGGTAGGGGGTTGTTTCCCTACATCACAGACATTTTGCCATTCCTTAGCCATCCCCTGTGTGACATCAAAACCCAGTCAAAATGATAGCCTTCTGTTCCTTCATAGAAGTTGGACTGCAAACCATTGTGTTTCCTGGGCAGCTGAACACTGTTAATTGCCATTTGAATGAAGACAAAGTGAGAGATCGGGTTGAGTCCTGTAATTGGAGTACCACCACTGAGAAGGTCCTGTTTGTACAGCGATTTCCTGGACAATACTCATCAAGGGTACCATAAGCAGGGTCTCCCCTGCAGATCTCAAAATTCAGTTTGGCTAATACTATGGAAAGTGTTAATTTAAATACTTGGGTTCTAAACCATTCAGGGGTTTATACATGTGTACCAGCACTTTGAATTGGGCCCAGTAACTCACTGATAGCCAGTCCACTGTTTTCAGGACTGGTACAATAGGATCCCAACTTGCTTCTCCAGATAGCAAATGGCAGCCACATTCTGCACTAGCTGCAGACTCTGGACTCTGCCCAATGGCAACCCCTTGTAATGTACAGTCCAATTAGGAGGTTAACAGAGCATGGATTACTGTAGCAAGATTATCCTAGTCAAAGAATGGCTGTAGCCAATGAACCAATCATAACTGAGTATACATACTCATTACTTCAGGTGCCATGTGAGCCTTGCTTAACATTCACAAACACCAGCAGTTGGAAGGGTCAGCTATCATGATAGTTCAATACTGAAAGACGGGGGCCGGGGGGGCCGGAAGAACTGTACAGATAGTAAATATTTTGTGTCCCCTACTCCTCTGATAATCTCCACCTCCACCACAAACCCACAAACAGTGGCACTCTTAACTCCTCCTTATGCACACTACCCAGGCAATATCCCTCCAATCAACCAATCATTGCTCAAGTACCACACACACAATCCTTTTGAGAGCAACTACCCTGACGATGGAAAGTGTGACAGGTAAAGGGCAGAGAAACTGACAAAGTGCTGTACAAAAAGTTACTGTAAATACATAAGGTGCATGAAGAGGCAACCCAGTTGATACATCACGCAGAACTGCTAAATTTCTACATAATCAACAGGGCCACAGATGGTTAAAAAAAAATTACAACAATCTCATCAGGAGCAGCCAGCTGTTATTCACCACCTTAAAACATAACTTGGCAGTGACTTCTCACTCTACTACCCCTGCTCTGCGGAAACACTGTGTATCAAGTGTAGAACAAGCCTATTAACTACAACTCTGTTTATCTCTAATTACCAGATGAGAGCACAAACAACAGGGGATACCTATTCCCATTATGCACCACTTGTGGATCACTGTTTGTACACACACCGTACACTTAAAGCACACACGTCTTATGGGAGCTGCAGTTTGTGAAGGCTGCTGGGAACTGTAGTTCAGCGAGGGTGTGTGCGTCTGCTTTAACTATATGGTGAGTACGCAGCCCCAAACATCTCCATCCTCGGTCCAATCCGCTCTTCTCTCATGCCACTGAAGTTGGCACGCCAATGCCTACCTTCACTACTGAACTCTTCCATTTCACACCCCGCAAAAATGAGCGACATTCTCACAGCTGCATATATATGCATATGCATGCACACACAAACACATATATATATAACAGGTTTTCCTTCTAACAATGCAGAAACAGTGTCACTAATACCCTAAGAGCGCAGCACCACACATGCCTCGCGTCTTGCCAAACTTCTCCCCTTCTGCTACATTATTTATTATTATTATTGTTGTTATTATTACATGTTGTCCTTCCCTCCCCGGCGTGTCCTGCATTCCGCGGGAAAGCAAGCCAGGCCGCCTCTATGGTTTTCTCTTACTCTTAACTCCTAACTCCTCGTGGCACTTCCCGACTACCGCTCACTCCTACCTTCAGCTCGCCAAGCACCAATCAGCAATGCCGCCGCCTTCCTTTCTCGTGCACATGGGCACCGCTTCTAACCCCGCCCCGCCGAGGACGCGTGGCTCTCCGCAGCCAATGAAAGGCTGGCTTAGTCGCGTCGGTGCCTGCGTCGACGCAGGCCGCATGTATCTGACGAAGAAGGAGGCTGGGTTCTTTGGAGGGTTAGGGAGGGGAGAGAACAGGGTAGTGGGCGGAGCTTGTGCGTCGAACTCGGGACGGACGTTCTACGTGGGAGGAATGCAGTGCGCGCGCGCGCATGACGCAGTTGCCCATGGTAACCGGGAGCCGCGTAGAGGATGGTGAGTGAGAGATTAGGAGGGGGAGAAGGCCGAGGGGGCCCCGGGAGGGCGTTGTGGGAAGCGGGAGCGCAGAACCGGCCCTCCGCCCTGTGCTGGGTGCGGGGCAGGATCCGTCCTGTGGCGGCGGAGCGCTCCGTGTTGAGGGAGGGGGATGCTGCTCTAAAGGGATGGATGAGGAGACGATGAATGGGCCTGGCTGAAGGGAGGGGCGGGAGTCGTGTACCTGGAGCTGAAGGAACCGCTCAGGTGACGAGGGGGACGGAGCGGCTGAGATCGCCGGATTTCTATTTTTAATTTATTTTAATTTATTTATTTTATATCAGAAAGAAGGACCCCTTCATCTGTTTAATATTTCAAAACTGCGAGTTACTGGATGTGCTCTGGGAAGCTGCGAGAATAGCCTGTAAAGAATTGCAACACGGTTACCCACCCCACCCCCCGTATTCTATGAGATACAGTACAATCTTATGCGAGACTGAAAGGGGCGATATCTTCGTTGTTGTTTTATAATGACACGTGGCAGCTGTAAGCAAGACAGGTTGAGATGGGATTTGCGGGGTTCTCAGTGGGGGATCTTAGGGGGCTAAGAGAGTGGGTTGGGTTATTGAAATAACTCATTTTCGAAGTGGAATTGGGTCATGAGGAATCCCGGGGTTTTCAAAGAAAGATGTGAAATAGAAGTCAAATGCACCTTGTTACAGGGCTTTAAATATACACAAGAACACATTGCAGTTTGTTTGTTTTTTAATTCTGGTGTTACAGATCTTCTATGTGTTCATCTCCTTACTAGCTTACTTGATCTGCAGCAAGCATTATCTGATACGATAAGAGGAGTCAAACTGGATCAGAGCAAAAACTCTTCTAGTTCAGCATTCTGTTCCCACAATGGCCAACCAAATGCCCATAGGGAACCTACAAGTGGAACATGAATGATATTGCACTTTCCTATTATCTTTCCCCTACAGCTAGTATCTAAAAGCACATTGCCTCTGATTTTTCAGGTAGTAAATTGCCATTGTGAATAACAAGCAATGATAACTTTACTCGCCATGAATTTATATTCATTCATTAAGCCAACCAGCTTGGAAGCAAATTCCAAAGTTTTAACTATGGTGTGAAGAAGTACTTCCTTTTGTCTTTTCTTAGTTTCCTACCACACATCTTCACTTGATGATCTTTGATTCTAGAATTATGAAGGGAGTTCAGGAACTACTGCTTAGCAGATTTTGCACAATCTATGTACAATCTTATAAACCTGTATCATATCCCCCTTACTCCCCTTTTTTTTGTAAATGAAAAAAGTCCTAAACATTGTAAGATGAAAAGGAGTTTTGCTCCAGCCCCTTGATTTTTGTTGTTGTCTTTTTCTGAACCTTTTCCAGCGTTACAGTATTCTTTTTGAGGTGACTTAGAAGTGTACAAAGTGTTCCAACACCACCTCCTTCCCTATAAAATGTGGAAATACAGGCTGTTAGACCTTTAAAATAGCCCCTTCTAAGTGAGTTACAAAGTTTGGCACTTCCCCCAGCAAAGAAGAATACCACACACTTGGAAAATTAAAAATGGTTTATCTACACACTCTCCAAAGGTCAGATTCATGTGCATTCAGAAAAAGACGCTTCAGGTTACAGACTCCGCTAACCCAGAAATAGTACCTCGGGTTAAGAACTTTGCTTCAGGATGAGAACAGAAATCACATGGTGGCAGCAGCGGGAGGCCCCATTAGCTAAAGTGGTACCTCAGGTTAAGAACAGTTTCAGGTTAAGAATGGACCTCCGGAACGAATTAAGTTCTTAACCGGAGGTACCACTGTATTGGTATAGGAACTGAGGAGTGGCTGGTGAGAGCCATGCAATTTTGCTGGAGCAACCAACTCAAACCTTCACATGCTGAGCTTCTTGGGTACACTAAGTGGGGTGGGTGGGTGTTTGTTTACCTCTTTCCTCCCAAGGTGAAGGGAAATGACATAGCTAAGCCTGACAGGGTAGCTTACTCTATGGTATCAACCCCTTCATGCATTAATTAGACTTAAGCATGTTGGTTATATGAGACTGATTATCCCACACTCTTGGATTGTATATTTTTAGATTCCACACTGGTTTTGTGATTAAAATTTTGATGTTAAGAAATACAAACTATTTAAATTGTTGTAGCCTACCCTGGGACCTATGGGTGGAGGGGTGGATAGTAGTGATTATGATGATAATTTGAAGTTGTACCATAGATTTGCCTGAGGATGAATATTCAAAATCATTATTCATAATTTCTGTAGTATTTTTCAGAAATATGGGGAAACATCTGCACTTCATCAGTATTTTGAAAAATACTGTAGCTGTATGATAATTGTTAGCCCTCACAGCTTGTTCGTATAAAGTTATGCTACTAATACAGCTAGTACTAATACTGTATGCAGCTCAGCCTGAGATGCAGGAGTAAGATAATGAAATACATTTCATGGCATCAGCTAGTTTATTAAGGCCATGACAAATTCACTCCACACACTCTTCCACCCAGAACTTTGTAACCTAATTACACAATGGACCATTAAGTATTAATGATTATAGACCTATCTTCCATAAATTTGTCTAATCTTTTAAAGTCATCAAAGGATATAGTTCTATGGTTTCCAGGAGGACATACCAGGGAGCATAGGATTTTGAGGATCTCCTCTGCTGGCAGGAAGGGGTATTTTCCCCAAGAAGTCCCCTGCCAGCTGCCTTTTAAAAGGCCACACTATTGCCCCTCTGCTGTTGGTGCAAAGACAAATAGCATTTTAGGGTGGGGCAGACTGAAAGGCTTGCACACATTACAGTTCAGCCTTAGCTGTGTTAGATTGATGTCATGTAGATTTCCTCCCTTCCTAATCCCACATTCCAAGACAGGACTCAGCCATATAGTTACTGTGCAACACACTTCTACCTTGCCTTACCACAATTGCTGCTAAGGCTGATAGTTCTGGGACAAAGAGAAGATAGAATTCAATGAAATCTACTATTGGGGAAACAACCTCAGTGACTATCTTACAGGACAGCTGTACTTGACTTGATCTTTAGAGAAATACCACATCAACTAAGTAAACATTTGCTGGTTACCAAAGGCAGATTTCTTTGTACTTGCACTCTAAATTCATTATCAAAGCTTTATGGCTAATCCAGATAAACAGCAGGTATTTACTTCTCTCCTCTAATGGGATTCCGCTCTCTGTTCTTTAGTGATTGGCAAGCCTCCCTACTACTAGCCAATAGCATGTGTGGCAATTCTCTCTATGGTATGTCTTATATGGGTCACTTCGGTAGAAAATAACAGGCATTTTTTAAATGTGTATTTTTTCCATGATGCTTTCCCCCAAGTACATATTTGAAATATTCTGCATTTGTTCTATAAATACATTATTGATGTCAACAGTTATGTGACACGGATTACAACCAGAAAACTGATACAATGTAGAGCAGGGATCAGTAACCTTTTTTAGCCATGGGCTGGTCCACCGTCCCTCAGACCATGTGGGGGGCTGGACTATATTTTTTTGGGGGGGGGGATGAACGAATTCCTATGCCCCACAAATAACCCAGAGATGCCTTTTAAATAAAAGCACACATTCTACTCATGTAAAAACATGCTGATTCCCAGACTGTCCGTGGGCTGGATTAAGAAAGACCCCCGGGCCTTAGGTTGCCTACCCCTGGTGTAGAGTTAAAAGAATAGCAAGTTTTAAAGAAGGAGAACTATAGCTATTTAATGCTATGCTTTAACATTGTACTAGCATGTGTAACTGTTCAAATAAACAGACAATCTGGTACTCCCTCTTTATGCTTTATATTTGGATATGGAGAGTATTTTGTGGAGCTCAAGGGACAGAGTGCTCTAGTAGTGGATAGACTTGGCTCATGACATACTCAGATCATGACAACCTGAGTTCAAGGCCTTATTTAACTTGCTTGCTGATCTTGGGCAGCTTAATTGCTCTCTACCCTAGTTTGTGTATTAGTCATAATAGGGTTGTTTTGAAATAAATATTTACTATGAGGTATTTTGCAGCTTTAAAAATGATACAAGTTCTACTGATTTCAACAGGATAACTAAATGCATGTTCATAAATGCATGTCTTCAAATTGTTGTTGTTGTTAATTATGTTTATAGACTAATTTTCAGGCAATATGCCTACCAGAGTGATTTCCAACAACAATTAAAGCATTATGAACAAATTTAAATCATGCTGCACAGTTAAAATTAAGAGCACCTAATACAAATAAAAATACAAATGCGGAGGAGGGGGGGAAATTAACCGAAGTCCTGGGCAAAAAATATGAGTTCTTAACTACTGGTAAAAACTCATAATGGTTGCTGCAAATATTATTTGGAGAGGAAGGGAATTCCATGGTTGGATGGCCTGTATAAATGCAACACCTCTGTCTCTGCCAGATCTCAGTGTCTCAATATAAAAAAATGTATGGCTGGATCATGTCCAAGATTAATAAGTATATGTTAGTGGTTCCCTTTATGGCCTTTGTGAAATAACTGTTGCTTATCAAGTGTGTGCTCAGAACAAAATAACTTACACCAGTGGTGTGTTTTCAGCCTAAAAAAATCCTTTTGCTTCAGCATAGTTTTTCCTGACAAAATGCCAATCAAGATGTTCAGTTATTGTATGTTTGGAATGTAAGATATGTTTGGTTTTTGCTCACACTCAAAATATTTAATTATTTAAAATTAAAACCAACAATGACCCCATGGAACTTATTATTAATACATGCATCCTTGATAGAAAAGAACATCTTTCCACAACTGATAAATTAAAATAATTGAGTTGCTACTGTGTACCCTCGCTTACACGTGTATCCTGCTCTCCACCTGGACCAAAGGAACATATGCTAGGGTTTTTAAATGAGTCATGGTGAGCCGCAGAATAACTTTTTCTAAATGCTATGGAGGGGATTAGCAATGAGACAAAGCTCAAGAATGGCCTCAGTCCAGTATACCTGAAGGAGCGTCTCCACCCCCATCGTTCTACCCGGACCAGCACCGAGGGCCTTCTGGCGGTTCCCTCACTGCGAGAAGCCAAGTTACAGGGAACCAGGCAGAGGGCCTTCTCGGTAGTGGCGCCCTCCCTGTGGAACGCCCTCCCACCAGATGTCAAAGAGAACAACAACTACCAGACTTTTAGAAGACATCTGAACGCAGCCCTTCAGGGAAGCCTTTAATGTTTGATGTATCACAGTATTTTAATATTCTTTTGGAAGCCGCCCAGAGTGGGCGGGGTATAAATAAATTATTATTATTATTATTATTATTATTATTATTATTATTAATTAATTTATTTATTTATTAGAAAAATATATTATGTACCTAAAACAAAGAACTAAAACCAGAGTTTAGAGCTGATAGTTGGCTGTGATGTGACCAAGAGCACTTCTTATAATTTACCAAGATATGCTGTTGGCTTTAAGAATGTATCAGTCAGTCATATGAACTGGAGGAGAAACAAGCACAGGGAAAATACAAGCAATAACAGCAGATGTCACAGGTGACCTGTGACAGGTTGCTAGCAAAGCTAGGACTAGAAAGTAGATCTTTTGGCTTTAATAATAGTTTTGTCACCCAGTGGCCAATCTGGCTGATCTGCATCTTATAGAGATGTAAGAAAGCAGCCCAGATACATTTACATATCAGTGCCCAACATGCCCTTCCAGCTGACACTTCTTTTAAAGTAGTACAGGTGTTTGAGTGCTGGCACCACCAATGCACACAATTATTTCTAGCATTTTTGCAATGCAATGCAAATAAACTCACAGGGATCTTCTGTTCCCAAACCCTGAAAGCTACTCTCAGCTCAAGGATCTATCACTTGAAATCTGCTGAACTTTCTTAGCTACACAATGCAGGCAATTGAGAGGTTTGCAATAGATACATCATGAAAACGCTGACATGTGAATGTATCATTTGCCTGAAATGGTTCAGAGAATAAATACAAGGCGCTGTGGATAATCAGAATCATTAGTAGGTAAGAATTCATGGCATGGCTAGTCGGAATGTAGAGGGAGGATTTGGATTATGTGATTTTGTATACATGAGGATTGGCTGGTGGCAAAAGTAATAAAACTAATTCAGCAGCTTGACTGAAATTCTTTACTGCCCTAAATCTTGAGACCTAACACCCTGATATGAATGATTTATGATACGATCTAATATTAATGGCAGTTCTTAACACTAGTGGGAGCTGCATGAGGGGGCAAAATGGCCTTCAAATGGGAAGAATGAGAAGGAGGTGATAAATCTTAGGACCCCCCTCTGAGCAAGTGCTATCATTTGTTGCTATAGGTTCATGGACACACCAAAATAAGGGTTAGGTCCATGCATGGAAAATGAAGTTAAGAGCTTGGGCATTCTTCTTTCTCAGCTTGTATTACTGTTCTAGTTAAGATTTCTTTCTGTATAATATGTCTCTTAAAATCCACCCTGATTCTAGTAAAATCCTCATTTCAGACTCTCATTCTATCTTGCATGGGTTGTTGTCATGTTTTGCTTGACAATTTCTTGTCTCTCAGCTTAAGCCTATTTTCTCTGTTCTCTTAATTTTTCTTCATTTGTGCTTTAATCATGTTACAGACATATATATTTCTGTTTCCATTGTCTGTTGTCCCATGCAACATGGTTTTAGGACTTGTTACTTTTTTCCTTGTACAGCCTCCCACTTGGACATTTAATTCACTTATTTGGTTTGAATTGCCCTATTTATGCTCATAGCATTCACATTTATTTTTCTGCCTCAGTGCTATCTTTCGTTCTTAGGTACCTGATGAGATGAACTCTGGTCTATGAGAGTTTATGCCATCACTAACTTGTTAGTCTTAAAGTGTGCCACATGATAGTTGTTGCAACAAACTAACACTGATACCCTTCTGGAAATATTTTCCACTTCTTACTTGTTACGTACTATCTAGCTGCAATCTCATTCTGGATTCTGCAACATAATTTTATTGTGGTTTATTTAAAAACATATATTTTGCAGCTGCTTCTTTTCATAGTGCTGGTGTGTTGTGAGATTCTGACCTATATTTTTATTTATACGTTACTTCTGTTGCAAAGTTATTGCATAGATCCACCCACTTTGATTATTTTTCTTTCTTATTTTTCAACATCTTTATCTTATTCTCCCTTCTGCTGCTTGTATTCTTCTTTCATTGTTCTGATCATGCTATCATCTCTTTATTTTCCTTTTCCTTTTCCCTTTCCTCTTTTTTTTGTTTTGTTTGTTTGCTAGCTTTCAGTGCTAATAGCCACTCGTGGCCTTGCCACTTGTAATCTGCTTTTCTTGCTTTCTCCCTTTACTCTAGTCTCCTCTGCAGCCCCTTCATTCATAAAAAAAAATATTATTAAACTTGCATCTCCCTGTGCTCTTTCTTATTTTGATGTTTCCACTCTCCCAAATGTAAGGAACTCTTTTCCTTTCTCTAGTCACTTGACCTCCTCATTATCCTACTTTAGGAAATTATTAAAACTTCTATATTCTCTTTTGCATTTCTTTCTTGATGTTCTTTTTTAAAATAATTATTTTAGTGCTATGTTAATTACCAAATAGTTCTGTGTTTACTCTCCTGCTTCCTTTTAATCTCACTCATTAAGTGGAAAATCCCTCTTTCAAATCCCCTTTCTTTTTGTCTCATGTATCACAGATCATCAACCTACAGGCAGCAACTTGTACATTTTGTTCATGTGTTAGAAGGCTATTCAGGATCTCCTTTCTTTCTGTTTCTCATTGATTTTTGGCAACGATGATAAAAATAACATCTAGCAAGTAACATCTCCTGCCCTTTCTCACTAACAGGGTTTGCTGTCAATTCTGCGCAAATTGAAGAGTGCACCAGACCAGGAGGTAAGAATCCTCCTCCTGGGATTGGATAATGCAGGCAAGACCACACTTTTGAAACAACTAGCATCTGAAGACATCACCCACATTACTCCCACACAGGTAAGGAATGAGGCTTTTGGTGCTCTGCTAAATCTTGAAGTTTGGAGAATGGAGAAGGAAGGGTGGCTACAAACAGAATCTGTCTTGCAACCAAAAGTAAAATATAATCTCTTTTTATAAAAATAAAAAATAAAGCTGCTACAGATGCCACAACACCTATGTACTCCCCCCCCCCCCCATTTTCCTTTATTCCAATAGTAGTATACCCACAGTTCTAGGACTCATATAGCTTTTACCTCATGCAGCCACTTCCTAAGGCCATAGAAAGCTGCATTATACTACTACTAATAATACTAATTTATTATTTTTACCCTGCCATCTGGCTGGGCGGCTCCCAACAGAATATTATTAATAATAATAATAATAAAGTGATAAAACATCAAACATTAAAAACTTCCCTAAAAAGGGCTGCCTTCACGTGTCTTCTAAAAGTCAAATAGTTGTTTATTTCCTTGACATCTGATGGGAGGGCGTTCCGCAGGGCGGGTGCCACCACCAAGAAGGCCCTCTGCCTGGTTCCCTGTAACCTCACATCTCACAGTGAGGGAACCACCAGAGGGCCCTCAGAGCTGGACCTCAGTGTCCTGGCAGAACGATGGAGGTGGAAGATGCTCGTTCAGGTATACTGGGCCGAGGCCGTTTAGGGCTTTAAAGGTCAGCACCAACACTTTGAAGCTCGGAAACGTACTGGGAGCCAGTGTAGGTCTTTCAGGACCAGTGTTATATGGTCTCAGCGGCCACTCCCATGCACCAGCCTAGCTGCTGCATTCTGGATTAGTTGTAGTTTCCGGGTCACCTTCAAAGGTAGCCCCACATATACTGAATCAGACCATTGCTCCATTTCACACATTGTAGTCCAGGCTTACTGGCAGCGGCTCTCTAGGGGTTTCAGGCAGGACCCTTTCCCAGCCTTACCTAGAGATCACAGGGATTCAACCTGGGACCTTTAGCATACAGAGCATGTGCTTTCTAAGTGAACTATGACTCTTTTCCTCACATGTTAATATAGTGCAGATTGAAGGGGTGTGCATGTGCCCAATGGAATGGTAACAGTTGTAGAGTGCATGCATTTCTTGCTTTAAAACTTCTCAGACTATGAACACACACTAGAGAATTAGAAGATTAAACCAAGCTGCATGTTGTTACGCCCTTCAGTGTTGCAGTTCAGCGCATACATGGTGCAGATACTTCACATGTATACTTCAAAACTGCAACACACACAGTGTCCCTCTGTCCTCTCTACATGCACCAACTCTCCAGAGCTTTTTTTAAGGGCTAAAGGATCTTTCATTAGTTGCTCAACTGACACCATCCCAATGTTGGCCAGTGGATGGTGCTAGAGATTGTACAAGGTTGGATCTGCTTCCCCCAGTCCTCAAGATGGAGCACATTGCCTATGAGATGCTCCCACGCCTTAGAGAAAAAGCCCACCCTCAGATTCCAAGCTTAAAGCCAATCCCCTGTATTGTGTGGCAGCTCATTGCCAGCCTGCACCACATCCTGTTTTTCCGGTTGCACTCCCCTTTCAGTTGGAGCTTTAATTGATGAAATGGGCCCTTCAAAAGTGCAGCTGTTGCTTCTAGTTTTCTCGTATCAACTCACATACAGACTTCTGCTTCTCGTTAGCCTGCACATTGGCCTCAGCTTTCAGTAGCTGAGGCTTACTCCTTGCAAGGCTATGTGATTTCTTCTTATCTGCATTGTTCTCTCACCTCCAACTGCACCTTCCTTTCTTGTTATGAGCTGCAACATACATCTTTATAGCTTTGACAGAAACAGACCCTGATCCATGGAAGGCTGCTATAGCCTTCACCTTGCCCACAGCCAATCCATCTGAATAGCAGCACGGGGTTTATTTTGTTAGGGTTTCCAGAGTTGTGATATATAAACTGTGACTGATGTGTGCCTGTGAATCTGAAGCCAGGCATCACGTTAACACCAGTTATACTTTATCTCTGCTTGTCACAGGGTTTTAACATCAAAAGCGTGCAAGCACAAGGTTTCAAGCTGAATGTATGGGACATTGGTGGACAGAGGAAGATCAGGCCATACTGGAGGAATTATTTTGAGAACACCGATATCCTGGTAAGCATTGGCCACTGCTGAATGCTACATTAAATATCATAGTGACTTTAACAGCTAAGAAATACTGCAATCAAAGTCATTTGTTTTGCAGCAGTCAGCCAGTCTGAACATTCTTGCAGAGCCAGTGTGTGCACGTGAATTATGAAATCTGCAGAAACATTTATTTTTAACTGGTCTCTCAACAGTGTGCTATGTGACAGTTCCATTTGGTTTTTCCTTCCCTTTGAAGTAACTCTGTGTTCCAGGCTGAAAAATATGAACCAAATTACTAGGTGCAATTCTCAAGCGCTTTTCTTCTTCTTTAGTACTCTACAAAACACACAGTAAGGGTGCCACCAAAGTACAACCACATTGCACAATTAAAACAACATTTTATGGAGCTCTTCCTTCCATGGCATCTTTTGAAGGACACTTATATGACTCCCAGATGCTTGCAGTGTTTGCAGGGCAGCGGCTGAAGAAGGAGCCAAAAGGGGTTTCTTGTGTGTGTGATTCTTGTGGCTGATTAGCTGCTTTCCCTGGTCAAAGGTCAGAGGGGGCAGGGTTTCTGTTGAGGCAGGTGATTAGCTGTGGGAGGAGCTTATCAGTGTTTGCAGGGCAGCGGCTGAAGAAGGAGCCAAAAGGGGTTTCTTGTGTGTGTGATTCTTGTGGCTGATTAGCTGCTTTCCCTGGTCAAAGGTCAGAGGGGGCAGGGTTTCTGTTGAGACAGGTGATTAGCTGTGGGAGGAGCTTATCAGTGTTTGCAGGGCAGCGGCTGAAGAAGGAGCCAAAAGGGGTTTCTTGTGTGTGTGATTCTTGTGGCTGATTAGCTGCTTTCCCTGGTCAAAGGTCAGAGGGGGCAGGGTTTCTGTTGAGACAGGTGATTAGCTGTGGGAGGAGCTTATCAGTGTTTGCAGGGCAGCGGCTGAAGAAGGAGCCAAAAGGGGTTTCTTGTGTGTGTGATTCTTGTGGCTGATTAGCTGCTTTCCCTGGTCAAAGGTCAGAGGGGGCAGGGTTTCTGTTGAGGCAGGTGATTAGCTGTGGGAGGAGCTTATCAGTGTTTGCAGGGCAGCGGCTGAAGAAGGAGCCAAAAGGGGTTTCTTGTGTGTGTGATTCTTGTGGCTGATTAGCTGCTTTCCCTGGTCAAAGGTCAGAGGGGGCAGGGTTTCTGTTGAGGCAGGTGATTAGCTGTGGGAGGAGCTTATCAGTGTTTGCAGGGCAGCGGCTGAAGAAGGAGCCAAAAGGGGTTTCTTGTGTGTGTGATTCTTGTGGCTGATTAGCTGCTTTCCCTGGTCAAAGGTCAGAGGGGGCAGGGTTTCTGTTGAGACAGGTGATTAGCTGTGGGAGGAGCTTATCAGTGTTTGCAGGGCAGCGGCTGAAGAAGGAGCCAAAAGGGGTTTCTTGTGTGTGTGATTCTTGTGGCTGATTAGCTGCTTTCCCTGGTCAAAGGTCAGAGGGGGCAGGGTTTCTGTTGAGGCAGGTGATTAGCTGTGGGAGGAGCTTATCAGTGTTTGCAGGGCAGCGGCTGAAGAAGGAGCCAAAAGGGGTTTCTTGTGTGTGTGATTCTTGTGGCTGATTAGCTGCTTTCCCTGGTCAAAGGTCAGAGGGGGCAGGGTTTCTGTTGAGGCAGGTGATTAGCTGTGGGAGGAGCTTATCAGTGTTTGCAGGGCAGCGGCTGAAGAAGGAGCCAAAAGGGGTTTCTTGTGTGTGTGATTCTTGTGGCTGATTAGCTGCTTTCCCTGGTCAAAGGTCAGAGGGGGCAGGGTTTCTGTTGAGGCAGGTGATTAGCTGTGGGAGGAGCTTATCAGTGTTTGCAGGGCAGCGGCTGAAGAAGGAGCCAAAAGGGGTTTCTTGTGTGTGTGATTCTTGTGGCTGATTAGCTGCTTTCCCTGGTCAAAGGTCAGAGGGGGCAGGGTTTCTGTTGAGGCAGGTGATTAGCTGTGGGAGGAGCTTATCAGTGTTTGCAGGGCAGCGGCTGAAGAAGGAGCCAAAAGGGGTTTCTTGTGTGTGTGATTCTTGTGGCTGATTAGCTGCTTTCCCTGGTCAAAGGTCAGAGGGGGCAGGGTTTCTGTTGAGGCAGGTGATTAGCTGTGGGAGGAGCTTATCAGTGTTTGCAGGGCAGCGGCTGAAGAAGGAGCCAAAAGGGGTTTCTTGTGTGTGTGATTCTTGTGGCTGATTAGCTGCTTTCCCTGGTCAAAGGTCAGAGGGGGCAGGGTTTCTGTTGAGGCAGGTGATTAGCTGTGGGAGGAGCTTATCAGTGTTTGCAGGGCAGCGGCTGAAGAAGGAGCCAAAAGGGGTTTCTTGTGTGTGTGATTCTTGTGGCTGATTAGCTGCTTTCCCTGGTCAAAGGTCAGAGGGGGCAGGGTTTCTGTTGAGACAGGTGATTAGCTGTGGGAGGAGCTTATCAGTGTTTGCAGGGCAGCGGCTGAAGAAGGAGCCAAAAGGGGTTTCTTGTGTGTGTGATTCTTGTGGCTGATTAGCTGCTTTCCCTGGTCAAAGGTCAGAGGGGGCAGGGTTTCTGTTGAGGCAGGTGATTAGCTGTGGGAGGAGCTTATCAGTGTTTGCAGGGCAGCGGCTGAAGAAGGAGCCAAAAGGGGTTTCTTGTGTGTGTGATTCTTGTGGCTGATTAGCTGCTTTCCCTGGTCAAAGGTCAGAGGGGGCAGGGTTTCTGTTGAGCAGTTTGAACCATCTTTTAGATTTAGGGGAGCTAGTCTCAAGCCCAACGACACATTCTCAAGATGGAGGGGGAGGGAACAGCTGCAGTCGCCTGCGGTTCCTGCGCAATGTTTGCCATCTTGCCAAAGGTGGCAGGCAGCTTTACGTGCAGCAATTGCATGTTGATTGCCCTCCTAAAAGACAAAGTCCAGCAACTGGAGGAACGTGTAGCTACGCTCCAAAGAATTAGAGAGCTGGAGCTCTTCTTGGAAGCAACAGAGCACACCGTCTCCACCAAGGAGGAGACAGGGGACTCCCCTGAGAAGGAGGCTAGTTCACCAACACAGGAGCCCGATATGTGGAGAAACGTGACTCAAAGAAGTAGGAGGCCCAGGGTTCGCTCTGATTGTCTAGAAATACACAATCGCTTTGAGGTCCTCTCCCCTAGCATGGAAGACGAAGAGCAGACTCTATTTGAGGATCTCTCCCTCATTACAGTCGATCACGTATATGAAGATGAGCAGCAAAGTCAGTCCTCAGGGAATGTGCAGGCGACCTTGGAACGGACCGCTCACGGAAGAACCAAGACCAAACCTAAGAGAAGGCGTGTAGTGGTGATAGGGGATTCCCTACTGAGGGGAACAGAAGCAGTGATCTGTGGGCCTGACAAGATGTCTCGGGAAGTGTGCTGTCTCCCCGGGGCTAAGATCCAAGATGTAACTGAACGACTGCAAGGAATCATAAAACCCACTGACAAATACCCCTTCCTCTTGGTTCATGTGGGAACCAATGACACTGCAAGCAATAGCCTCCAGAAGATCAAAAGAGACTACGAGGCTCTGGGCAGGAAATTGAAGCAATTAAATGCACAAATCGTCATCTCATCTGTCCTCCCAGTTGAACGACGTGGCCCAGGGAGAGAGAGGAAAATAGTGGAAGTAAACAGCTGGCTTCGCAAATGGTGTAAACAGGAACGGTTTGGATTCTTAGATCACGGACTGCAGTTTCTTGAGGATGGACTTCTGGCAAGCGATGGGCTGCACCTCACAACGGTTGGGAGGAATGTTTTTGCCAAAAAACTAAGAAACCTCATCAGGAGGGCTTTAAACTGACTAATGTGGGGGAGGGAGACAGTGCTCCTGAAGGTAGGAGTCTATTAATTGATGAAGATGATCATCCAAATGTCATAGACCAAATGGAGCAAACAGCAAGCAGACCTAGTGGTGGGAGGAAAAAATCCTTAAATAAGAGACACGGGGGAATGACTAATGGACTTCAATGTCTGTACACTAATGCACAAAGCATGGGAAATAAACAAGATGAGCTTGAGCTCTTGGTACAGCAAACTAAATATGACATAATAGGCATCACTGAAACCTGGTGGGATAAGTCCCACGATTGGAATGTAAAAATGGAGGGATACAATCTATTTCAGAGAAACAGACCAGACAAGAAAGGAGGAGGAGTGGCGTTATATGTCAGGGATGTGTATACCTGTGAAGAGATCCAAGATTTAGAACCTCAAAGCCAAAGTGAGAGCATTTGGGTCAAAATTAAGGGAGAGAAGAATAATAGTGACCTCATTGTGGGAGTTTACTATAGATCCCCAAGCCAAACGGAGGACATAGATGATGCCTTCCTGGAACAGATGGCCAAGCATGCAAAAGGAAGGGAGATAGTAGTAATGGGGGACTTCAATTACCCAGATATTTGTTGGATGTCAAACTCAGCCAAGAGCATAAGGTCAAACAGATTCCTCACTGGCCTTGCAGACAACTTCATTGTCCAGAAAGTGGGAGAAGCAACAAGAGGAACAGCCATTTTAGATCTGGTCCTAACCAATGTCGATGACCTGGTTAATGGGGTAGAAGTGGAAGGATCATTAGGCGCAAGTGATCATGCTCTTCTGAAGTTTACTATACAACGGAAAGGAGCAGCCGAGCATACTAGGACTCAATTTCTTGACTTTAAGAAAGCCGACTTCATAAAACTTAGGGAAGTGCTGGGTGAGATCCCATGGACAGTAATACTAAAAGGAAAGGGAGTTCATGATGGCTGGGAGTTTGTTAAGAGGGAGATAGTAAAAGCACAACTTCAGGCAATACCAATGAGACGGAAACATGGAAGGTGCCTAAAGAAGCCAGGGTGGCTATCTAAAGAACTTTTAACTGAGTTAAGATTAAAAAAGGATGTGTACAAAAAATGGAAAAGGGGGGAAACCACCAAAGAGGAATTCAAACAAATAGCCAGCACGTGTAGACACAAAGTCAGAAAAGCTAAAGCACAGAATGAACTCAGGCTTGCTAGAGAGGTTAAAAGCAACAAAAAAGGCTTCTATGGGTATGTTCGTAGCAAAAGGAAGAACAAAGAAACAGTGGGGTCACTCAGAGGAGAAGATGGTGAAATGCAAACAGGGGACACAGAAAGGGCTGAACTCCTCAATGCCTTCTTTGCCTCAGTCTTCTCCGATAAAGAAAACAATGCCCGACCTGAAGAATTTGGAGGAAATGATTCAGCAGAGGAAACACAGCCCAGAATAACTAAGGAGATAGTACAAGAATACTTGGCTAGTTTAGATGTATTCAAGTCTCCAGGGCCAGATGAACTGCATCCAAGAGTATTAAAAGAACTGGCAGATGTGATCTCAGAACCACTGGCAGTCATCTTTGAGAATTCCTGGAGAACAGGCGAAGTCCCGGCAGACTGGAGGAGGGCAAATGTTGTCCCTATTTTCAAAAAGGGGAAAAGAGAGGACCCAAATAATTACCGCCCAGTCAGTCTAACATCAATACCAGGGAAGATTCTGGAGCAGATCATTAAGCAAACAATCTGTGAGCACCTAGAAAGGAATGCTGTGATCACCAATAGTCAGCATGGATTTCTGAAAAATAAGTCATGTCAGACTAACCTGATCTCATTTTTTGACAGAATTACAAGCCTGGTAGATGAAGGGAACGCAGTGGATGTAGTCTACCTTGATTTCAGCAAGGCATTTGACAAGGTGCCCCATGATATTCTTGTAAAGAAGCTGGTAAAATGCGGTCTTGACTATGCTACCACTCAGTGGATTTGTAACTGGCTGACTGACCGGACCCAAAGGGTGCTCATCAATGGTTCCTCTTCATCCTGGAGAAGAGTGACTAGTGGGGTGCCACAGGGTTCTGTCTTGGGCCCGGTCTTATTCAACATCTTTATCAACGACTTGGATGATGGACTCAAGGGCATCCTGATCAAATTTGCAGATGACACCAAACTGGGAGGGGTGGCTAACACCCCAGAAGACAGGATCACACTTCAAAACGACCTTGACAGATTAGAGAACTGGGCCAAAACAAACAAGATGAATTTTAACAGGGAGAAATGTAAAGTATTGCACTTGGGCAAAAAAAATGAGAGGCACAAATACAAGATGGGTGACACCTGGCTTGAGAGCAGTACATGTGAAAAGGATCTAGGAGTCTTGGTTGACCACAAACTTAACATGAGCCAACAGTGTGACGCGGCAGCTAAAAAAGCCAATGCAATTCTGGGCTGCATCAATAGGAGTATAGCATCTAGATCAAGGGAAGTTATAGTGCCACTGTATTCTGCTCTGGTCAGACCTCACCTGGAGTACTGTGTCCAGTTCTGGGCACCACAGTTCAAGAAGGACACTGACAAACTAGAACGTGTACAGAGGAGGGCAACCAAAATGGTCAAAGGCCTGGAAACGATGCCTTATGAGGATCGGCTAAGGGAGCTGGGCATGTTTAGCCTGGAGAAGAGGAGGTTAAGGGGTGATATGATAGCCATGTTCAAATATATAAAAGGTTGTCACATAGAGGAGGGAGAAAGGTTGTTTTCTGCTGCTCCAGAGAAGCGGACACGGAGCAATGGATCCAAACTACAAGAAAGAAGATTCCACCTAAACATTAGGAAGAACTTCCTGACAGTAAGAGCTGTTCGACAGTGGAATTTGCTGCCAAGGAGTGTGGTGGAGTCTCCTTCTTTGGAGGTCTTTAAGCAGAGGCTTGACAACCATATGTCAGGAGTGCTCTGATGGTGTTTCCTGCTTGGCAGGGGGTTGGACTCGATGACCCTTGTGGTCTCTTCCAACTCTATGATTCTATGATTCTATGATTCTATGCCATTTCCTTTCTGAATGTTCAAAAGTCTTCACATTCATTATCTTAGTAATATTTATGACAACAGTCATGTCAGATAAATCAGTATTATTTCCATGTTGCAAGTGGTGAACTGATGCTAAGAGATTACTGCTGCCTAACTGGACAATCCAACTATCCTGCTATGCCAGATCTGTCACCAATGTGACATAGTTGCAATGCTGCTCTCAGCAGCAGAGGCAATGCTAGAACAGTAGGTGGAGAAACAAACAGCAGAACACCAACATATACAGATAGCCCATAGTATCCCTGGAAATTCATTAATGACTCTCTACTGATAAGGTTCTACAAACAAGCAATTTTTTTCAAGAGCCACACACAGAAAAAAAGAGTGTCAGTTATAACACTATGCCAGCTCCATACCCCAGTGGAGAAGAACCCATGCTCCCTTCATAATAGGTAAAACTTATTATGAGTACAGTGCTTCTGCACAGGAACTCATCAAAACACTCCAGAGAATACAGTCTTACTAGGGTGATTCAGATGCAGAAAAGGGAGCAGTATAGTTCCCTGTCTAAACAGCCACAGAAGCAGATGAGTGGCATTGTGCCGCCCTGCCCCAGGTTTGTTCCACATAGTAGCAGTGTTCTATCAACATAAAGATTCTACTGGCAGTAATCCTGCTCACATTGGGGCTTATTGCTGGTGTATTCCCCCTGCCCAATTGGAATGTGGGATAGTAGCAATCACAGCCTTTCCATTGGGTGAAATTTGAACTGAGAACACATAGCCTGTTCCCTGAGGTGCTATCCTATACCAGCTCATTCAGTTGGCTTTTTGAAGCACAGTTGAAGAAGCATTTAGAAGGCCTGCTAACCAGAGGATCAAGGAAGACAAGTCCCTTGATGACATTTTGCTCTTTGGCAAGGTCTGCTTGGCTGACAGCTTGCCATATTGCTATCATGGCTTCATCAGTGAGGCAGTAGTGCACTGTTGGATGCAGAAAGGACTGGTGATGGACAAAAGTCAGAACTGCAAAGGGCAGACTGAATACTTGGGTTTCTCCTGCAGACAGCCACGAACCAATATCTATGGGCTGTATCCAGACTTTGTGTAAGCCTAGCACCCCGTGGAAAGGCCTGTTATATAGTATGGAGGGCGGCAGTAGTGGGGAGAGGGGAATCATCAAGAGTTGATCAGAGGCTGCCTACTTCAGTGGGGAGAAGAGGACAGAAGGCACTTTGTAGTGTGAGCAGTCTTTCACACATGCAGAGCCTAAAAAATCCTATATATTTATTTATATATTTATTTTCTATATAATTATATCAAAAGCATCTTGCAAAAACAAAATGTCCAGTTAAAACAATAAAAATGTGCAGATAAAAAGCCGAAGGGCAGTTGTGACAGCAAAAATGAAATAAATTGGAGGGGCCACTAGGGGCGCATCGGAAGATGGCTGACAATAACATCTCTCCGACCCACAGGAGGTAATTAGGAGGCTGTGATGGGAGTAAATAGCCTCCCTAACCCCCCAAGGTTATGGGGGGGCTGCCCTTGCCTGCTGTGCCCTATACCACCCCCGAATTTGTGGGGATGGGGGCACTAGGCAGAATGCCCTCCTGTGGATCTCGGTGCTCCTGGACGCTGTCTCTGATCTGCGCCGCTAGCTGCAAGAACTTCAAAAGGAACAATTAGGAAGAAGCGAATGCACATATTTCAAGGAAGGAGGGGGAGTAAAGACTGCTAACTGAAGAGTTCTCTGATAAACAAGACGAGTCAGAGAAACAAGAATCAATCATGAGAAGATATGCCAAGACGCGGTATGGCAAAGGGAATGGATGAGGGAAGGGAAAAAAACTTTCCTTTCTTTCCTCTATGTGATTAAACAAGAATTCCCCCCCCCCCACAAGTCAGAAATGCTGTTTTAATGACTTAAGCTGTGGATTTACGACTGTGTGGAGATGAATTTTCTAACCAAAGCATGTTTTAAGAAGAGCGTGGAAAGTTTAAGAGTTTTGGAATGACGCAGTTAAAAATACCGTCGCCATGTTGGTAAGCTCTGTCGGAGGACTTGAGTCTGGGAGGAGGAAAAGAGCTGTTTTTATATTGTGGGTGAGACTCCTCAGTGGGACTTAAGAACGACAGGTCCTGAGATTAATGATGGAAAGAGCGATGTTATTTATGAAAGTGATGATATATGGAAACCATCTCGATATGAGGATTGGACGAACGGAAAAATCCACACAGGATATAATTGGTGTTTATCTGCTTAAGGAGATTATCAGAAGAGATCATAAATAAAAAAAGAAAAAATATGCGAACAAGATGAGATGTGGAAACAGCAAGATAAGACTGGATAGAATGATGAACTTTATTTGGACTGATTTGGATATTAACGCAGTAGCAAGAAGATGATCAGAATCCCCCTTCGGAACTTGAAATATGGGTCCCCTCAACAAAAATTTAAAATTCGGCTTTGTAATTTGGAATTTATGTGATTTGATTTGATTGGTCGGTTAATAAAAAATATTTTTTTAAAAAAATGAAATAAATCTAAGAAAAGCAGGAAGTATATAGGTTGCTCAGTTAAACGCCCTGGAGAAAATAAAAGATTTGGACACCCAAAGGACACCAGTGTTGGTGCCTCACAAACCTGCCTGGGGAAGGGGATTAACAGGCAGGGCACTAGAAACAAGTGGTGGAGCAACGTGGGTGGGGTACCATTGCCCTCTTGGCTTCCCAACACAGCAGGTCGCTGGTGCTTATTGAGAGCGGAGGGGCAAGGTGTGGGAAGCTTGGGCCAGTGTAGGGTGTGGCAGTGGGAGCATTGGATTGGCTGCTCCTGCAGGGCAGCATCACTGAAAAGGTGCACTCTCTTGTTGGCACCTGTCTTAACATCTTCCAGCAAGGGAATCTTGAGGAGAACTTCCAAAGTAGATCTTAAAAACATACTCCAGTCTGGTAAAGAAGTGTATCACTGACATTACCGGGGAGGTTCTATGGAAGTTAACTGCAGGCTTCAGGACTCTGCACCTTTCTTTGATAGCAGCAATTAACTGAACATGTTCCCAGTGCAGTACTGCAGGCACATCCATTCAAAAAGCAGAGTATCTGTTATAGCTAGGATAAACGATTGTGGGAAGGGGAACTTAGCTGCTTAGTGATTAAGATCATTTTACCAGTCCCCCTGCCTCCTCTTCTACTGAGGGGAGGTAGCATATGCTACCGAATGTCTGTCAATCCTGTGTCTTGGCAGGTTTAGCTAAGTCATGAAGATTTCAAACAGTTAATCAACTATTCAACTCATATATCTATGCAGTTCTTGTATAGAGACAAAGATGGAAGGTGCTTTTTTAACTTCTTTATTTTTCAGTTTCTAAAAATACATATAACAATCCCCATAAAGCCCCACTGCCGAAGAAAGGAAGAAGTAGTGTATGTTTAAACTAAGACCAAATGGATACTTAGGAACCCCCATCATCTCCAGTCTAGGAATCTCAACAAGAAAACCTTGACGTTTGCAAACACAAGAGTAGGCAAAATTAATGTAAAATAAATTTTATCACTTCGATCCATTTTATAATTTATGCCATCATTTGCCCAGATTTCCTTTATATCTGATTCACTTTGATTGCCTATGGGCATTCTTTCTTTTTTTAAAAAAAAACAAGCCTAAATCCATGAGCAGGGGCATTCCCCCTTTCTGATCTATCATTTACAAAACTGTTTTGAAGGAAATGCTGGAACACAGAACCCAAACTAGCCCTGTGTGCCTTGGAAACAAGACAGCTTGCTAACTAAGATGCCTGTCTCTGCTCTAAACTGAAGAGTATTACACAAGTGAGAGGCCCCTCCAAGAATATTTTTAACACATGAAGTGATTGCACATTCATAAACATGCAGGTGTTCTTGAATGGGAGATACTCCAGCTACCCACACCTGTGCTATTTGGAAGCTATGCACAGTCAAATAAAGGTGTGTATATTTGAATGATTGCATATTCAGACACACACCTGCAGCTATTTGGCATTGAGCCTTCTAGTTATGGGAAGTAGGCACTTGACGTGTATCTACCTTGGTTGGTGCAGTGCTGTTCACTGGCATTGCCATAAGGTCTGCAGTCTCGAGTTGTGAATGAGATGCTTTTCACAAGTTACGCTTAGATAAGAGGTCCTTGGGGAACAGCCAGATGCTGTAGGGATCTGGTGGATGCTTCTGTAAGTGCAGCCTTCTTGTCTGAGCACTAAACCAGTGTTTCACCCTCACAACAAAAGTGCCCCATTACTATAAACATTGTCTTCTTTGGGGTAATATACCATTTTGCCCCATGGCTGGTTCTGTAACTACTAACTATCCTAAGAATCAAAGTTGTTGATTGCCAGGCCATATGCCCAAGTATTACAGTGACCCAGTTTTGATGAGCATATCTTAGCTTAATAAAACTGAGATGTGAGTGAGCCTTTTGCCTAAGGTCATGGCCCCTTTCCTCCCTACCATTTTGACACAATTTCCCATAGTTTCCCATTTTTCCCCAAACCTGGAAATTATGGTTACTATCTTTGGAAAAACCCAGAATTCTAAACCAACTTCAATATGTGGTCTACATTCCTGGCTTGTTACAAAGCTGGTAACCATAATTTCTCAGTCTGGACAAAATAAGAAGACACAATTCATTAGAAAAGGGGAGCCAAGATGGTGTCTTCCAGATGTTGTTGGACTGCAGCTTCCATCATTCCTGACATTTAGCTGGCTGAGACAGATGGGAGCTGTAGCCCCACAATGTCTGGAGGGTACCACATCGCCTACCCTTGACTTAAAGATTCAGGTAGGTAGCCGTGTTGGTCTGACACAGTCGAAATAAAAATTAAAAAATTAAAAATTGTCCAGTAGCACCTTATAGACCAACTAAGTGTGTTCTGGTATAAGCTTTCGTCTGAAGAAGTGTACATGCACATGAAAGCTTATACCAGAACAAATTTCATTGGTCTAGAAGGACTATTTTTTATTTTTATTTGAATTACAGACTTCCTGCTTTAATTGCAACTCACATGAAGGGAGAAGGTAAATGACAGCCTGTTTCGAAATGGCTTGTTCTTCTTTCAGCTTGTTAAGATATGACCATCCAAATGTGGCCACTGTCTATCTTATTTTCAGTTGGATAATATAAGCTAAAATTTGGGCTGAATGCATTGATTTTCTGGAATCTCTTCTTGCTGGCTGTAAGTTGTAAATGGCTAACAATAGCCAGGGGTAAGAAAATTTTCCATCCAACCCACAAAAAGGAAGAAGACATTATGGGGAGTAAGAAGATGCTGATGGGATATAAAGAGCTATGTGATGAACAATTTTTCAAGACCCCCTGCTTCCCCTTCTGCTGAGGTGTGGAAGTGCAGTAAGTCCCACCCACCCCCACCCCACTGGTGTAATTATAGACACATTTTAGTGCCTTATCACTAGGTAAATGGATGTTTGTATTCACACACACCAAAATAAATATCTGTGCCAAATCTTGCCAAGGTACAACCATCCACTATCAGAATAATAGGAATTTTCAGACATGATATATAGGTGAATAAAAGTTTTCCTGACTGCAGGTTCCTTAAAAAGGAAGTAATGCCAAGTCAGTGTGATTGGAAATGGGCTAGTGGGAAGACTTGTTTTTTCACATTGATTATTTCTTGGCTAATGTTGCATTCTTAACTATTTTGCCTTTTTTTTTTTTTAGATTTATGTCATTGATAGTGCAGATAGAAAGAGATTTGAAGAAACGGGTCAGGTAAGTAATGCACAACTTCAGGAAATCGCTTTACGCCTTTTTCTATAATGTATGTAAGTACATAGAACACTGTCAGACATTTGAAAAGGGACTGGTGTACAGTTTGCCATTTTAAAAGCAAGCTAAGCCTTGTTAAGTTTAAATTATTGTTTGCTGCCAAATGAATTAATGAACGTTTAGGCTACTCTTCTGAGTTTTTAAGTTCTTTTCTGTTTTCCTCAAGTAAAACCCAAAGAAATAGGATTGTTCTGCAGGGATAGTTAAGACTGGTACAGCTCTATCTATTTCCAGCTATCTGGCTACCATAATTAAGACTACAGAGATTTGTATAGCATGCAGGGACATAGTGCTCAATTACAGAACACACAGCATTGATGTGCTTCTATAATAATGTACTAGTGGTGGTGGACTACAAAGTGCATCAGAAAAAATCGTGCATTGATAATATTCAACAACATCTGTAAAGGACTTGCTAACCACCCATCTATGAATTCTGTGCTACCTCTGCCAGTATTGTTCCTTCTGGTACCTTTCACTGCAAGTTTAGGACTGAAGGGTTTAACATTCCCGGGCACCTGCCCATTATTTTAGGCCTGTTTCCTTACAGTTCTAAGACCATCTTACAACAAGTTTAGAATGAGATTTAGCAGGCTCCATTTCCCATTTTCTTTAACTATCTAATCCCTAACGCATTCATTGATATTATCAACAAATGATGTCTCTATGAGCACTTTGCATCCCTTTTAGTAGCCAGAACAGCTGCCTTTTATGAAGATGAGCTTGTTTCTGGATAGAGATTTTATCAGTGATGTCTCATGCATGAATTACAGTTGATTAAACTGGAACAAAGTTCAAAGCTTGCTGTTAGCATTCCTGCAGAATTTGAAGCATATGTAGGATAAAACCACCTGTTTTCAAGGGCCGCTCCATACTACTAGCAAGTCAAGTTATAACTGTGCCAGCATGTATTTTTGCTGCATCATCAGTGCTGATCTCTAGAGGGCTGGGATTGACAGTGCCTTGAAAACAACTGGTAATATTGGACTGAGCTAAAACTTCTCCCATTCCATAGACAGAGGGATTTGCTTTTAAATCTTTGTCTCAGAAATTGTATGTACCAGTTACTTGTTTTACTATAACATCTGTGCTTTGTTGAAACATTAGCATTTACTATGTGCCCTATATGTTACTAAAACATGTACAACTACTTAGATACAACAGTCAGCCTCCCATTGCCAAAGGCTTTTTAAAAATACTGGCTGCATCTTTATGATTCTTACAGGAGCTAGCGGAACTCTTAGATGAAGAGAAGCTAAGTGGTGTTCCTGTGCTCATCTTTGCGAACAAACAAGATTTGCTGACGGCAGCCCCTGCTGCAGAGATTGTAGAGGGTCTGAACTTGCACACGATCCGTGACAGAGTCTGGCAGATTCAGTCTTGTTCGGCCCTCACAGGAGAGGGTGTGTCGGTGAGGAGGCAATGTTTATTCTGGCAGAATAGCCTTTCCACTGGTCTGAATGAGAAATGCACAACCCCCTCCCCCTCTATTCTGGATCATAATGTATGATGTATTTTTTGCAAAACTGGAAACTCAACAAAACAAAGCAAAAAATGTGTAGCTTGGTGTGTGGAGGGAGGTAAAGACTTCTAACACAGACTCAGGCTCTCTCATGAGATTCTCCCTCCTCCTTAAACTTAGAGTCTCCATTACATCATTAGGGACTCATGATGCTGTTTCAACATTGCTTGCCTGATCTATATACATATACTGTAGGGTGGTATTCAACTAAGTTTTATTCAGAATACATCAAAATTAATAGTCTTAACTTGGCCATTTTCATTTACTGTACTTCAATGGGACTTCTCTGAGTAAAACGTACAGTAGTTGACTACCACCTATAGTCAGGCTGACTTTCAGTGAATTTTCTATTTCCAGTGACGACTTCCCACCAGGCAGCATTCTGTCTCTCATTCTCCCTCCCTCCCTCCCTCCCTCCCTCCCTCTCTCTCTCACACACACACTCACACACTCACACACACTTTAAGGGAGGAGACAAACAGTTCATTTTGGGAAACTCTTCTATAAAAAAAAATTGTTTGGCAAAATACCTTGCATTATATTAATATTAAATGTATCATGGGCCCAATGGAACATTCTTCCAGTTGAGGTTAGACAGGCCCCCTCACTGTGGAACGTCTGGCACTGAAGACTTTTTTTTTGTTCCAACGGGCATTTTGGTTGTAGTCTGATTTTAGAGTTTTAACTGAATTTTACCTTTCCTTTGCATTGTAGTTCATCTACATCACTTGGAGACAATTGTATCTAAGCAGTATATAAATTGATAAATTTGCAGTGTGCAAAGCTCTCAATGCAGTGTGTAAAGAAAATATTGAAACAAAAATAGTTGAGCATTAGCTGCTCAATATAAATTACATACACACATGCACATACATCACTAGATACAGAATAAGAAAGTGGCCACTCTGATCTCATATTAGATTAGTAAATTGGATTTTGCTAGCTTTGTGTGTCTTGTGGTGGTAGCAATGGAGAGCAGTATCCTATAAGCTATTTTAATTGGTCTCTGTTTTTGAATGTGACAGCTTTTCATTCCTTTGAAAACTGGACACCGACAGTGAGCCAGTCATACAAACTGCCCACAGATGGTAGAATGAAACATTGCCTATGCTGCAGATACGACACTTAAACACTATGGCCCCCATCCAGGTTGATTCATAGGCAATTAACTATAAACTCTGGTGGCTTAGTAAGGATGAGGATGCACAACTGCATACAGATCTATACACAGATCGCAACAGATCATTGAGGCCTGGATGAGCACCACAGTGTGGATGGGGAGACCAGTGAGCATCTGTCATGCATGTGGAACTTTATTTCTGCACACAAAATATCCCTTGCTGGATTGGCACACATCTGTCCACTCAGATATCTGGGGCCTCTCTTTGAGCTTTCATTGGTTTAGGAAACAACTTATACAAAGGAAGCTGAGTTACAACTGTTGGTTGGCATCCATCTGTCTAGGGAGACAATGGAAAAGTGCTCCTTCGGATGTTAAGTCAAACCACTGGATAGTTAAAGCGCCTGCCGTGGCTGTAAAGAATGATACGGGAGAGACGTGTTTTGTTGCAGTTGGGTCAGATGGAGGCATCTTGTTGTACTGATACAGGTGTACCATGGCATTTCTTCTTTATGTGCTCCTTCCAGTGGTCATTCCTCCTCCATTCACTGATGTGGCTGATGTGGTCAAAGGCCTTTGACAGGTCTATGAAGGTGACACAAAAGGGACACCTCTGCTCTCAGCAGCTTATGCAATGAAAAAATCATGTTGAGTCTTGTCTTCTGAGCTCTAAAGCTGCATTGTGACTTGGGATAGACCCTGTAGTGAGTGACTTTAATCTGTTGAGATCTGGGCAAAGGCTTTCCTTCCAGTACTCATCAGGAAGATTCCTTGGTAGTTGTTACAATCATGGCAGTCAACTTTGTTCTTGTCGAGGGTCATAGTGCTGGAGCAGTGCATGTCTTGTGGCGCAGATCCTGTTTCCCAACACTGCAAGAGAAGGCTATGGAAGTGCATCACGTCCTGTCCTGGGGCTTTACCACATGCCTGAGAGTTGATGGTGTTCTTCAGCTTGTCAAGGGGAGGGACATCCAGCTCTTCCAAGACAGACAGAGTCTGGATGCTGTCAACTTCTGTGCTAGCAACCATGTTTTCTTGCCAGTACAGTTTTTGTAGCGTTCTGCCCATTGCTGCATCTGCTTGCTGCGGTCTGTGATAATCTCTCCAGATAAGATTTTTAGTGGTGCAGTTTTCCTATTAGTCCAAAGGCTTTCTTGATGCCTCCGTATACTTTTCAAGTATTGCCACTATTAGCAGTGAGTTGAATGTTCTGACACGGCTTTCGCCAGTAATCATTGGCACATCTTTGCCCAGTGACCTGGCAATCAAGAGATTCCAGTGTGCTCTAAATGTGAAGTTTAAAGAATAGTTAATTTGTGCATTGAAGCTGAGGTAAATATAGAAGAATTGTTGCTTCAGCTCTTCAGGAAAAAGGAGATGTAGTGTTTCAGTCCTAGTTCACATCATTAAAGAACCACCCTAGAGGCTGGTGACAGAACATGGAAGTGTTATCAGATATTTATTTAGAAGGCTATAAAGAGAAAGTAAATATGCCAGCTGGGAGGAGGGAAGGTACCCAGGAGGCTGTCACATGAATAACAAGAGTGCATGTTGGCAACAGTGGATTTGAAAAGAAAATAGGACTTTCTGTGGAACAGAAACGTACAGAGAATGAGTTAATAGGGAACGGTTTGTGACAGCCCCAGGGCAGAGTATCAAAAAAAGAATAAATAATGACAGCAAACGAAGGAGAAATGGTTTGAAGGTCATTTTAATTAGTTTCGTAGATTAAGCTATAGTCTGCAGAACTCAGTAGTTAAGGCTGGGGATTTCAAGGTTAATGAGATTACATTATGGTTAATAAATTATATACATTTAGAGAATTTAACTATTATTTGAAATGGGTTTCTTTAAATAAAAATGTTAATTAAGAAAGGAATCCGCTGCGAGCTTGCCCTGTATCTATTTGATACCAGTGAAAGGTTCTGATCAAGAGGCTTTGAATGTAAAGAGTGCCCCCGGTTTATTTCCATGAGCAGTAATGTAGAGCAGCCCCATTGTTTATAATTGACTCTCACTCTCCTTCAATGCACCAGTCAGGCTTCCTGCCATTGTTCAGAGAAGATAATTTTTTACCATACCCAGATTTGTACCAGGCCTTTTGTTCTTCTCATTTAACAAGCTAAAGAGAGACAGGAGCAGGCTGGCTAGAAATATCCCTCATACTACAGAATAAGGGATCAGTCAGCTCAGCGCTTCTGTTTGCCAGTACACAACTCAGGTTTATAAGCTGACATGTGAATTGCCACAAAAGAGACTTATGGCATTTATGCTTCTCCACCTCCGCATCCACATGTGCATTTAGCACACAGACACCCCCACACACTGTGAGCACTTGTGAAAATACCAGACACCATTCTCTAGGAAATGTGTTTGCAGGCACATGATGGGAAAGCCCAGAACAGAAGTCAGTCTTCAGAGTGAAGCTACTGTAGTTTTCCTCCAAGCAATAAGGGCCACAAGCAACTGGAGCTGACAGTACTCAGCTGAATAAATGCCAATACCTTTTAAATCTAAGTCCTTCATAATTAGGATAGAATTTGACTATATTTGGCTCTGGAGTTTTATTTAAACAGAAATAAGAGGGGAATAGAGTTGCTGTAAAAGACTGCCCTTTTTCTTTTTTAGAAAAGGACGCCACAATATATTTTATTATTTATTAATTATACTACCAATGTGTTTTCATTTCAACATTCATTTCGTTGTTTTCATTCATGTACTAAATCAAACTAAATCGCAATGGGAGCAATGACTTCACCGTAATGTATAGGTTTATATTTTTGTATTATAATCTTACAAAATTTGTAAACCTTGAACGGCGTCAGGTCGTTTTCTAAAAAGAAGTCTTCCACATCACCAGCCGATTACTGGTGCAGATATCCTGGTTTGGAGGCTTTACTGTAAAAAAGAATACTCTGTATTTCCTTTTTAGTACTACTCTTACTGCAGTGACCTTTTATTACAGCCAATGATAGTTGGGGGAGGGAAATACCTTTTCACCTCTTTTTATCCCCTAGCCATTGTCCTTCCTTTCCCCACTACTCTGTGCGTACTACGTTGCAATTCACTCATCGTTGTTTTTAAGAAGTTATTGGGAAGTCTGTTCACTTGTGTTGACACATTTGCAAATATTGTATAAAGGCCTTGAAGAGTCTATGATCATGGGAGATTGCTTGATTGCTTGATTCCAGGAGACAAAGGAATGTGCAAGCAGCTAAGAAATTAGTGGGTTTTAAATATTAACAGAGGCAGAGAAAGGCCAGTAGAGATGTCCATGCCATCAGGTGTCCAAGACAGGACTGTGATCATACAAAGAGGCACAAAAGGAGATGGCTGGATTTTCTAACTATTTTTAACTCATCTAGCCTAGTTGGTAATGGCAGATTCCAGCCAATGAGAAACACACACACTGACACCTGGAGTCATTTGATCTTTATGCACTATCATTATTGGGAGACAACTGCCTCTTGCTATGTAAGTTAAATAAGGTTAATCAGATGATTGAAATAGGGGCTGTCCTTAAAACATTGCCAATCCTATTCCCTTACTTCTGGTTTCATTTTTTCTGTCAGTTTGTAACTGCACTTGTGATGTTGTGTTTAGCCATGTATAAAATACACTTATGCTGGCATTGTGGTATATAGAGTATAGGCACAAAAATATAAATGCTATGGTATAAACATTATTTGAAATTATCTATTTATATAGTTACAATGGAGCAAAACACACACACACACACACTCAGAGAGAGAGAGAGAGAAAGAACAAGAACAAAAAAACGAACACCCTAATCATACATATACTGGCTGTGATTATCCAGCATTGTTCTTGGCATCTTTATGAATAGTTCTATGAGAACATCAACTTGGTGTACATCAGCAATGACAATCTCAAATTTCAGATTGATTTTTTAAAAAGAGAATAAAAATAAACTGCTACCATAATAACTATATATTACGTAGTGTGGTCACATTTGGTATACTGTATACAATTATGACCAAGTCATCTCAAAAAGAGTAAGGTAAAGAAGGAAAGGGTATGAAAAAAGCAACTCAAATGACCAAGCAGTGGGAGCTTCTTCCGTTAGGAAGGTTAAAACATTTGGGGTTTTTTAGGTTTTTTAAAAAACAGTATCGCTGGAAGGACATAATACAGGTTCACAAAGTATGTATGTTGTGGAAAGTGTGGACACTCTGTCTCGTAACACTACCACTTAGGGCTACCTAAATGACATTGATTGGTGGTAGATTGAGAAGAAACAAAAGGGGCATTTGTGAGACTTCCGGGAGAAAAGATGGCTGACTAGTCGTCTACTACCAACACGCCATCAACAGAGATAATTACATGGTGATTAATGATAGCCAAGATGTAAATCTTGGTTATCATATTCTCTCTTTGAAAATAGGGGGATCAAAGGCATTAACCTCTAATGCTCTGAAGAAAGCTGCTCTTCCCTCCAGAGATCAGGAGGTTTTCAGATGCAGTGAGGAACTTGGAGTGAGGAACCACCCCCATGCCCAGACACCACATAGTAGCCCTATGCCTCAGGGCATTAGGTCAATTAAACCTCCCTTCTTTTAATTACCTCTGAGACTATGATGAATTACTACTGGGGTGATCTATCTGCCAATTAAACTTTCACGTGGAATGTGAACTGACTGCTGGCATAAGAAGAGGCATTAATTAACAGGCTGAAAATAAAACAAAAAGCATATTTTAACTGTTTGCAACTAAGAAAGATTATAAAGAGATAAGAGAACTGTGGTTGTTAAAAATTTCCATTTATATTACCTTTAACTCTCTGTACCTTTTGTGGAGTGTTGACTGCAAAAATGAAACTTAATCCCTTAACCGTGGGAAAGGAATGTGCTTTGGTAAAGAGAGAGACACAAGTTTTCAAGGCAGAGACTAGGTAAAAGTACTGTTGAACATGCCACTGACTTTTAGTGTCATGAGTCAATTATTGGGTGAGGAATTAAAAGAGCTCAGAGCTGAGATGCATAAAATGTTGAATGAAAATGGAACAGAGAAAGATCAGACAGACCCTGGGGCGGGGGGGGGGGGGACATGAGAGTGGGATGGTAAAGTTGGAGGCAGTAAATGATGAAATGGAGAGGACCGCCACATAAGTGCCTGGAGGTGTAGAATGGACAAACGATGGAGGTGTGATGCTGGAGAAGTGGAACAAAACCATTGACCAAGACATTAAGAAACCTTGAGATGGCAGAGATAGGGCTGACAGAGAAAGTATTCTGTGTACAATTTGGAGTGAATTTAAAGGAAAGATCTACCAAACTTCTGGCGATGCACTTGTAAAAAGAATGGAAGAAATGGAAATAGAAGGAGCGCCCCCCCCCTTATTTTTCTTTTATTAAATTAGGATGGAAAATCACAGCCAACAGGAAACAAGATTAGAATATATGGAAGTGGGAATGAATCAATGAATATACTACAAGTAAATAACTATGGATTATTATTCTAATAATGGAAGTTGGAATTTTATGGAGATAAAGTTGTCATACCATACTGGAGGAAAATTATTATTAACATTTAGTGATAGTAACAATTGGAGAGCCCCTTTTAGACTTTTTGTGTGAAAAGGAAAAGGAATAAACTTAAGTTATGTGTGGCTGAAGATTGGAAAAACATTGCCTAGCAGATCGAGAAACAGCTGGATATTTTCCTAGAATACAGCTGGATACCATCCTGGAGTGAACACTTTGGATATTTTGAATAATCTTTATAGATATAATTGACAGGCGGAGAATCTGAAGTCGTTTTATTTCTATCCTCTCCCCTCTCTTTTTCTTTTTCTTTTCTTTTCCTTCCTGTCTTTTTTCTTTTTCTTCCTTCATCTACTTTGCTTTTGCTTATGTTTTATTTTGTTTGTCGATGTCCTCTACTCTGAAGGTATACACAGGAAGGTGATGGATGACTGGTGAAAGACCCTGTGTGAGAGGCAGGGAAGGGAAGAACTCCCAAGGTGGGAGAAGAAAGGGAAGCTTTCAGGGAGGGGTCCACCCTCTTCTGTGTGAGACAAGGAAAGGGCCTCTCTTCTTTGTTTTCTTCTTTAGTCTTACTTAGATTAGTTTGTTTTTCATTATATTGTATGGTGAAAAGTTGCAATTAAAAATTATGCAAAAAAAGAAGAAACAAAAGGAAATACTATTCCACATAATACATTATAAGGGGTGGTGACAGCCATTGGTTTAGATGTCTTCAAAAGGGACTGGACAAATTCAGGGAGGATAGGGAGTTAAATGGAACCATCACATGCAGAGGCAGTACACTTGTGAATATCTGGTGCTGGGGACATACAACAAGGGAAGTGTAGTTGCCTTTCGTGCCCTGTTTGTGGGCTTTCTGAACGCATCTGGTTCTCCGTTGTTGGAAATAAGATGTTGCTCTAGAAGGGTTTTTCAGTCTTATCTAGCTAAGCTCGTCTTACTGTTAAATAAAATAAAATTGTAATGCAGATGTAACAACAGCTTTACTGATTTTATTTTCAAATTTCTGCTTCTCTAATTACTAGCTTCCTGTTTCTTTCCCTGCTGGCAAATAGCCACCAATTCTTTACCAGAATTTGATCCCATTAAGCTGATCTCTGCATTTTAGCTATCTGATGAGAACATTTATTTCCCATCATTGAACTTGATACTGACAATTATTTGTGTGGAGTATGGGAAACGGTTTACCTGCAGATTAAAAAAAATGTGTGTGTTTTATCCTCTTTGATCCAGGGAAATTGATCCTTTCCCCCTTGTAGTCTCTGTGTTAATTTCACACACTCATTCCCCACAAACCAATTAGGGACAGTCAGAATTCTCTTTGAACCAGCTCTTGCTATGAAAGTGATTTTTGGATGAGTTCCTGCCTTCAAAGTAAAGTGACCCAGATATGAATTGAAAAGCCATTTGGAGTTCACCTTTCCTCCTGCATAGTGCCTTGTCATTCTTTTGCCCTTGTTATACAGTCAGGCTCACAGCCACAGTAAATCCCATCATAAACTCAGCTTTATGAGTCTCTGCTGTGCAGTGTTCAGGTAGCTGAGTTTCCCTTTGGCGGAGCTCCTTTGTGGCATTGGGCAGTGTTAGAGTCCCTCTGTATGGGTAGGTTCTGGTCTGCTTCTACCCGGGAGATGGGGTGCCTGGTGGTTGTTTTGCAGGGATGTATCGTTTATGGGATTGTTGTGCTGAATATCAAAGGAGTGTCAGCAGATATTTATGACTTTAAGCTGTCTCAGCTCTTCTGCTTCAGCATATAAACCTACATTCAAAATGAATGAGGAGTGCTGCTTGCCTTGAATTCCATGATGTGTGCAAACACGATTACTGCTTTAGAGGCAACAGGAGCAGCAAAAACTGTTGCAGAAAGCTCTGTTATTTTTACAAAAACTGCTCTATGCAACCAGATTTCTAAAAGGTGCAATAAAGGAAGTTGGCATGTAAGTTTCCTAATTGTTGTAGAACTCCCTTAGTTTTACAAAACATTTACTTCCAGCATTTTGACTGATGTATGTAAGGCTCTTTCAGCATTTAGAATTTCTTCACAAGGTCTTGGGTAGCAAGGGAGCATGTGTCCTTGGTGCTGTAAGGGCAAACAAGCAGCTGTAGGGAGGAGCAGGCAACTTGTTGAGTTCTGAAATGTTCTACCATTACTTTTGGGAACCCCACCCAAACCTTTTTTTCTGGGGTATTTTCTACAATGAACATGAGTCAACTGTACTTGCTGTGCATGCATGTCCTTTAACAAATTAATCCACACGTGCTTTTATAAATTTTTTTAAAAGGAAGCTGAAATCTGCAGGCCTTCCAGTTATGCTGAAGACATTACAGTATACACAGCAACATGCTCAGCTCTGACCATTCATTCTTGCTGACACAAAACTGTGGGCTATTAAGATAAAATCAGAGAGGGCTGGGGACTTGGGTAAAGGTGCATGAAAACCAGCATTCTTTGTATGTCATTTCCTAGGCTTTCTCCTTTATTCAAAATCTTGTAAGTCATTGGAGAGATTTGTGATTGGACTAGACTGGTCAATCTCCAAGCTCTCTAATGAAAAGGATGTCAGCAAAGCTAGAAGGACCTCAGCCTGAGACTTGGGAGGACCACTAATAGATGGGCCAGCTTTCTGAGTTGCTATATGCTCTTGGTGGTTCTACATCCCTGCCTCCTTTGTTATTAGTGCATTTCTAAGTTCAGTTCCTTTTGCTAATACTTTATACCTTTTGCAGCTGTGCATTTTGCCACCTACACTGCCATAATAATAATAATTAATAATAATTTTATTATTTATACCCTGCCCATCTGGCTGGGTTTCCCCAACCTTGTTAATTTCATCTATTAAAAATTATTTATTGGAAGCTATTTTGTGATCTCATCTGCGGGTATCTCTCTATCTTTTCTTCCTTTTTTGGCAACTGCAGAATATTTATCAGGGTGTGTATGCATGCAGCTGAGTAAATTTAGCATTTCATAAATGGGAGGAGATGATGAAAATCTCAGAGCTGCAGTCCCAGGACTAGGAAGCACACATGTATGGTGCAAAAGTTAAATTGAACGTGACAAAGGTTTCTGTGTGGTTACATCCTAAGATTGTATACTGCTGAGTTAGCAAAGGAACCTTGATATTCCTTTGAATTTAGATTTACAGTACATCCTCTTCAAAATAAAGCAGGATAATAACAACCACACAGTTGTAAGTGGGTGGATCCATGTTACAATTAAAGCCAAAGAGGGTCATGTTGACAGAAAAGCCTGATAAAAAGGCAGTAATTCATAGTCCCATAACTTTACCAACAAGACAAGGGACGTAAGAAGGGCCATTTGTAGATCAGGTTTCCTAACCATGGTCGCACTAACAAGACAGAGCATTTCACATACGCTATTATATAGGATAGGGAAAAGCGAAACTTGAATGTGTGTTTGCAGAATGAGAGTTTAATATGAGCTGGGCAAAAGCTGACCCTTTCCTCTCATCTAATGTTCCATTTCTTTGTTGTCTTGTTTTTGAAGGATGGCATGAACTGGGTCTGCAGAAATGTCATTGCAAAGAAGAAGTAAATGAACTGCGTTGCACGGAATTGGAGGGGCTGCAGGAGCCAAACACGCTAGCTGGCTGCTAGCATCTGACCAAATATTTTTCCATCTGTGTGCAGCTATAGCTGTTAGAAATGGGAACAGCAGCTAAGCCTACTGCCCAAATTCGAACTTTACCTTCTCTCTAGTATCATTTCCCTCCACATATGCATTTCTTCCCCCCACCCCTACCCCTTTTGGCATAAATAGTATTGAGAGTCTCCACATTCATCTGACTAAAGAATAAGAACTGAAAACAGGAGCAGATTGACGTCTGCCATAAAGACTTCCAATGGGTTCCGCAGAGTGTAGGATGATCATAGCAATGTGTACGGGAGCCTGCTTCAGTTCTGAAGTCACTCAGGATGCTCACCTGGTGCCACTCAAAGCTTTTCTCATCAGCAAATGAGCTGATGTATTATTAGCATCTGTGCTTCAGTTTTAAAACAATACATTACTTTGTAGAATGCTGGCAAGACACTCCTATGGCCTCATGAAGAGCCTTTATTATAGCGAGATAACCAGGTGTCTGCCCTTCCTTTCACAGAGACCTGCGTTGTAACTCAAGTTCTTAACAGTCTGAATGTTAGAAGCATCAGAGTGCTAGAGATGCTGTCATTATCAAATAAAACAGTGTCAGACTGCAGTGCAGTGTTGCCTTTTTGGTTGGTGTAAACAGACCAAGAGCTCTTTGACATTCAGTCTCGTTGCACTGTAAAAATCCCTCCATGAGGGTGGAGTTTAACAGCATATAGTGGTAGTCAGTTTAGTGCTCTTTAAGTCTTAACTGCAGCGAACTGGTTAATTTAGGGGGGCGTGTTTTGAGAAGAGCTTTTGGTAGGCTGCACCTGCCTCCTATAAGCCATGTAGCAAATGTGCTTCTCCCAAGTAGTCCAGACAGTAATAGACTGAGATTAACAGGTTCAATGTCATATCCAAATGAGTTGTTGTGGGTGTATAGTCTGGGATTGCTTTTTTGTGAGTCTGCACTGCTTCCTGCACTGTTAGTTTAGAACTACATTTCAGAACTATCTGTGCAGGAAGTAACAGTCTGGATGTGTTCAAAAAGAGATGTCCCTCACTTCAGGAAATACCCAACCAATTTAAGTTGCAGTTTAGAGCAAAAGGTATAGATAAATCTCTGGCAAGAGAAGCATTCCTCTATCAGCCTTAGAAGAAAAGCCCAGAATCTATAACTTCTTAAATACAGAATATTCGTTAGGAAAATGCACGAAGGATGCACTCTCTCCTTTAAGGGAATAGTCATATAGTACGATTGCGAAATCTCAGCATATCGCTACAACACCAGGAAATGACATAGGAGGCTGCTTCTCGCCTCTGGGTCATCTGCTAGATTTGTCCAAGTTCAAAGTAATTTGGCGAGGGCAGTCTTGCATGCAATGAATTTAGCACGCAGCATGCAGATTATAACCAGAGTATAGGGCAGAAAATGCCATGGCAACTATAATGCCCTTTCTCATTCCTAGTGGGAGGGAGTAAACTTGCTTGCTAAACCTTGGGCAATGTGTATACATTGTGGAGAGCCAGAGCACAATAGCTGCTTTCAGACATTTCTTGACCATATTATCCACTGTCACTATATTGTCTTTTTTTTTTTTTTTTTTTGCTTATTCCTTATTAATCTGAAGAGCGTAATGGCAATAATTTCTAGTCCACCTCAACTTGGATTCTGTCTTGCTCTTAATTTGTGGTTGCAACAGACATAAATTCTAGATTAGATAAATTAAGTCTATATCCCACCTACTTCAACGGATTTGTAAGGGTAATAAATCCATAAGCAAACATTACAACAATGAGCAAGAATAAAATAAGGTACAGACAACAATCCAAATCAGTCCATTGAGAACCCCCAAGCGTGACAGCTAAAATACATATTTGCACCAACTGCTAAAACATCACTAAGAGTAGATACTTCCTATTCCTTGCTTTCTATGGGGAAGCTGGTGACATGTTGCAAATACAGATTTGCGTTTTAGAAAAGGCTTTCACTCTCTAGAGGTCCAGTGTGCAAAAGTGGCAGCAGATTTTTATTATTTTTTTTGCACTTGTAGCCCAATTTTAAAAGAAATATGTCTGCAACTATTCAGTCCAAATGTTAGAGAGAGGCCTGTCTGCTCATGCCATAATGTCTGGAAGCGTCTCCCTTAAAATTCAACAAACCTAACTCAGCCTGTTCAGTTCAGGAAGAAGTACATTTCCTTCAGTGTGCAGCAAGCTAACAAAGCGCCCCCAATACTTCCTACCCAGTTGACAAACTGTGAAGCAAACTGACCATGCTGCCTTCTCTGCTTCTATCTTTGAGCACAAAATACAGCTTTCTGTTATCTCAGACAGTGAATGCAGATTGCCCAAGGGCTGTCCTGTTTCTGTTTCTTTCTCATCTCTTGCTGAGCATATTTTTTTGTGGAAAATGGGATCTCACTGGTACTGGTGCAGCTCACTGAGCCAAAAGGAACTACGATGGTCCATCGACTTCAACAAGCAGCTATCATACCTGCATCAAGTTTGAATCATTTTGACCTAACTAGATCTTCTAAGAACTAGAAGACAGGGCTGACCCAGGGACCCCCAGAGGCCAATATCCTGGTTCTGAAAATGACCTCTGCCAGATGGATGCTTCGCAAATAAGTTGCAAAACATAGGACACTTACAGAACAATCTCCCTCTGTTATTTCTAACAAATAGAAAAGACTGCCCTGAGCAGGCAAATTTGCAACTTCTAACTGTTTAGTTCACAGTTCTTAAAACCAATCTTCATGGTTTTATCTAATCCTTTTTTAAAAATAATTTTATTCCAGCTCTGCTATTGGCTTTCACAATATCTGTTAGTTCTGCACTGAATGTAGTGTGTGAAAGGGTTTTTCTTTCATTTAAGTACAACAGCCACACTGACTCTTTACAAGTTGTTTCGCTATATATATGGTACATGTTTCCTATCTGAATACTGTGCTACATTTACAGGTAAGCCAGAATGGATGAAGTATAGCCTTGAGAGACCAGAGTAGTATTGTTCATGTAACATACTAGAATGAAGAAGGCATGTTTCAGATGTGGTTTAATTACTTGTTTCTTTGATTAAATATAGCAGGGTTTGCTCTCTTTCTTACATACCAGATGATGTTCAGTTGCTATAAAAAGCCATAGCTGCAAATGTTATCCATTACACCTTTTCTGTTCTCTCAATAGGGTATATCTGATTTTTTTGATTTTTTTTTTAGTTCTTAGTTTTATTCTCTCTTTTTGACGTTCATGAAAAGGGTGTGTGTGATGATAAGTTGGTGATGCTAAGCCTTGGTGTATATGTTTAGATGTTTCGCAAACTTGAATAAAATTTAGTAGAAATGATGCCTTTACGATTTTGTTTTATTTCAGAATGAAGTCTTGATTTTCTTTTAAGGAACTCCATTTGAATAGTCTGTTTGTAACTGCTGTACATATAATTCCTCCAGGATGCTGTGATGTTCTGTCTCTGTACAGTTCATTTGAACATTTAACACTGTTTGTTGTTTCTGTATGCTTATGATTTTATAACCTAATGGCTCTCCGATTGAATATATGTGATCTCTGGAAATTGCTTCCCATGGATCCCTAGGTACTGAGAGTCACAAGATTTTTACCTGTAGCAGGGATAGACAATGCAGTGCTCTCTAGATTTTATTGTACTATAACTCCCATGATCCCTAACCATTGGCCATGATAGCTGGGGCTGATGGGAGTTGTAGTCCAAGAACATATGGAGAGTACCAAATTGGTTTCTCCTGTTCTTCAGGTATCAGGTATCATATAATGCAAAGTGTAGGTGAGAAGTAAATCCCACTAAATCAGATATACTTGTTTTTCAGAATAAATGTTTAGTGTGTGCTACTGGGGGGCCCAATCTCCAGGAGGCGATTGTGCCCCCCTTTCACTTGTCACTGTGTTGATTTCTTAGAACCTCATCTTTTGACAATCTGATATAGCGTTGTACGTGGGAGGCCAGGGAACACAGAAAGAGGCCTTATACAGAGGCAAACCTAGCTCAGTGTTGTCTATGCTGACTGGCAGCAACTCTGTGGTTTGAGGCAAGATGCATTCCCAGTTCTACCTGGTGATACCAGGGATTGAATCTGGGACTTTTTGCATACAAAGCCAGTGCTCTACCACTGAGCTATGGTTTGCTGTACAAGAACTACATGCAAGAAGACATGAATTTTTAAAACCATGGCTGGGTTTCAGATTGGGCCACTGGTGACATATATGCTATCCTATTATATGGAAGGACAGTCCTGAAGCTGAGGCTCCAATACTTTGGCCACCTCCTAAGAAGAGAAGACTCCCTCGAAAAGACCCTGATGTTGGGAAAGATGGAGGGCACAAGGAGAAGGGGACGACAGAGGACGAGATGGTTCGACAGTGTTCTCAAAGCTACTAACATGAGTTTGACCAAACTGCGGGAGGCAGTGGAAGAGAGGAGTGCCAGGCGTGCTCTGGTCCATGGGGTCATGACACGACTAAACGACTAAACAACAACGTTATGCTATAGGAAATTTGTATCTCTTCTGTTATGATCCACCATTTAAAAATGGTGTTTTGTGAATGACTACTTGTGAGGGACGCGGGTGGCGCTGTGGGTAAAAGCCTCAGCGCCTAGGGCTTGCCGATCAAAAGCTCGGCAGTTCGAATCCCCGCGGCGGGGTGCGCTCCCGTTGCTCGGTCCCAGCGCCTGCCAACCTAGCAGTTCGAAAGCACCCCTGGGTGCAAGTAGATAAATAGGGACCGCTTACTGGCGGGAAGGTAAATGGCGTTTCCGTGTGCGGCTCTGGCTCGCCAGAGCAGCGATGTCACGCTGGCCACGTGACCCGGAAGTGTCTCCGGACAGCGCTGGCCCCCGGCCTCTTGAGTGAGATGGGCGCACAACCCTAGAGTCTGTCAAGACTGGCCCGTATGGGCAGGGGTACCTTTACCTTTACTTGTGCCACAATGTGGATAGTGATGCACATTTGAAGGTCTATATTCTCCCCCCCCCCCACTGAATTTATCATTATTATTTATTACATTTATATACTGCCCTTTATCATAATATCTCAGGGCAGTTCACAGAATAAAATACAAGATAAAAACCCAAGTAAATAATTGCAACAAAGCAATAACGCTCCCTTCCCACAGGCACATTTAAAAGGCTGTAGAATATTAATTGGTCAAAGGCCTGGTTGAAGAGGAACGTTTTCGCCTGATGCCTAAAAATATATAATGAAGGCACCAAGCAAACCTCCCTAGGGAGAGCATTGCACAAATGGGGAGCCACTACAGAAAAGGCCTGTTCTCTTGTTGCCACCCTCTGGACCTCAAGTGGAGGAGGCACGTGAAGATGGGCCTCCGATGATGATTGCAGAGTCCAGGACAGTTTATATGGAGAGAGGCAGTCCTTGAGGTCTTGCAGTCCTGAGCCGTTTAAGGCTTTATAGATCAAAACCAGCACTTTGGAATTGGGCCTGAAAGCTAATTGGCAGCCGGTGCTGTCAGGCCAGGATCAGTGTTATATGCTCCAACTGTCTTGTCCCAGTGAGCAACCTGGCCTCTGAATTGTGCACCAGCAGGAGCTTCCGAACCACCTTCAGAGACAGCCCCGCATATGACACGTTGCACTGTGAACAGATGATCTTCATGCTTACATGCATATTTGGATGTGTGTTCAATGTACACTTGTAGTGCTTTTTCCAGCATGTGATACACACGACAGCTTTCTTGTACATCCAGGCTCTCCGTAATTAGACTGGAGCACAGGTACATCACAAGTTGCAGAGTTGGCAAACTGCAGCTAAGGATGTCTTCTTCAAATCTCACTTCAGCCATAAATGGCTTGGTTTCCACCAGGTGCCTCAGTGCTGCTTTCTCAGTGTGGGGGACAATAGTATTGACTGAGGTAAAGTATGTGAAGCACTTCAAAATGTAACATAAATGTTAACTATCACTAAGCTTTCCTCCTATTTTTCTCGGTTGTTTAAAATGTTTTTTATTATAACCACTCAGGGGAAAACACACACAAGTTTCACAAATTCCTATAAACCCTATTTAGCATGGGCTTTTATCAGGGAGGTACAAGAATTTGCATTATTTTACAGGAAAACATGCAGGGCAAGAAGTGAAGAACAGTAAACCGAGCTATAAAAATATATCAGGACCATCTCCTTCACACATTCAACATCTGGCATGATGTCAAATCACTGGGGAAAATATTAGATGGCTCTACTTAATTTTGGGGGGGAGCGGGGTGGTATTTCTTCAATGTTTTTAAGTCAAACTAGCACATTCTTTCACTTCTAATTTTCCTAATGGATTGGATATGGAAAATGACCTTTTGGCAAACAAACGCCCTGGGAGTAGTTTAACTTGTCTCGGTGTTATTTATTGTTTGCTTCCAGGTTTCTGCATTTTCTTTTCCTGTTGCTTTTTCCCGTAGAATGCTGTGTAATTTACGAGGGGTTTGCTGTGTGACCTTGTTTGTGTGTCAGGTAGGGAGAATTACACCCAGAAGCTTTTACATTTACATGATAAATTGGGTGCTCTTAAAATGACAAGGATTTGGTCTGGCCCTGTATGTTCAAACTCAGGATTGAGGAAGAACCGAAGGCATGTTTTATTGCTGTGGTTGCTGATGCATCTCTATTGTTTGGACTGAAAAATTCTTGTACCCTTGACTAAGCCCTTCAATACAACATAAGACTGCATTACTGTCAGTTTCCATCCTTTCAAATCCACCTCCTAGCTGCTAGATAGTCATTGCTGCAGTCTCGTTTCCCACATAGCTGCTTACTGCAAGCCACATAGCCAGGGACATTCTCTTGCAATGGCCAAGCCTCCTTGACGGCTAAGTTATTGAACCAACCAAGTGAATGCCGCTGAGTAATGATTCCTCCACCCTCTGCCTTCCAGAGTGGAAACAATTGCATCTAAGACTTGATTTGGCTTGTAGTAAAATCACTCATTGACTGGACTTTGGGGGTGGGAGGGGGGAGTGAGAGAATATGAAGCCGTTAAGTGGTTTCCAGCACTATCAGGAAATCAAATTGTTGTAGATATACCATATATGCTACAGTTTAGTATAGAGTTCCCAAGGTGCAAACCAGAGAACACACAGATAATGTCTATGAAGCAACAGGAGAAAAAGCATCTCCCCCCGCGCACCGTATGCTGTTGGGTGCTCCACTGCCCTACCTGCTGCAATGGTCTCCTAGGGCTCCAGGTACACTGTGTAGCAAGCAGCTGGTGGTAATGGACAATATGACGGGGGGGGGGGGGGAGGGCCAAGAAGCCACGGCTGCCGCTTCTCTTGTTCATTAAGGAATTTAAAGTTACATGTTCTCAAAGTTGCAAACTGGCATCCCTTTCAACCATGAGCGCTGGTGTACATGTTTGTACTAGGTGGAGATTATCTCTCTACAATTTTTAAAATGCAAAGTGCTTCTCAGTATTATTTTATCTTAGGCTTACAAAGTATAAAGAGTAACACACGGGGTCTGACCCGTAAATGATGTGCTCATGTTTTGTTTGTTTGATTGTTTGTTATTAAATTTGTAAATCGCCCTTCATCCAAAGATCACAGGGTGGTTCACAACCATAAAAACACAAAATGGAAACACTGAATACATGATAAAACAAAAACAAACCAATAACCCCCTCCCACAAACACACTTAAGAGGCCATCGAATGTTAATAAGCCAAAGGCCACTTTGCACTTCTTGAACCTGCATACATACCGTACTTCCTCATCTCACTGCATTCCCTTTTTGCTGTTGAACAATGGAATGACCATTTTGCACAATAATGGCCAAGAGAAAATGTAGCTACGCTCAGTCAACACGACCCAGAGCCTCATCACAGTATCACCTTAGCATCTGTCCTTTCCAGCCCTGAGGTTGCTAAATGGACGCATTGTCTAGTTCAAAATGCTCACTTTTTCCCAAGCCAAAATTGTTGTCATTTCCAATGCCAATAATAATAATAATAAACCCTGCCAAAGTTATTGTGCCAGTTTAATAGCTATGTGAATCACAAAAGTTTGCCTGCTGAACTCTTCTAGTAGATGCAGAGCTGGAGAAAGTTTTGCCAATTGACTGTTTTGTGTGTTGTGCACATGTTAAAAGGCACGGCAGCTCAGGAACAGTGCTGGCAACCTTTATCTCTGGTGGCAACCAGCTTAGTTCTCATGGACAAAAAAAGCCACTGGGTTACCATTGAGCAAAATCGACCATTGATTGGAATCCAGTGAATGTTAGTGCCTTGGCAAGGATATGGCATGGTGTGTGCACTGGTGTTGATTGGATCAGCAGATGAGCATTTTATGGGGAGACAATTGCATACTGGACCAAACCTCTGAGCATGCTGGAAGATAGCTCAATAACAGTAGCGGTCAACAACTGCCATCTCTTCACAACTCCTTTCAAGATGCAGCAGGAGTGTTGAAGGACAGGGAAGCACCGAACGTGGGTATGTTTCTCCCTCCTCTTGCCCTCTGATATGGCTGCCTCCAAACAGGTGCAGGCTATGGGGAATTTAAGTTATGCCCAGCAGAGTGAGCATCTCCGCAGCTGGGCAAACAGGGCTAAAGCTGTCTAGCCCCACAGCAGCTGTTTTGTTTTATACTCCCAACTGTAAATTTCAAAAAGTCACACCCACCATCTGTGAAGCAGAAGACAGCTGAGTGATAACTTAAAGTGCTGCAAGATGGAGGGGGATTAGCCAGAAAGCAAGTGAGGGGGAAATACTGAATACTTTTATAAGTGGTGGTGTGGGGAGCAGAAGGAAGGAAGGGCTGGTGTTCCTTTGATCTGTTTTGAAGCAAAAATTGCTACAGGCAGGATAATATTAGTTTAAATGCTTTTTAAGCAAAGCTATGGAACAGTACCAGCTTGAGCTGTCAGCTGTGCACCCCAGAAGCCATTCCTATCTTTTTTTAAAAAAATAAAAAGAAAAGGTCTGGAAAGTAATGAGAAAGGAGGCAGTGGCTCTTTCCCCACCTGCTCCAGTGGTCCCTTTGTCCATTCTCCTCTCCAGCCTGTTGTAGCAAGCAGCACTTTGCTTTTGCAGCACAGTAACAGAGGAAAAGGGACAAGGGAGAGAACAGAATTCGAATTAAAAGTTATAGGCATGAACTTCAGTTGACAGACTGTAGGCCAAATACAAGCACTGGTTTCTTCTCCTCTTAGGATTTCAAATAATTAAGTGCTGGGGTGCATCTTGATTTTTTCTTGCCTTGATGCGTTACTCAAATAAAGACAATGGTGACGAAGACAGCAATTTCTAATTAGAAGTGTCATGAAGATATTCTAGCTGAGCCTCCTGCCACTGAAAATTGGGGCCACTTCTGGACTGTCACAGATTTGTGTGTGCAATTCGATTGCATACTGGGAAATGCAGGTTGCTGCGCAATTAAAATGGGATTTGGTCTCTTGTGCAACAAACCCACCTTCAAAAATTAAATTGGCCTTTTGGCAGAAAGGAACGTGATGGGAAGATGCACTGGAAAGTGTGAGGTAAATGTGATGTCATATAACCCCTCCCCGATCAAATCTGAATGATGCTTAATAAATGGTGTTCTATAATCTCCCTGCAAACCTTGTCTAAACAAATGAGGGTGGATGCCGAATAATCTGAAAGAGGCCAGGATCCCCCACATGCAATATTTTCAATAAATTAGCCCACACAATACGAAGGCGGAGAGCAGGCCCCAGCTAGGTGCAGGAATTACTTGCAGGGCAAGTTTAATAAAATAAGATTCCTCAAGAAGGGAGCAGTCCCAAATGCCATAGGAGGAGGAGAAGAAAAGAGGCCCCCACCAATCTGATCTGGGGGGAATTTCTCTCCAATCCCAAATACAGTAATATGAACCTTTCCTAAGCATAAAAGCAAAACCTGTTGGCTGAGCCTCTGCCAACATTTTCTTAGCTGTTTAACATGTCCGCCCTACCCAATACCTCACCTCAAATTCCTGGCTTCAAGTGGTCATTACTTAGGCATCAGATTAAAACTCACCATGCAACCAGCTCACTTTAGAAACAACCCCCTCCCCTCAAAAAAATGTTTTTTCTACCACAGATTTGGGAAAGTATTTAAAAGGTTTGTTCCTGTTCTTTCTTCGTGGAGGATGGACTGTGCCTTCTCTCTTGGCATTAAATTACTGGCTGATTAACCAAACCATTTTTGAGACCACAAAAGGCACACCCACGCCATACATTTAATACACATTTAAAGCATGTGACTTCCCCCAAAGAATCTTGGGAACTGTAATCTACCCCTCACAGAGCTACAATTCCCAGCATCTTTAAACAATTACAGGTCCTAGGATTCTTTCAAGGAATCCTTTAAATGTACAGTGGTACCTCTGGTTACATACTTAATTTGTTCCAGAGGTCCGTTCTTAAGCTGAAACTGTTCTTAACCTGAAGCACCACTTTAGCTGAAGCAAAGTTCTGAACGCGAGGTACTATTTCTGGGTTAGCGGAGTCTGTAACCTGAAGCGTATGTAACCCGAGGTACCACTGTATGGTACTTTGGGGAAGAAACAAAAGAGAATGCCTTCACCTCGGTGTGGCTCCCCTTTGTTGCATACACAGCCCAACAAGACAACAAGACAACACACACACACCGACAGCCTATGATTTGCTATGGCTAATTTGAGCCCACAACACACACACCCTGCCATGTCACACACACAAATAAAACTCACTGTAGTCACGGCAATGCAATCAATCTCACCCTGGGCTCCCCAATCTCTCTCACTGCCAAAGAAAACTAATAAACAAATAGATGAAGAACCTATCCACATGACACTAACATAACTATGCAGAAGAAGGAAAAATCATTACCCCCCCTTTCCCCCACTTCTCTTTCCCCACATCTTTCTCCCCTCTCCAACTTCACAATGCCTATGATAGCAACGTCTCACGCCAAATGTAACTGACCTGTAGATAGGACTTTATGAACTGAAAACAGAGGTGCTATAGGTACCTTTGTAATCCATGAACATCTTTCAATAGAAACTTTTTTTAAAAAGTGTATGGTGCTTTAGATGTATGGTGTGGGTGTATCACAGTACGACAGCAGCTCTCTGGGATCAAAGGCACGAAAAAGCCTTTCCCATCACCTGCTGTTTGATACTTCATCCTGGAGACACCAGAGATCAAACCTGAATCACCCTCCTACACACAAAGAACATATCCCTCCCTATGTAGTTTCCCCCTCCAATAATAAAATGATAGAATAGTTTTGGCAAAGCGCATTCGTGGTCAGATTACACATCTCAGACAAGGAACTAGCAACAGGACCCTGTAAGTTGCTAGTTCACATCTTCCTGGGACATCTTTCTCCACAGTCTTGATTGCACTGGGGTTTTCTCTGTAAGCTGAAAGCTGTACTCGGGACAGTTGCATGGTGAGATGTGAGGACCTTTAGAATTCCTGTTCTGAAACATATTGGGCACTAGGAAATGCAAGGAAAAACTTGCTCCTCATGCCAAAGACACACCAACCCTTATGCTAGAGAAATTGAGTGAGTTCAGTAGATCTACTCCTACAGCTGCAAAAGAAATGACAACCTGCTTATCATGTGCCTATGGAGCCTTAAAGTGCTTTGCAATTTCTCTCTCTCCTTTTCCAAATCCAACCAAATAACTTTCATTTAATACAATTTCTAACAATCAGGTTTCTCGCTCCTGTGGCAAACATATGTCAACTGTTTCCTCCCGTAGCTGCATCATTTCTTATTTAGTGTCCAGTTGTCATCCGTCTGAAGCGCTTTGCAATCTCAGTCTTCTTGTCCTCACAACATTGTGGTGAAGTAGGACATTATGATTAATGTTAAACAGATGAGAGATGATGATGATGATGATGATGATGATTTATGTTGTTATTATTTATTAAATTTGAATACCACTCTTCATCCAAAGATCACAGGGCGGTTCGGAACATAAAAATACAAAATGAGAACACAAAATGCTTAATAAAACAAGAATGAAAACAAATCAATAACCCTGCTCCTATAAGCAAATAGAATGTTCAATCAGCCAAGCTATAGAGAAACATTTTTGTCTGGTGCCTAAAGATATGTAATGAAGGCACCAAATGGGCTCTACTGGGGACAGCACTCCACAAATGAGGAGTAACTGCAGAAAAGGCCCATTATCATGTTGCCACCTTCCTGGAATTTTGTGGAGGGGCACATGATGAAGGACCTCAGACAGTGATGTTTTCCCAAATGCACCAAACAGGTTTAGGCCTTGAACCATGCCCAGACAAGTGCCATAGTCCATTGGAACACAATTCTCTTCAGCAACCAACAAACGCGCACACACTCAATGATATTCTCATGTGAGGGCTTCCCCAAATAATTTTATCACGTGGTGAGACGTAGATTGGCTGAACAGAAGCCAGAAATTGCCTGCGGCTACAGGGTCTCAGAAGGGAGGAGTAAAACTAGTCATCAGGAAAGAAACACAAACTTGAATTCAAAGATGGATATGGAGCTGAAATAAATTATTTACAAATAACTGAAATCACTAATGTTTCCAATTTTGCCATACACATTTTTGAAGGAGAAATCTCAAAGCAAAATTCATATTCACATTTTGACTGTGAAATTTTTAACAACAAAAACAAATCTAATGCTTTAGACTTGTAGGCATCTCCTTGATTATTTTGGTTTTGGCAGACTTAAACTAAGATGTGAAAAGATGTTTAAAATATTACTTTAGAATATAAATTGCGGATTCTTAAATACTATTTACAGAATATTCAACTCAAATTTTCAAGGAAGAATTTTAGAGGAGAATTTTTGGGAGAAAATTAGTTTCTGCTAAATTTAGATGTCTTATGAGAGAGACAATAATCCTCTCATGATCAGTCCTGCCGCAGGAGTGTGGTGGGAAGATCAGACTTGAATATCATAGAATTATAGAACTGCAAAGTTAGAAGGGATCCCAGGGATCATCTAGTCCAGCCCCCTGAAATGCAGGAATCTCAGCTAAACCATCTATGACAGATGGCCATCTATAGCAATCCAACTTCTGCTTAAAAACCTCCAGTGAAGGAGAGTCCACCACCTTCCGGTAGAGCCTGTTCTGCTGTCAAACAGCTCTTACTGTCAGAACATTCTTCCTGATGTTTAGTCAGAATCTCTTTTATTGCAAATTGAATCCAATGATTCAGGTCCTACCCTCCAGAGCAGGTGAAAACTAGCTTGCTCCATCTTCCATGTGACAACCCTTCAGATAGTTGGAGATGGTTATCATATCTCCTCTCAGTCTCCTCTTTTCCAACCTAAACATATCCAGCTCCCTCAACCATTCCTCATATCATCATCACCGCTAATTTCTGACATCTCCAGAGAAGCTATGCCCTTGTTTACATCCAACTCTTCTCACACATCACATCACAGCCACCAGTGACACTGCAGAGTCTTTCTTCAAGGTCACCATGTTCAAGTTTTGTATCATAAGCTGCACAAACTAGTGCAGGCTTTGAAGGACACTGTAATGGCACCAGGCCATTTCCAAGGGTATGTCCACGAGTCTCTTGTCTCCACCACAAGCAGAACACAACTTTCCTGGCACAGTCAGCCAAGTGGCTCATTTGTGATGCTAATTGCCCTTGATGCCTGTGTGAAGGGGAATGGTGGGGGCTAACGGTTTTTTATCATCCATTTTATTGGCGTCCGTTCCGAGTTGCAATTTCATTTGTTGGACAAGGCCTGGCATGATGCTCAGAACTCCCCGTTATGAAAGCAGCTAGGCTGTTGGGAACAGGCACACAATGAAGGTCAAAGTCCCAGGTGTTCTCCCCAGCATGGATATGATTCTCAGGTGCTGATCAGTCAGCTCTGGTACCGCAAAGCACAAACTTGACTATTTGCAGCTCAGATAGATTGCTACAGAAGTGGGCAAGCATGAGCACAAGAATCAGACCCTCATTCCTGCAACATTTGGTTGGAAAAAGCTGGACTGTCCACAGATTAAATAATTATTTATCACTTTTCAGCCAATTCATTAAACTTTAATCCTCTTGTACTGCAAGTTCAATATAGCTATATTTTGCAGTACTGAAGAAAATGTGAGATAACTCGCAAAACCAAAAGCCACTATTCTGTTAAAAGAAATATGTGTGCCCTTCATTGACACTTAGTCCAAACCATTAAAATTTGCCCTTACTAATGGCTGGTTTTGTTGATTAAGGCTGAAATCCTAATTGCTTGGAAATAAGCCCCTTTAAATACAACATGACTTTCTAAATCAATATTCTTAGGATTGCACTCTCATTTACCAAGTGAGTTTATACAGTTCCAGTTAATTTGCCAGTTTTGCCTTATTTAATGAGTAGGGGCCCAGGTCATCTTTGTCCACACCAGCATTAGTCAAACACAGAGTATAAAATTAATGAAAATGCTTAACTTCGGTCAATCAATATCCACGGCTCTATTCTGAGTAGAATGTCATTGGATAGTTGCCCTATACTAAACAGAACCAAGAAGAAGCCCAACATTATTTTATTGATCACAACCCCACTTGATGAAAACACAGATTTAGGTATCCCTGTTCTCGAAACGTTGTGAACAACATACAAGTAAGGTGTATCAACTCAGATTAGCCTTAAAGAAATAGCTTGAGTTGCTCACAAGCTTCTGTGAAGACAGCCTTGATGACATCTCAACAGGGAAAGACAACACTAGAAGAAAGACCATCTTGTAGCAGAGGGTGTGTGTGTGGCAGTGACAAGGACAACGCCAAGGATGAGGTCGTCAGCTGGAATGACTTGGAGGCAGGCAGAAGCTGCTGAATCAAGAGCAATCAACAGCACCACAGCTGCTGCGGGTGGAAGGAGGGGAGAGGGCTGCAGTTGCTGGTGGCACTTTTGTCTCTGAATATGCCAACAAACTCTCCTGTGTTCATCTCTACTATTCCCTCTGGCTCCCAAACAGTTGGCCCTAATCAGCAGAAGGCCTGACAGCTGCAAATGGCTATACATATGCATGCATCTATATTATACCCATATATATATATATATATATATATATATATATATATATATATATGGAGAATGCAGCTGCTGCAATTCTTCCGCTGCCAGCGTGGCTCAGGCATGTGCTCCCCTCTCTCTTTGGAGGGTTACTTGACCTAGTTTGGAGGAGCAAGTTGTTTGTGCAATGATGAGTTCACCCAGTTGGTGCTTTTGATTTAGGCTGAATCACCTTGATTGAACAATGGCAGCTCCTTGAGCTTGGTGGCTTTGCTGACAGGGCAGAAAATGGGCTGAGATGATGGAATGTGCATGAGTAGAGGAAGTGGTAAGTGAAGGTAGATGGAGAGCTTTGCAAAATAATCTCCTACCAGTGGTTCACTGCTCTAAAGCGACACATGCTGACCCCAAAACTTTCTCCATAATCCTAGGTGTGGGGGAGCTGACTATGGGTACTCTTGGGTATACACCCTATACTGAGTCAGCCAGACCATTGGTCCATCTTCATTATTTCCCAAACTTTGGGTCTCCATTTGTTTTTGGACTACAATTATCCATGGCCACTGGTCTTGCTAGCTAGGGATGATGGGAGTTGTAGTTCAAAAACAGCTGGAGACCCAAGTTTGGGAAACACTGATCTATCTTCATACTCTCTACACCAGTAGGAGCCATCCTGGTACCATCCAGATGCTCTGGGCTGCAACGCCGCTCATGCCTATCCCTTGGTGGCTGAGCTTGATGGGAGTCCAGAACATCTGGAAGGACCAGGTTGACCATCCATTTTCTACAGTCACTGGCAGTGGCTCTCCAATATTTCAGACAGGGGTCTTTCCTAGCCCTACCTGGAGATGTCAGCGACTGAAGCTGGGACTTTCTGAATGCAAAACAGGTGCTCTACCACTGAACACGGTTGAGGAATCCAGATGTTATTTGTCCCATTAGTCTCAGCCTGCACTGTGAATGGATAGGGATGCTGGAAGATGTCCAGCAACATCTGGAAGGTCATAGGTTTCCCATCCCAGCCATATAATATTCTAGGAGGACATTGTGCCCATCTTGTGTTTACTCTTGCTCCATATACTCCATGCCTGAGCCTTTAGGCTTGGCACTGTAAACACCTGGATGGCGAGACCCATGGAAAACACAGACTGCCTCTCCCGATGACTAACTTTTGCTTTCTTTTCCAAAGAGCAATCTTTGTAACCTTTTTTTTTTGTATTTTAAATGAATGTCTGAAGGGACTGAGGCATGACTAACAAGGAAGGCGATTTCCTGAGCTCAGCTCACATGACCTTCTGCGATTAAGCCCTGGCGGAAAGTAAGCCCTTCTACACCCTTGTTTTTAAAAGGTTGTCCCTTATATAAGCACCTTGTCTCCTGTTTAACAACATCACAGCTCTGCAGCACATCCCTTCTCTCATGTCACTGAGAGCATCACCGCAATGTGAAGCAACCCATTAATTTTGAAACAGATCTGACATCTCTATGTGCATTCATATGGATCTTAATTATTACCAGGGAGATTGAGCAGGCAGCAATAGAGCTTAATGGGTGCTAAAGTTTGCTCAGCCCCAGCTCCAATTTTTAATGCCAGGGCTTAACCCAAGAACACATTAAGAAAGCAAAGATGAAAGGGATACAAAGTAGGTGCAGACTCCATTTCTTTCTAAGTGCTAAGTACCTATCAGAAGTCCCCACACACCAGGGATTGGGTCAAATAAATTTCAGATCAGACTGAGGTGTTTCCATATAGGTTTTTAATCTCTGCTATCTCTTTTCCTATAAATTTAAGACCTGGAGATGTGTGTTTATAATCTCCCTTGATGGTAAATCTCAAAGGCAAGTAGGTCTCCAAAGCTTCAACCTGGGTGCAGGGTGGTGGGGAGAATCAGATCTTGGCCAAGTCAAACCCATTTGCACTACACTTGGGCTGAAGAAAGAGGATTGCAAGGTAATTTGAAGCCCTGGCTTTCAGCTGATGGTCAGCACTTGAAGAGAAAGCTTTGTAGAGTCAAAGCCCCAACCATCAGCTTGGATTGTATATTTAGGATTTGGGGGGCGGGGCGGGGCGGGACGGGACGGGGGGGGGGGGGAGAGAGAGAAGCAAGCCACTCCATTGGCTCTGCTGAGAGACCAGCTCCTTTTGGCTTCTCCTGTCTGTTTCCATGCCGGCTGGTTGTTCTTAAAACTTTAACTAGCAGCGTTTGAGTTAGCCCCCCCCTTCCTCCTTCTCTATCCCATTTTCCTTTTGTGCTGTGTTTCAGATTGTAAGCCTGTGGGCAGTCACTACCTTGCTTTGTGGATCTTAGGGTAAGTTGCTCTAAGAGTCTTTTTGGCTGGAAAGCAGGCTTAAAAAGTGCTTTGAATGAATGAAAGAATAAATAAATGCAGTTTTCATAAGTTCTGTCCAACCAGAGCAGGATTTTTTTCTTCTACTTTGCATCAATTTTCCAAATGCTGAGCACAGATTGGATGTATCGAAAAACCTGGCAGTAAGAAATGCACTACAGTGTTCTAAACATAAGTAATACATCAGCTCAAATGGTGCGATTGGAGGATAAGCAATGCCACCGAAATGCGAACCCAGTCTGTGGCTTTAGCCAAGGGAGTTTGCAGGTACCAAAGCAACCACCAGAGGGCCCCCATCTGATACCATCAGTTCTACCGTGGGGGTGGAAGAAGGCTTGCATTTGTTTTAAAATGGAGCTCCAGTAAGCAGTCCAACCAATAAGCTCCATACATGGCAAATGAGTTGTGAGACGAAGAAACCTTATTTATTGTGCAGCTGTGAAATATAATGTTTTTTAAAAGAAGTGTGAGGTGGGTGCCCTTATTATGCACCCCACCCCACCCCCGCTTTCAATGTATTATGGGGCATCCTTCCCAATTTGAGTTAGGGTGCACCATTAAGCGGTCCCAGAACAAGTATCAGCAGTTTTTCAAGTGATGTAACAAAAAAGTTATTCGAAGTATGTGATGTGACAGACACCTTCAACTATCTAAAGGGCTGCCACATGGAAGCTTGTTTTCTGTTGCTCCAGAGGCAAGGACCCAAACCAATAGTGTCAAACGATGAGAAGAAAGGAGATTCCGACTAAATATTAGGAAGAACTTTCTGAGGGTAAGAGCCATTCGACAGCGCAGAGGCGGATTTAGAGGAGAGCAACCGGTTCAGTCACACTGGCCACGGACCCTCAGGAGACACCGCAACAATTATTTAGAATGGAGAGCCAGAGGTGGGGAACCACTTGCCTTCCAGATGTTGGTGGACCACAACTCCCATTGTCCCTGACCACTGGCCACACAGGCTGGGGCTGATGGGAGTTGAAGTCCCACAGGTTCCCTATCCCTGGACCAGGTGACATAAAAGGCCCCACCCAACTCTATGATTTTAGAACTGGCATGGCAACTTCCCCCATGGTCCACCACCCACATTTCAATGTGTGCAAAGCAAGAGGCTGTAGCCACAGGGGAGGAGCTCCCCCTCACTTCTCTGGTAATGTAAGAATCAGCCCAGGATATTGTCGTTTCCCAAAGGCTCACAATATACTGCAGGCATTAGGACGCGGGTGGCGCTGTGGGTAAAAGCCTCAGCGCCTAGCGCTTGCCGATCGAAAGGTCGGTGGTTCGAACCCCCGTGGCGGGGTGCGCTCCCGTTGCTCGGTCCCAGCGCCTGCCAACCTAGCAGTTCGAAAGCACACCCGGGTGCAAGTAGATAAATAGGGACCGCTTACTGGCGGGAAGGTAAACGGCGTTTCCGTGTGCTGCACTGGCTCGCCAGATGCGGCTTTGTCACACTGGCCACGTGACCCGGAAGTGTCTCCGGACAGCGCTGGCCCCCGGCCTCTTGAGTGAGATGGGCGCACAACCCTAGAGTCTGTCAAGACTGGCCAGTACGGGCAGGGGTACCTTTACCTTTTTTATACTGCAAGCATAAGCACAAGGTGCAAACAAACAAAGGAGGAGATGACATCCATCTGCTTCCATTAGCAGAGTTTTCAGTGGCAAGCAAAGAGGCTCGAATCTTTTCTGCAGGAAGTCTGGTTCCCTACCAGCACCTTTAGGGCAGGGCGCATGCCTGTATTTAGGTTCATGGAGAGCACGCATTTCCCATGAAATCCAAACAAATGTTTGAAAGCAGGGGAGAAACACAACCATGCCATTATGTGTTTAACACATAAACCTCAATAGCAAAACCTGCAGGCTGTGGATTTCTAGGGTTAAATCTTCTCTCCTGTCCTGGAAACAAGGGGGTCCCACCCAATTTGTCTACCTCGAGAGAGCATTGAAAACTCACTGAAGGGAATGTTTGTTCAGGCGGACTGCAGTCGCCGTCATGGAACTCAGGAATCAGGATGCTGCCGAGGGGGACAAACACTGAGCTGGCTTCACAGATGCAACGCAGGAACCCAAGTTGGAACCAAAAGACAAAGAAATGAATGTTTGGCACGCCCCTGCATTTCACCCCACACAGACACGCAAAGCAAACTCCCCCATAATTTTAAAAAATGGTACATTCACCATTAAGGTCTAAATTACACAGTTTGGGAGCGCATGGGGGCAGCTGAAGATTAACCACATTCCAGGGGGATGGCCAGAGCTCTCTCTTTCCACAATTAGTTGGAATCTCAGCTTTCATTTTTTAAAATGGGGGTAAACAATTTCCCCAGCTGTCAAACAAAAGCGAGAGGAAGGCCTTGCGGGAGCAAACGAGATGGAAAGATTCAGAGGCTCAAGGGGGTTTCAAGCTGCCTGTCAGCAGAGCGCTGCCCTTTAACAAATCTAGATCAAGAGGGAATCATGTGCTGGCTGGTGTCTCATCAGGCAAAACTCTGGTCTTTTATCTTTTCTGGACAGAATGGCTCCAATATTGCCACATCGTCAGTATCTGCTGAACGAGTCATGCGGCATCCTCGGTATCTGTGTAACAAGTCCCTTTCCCTTGGGGAGCTGGAACAGGCCCCTCCTGTCATTTGCAGGGGCTACATTCCTAAATGAAGAGGCATCTGGGAAAGCTCAGCCCAGGCCTTGCATGTCCATACTGCACAAGGCTGCAAGGCAAGCAGCCTCTGCGTTTGGATGCATGTGGACTCGTGCACCATTTATATAGCTGTGAGGACTGCTTCACACACAATGCTGCCCAAGCACACACACACACACACACACACACACAAACGGAGAATCAACAAAGATTTGGGATGAGGTTATTAAAGCAAACAAAATACAGTGGTACCTCGGGTTAAGTACTTAATTTGTTCTAGAGGTCTATTCTTAACCTGAAACTGTTCTTAACCTGAGGCACCACTTTAGCTAATGGGGCCTCTGCTGCTGCTGCTGCTGCGCCGCCGCACGATTTCTGTTCTCATCCTGAAGCAAAGTTCTTAAACCGAGGTACTATTTTGGGGTTAGCGGAGTCTGTAAGCTGAAACGTATGTAACCTGAAGCGTATGTAACCCGAGGTACCACTGTAGTAGCAGGGATAAATGGAGACCTACTACAGTAGTCAGATTTCAGAGAAAGAGGGTAAGCTTGAGGTGGGGAAACAAAAACAAAAACCATGCAAAAAAAAATTCAAAACTGAGAAAAACCAAAATGAATAGACTTGTCCATCCCTATTTTCTCAGATGCTATATTTCATATGCAGGCACCTGCTAGCATTATCCATAGGGGAGCAAAAAAGAGGCAAGTCATACTTCCAGGGGAGACAATTCTCCTCCCAGAGCTACTGTTTCCAGAGTGGTTAGACAATCAGTCCCTTTTCATAGGAATTTTGAGAACTGTAGGTCTGTGGTGGGAACAGGGGGCTCCGAACCACTCTCAGTACTCTTAACAAGCTACGGCTTTCATGATTCTGTAGGGTAAGTCATGATTGTTTAAAGTGGTATCATAGTGATTTACATGTATTGTGTGAATGTGGCCAGAATGGGAAGGGCTTCCTCTTTGTACCTTGGAGGTGCTGTGTGCACACACGCAGTCATTCACAGAGCTGGTCTTCTAGGCTACCCAGCAGATGCATCACATCTGGGCCCCTCACAGCACTTGATTCCCATTATGCTTAAGGACTGTCAGTTGCCATAACTTTAAAACAAAATAATCTTGCTGCAGAAAACCCAGCCAAGAGGTACCTTTGATCTTCCGATAGAAATTAGTTCAGGAGGCATGGACTTAATGGAGGCTCTTTAGCCCTGGGTGCCAGATGTTATCATAGTATGGATTTTGTCTGTAATTAAAATAACCGCGTTTCATTTAAAGTTAGCTTACTTGGTGCATGAGTGTATTTAAAAAAACAACAATAGCCCACTCTGTTTCTTTTTTAATCATATTTATTTTATAATGGATGGGTTCTGCATAGCTGGGGTTTTAATGTTACATAGCGGAAATATAATAATCATTATCACTTGGTATAGATCAGGCATAGGCAAACTGTGGCCCTCCAGATGTTTGGGACTGCAATACCCATCATCCCTAGCTAACAGGATCAGTGGCCAGGGAATTGTAGTCCTAAACATCTGGAGGGCCGGGGTTTGCCTGTGCCTGGAGTATAGATCATGTGGCTCATGTGCTAGTGGTACTCCAGTCACGGGCTCCATGCATCTGCTCCAGCCCTAACTGAACACATCTGCCTGCCCTGGCCTCAGGTTTCCTCTACCATAGCTATTTCAAAAAAACACATTGCAAATAAATATAATAGTATCAATTAAATTGCTTCTCTGACTGTACTCATACATATCCAGAACAATGACAGAAAGTCAATAGCATCCAGGCACTTATTCACAGTCTCAGAAACTTGTGAGTCCACAGAGAGAACTAACCTAAGCCCTTCCCAAACAGTATGCAAAGCTTCCATTGAAGACTGGGCCTTAGAACTATCAGAGAATCTAAACGGCAGTCTCAGGTTTTCAGCACATTCCCTCTCAAAGACATATTTGATATCTATGTGTAATGTTATTGTATTGTTATATTGCGATACCTCGTGGTTGCTTCCAACGGTACCATTCTACAATTCTATGAAATGGGGAGCTAAGGCTGAGAACAAGTAACTTGGCCAAGGCCAATGGCAGAAAATCAGTAAACACACATTTCACCCATTATCCTAAGAGTGCAGTTTCAAAGGTGATAAGGGGCACCATCCATACAAAATGGGTGGAAGGTTACAAAACCTTGTATTTTATGGGCTACTAATAGGCACTGTGCTTGTGAGCCACACATCTGGACAGTATGCATATTTGAAAGAAATAACTATCAAATCAGCTATCGCTGCCCTGGTCCACAGTGTATACTTTGAAATTTGTAAACATTGTCAGTGAAATAGCACACATTCAACAGTTTGTATTTGAAACACAAATACTGTAAGTACACAGCCATAGTTATCCATGTTCTGGAAATATCTTGCTTAGGTTACCCTAATGCCATTTTATTAGAGCTGCCTTTGAAACATGCTTAGAAATTTCTGACAGCATAAAATCTAACAGTCAGATTACTGTCTGGGACTAGTCAAATCTTCCTAGTTCTGAAACAATTGCCCCAGCTGCAACTCCATTTCTGAGAACAGTTCAAAGTGTTGGCACTTACCTAAACAACTGAGGATCTGCGTCCATGAAGGACTGCCTTCTCCCCTGCCCAAGTATTAAGATATTATTTGCAGGCCTTTCTCCAAGTCCCCCACCACTTCTGAAGTGAGGTGCGTGATGACCAAGTCAAACCTCTGGTTATCTCCTGCTTGGACTACTGCAATGTGCTCTACGTGGGGCTACCTTTGAAGGTGACCCGGAAACTACAACTAATCCAGAATGCTGCAGCTAGACTGGTGACTGGGAGTGGCCACCGAGACCATACAACACCAGTCCTGAAAGACCTACATTGGCTCCCAGTACGTTTCCAAGCACAATTCGAAGTGTTGGTGCTGACCTTAAAAGCCCTAAACGGCCTCGGTCCAGTATACCTGAAGGAGCATCTCCATGCCCATCATTCAGTCCAGACACTGAGATCCAGCTCTGAGGGCCTTCTGGAGGTTCCCTCACTGTGAGAAGTGAAGTTACAGGGAACCAGGCAGAGGGTCTTCTCCGTAGTAGCGCCCACCCTGTGGAACGCCCTTCCATCAGATGCCAAGGAAATAAACAACTACCTGACTTTTAGAAGGCATCTGAAGACATCCCTGTTTAGGGAAGTATTCTGCTCTGGTCGGACCTCACCTTGGAGTATTGTGTCCAGTTCTGGGCACCACAGTTCAAGAAGGACACTGACAAACTGGAACGTGTCCAGAGGAGGGCAACCAAAATGGTCAAAGGCCTGGAAACGATGCCTTATGAAGAACGGCTAAGGGAGCTGGGCATGTTTAGCCTGGAGAAGAGGAGGTTAAGGGGTGATATGATAGCCATGTTCAAATATACAAAAGGATGTCACATAGAGGAAGGAGAAAGGTTGTTTTCTGCTGCTCCAGAGAAGCGGACACAGAGCAATGGATCCAAACTACAAGAAAGAAGATTCCACCTAAACATTAGGAAGAACTTCCTGACAGTAAGAGCTGTTCGACAGTGGAATTTGCTGCCAAGGAGTGTGGTGGAGTCTCCTTCTTTGGAGGTCTTTAAGCAGAGGCTTGACAACCATATGTCAGGAGTGCTCTGATGGTGTTTCCTGGTTGGCAGGGGGTTGGACTCGATGGCCCTTGTGGTCTATTCCAACTCTATGATTCTATGATTCTAATGTTTGATGTATTTATTGTGTTTTTAATATTCTATTGGGAGCCACCCAGAGTGGCTGGGGAAACCCAGCCAGATGGGTGGAGTATAAAGATATCCTTCTCCTTTTCCTCTGTTGTGGCACCCCAGTTCTGCATTATTTGGGGAGGATTTATACTACCTTTCAGGGCCAAAGGCCCTCTCAAGGTGGTTCACAATTTAAAACATAAAACAGCAGCAGTTATAATTATACATGGCAATATTCCATTAAAAACAAATTAGAAAAGTGAAGGTGTTAAGGCCCATTTTGAAAGAGCCAGAAGGGGAATCAAACATACATCCTGCCGGTAGGACTTCCAGAGGGACCCATGTCCTTTCGGCATCAGGCATTTTAGATCTCCTGATTTTTAGACCTTGATTTCTCATTGTGTTTTATGCTGCTAGTGTTCAATCATTCTCTTTACTGTGTCTGGAGTGTTTTCAATATGCAAGCTGCTTTCAAGGTCTTTTAGACTAGCTCACCCAAATCTGGTACCTCTGGGCAGGGGAAAGGCTGTTATAGACTGTAGGCAAAAAGTACGTACGTAATAAATAAAGAAATAGACAGCTATCTCTTTAAAGATGCATGGTTTCTCCACCCCCACCCCTGCACATACTTTCCACCTCCTACACAGGTCCCAAAATTAGTGCTTCCCTTGAAATGCAAATAGCAGCTTCTGAGAGGTTTCTACTGGGATCTTGGCAGGGAGAAAAAGAGGGAGTGAAATATCTCCTCCCCACTTGCATGGCTCAGAAACTGCTTGGGTTCTTCTTCCCCCCACTTTTACAATACAAAAACATGTTAATTGCCTATACAGAATTACATCTTGCTTCACCTTTCAGTGGCTTTTAGCTCTTCATCTCTTCTGACATATCAACACAAAAGTATTTGAAGCCCAGTGGGTGTAAAAGCTACTGAATAGAAAAATTGCTTTGTAGCTAGTTGGACCATTGGTCAATCTAGTCAGCATTGTCTACTTGTGGGATGTAAAACTGCAGTCAAGTACAACATTCCTACAGTGGACATGTTAGGGGATGTTTTGTACCACTCAGGAGAAGACTTCCTGTTTCCTCCTGAGCTCGGACAGACTTCCACAACATATGACTTGAAGAGGGTCTGTTGTACTAGCATGGAGGAGCACAGGGCCTCCATGTTCTTATAAGTGTGTGTTTTCTATTTTGTATGTTGTTGTGTGTTTGGAGAAGTAACTGCAGAGTTGCAGTCACTTGGGACTAACTTTATGGAATAGTTCTAGTTGTTATGTAACCTAAGCCTGCCTTCAGGGGTATGTCTGTGAACCTGAATGAATCTGTGAGTAAACTACTTTTATATTAACATTAATCAGATTCTTGTGTTTATTCTTTTTAAGAGGGATTAGAAGGGATTTTACCAGGAAGGAATCTTTAATGGTAAGACTCAGATGAGTCAGCAACAAGCTGATCGCTGCGTAATTGAAAAAGGGGGGGGGTGTTTGGAACTCTGCTAGAATATGGAACTTGCTAGTGCAAGTTAGGAAGGATATGATTAAATAATATATCCTCTCCTGTCTCCCTAATTATCCCCACACTACTGTGTTGTCTGGAAGGAGCTGGGGCTCTTTAGTTTCTGACAGGGGTGTTTGTCTTCCCTACGTGCAGCCAGAATCAAAGAATCATGGAATTGTAGGCCTAGAAGGGACCACAAGGGTCATCTAGTCCACCCCCTGCAATGCAGGAATCTTTTGCCCAACATGGGCCTTGAACCCCCAACCCTGAGATTAAGGAGTCTCATGCTCTACCAACTGAGCTATGTCAAAATTAGGTATACACATGTTGGAAAACTGGGCGTGGACTAGCATTATAAAACACTGGCAGCGTTGCTATTTTCGTTCCCAACCTTCAAGTCTGTTTTCCGATTTACTTAAGGACTCCTATAAATCCAGATGGCTCCAACTCATACACAGCAAAATTAGATCTATTGGTATTGGCTTGGGATTATTGTATAATTCTAGTGAGCAATATATTTATCGCAATATCCAAATTAGATTAAGGGATATTGAAAAACAAAACATTGAGTCAACTATAAATTAAATCTGCTCCCCCAAGTTCTATGGTTTAAATACAACTGATAACAGTATCACTTATATCTCAAAGTTAATAATTCCAGCCCAACACAGGACATTTATGTTAGCCCGACTGAATGTTTTCCCCTCAGCTTTTGTTAAGGGCAGATATTTAAACATCCCTAGAAATGATAGACATTGTGGATGTTATTTGAATGTGCTGTACACTGTAGAACATATTCCTTTCTACTGTCCACTGTACAACCAGCTACGTAAATGCGTGTTATCCCCCATTTTGGGTAGTTTAACATCATGGCACAATGAAAATATCAGATTCCACTTGTCTGATATTAACCCAGAGGTAACTGTAAGGGTGGCTGAGGTTCTGTCAATAGTATCTCTTAGAGTGGTGAATGGCATGGTTTAGCAGAAGACATTCCAGTGAAAATTTCTGTTACTATATATCTTATATGGCTGCTTCTTTGTATATATTTTTAAAATTTTGTATATGGATGTTTTTAGATGGTCTATATCTGTAATGCCTAATAAAGGTTTGGAGACAGAAAGAAAAGAAAGAAAGCTATGCCAGAGATTAAAGCCAGGACCCTTCTGTATGCAAAGCAGATACTCTGCCACTGAGCTACAACCACCCCAGAGGTAAAGGACCCCTGGATGGTTAAGTCCAGTCAAAGGCGACTATGGGGTGCGGCGCTAATCTCGCTTTTCAGGCCAAGGGAGCCAGCGTTTGTCCACAGACAGCTTTCTGGGTCTTCTGGCCAGCATGACTAAACCGCTTCTGGCACAACAGGACACCATGACAGAAGCCAGAGTGCACAGAAACGCTGTTTACCTCCCCACCACAGTGGTACCTATTTATCTACTTGCACTGGCGTGCTTTCGAACTGCTAGACTGGCAGGAGCTGGAACAGTGCAACAGGAGCTCACCCTGTTGCACGGATTTGACCCAACCGTTGACCTTCTGATCGGCAAGCCCAAGAGCCTCAGTGGTTTAGACCACAGCGCCACCCGCGTCCCATCCCAGAGGTAAACAAAGAAATTGTTACATAAAAGTTTGATTTATATGTGAGTGGGGACAAGCATTAAAAAACAATAATTTAACAAATCAGCTTTGTTGTTGGCATTCGTCTGTCTCCAAAGGAGAACCAAAGTTGGACAAAATACCCCAGAAGGAACACAACATGTTCCCACCAGAGGTACCACCCCTCTGCTAACACATCTTACACCCCACTAGTCAACTACTTTAGGTTTTCACTGCTGTAGGACACAGTCTAAAGACGTAAAAGTTACAAAAAGCCTTGCTTGGAGCATCTGTTTTGAATATCTCACTCTGCTTGCAGTATTTATTTTGAAGATCTCACTCAGGAACCTTGATCAGCTAAGACAGCAAAAAAACAACTCAGAGCTGTTAGAAATCCCTATTCCTTTCCTAGGAACGGAATTATTTGATTCAAAGTGATGTCACTTCTGCCCATATGGGGCACTGTAAATCACAAGCACTAAGCACTATCCTTAGGTCTATATGAGAAGAGCATCTCAACTAAAATCCTTTTTCCTCAGTAGATCAGAAAGCTACCTTGGCATAGTGGGTTTTCGCTGGCATTGAAATACCGTTGTGTCACTGTTTCATTACACTAGCATATGCACTCTGCTGGCACCACACCACCAGTCAGAACAGAAAAAAAGAACGGTGTTTGGGGCATGGCAGGGGAAGAACAGAGCTTAGTTGATATCCTATGCTTGTTCCAGTCGGTTTGAAATCAAGTTCCAGAATAATGCCAAACAGGAGGTTAAATGAATTATGCCCATTGAAAACAATGCAGGGCTACAGACAGCTCCCCTGCTCTCTTGCCGTGGCCACAATGGAGGAGAACAAACAATCCTACTGAATCGTCAACAAATCATAGGACACCATCAGCATTAGCTGGTGGATCAGCTGCTAAGAGTTTCTATCCCTGGCCATGAACTTCTGGGCAAAAGAACTGAGAAGAAACCAATGCACACACAAAGTTATTAGATTCTGTACATTGCATGTACATTTGCATGCAATGACAATACATACGGATAGGAGACAATGGCGCATCACTGGCAAATACAGGTGCTGCTGATTTCTGCTGCCATTTTACCAGCACCAGGCAACGCGCATGGGTGCATGCAGGAGCGCAAGTCACAGCAAAATAGAGACAAGGAAGGGATGCAGAGAAACAGCTCACAGCTGATGAAATGCTTTCATAAAAGTACCCTTCTCCTTCCCCACTTTCCCCCTATGATTATGCCTTAATGATCCCAAACATTGTGATTGAAATCGGTGAAATCCTTTAAAAAGAGAGGAAAAATAAAAAGGGGGTGGGGAACAAAACATTAAAATCTTGCATTTTTAACTTTTTTAAAAGCAATGTATAGTGTGTTGTTGCTTCTTCATCATAACCTAACACAGCTAATAGCATGATTACCTAGCTACATTTCCCTGAGGCATCCCCTGCAACTGCTTGCTACCAACTGTCAGCCTCTTTCATGAAGATTCCATCTGACTCTTCACACACACACACACACACACACACACACACACACAGCTAATCCGCCAAAAGGCGGGAGGGAATTACTTGGATGGCGGAGCTTGCTCAGCCACCAACAAAGAGGCACTTTTTGGTTGGCTTTGTCTGAATCTGGCCTTCATCTCTGTTTCTAGGGCAACCAGGAAGTTCACCTCCTGGCCCGGATGTAGCAAAGGATGCAGCCGGAGAGCAGGGGAGGGGGAATGGCAGAGAGAGAAACTGTTCAGCCAGCCTCCAGCTGAATAGTGTTGTTTGGGGGGGGGGGGGAGCTGTGGGTTAAATTGTCATAAGAGGACTCTGATGGGTTTTAAGAAATCTCTCTTCACACTCAAAATCTCCCTCCCTCCCCACCTCGTTAAATTCCTTGAAGACTCTCAAACCAACTTCCTCCAGCTTGCCTTTGCTTCACATTTGCACCCAAATTGGACTTATCCAAACTTGCCTTGTGGATATATGTGTGTGTGCATGCGTGCCTGACATGGAACAAACAGGCCTTTGTTCGGCAGAGATCCACTGGCTTTGTCAGTTATCTCAAAAGGCGAGGCTGTCCCTTTAATAATCATCTCCACCCAGACCTTAGGAAGGAAGTTCCACACATGTTCATTGCAGAGAGCCAGCCAGTCACTGTGCCAAACTAGAGCCACATGCGCATCAGCGAGGAAAAGGAGAGCAGGATGCGATGTGAATGGGAACCAGGAAAAATCAGCCTCACTGGCTGAATAGTTAGTTACACAAGGCACTGGCACACTTTTTTTTTTTCATCTGCTGAATTCTGAATAAATTACTGTGAAAATGTTTAGGCTGACAAGAGATCAAGAAAAGTAGGAGAGGCACAATGTTCTCAGTAGCTAAGAACGGGTCCATAACCAAGAGTAGAGGATAAGGAGGAGGAACCATGGGGAGGAAGAACAAACAATCTGGATATGAATGCCTTGACTCCACACACCCAGGATCTTTGAGCTGTGTTCCCTTTGGTTTCTCGCTTTCGCCAAAACACTTCCAAAGTTTCTAACTGAATGATGAGTGTTAGGGACATTCTCCGTGCCGTTGCTGCTGTTCAAATAAAGCCAGTGCTCTAGCACGCAGTAGATTTTGGATTCAGGTAGTCCAGCCTTTCTCAGGCATGCGAGACATAACACAGACCTGCCTGCAGTGCGCACTGAAGGATTCTGGTCTCTGCACATGGTAAGCAGCAGCACATTACAGCCAAAGATGGTTTCTCTGGGCCTTGGCCATTCCAGTTCGTGTCATGATCTTACATGTGGTTTACAGATGTTAGATAGCATTGTTGTGGAGTATGGAACACTGTTAGAAACTGCTCTGGCTTGCTCCAGAGGCAGCCACATCAACACTTGCATACTCTCTGGAGATACTCTTTTTTTTTTTGTTCTAAGTCTAAGAGTTGGTGTAGCATACCAGAGCCAGTCAGTCTCTGGTTCAAATCTCACCAACACCACGAATTCACCAGCAGAGCAATCCTACACTTGACTTGCACATTCTGGGCTGGGACAGGGCCACAACTAAATCCAATTGCTCTGGTAAAGCAAAATGTTATATAGTACTGCTACTTTTGTGCTGGTAGGAAACCGCCACTTGACATGAGCCAAAAGGGATTGAGCTTGGGGGAGGACTTCAGGGGAGGATCAGAGTGCCACTCCCTACATAGGATGGGAAAATATTACTGGAATTATTCCATGACCTAAGCTTAAAGCTGGATCTCTAATTGTACACATCAGGAGTGGCCCTTAAGTGGCTCAGGAACGCAATAGCTCAAGGACCACCTCTCCCCATATAAACCGCCCTGGACTCTGCATTCATCATCTGAGGCCCATCTTCATGTCTCCTCCACATGACATCCAGAAGGTGTCAACATGAGAATGGGCCTTTTCTGCAGTGGCTCCTCACTTGTGGAATGCTCTCCCCAAGGAGGCTCGCCTGGCGCCTTCCTTATATATATATTAGGTGCTAGGCAAAAATGTCCCTTTTCAACCAGGCCTTGGGCTGATTAATATTCTATAACCTTTCAAATGTGTTTGTGGGAGGGGTGGTTATTGTTTTGCTGTCTCTGTTTTAACTACTCATTTGTGCTTTTGTCTTGCATTTCTAGCTTGTGAACTGCCCTGAGATCTTTTGATGAAGGGTGGTATAGAAATAAATAAATGTCAACCAATTGGGGGGTCCGGGAAGCTAGGCTGAGGGGTGCAGACCAAAAGAGCACTTGATACCTTCTCAAGTGCTCACCAGCAAACTTGGAGTGAGCAGCAAGGCAGCCACAGGAACCACCTGTTGTGATGACTCATTAACACCCCAGCATTTCACTTTGTCTTCCCACAGCAGTTCAGAATGTGCAGAGGTGGGTTATTCCCCACCCCTAGTGCCATGTGAGACCTAAAAGACCAGCAGCAGTGGAAAAGCAACTGCTCCTGTGTAGGATTGCCTCCTGCTTTCTGTTCTTTCATTTTTAAACCCAGGCTCCCTAGTCCCTCCAACAGATGGTCATGTTAAGTAGTCCAGCAGGACCGCCAGGTCCTATGCATGTAGTTCTTCCTCAAGCATAGGAGGGCAAGTACAAGGGCGGGAAACCTTTTGCTGCCTTATGCTGTGTCCATTGCTCAATCTAGCTCAGTCTGGTCCAGTACTGGCTGGTGCCCATTGGGGCTGATGGAATTGACAGCAGGGAGGCCAACACTAGGTGGAAGCAAAGCCAATGACTGGTGGAATTCTTCTTTCCCCCTGCTCCTCTCCCCAGCTGATTTCTACTAGGCCAACGCTGAGACTAAGGAGAAGGAAGCAGATAACAAGGGCATCCTCATTGTAATTATGAAGGCTGGTAGGCTTGAAATAATCAAGGTGGTGAGGCAATGCCCCATTTGCCCTAGTAGATCAGTCTTCACTGGTCTTGTCTACACAGACTGGCAGCGATTCTCCAGGATTTCAGACAGGGGGATCTACTTGGGGGATCTACTTAGGACTCAGATGTACAGCTGCAAATATAATGTCTTAAGTGTGCTTTATGTGCATTATACAAATGTGACACTAGATGGGGCTGATGAGGTAATGGCAAATTCCATATATATATTACAACTTTTTAAAAAGCATTTTCACAGTGTGGTTTTTTATATCTGTGTAGATTCAGCCCTAGAAAGGCGAGAGATTGAACACAAAACCTTCTGCATACAAAGCAGATGCTTTATCACTGACCTACAGTGCTGCCCTTGGCTAGCTGGGCAGGGCCAGAGGCAAAAGTGGGGGGAGGGCAAGAGCTGTGACTCCTACCGTTGTGCTGTGGGCTACATTCCAGTCATGCACAAGTCAGAGGTTTCAACCAACACACACTTATCTCTTCATCCTCCACGCAAGCAAGAGGCATTATCACAGTTCGAAGACAAATTCAGGTTGAACAGCTAAGGTGGATTTGGTACATTTGTGTATCAAAGGGCTGGCAAAAGAAATTGCACTGGATACCAATTGCTTGACCCAGTGTAATGGCATGGTGGGGCTATACCACTCACCTGACCTCCTTCCGGCTGGGTTGCTATTGTATCCTGGGATGGGGAGGGGAGGGGTGAGGTAAGATGCAAACATGCTTTCAGGAGCATCAAGTTTGTTCCACCAGTGTGCTTGCACCATGCTGAGTTGGCCACAGCCTCGCCCCTCCCTGTGCCAGTATGTGCAGCAATTCAGCCAGAGGGAGGTCAGGTGAGTGGCACAGCCCCACCCTGTTGTCTGCTACTGCGTATAACCTCACTGCAAACAAATCAAAACGAATGTTCTGTAAGCAGCTGATAGCCTATAACCACCCCACAAACTTTATGCAAACAAATCAGGATAAATACTCCTCTGGAATCCACTTCTGTATAGCTCAATCTGTAGAACATGAGTCTCTTAATCTCAGGGTTGCGGGTTCGAGTCCCACACTGGGCTTGGATCAGACGACCCTTGTGATCCCTTCCAACTCTACAATGCTATGATTCTATTATTCTGACTGATTCTGTTTAACGTGTCTTTATGCTTTTAAGCAATAGGTGAGGCAAACTGGTTTGTTGAATTTACTATTGTTTCTAAATTCCAGTTCAGTGTCTGGAAGCCCTGCTTAGACTAGATAATCTCCTAGTTGACAACAAGAAGAGTCAAACTAGCCATGATGTTAATTGCATGAATGTCATTAAGGTGCGCTTTGATATACATAGCAGCTGCAGGGAGGCCTGGGAAGACTCCAGACCCTGTGGGCGGGTGTAGAGGGGAAGTTTAACTCTTTCTCTGCCTGCCACAGTCCTTACAGGGAAAGGCCATAGCTCAGTGGAGACCATGTGCTTTGAGGTTCAATTCCCAGTATCACCAGTTAGGGCTAGGAATGTTCCCTACCTGAAACCCTGCAGAACTGCAGCCAGTCAGTGTAGACAATACATGGGTCAATGGGCCAACTCAGTGTAAGGCAGTTTCCTATGACAAAATGACCCCTCCCAATTTGTGACTAAAATTTCAAGGGATGGTCTCATTTGCAGCACTGGGACCCCCACCCCTGCAACAAAAGGCCCCCCCAAAACCCCATGTTAATTATGTTCATGCATTTAATGTCAAATCTTGTTTGACTCTGAGACTGTAATCATATGCACACTTACATTGGAAGCGTAATTAAACACAGTGAAACTTCCATGCATAGGTTTGTGCTGTTCCATGCACACTTACCAGGGAGTAAGTTCGATCGAAATCAACAGGACGTGTTTCTGAAAGCATGTTCAGTGTCATGCGTTTGTGCTGCCTTCCTAGTTTCCAACAGAGGCATAGAAGTCTTGCAGTCTCAGTCTAGCGTATCCTAGGATAACACCATCAGAAACTGTGTTCTAAGAAAAGCAAATGAAGCAAAGAACATTCATTGCCAGATAGGTGCTAATTAATATTCCTGTGTATTTTTTCCAAGAGCTGATGAGGTATCTTGAAAAGCTCCCTGAAACGGTGTTCCATATTTATAAGCTTGCAAGTATCTGAGTTGATGGCATCTAAATATACTTCTTGTAATTAAAGCTCTGTGCTTAATTTCCCAACAAACCATGAACATTTCCCTGTAATATATACATATCCCGAGAGCTTTAAGGAGAGATGAACCAATACAGCCTGCTGGAATCTGGGAACTTTTGTGGAACTCAACTCGTTTCACATTTTAGGAGGACAAGCATTGCCCAGGCTGCAGCTGTTGGGAAAGCATGATGTGTGCTTAGAATGAGCAGAAGGAAGAAGACAGAGAAACGCTCTGATCCAATGAAGGTAATGCAGATACAGAAGGTGGCCAGTGGAAAAAGATTCGCAGTTCCCAGCACTGAATCTCAGCATACAGTAGTGGGAATGAAGGACGAGAAGTTTTTGGTATTGGGTTGGGCACTGTACATGCAGTGGCAAACATGTGGCTGGGGGCAGTATCTGCTTTGACTGCATCAAGCTCCTGTTTAGGGAGGAAAACTAAATCTGGGATACATTCTTTATTCCCACCCTATTAAATGGGTGGGGAGAATTCAGCCTTCTTTCACCTTCAGATAGCTGATCGGTTCTGTTACAGCAAACAATAGGGACGGCCCAATACATTTTGTTGTCTGAAATGAAGGACAAGATGGCACCCTGCATTCTGCCATAACTGTCCCATGTATAGAACCTGACTGGACTGGCAGTTGAATCTTACATTGACCCTGGCAACCAGATAGACTCCTCCACCCACCCAATGGTGTTTGGTGCATGCTGGGATCGGTGAGGCAAAAAGCAAGAAGGCCAACAGTAGGAGTAGCCAGAGCCAAGGACAGACACAAACAAGTAATTCTGATTTTGTCCCTGTCTGCCTCCCTAATACATGGGCAAAACTGAGACTAAGGAGGAGAAAGCAATCCGCAAGGGCCACCCCTTTGGTTAAGGAGGCAGGAGGGCTTGGAGGAATGAAGATTGAGGATGGTGCCACATTGCCCCATCTGCCCTATTGGACCAGCCTGCATTGACCACACCTGAGGCCAGCAGCCTGGCTTTAAGAGTGTAGGACACACCACATGGCACAATGTGGCCATCACTGTGCCACTGCCACATCTCATTCTCAGGAACAGGAGAGGCGGCTGCCTCATTCTGCTTACTGGTAGGGCCGGCCCTGGAACTGAACAATAGCATTCAAAGGCAGCCCACTTCTACACATGTGTATTGCTGAATGGGGACAAAGGGATTAAGGAAAGAAACATGTGTAAGTATATGATGTGTAATATGAGGACTGAAAGGGATTTTACATGATTCAAAGAAAGGGCTTGGATCTGGGATAATAGCCTGATTATTATTAAACCTTTTATTATTTTAAACTGATTATTATTATTATTATTATTATTATTATTATTATTAACTGTTCTAATACTTAGTGCCTCTAAGAATGATTACCACAGATGCCAAGCACCAATTACACTTTTAAGAAGTTCACAGAGGTGATTGAGGCAACCCTTAAGATTTATTTGTATTAAATTATTGTTGTTATTTCATTATTTTTGCTCATTTATTCACTGCTTTTTACAGCAAAAGAGTCACAGTGTGACTTAAAAGCTTAAAATAAAAAAGACACACACACACAAATTAATCAGTTAAAATAATAAATGAACACAGAAAGTGTTCACCCATGGTAGCCAACTGATAAGTGTTTTTTCTTCCCCACCCAACCAGAGTGTGCAGCCAGGGAGCTGAACATCAATGCTTAATTATATTAGGATATCAGGATATTTTCCTGATAGCTGGGAAACTCACTCCTGCCATTGGTATGTAATACCCACCAGAATTTAGAAAGGCGGCAACCCTCAGAGGTAAGAAGAACATTAGAGAAAGAGATTGAATTACATTTTGCAGTTTTAATTTGTGAGAGGGCCAGAGACAAATAAAAATAAAGAAGGAACCAGTCTCTGAGCCCCTCACATCCTTCCTCCCACCTCATTCCCCCTTTCCAGTGCTACTCTCTGCCCAGACCCAGCTGTTCTTTATCAGGCTTTCCCAAACAGTGTCACCAGCTTTGTGTATCTCTCTTCCACCAGGCCTTATGTCCTTCATCAGATGCCCATTTTTCTTCAGGCAGCTGTTCATTTTTCTTCTTGCATTCTGACACATTTTCAACCAGCTCCTAATCCATCTCCTGCCATTTACTTGAGCTGTATATTAATGCTTTCCTCCAAGCCTTCTCCTTCCCCCGGCCCCACCCCCAACCCCACTAGCCCTCACCCATCAGGAAAAAGTACGCCATCAATAAAACATGAAATGTCAGCCTTCCATCATACCCTCCAAGTCCTCCTTCCCCTCTGCCAACATGTTGAGAAATCATTATACAGTAGTTGAGGAACACATGGGCAAAGGGCAATTGTGAGTAACTGGGTTGCCAGGTTTGTTTGGTTTTAATAAGACCCTCACCACTGAAAAGGTGGAATTGGGTGCAGACCCAAGTGGGTGGGGAGGGGTACACTTTACTGAGATCAAGGAAAGACCATTACCATGAGGGGAGAAACTGAAGCAGAATTGTAGGTTATGGCAACTTATTTTGCTGCCAAGATCTTGTGAGATTTGCTGGAGCCATTCAGCAACAGAATTAGCAGGCCATTCTGAACAGCAGGTTGCTGGTCCAAGCCCTTTTCTAGAAGAGAAAGAGTGTGCTTGTGCTACTAGGATGTGTGGTTTGAGCAGCACAGAGATTTCTGCTTCCGCATAGGACATGCTCTGTCAAGAACTAGCAGTCCCAGAGTTCCTTACACATAGGCAAGTGGGATGGACCAAAGTCATAACAAACAGGGATATTAGGAATAGTAGGAGCCATTGCTTTGGGAAGGATTTGTGTGATTATATGTCTACTTCATACATAAATTTTCAATTAAGCGCGAATATGCTTACAGATTTTTTTGCTCATTCCATGTGAACTGTGGCGGAAGCCAAAAGAAGGTTCAGCAATCTAGCTAGTACTTGTCAAAAACTGCAGGAATTCTACTATGAGGCAAGAATGGTTAAGCCCAGTGCTATTTTTCTAGAAAAAAAGGTGCCAAAACTCATCATGAAGGCCTCCCTTGTTCTCTTCTAGTGACACCCACCTGAGAGGTGCTGGAACTGAGTTCCGGTGAGTTCCAGCTGAAAAAACCCCCTGGTTAAGCCACCTAACTATTTTGTGTATCCGTGTGGGTGGATACTGACTTTTTGGGGAGATCATGGTTTTGTAGTTTATTCAGTTCATAGCTGTCAACTTTTCCCTTTTCTTGTGAGGAATCCTATATGGAATAAGGGAATTTCCCTTTTAAAAAAGGGAAACGTTGGCAGCTATGATTCAGTTATGATTAACACCAGTCTTGAATGGCTTTGAAAGAGGATTGGACAAATTCATGGACGATACAGCTATTACCAGCTACTAGCTGTGATGCTTATGCTCGGCCTCCACAGTTGGAGGCAGTTATGCTTCTGAATACCAGGTGCAGGAAGCCACAGAAGGGGAGAGGGCTCTTGGGCTCAGGGCCTGCTTGCCGGTTTCCCATGGGCATCTGGTTGGCCACTGTGAGAACAGGATGCTGGACTGAATGGGCCATTGGCCTGATCCAGCAGGCTCTTTTTATGTTATTAGGTTATATTCTTATGTTCTCATTTATTTTGTGCTATAATTATGTGTGCTGTTAATAATAATAATAATAATAATAATAATAATAATAATAATAATAGTAAAAAATAAAAGAAAGTTAAGTAAAAAAGAGTAGATTTCAGAGCATGGCAGGCAAGGGGTGTCTAAAAGGTAAAGGTAAAGGTACCCCTGCCCGTTCGGGCCAGTCTTGCCAGACTCTAGGGTTGTGTGCTCATCTCAACAAGTGCTTAAATACAGCAGATTTAATAACTCGGCAGATCTCAGATGGTAAAACTTTCCCATCATTAGGAACAGTGATAGGGAGGTGGAAACTGGAATACAGCAAGGATCCAGAATATATAAATTCCACAAGAAAACTGATCAATTTGCTTGTGATCCTTAAATATTGTGTTAAATGAATGAACAGTTCAGCGGGATGTGAAACCTGTAGCCCTCCAGATGTTGTTGACACCATCAGCCACACTTCACACGTCGATTAATTTCAATGCATGCACTGGGGATTAGATAGTTAAAGAAAATGAGAAATGGGGCCTGCTGAATCTCATTCTTAAATTCACTGCAAGATGACCTTCGAACTGGAAGGCAACATGCCTGCACTTAATGGGAACACAACATTCCCTTGTCCTAAACTTGCAGTAGTAAGTAGCACCAGAAGGAACAGTCTGAAGGAGACACAGTACAAAATGGCAGTGAACAAGGCCTGCTCTGAGGATGTTGTAGAACTATCTCAGCACTGTTATTCCTGAGACCTTTTGTAGCCACCGCCCACCCATTATTCTGGAACTATTTAGTCTACATTCATGTGCCAAGTCCTGCAATTACATGCTATGTGATTCTAAACCTCTCTCTTCTTCTTCATGGTGACCAGATATTTGGAGGTAAATAAAGTTGTACCGGTGTTTCCATTCTCTACAGGAGAGTTGGGGATTTTTTTTCCAGCCTGAGGGCCACATTTCCTTCTGGAACCTTCTGGGGGCCACATTTGTACAGTAGGCTCGTTTCAGCGCACCTGGGCACTGCTCTCTAACCTCCCCCCAGACAAGCCAGAGTTATTATCCGAGTTCAAAGACACATTCCCACCAGCCAAAAACACTCAAGGAGCGTGGCCTGGTGAGAGTCTCAAGGGCCAAAGAAAGGTGGGGTGATTCGGCCCAGAGGCCTGAGGTTTCCTACCCTTTCTCTTACATTGCAGTACTAATAGCATCACTGCTAGCTACTTGAGAGATTGCTCAATTGTACATTTTCTTGTAGTGTTGACACTCGGGTCTTACCTGTCCTTGATGACAACTTTCTGTTGACTAGTGTGTGTGCATATGATATATGGAGTGTATGAGGTGTTAGGGGAGGGGTAGTACCTCTCATGGGAGACACGTCATGGTCTTTCTGGGATAGTTTGTCCACCTTTGGTCCTCATCCTGCATTCAGCTTTCATCTGTGGCTCCTAGAAGCTGTCAGCAAGTGACAGAGGCCACACCCCAGGGAACGGCTTCAACTGGCCAGCTAAACTAAGTGAGGGCAACTGATGGGTTTTAAACCCACAGTGAATTAAGGACTTCCCCTGCATGTGAGGACAGGCAACAGTGGATTGAGGAGACAAGATCAATCGTAGGTCCAACGGTCAAGAAGGCACATGCTGCACATGCTGTAGAGGGAAGTGAGGGGCAGATGGGGCTTGTCAACCTGGGAAGGTAGTCCATCTAGGATTCTAGGAGAAGGAAAACTCTAATCCTCAACCTCCGCTGCCTTGTGGGACATCTTCAGGAAAGGAAAAGGCTAAAGAATAAACCCTACACCAATTCGAAGTGGAGTCCTTAAGAGGGTTAGATGGTGCTTTGTACCTCCTTCCAGCAACACCTGCAGCCAAGCTAAAGCCAAACATATCGCTCTGCATATTTTTGGACCACACCAGTGAGGCCGGGGGGGTGGGGGTCTTGTCATCTGGGCAGCCCAGGACCTCCATACTCACTGCCCAGGTTTGTGCCCCAGGGAGGTCACATCGGTGCTGCTAATACAGCCATTTGTCTTCACCCCTGAAGGTGCACTCCACTGTCTCTCGAGATTGGCAGACACCAACAATATGATATATGCATTATATACAATGTACTATCTGGTGATGTAGTACAGTAAATGATCCACCCAGTGTACTAGCTTTCCCAGAGACCTGTTAGAACAAGCTGTACAGGGAAACTATATAGTGTGGAAAACTTGGGCTGCTACACACACATATGAGATGAAGTGACAACTTCTATCTGTGAAGGAAACATTACCAATCCACTGCTATAGGGGTACCTTTAATATTGCATCACACAATACCTCAAGCAAAATGTTTTTCAGCTGTGCCACTTTATGCATTAAGCATTATGCATTAAGCAGCCAATCGTCAAGTGCAATCAAGTAGATAGAAATCAAGTTATCTGCTTATGAAGCAATCCTCAGGTATCATAAATCCAGTCCCTGTTAGACCCCCCCTCCCTTAAACACAGATATACAAGTTCAAGGGTGGGGCTGCTGAGCACATAGTTCCAGGTGATTAATCTCAGAAACAATCCCTCAGTGCTGCAAATGTACTTGTTACCAGTGCTTTTTTTCCTAAAAAAGAAATGTTTAGGGGTAGTCTCATTTTCCTATTCATATTGAAATACTTCCCCTCAATGAGGCCAAACTTAGATTCACAAAATGTTTAGGGGTCTGCTTACCCCCATGTACCCCCAGAAAAAAAAACACGGCTTGTTACAATGGGGGGAAGGTGGAGATTGGAGGGAGAAAAGGAGGGCTGGATTTGAGCCACCTCTCCCTTCCAAACAGGTGAGCAGTGTTGTGAAAGCAGGAACTGAGCACAGGGTGAAACCAAGTCATCTGCAATAGAAGCACTCCTTTGGAAAGAGGCATCTGAATACCACACCACAAATATAATAACCACATGTACTGCACGAAAGCAGAATTGTGTGGAAAGGCAAATGACGCTGCCTTCGTTTTTCTCCTCATCCATCACAGTTCCTCTAGACAAGAGTCTTGGCTCTTGATTGTTTCTCTCTTTCCTGAAACTGAATCCTGCGCACCAGCCCAAATAAAATGATCTGCCTCTGGAAGCAGGGCTTGCACATGCGGGTCTTCTCTAGATCAGGAACCCAGATGGAGAGCAGAGGCACTTTCAGATTTCAGTTAGAGTGAAAATGTTGCCCATACATTATGCATCTCCTTCAGCAAGATGCACACCAACATTCTGGCTCACTTAGAGCTGAACTATATGTATATATATTCATATCTATAAAAACTGTTAAAACAATTGCATATAATAAAATACAATTAAAAAATACATATATAAAAGTCAATTTCAAATCCAAAACATATATCTCCACTTAAGTGGCTTATGGAAAGAAGAAAGTCTTTAACAGGAACAATAGAATAGAGACAGCACCTTTAAAAGATGGATAGAATAGAATAGAATAGAATAGAATAGAATAGAGACAGCACCTGTCCATTATACTATGGCAAGCTGTTCCAAAAGCGTACATCTCACTAGCCTAAAAACCCAGTTCTGGCATTATGCTGAAGGACCTTCTGATAAGATGCTATCTGTAGGATGCTCTCTCCGGCAGAATGCAGGGATTGGCTGGGTATGCACAAGAGAAGATGATACTTTAGGTTAGAATCCCACCCATTCTGTGCTACTGTGGTCCCCATGAAAATTGCTCCTGAGCAAGCTGCTCTTTGCAGTGAGAGAGAATCTTCTGTTAATGCCAATGCTGGCGGTGGGTATTTTTATCCAGACCTGCTGCCTGTGGTCCCAGGGCTGGTCAGGATTCCCAGGGCTGCTGTTTACATAATAGAAGACATTTACATTAATTGCTTTCATGTCCAGTTTTGAGTCACCTCCAGTTTGGCTAGCTGCCCTTTTAGATTTTGTTCATTAATCTCTTCTGCCTCTCACATACTTACACCCATCATTCCTTCCCATCAGCTTCGTCAGCATTCTCATGTTAGACTTTCAGCTGCCTTTCATCACCCTCCCTGAAACTGCTGATTGTGAAAACTGAAATACTAATAAACAACCCACCATGACCCCCCACCCACCCCAATTCCAGATGAAGCAGGATGTTTGTATGAATCTGCTCTGCTGCAGCTTGTGCTGGATGTGGGAAGTAGTTATGGAAACCGCTGTTTATGAGTTGGAGACATTCTTTCACTCTATAAATAGTTAACCAAACTTAAGACAGGCAAGAGAGATCAGAAACTGCCAAAGGGTCAAAATCCTTTCATTCACTTTGGCGATTATCGAGACTTCTTCCTTTTTAAAAAACTTTCTGCTGGTTTACATTACAGCTCCATTTTGGGATCTATGCAACAGCCTCTTCCACCCAGTCTCCTGCCTCTAGTGGTGGTCTGCATCAGATGCTGCGGAAATGTGCGAAGCACCCCACGCCACGCTTTTGACTGGCAGGTGAGCCCAAGGCAAGACCACCCTGGCTAGGGGAAACACTTTTTGTGAGGCATGGTCTCTGCCTGATTAACCTGCTTTTATCATTTGTGACATGAGAAAGAAGATATCCCTTTTGTGGGCTTTCCAAGTGGCAATATTGCTGTCATAAAAATGCAGCCTCCTGGGGACAAATCTGTCTCTCTTGCAGTTTCTTTTAAAGATTTAGCTATAAAAGAGGCCCCAGAGGAAGAATCAGGAAACCAAAGGCGTTTGGTTTGGTGTCTGGTCTCATGCCAACTTCGAGGCATGAAAAACAGCTACAGATACCATAGAAGGAACTGTCTGGATGGGGAGTGGGGTAATTGGTAGAACTGTTGCTCAGGAAGATGAGATTATTTGGGCCACAACTAGACCTCATCAAGCAGAATGATGTAGGCACTAAGCTTATTCGATTTAAGTCATATTTTAGGGGCTACTGTTTTTAATTTTTTTAAAGAGCTGAGTTTTCTTTTCTTTACCACAATCTGTCCTTTATGGAACACAAACAAAAGAAATCCCAGCTCTACTATTCAGTGGCGTAGCGTGGGGGGTGCAGGGGGGGCCGGCCGCACCGGGCGCAACATCTGGGGGTTAGGGTTAGGGGGCACAAATCCACGGGTTAGGGGGTGCAAATTACTTGCCTTGCCCCGGGTACTGACAACCCACGCTACACCACTGCTACTATTCTATGTTACTAAGTGTTTTACAGACAAGTTTTCATACATAACTTCCCCCAAGTTTCACATAGGATTATGGTCCCTGTTCTGGTAAAAGGGCACAGATACTTCTCATGCCATTCCTAAGATCCCATCCTATCCCTCACCTTACTAAGTATAGGATGCAATGCTTGTTTGGCTGTCATCGTATAAATACACTGAGGGATAGCCAACATCAATCACATCCCGAGTAGGCCCACTGAAATCAATGGACTTTTAAGTCCAGGAATTTCAGTGGGTCTGCTCTTTCACCCTGTGTCTTTTCCTGTAGCTGACCTGGAGTTATAGAAACAGCCTCTTAAGTCTTCCCTGCCCCTTTCAGGTTACAAAAATACATGGTTCTAAAACATGGGAGGAAAGGGTATAAGATTATTTAAAATAATCTAAAAAAGGAAAAGTGAGCTCAGTGAAAAACAATAAATTTAACATACATCTGGGTATTTGGTAATTGCAACTGGCTGTGTTAGCACAGAATGATGTGCCATCTTTGTTAGACCATCACAGAGTGAGTGGGATAATGGTGCGCGGGGGTGGGGGGGTGGGGGTAGCAATAGTGGTGCTTCTGGAGGGCAGACATACAGGAAAGGCTGTAGCTCAGTGGCAGTGGCTCTCAAGCTCAATCCTCAGCATATCTAGGTGGGGCTGCAAAAGGCTTCCTGCCTGAATGTAACCTATTTACTTTGTCCCATGGATCTCAATAGGAAGCCTTTTAAAACTGAACCAGCTGCTGTCTCAGCCCTCTTGCATGCATATTCCTGCCCTGGGTTCTATTTCTTGGTGTGATGCTGGAATATGATAAAGGCGATGATAATACATCTTGTTTGATGTGCAAAATTTTACCATAGGCAATCATCTACCTGTAGTAACTTGGATTTTTAAGCTCTGATCTTGATTTAGTGATCTTTCCATTCTTGCCAAAAGTAAGTTTTGAGTAGCTCAAACCTTGCGTGTTTTTCTTTGAGACATTGTTGTAATTTTGGTATCCTGTGAATCCTTTCTAGCGATTTACCGATTATGCAACATGCTGCAGATCTTCACTCTGGAAGTGCACTGACCAGGGTCTGTTTAAACAAACAATTAATTCACCCCCAAGGCTGAACTGAGTTCTGCTAGCTAGCAACCGATGTCAACGGTGCATAGTTCTGATTGGCTGGTGACAGTAGCCCTGTTGAAGAATTCAAAGAATGTTTTGGGAATGAAGTGAGGAGGAGGCCCACTCCCAACTTCCAGGAGCCCTGATTGCAAAGATTCTAAGCACTTTCACCCAAATGCACTAAGAACTCAGGTTCAGACTTTTTATGTCAACATGAGGAGGGGGAGGGGGTAAAGCTGGTCCAGATGCGGACATTGGGGGCCGTGGCCAGTGAACATGCTACCTCCTCTTTTTATTCTCATGTGCATCCTTTTAACATCTGGCTATGGCCTCTGAATCGCAAATTCATGTCCATCTCTGGAACGAGCTTTCAACTATGAACTTTAACTGTAAAGTGGCACTTTAAGAAAAACAAACAAACAGCAAAATGACAGCCTGCCTAAAAACAGCTGGGGAGGGGGCTAATGGCTAAATCAACATTACACCTATCTATTGCATTGTGAGGACAAAAGTGGCTAGGTTCCCTCATGGGGTTGGGGAGGAGCAGAACAAATGTATCAAGTCCAGGCAGAAATAGTGCAGCGCCTTGAGAGATTTGACTCCTTTTAAGCTATGCTGGCCTGTGTCATGGTTACATAGGAAACCTATTTTGTGCTCAGTGTAATGCTTCCATCAGCCTGTGCCTCCAACATTTGCACTGGAGTTGGTAGAATGGCAGAAGGAAACTGTGGCCCTCTAGGTGTTGTTGAACTCCAACTCCTTTCAGCCCCAGACCAGTATGACCAATGGGGAGGGATGATGAGAGCTGTAACTGAACAGCATCTGAAGAGCCGCAAGTTAGTCTCCACTCAGCTGGAGACATATTTATCCTTCTATGGTCACTGCTTTTGTTTTGTTTTCATTTTAAAACCATCCTTTAGAAGCCATGGAGTTCTTTTAGCACAGCAGCTCTTACCCTTCCTCTTTAAAAGGGGGTAACACCAACAAATTTATCCTCAGCATCCTTCGTTAACATTCAGTTTCAACTAATTTGAAGCCGTGCTCTTCTCCCACTGTGGGGCTGGAAGGCCCATGTTACCAGATTTTATATTATTTAAAAAAGGTTCAAAAGGCAGCAATGCACTTATCTCATACCCCATTCCCAGCAAGTCTCTTCTCCCCTCAGTTATGTGGGGGGTGGATCCTGCTGTTGAAAGGGACTTGCAGGTGCAGTACATAAGTGCTAGAATGCAGTTTGGGCCTACAAAATTACAGTGCAGAATGACCCTACCGATCCACAGGCCACTCAAGTGTGCCAGAAATATGAATTTACACTTATCATCTGTGCAAGACCAGAGTCCAATGTAAGGCAAGGCTGGGCTTTGAAAGATAATTAACTTCTTATGAAAAAATGCACTTAGTAACAATGATTAACTATCATGCCATAAGAATGACATCTTTTCAAAGCAAAGTACTGGCCACAGGTTGTGAAGCAAATAGTAAGATATGAGTGCCTTCCCACTATTTAATTTGTTATTCACTATATGTAACCATGCAGTTAATAAATATAAATATAAATATAATAATAATAATAATAATAATAATAATAATAATAATAATACAACAGCATGGCTTTATTTTTAGACAGGACAGGCTTCTATCCATTTCTGTTCCAGCCCTCCAGGCCCTATTTCAGAATTATTTATCAAAGCAGATTTCACTTTCTGGGAATGAAAACAAGTTAGGCATGAAGTCCCACTGTTTTCAATGGGAACTAAGTGCAACCAATTTACTCTGGTTCCATCCTGTGTGGGAAATTCAGCATGCGTCCATGCTAACGTATTTGCTAACATATTTGCTTTGCTTCTCTCAGAGATAGAGGGATCTACATCACAGGCAGTAAATGCTCTGGTAATACAACTGCAAGGCTTTTGCCCTGTTCTGTAGCTTGTTGCCATTGGGAGTAGGGCAATGTTAATCAGCATGCACTTTTGTGTATATTTTCTTATATGTCAGAGCTTACTTGATTTACCAAAAACCAGAAGCTTTCCTCTGAGAAAATTACTGAGTTTTGCTTTGGGGTTTCAGTATATAGGTAAAGGGACCCCTGAGACCATTAGGTCCAGTCGTGATTGACTCTGGGGTTGCGACGCTCATCTCGCTTTATTGGCCAAGGGAGCCGGCGTACAGCTTCCAGGTCATGTGGCCAGCATGACTAAGCCGCTTCTGGCAAACCAGAGCAGTTCACGGAAATGCCGTTTACCTTCCCACCAGAGCGGTACCTATTTATCTACTTGCACTTTGAGGTGCTTTGGAACTGCTAGGTTCGCAGGAGCAGGGACCGAGCAACAAGAGCTCACCCTGTTGCGGGGATTCGAACCGCTGACCTTCTGATTGGCAAATCCTAGGCTCTGTGGTTTAACCCACAGTGCTACCCATGTTTCAGTATGTAAAGGTAAAGGGACCCCTGACCATTATTCTGACCTAAAACTAATATTTCTTTTTGTCACTGGCTTGTGGTCCATAAATGTCAATAAGGTTGGAAAGCGCCAATAGATCAAGCAAAGAATATTAACTGTATCCAAGATCTAAGTACTCCTCCTTTGGCTTCTGCTATAGTTACTTACCTGGGTTGAAAACTTGCAAATTGTGTGGTGTCAAAAAAGCACCATGTTTAGATGTCAGTGTTGAAATGTTGGAGAGCCGATTCCTGTCTTGTGACCTAAGCGTATCACCTCAGGACTTGGCCTTAGTGAAGGAAGCAAGTTGGCTTGACTAACCCGCCTCTCATCCTTGACAGGGCTGATGGTCCGCTGCCTCCAGTGCTGCCACAGGACAGCTGCCTTTTCCTGCTATGAAGCCGATTCTGTTCCCAGGGGAAAGTGTCACATCTGTTCATGTGATGTACTGAATTGTGCAGTTCTGCCCGCTCACAATGAACCAGAAGGCAAATGAAAAGTTGTCACTGCAGTATTTTTAAATCTTGTGATTTTAAAGTCAACCACAAGCTTTTAGACAGCAATGTTTCAGTGCAAATGCAGTTCAAGTGCTTTGCAATTTGGCATGTTTGCAGCTAGATTTGGGGGGTGGGGAGGAGAGAAAAGGTCCATTAAAGATGCTGTGTGCAGTGCAAGGACTAAGAGTATGCACTCTGAGCCAGGAATGGCCTTTCAAGTATACACAATTTCACTTAAAGGCACAGTGCCTTTGAACGTAATCGCCTCATAAATCAGGAGTTTTCTGTGTGTGGGAAGCCTTCTGCAAATGCAGAAGCAATAATGCTGATTCATATTACAAGGCCATTGTAGAAGTTACAGTGGAACCTCGGTTTTCAAGCGTCTTGAAAGCTGAATGATTTGGAACCCAAACGCCGAAAACCCAGAAGTGAATGCTCCCGTTTTTGAACGCACCTAGGAAGTCGAATGGCTTCCGAGGCATGTTTCTCCATTTTCTCCATTGAAATTGCCAACCGCCCAATGTGCCTCGGTTGTCAAACGTTTCAGAAGTCAAATGGTCTTCTGGAATGGATTACATTTGACAACCGAGGTTCTACTGTACTGAGATGAAGTGCATTCAACATTTTGCCCAGTGAGCACTGTACAAATGTGGTGGTGGAGGAGGCGATTATGATGATAGTCAGGGTGGCTATCCTGAGAAGGGCCAGATCAGGTGTGTCATCTTGAATAAAATATTGGGGGGGGGCAGGGAAACACCACCCCACATAATTGATCACAAGACATGGTGTAAACACACCATTTGAATGGCAATGCCCATCAACTTTGCGGGTGGGGCAGCCCCCTTGAATATTTTCTTGAGAGGGCCTAGGAGTTGGCTCCTTTGGGCCACATAAATCAAGCAAGGCTCTCTGCTGTCTTTCTGCATTGGCTGCTAGACATGCCCCAGTTAGCTATTGCGGAACAAGGAGTGACATCAAAAGTGCCTCAAAGTGCTCAGCATGGAAATAAAATTGCACAGATTCACTACCATAAATTCCAGTTGGAGTTTCATCTTAGCTCTGGTCAATTTAGGGTGGCCACTTTTGGACTTCCTAAAACAATAAGTAATGCCTCACTCAAGAAAAAAAAGACCAAAGAAGGCTCAGATTTGCTTTACATTTGCACTTATCTGTGTTGGTGCAGATTTGGAAATGCTTGCTAGAATGTAACTAGAACTACAATCCATTGCATCATCACGAGGAAGACGGACCAGGTAACCTGACCAGGTGCTAACTCTTGATGCGCAGTTTCAAGGCTTCTCTTCTTCACCTTTCAACAGAATCTGCTCTTCAAATAGAGGACTGCTGTCTGACAGCCCTTCAAATTGGGCACAGTGGTACCTTGGTTCTCAAATGCCTTGTTACTCAAACAAATTGGAACTGAAACACTGCAAACCTGGAAGTAAGTGTGAACATTTTTTGGAAGCTCAACATGCTCCATTTTGAGTGCCACACTTCCGTTTTGAGTGTTACACTGAGGTCTGTCCTTTTTTGCTATTTATTTTGCGTTTTTGTTTTTGCGGCTCTTTTTGTTTTGTTTTTGTGACTGTGTGGAACCCAGTTCAGCTACTGATTGATTGATTGTGTGGCTGCAGCACATTGTTTATTGCTTTCATTTAATGGATCAATGGTCTCATTAGATAGTAAAATTTGTGTTAAATTGATGTTTTAAGGGTTGTTTTTAAAAGTCTGGAACGGATTAATCCATTTTGTATTACTTTCTATGGGAAAGCATGCCTTGGTTTTGGAACACTTTGGTTTGGGAACGGACTTCCGGAATGGATTAAATTTGAGAACCAAGGTACCAGTGTACTGTTCTATGTTTAGGACACCCTAATCAGCAGAGAAGGAAGAGCAAGAAAATGTTTAGCAAAAATAAAATATACTCTTTCTTGCACATGGCAAGGACACAGTGAGGGAGAAGCAGAGTCAAACAGGTGCACAAACCCATGGGCCTGCCTAACACTGACTGCATACTGATGCAAAACCTGATTTTCCTATAGTCTGCTATGCCATGGGTTGATTATAGATTGGTTACAAGTCAGCACACACCCAAGCCAAGGGATTTCATGGCATCCACTGTTGTGAACATGGTGCTGGCATCTGTGTTCAGCCCCAAGTGGCATTAGTACTGGACATCTAGCATTGCACTGTTCTGATTTTAGAGGCAAGAGCATCCTGAGTCTCTTTCTGTGTCAGTGGCAATGAATGGAAAGTTCAGGCATGACTTCAGTGTTCTCTAATTTATGCACCTCTTCTTTTAGATGCCAAACCTGAGAAACTGCAAGGAGCTTGATCCTTCCAAGGTGCTGGGAATATCACTTTCCTTAGCTGAGATGTTTCCACAAGAGAAATGTCACCGTGACTTTTTCTACTGTGAGCCACCCTGGGGTCTTCAGATGAAGGGCGATATACAAATATTTAAAAAGGAAAAAAAAAAAAAGAAGGGAAAGAAACAAAGACTTACTCAAAAGTCACCCTGGGGCACAGAGGGCCCAATATTATAGGCAAAGTAATTGGGGAAGCTCTTGCGCAGTGCAACTATCATTGGTATATTTTTTAGGCAGGAGTGCTGCCAGATAATATATTGCTAATATACTTTGTCTGGAGGTTCCTTCCCACAGTCATTCCTAAACAAAACACATGGAGGTGAGTCCCTTGAAGTGAATCTGTGGACTGTGACTTCTTCCCAATTTGTATTGGTGCTTTACCCTTCCCAGACATGCTTAACACATGCAAGTGCCTTTCCATCCACTCATAACTGCATGAGGCAACCATAAGAAAGCCCTGTAGGCCAGAGACTGTTCGCTACCCAACAGCATGGGAGGATGACAGATTACATTGTGCTGCCTAATAATTAGAGCCCATAAGGTATTGCAACCTACTGTTCTTTGATGTTGTGTATATGAATATATGTTATATAAATGTATCAGATTTATAAGGGGGAGGAGACCAGAAATGGCACAAGAGCATGGGCACGACAAAGGCCAGAATAAAGGAGTTTGCAAAAACGCTTCACCAAATCAAGAAGTTCGGAGACCATCATTGTATACTTAGTACCGTTTTGAGATATAGATGTAACAGATTTGGAACAGAAGCACAGTGCTGCTTCAGGTGGGACAAGCTAGTAGTTGTGGGCGACACAAACATGTTCCTCACAATATACACTTGGTCCTGGATAAATCAGTCCTAAACTTGCTGGTTAGTGTAGGTGAACCTTAGGCTTGCTAAAGAGGAAGGGCTATTCCTGCCCATCCTATTAAACACAGCTGCTATGTTTTGAAGGTCAACACTGGAGTGAAGCCTCTGTATCTGCATGTGCTCAGACCAAGGCCAGCCTGGAAAACGCCAACAGTCTGATGGAGCAACTGACCAAGCAAAGAGCTGCCCTCTCCTACCCAGCATACTTTATTCTTGTTTTCAGTGCTGTTATGTCACAAACTTTATTGAAAGGTGTGGCATATTCTTGTTTTTAAAAAGGAGAGGGAGAGAAGGAGAGAGGAAGGGAGGGAGAGAAAATATTCACCTTGCCACCTAGTAACTCCTTGTTCAGTCATGTATGTTCTAGCCTAATGCCTTTTCCCCAAGAATATTGTACAAACATTTCTTATTCGTTACAGAGTTCCAAATACTTAAGCCTTCCCTAATCCTGACATAGTACGTCAATCGTTACGGCATATGTCAAAATCTTTGAGAGCTATCATCTAATGGAGAAGACATTAGGTCCCTGCTTTTGCCCACAAGGAATTCTTCAAGGGAGAGGCTTAGACATCCCAAGGCTTGGCCTAAACAAACTCCCCGGAGGAATGCATAAGGCTTCCCTGCCCCTTCCCTTAGTAACAGAGAGAAAGGAAAAGCTGGCAGAGAATCAGCATTTGTTCACAAGTAGATGTGCGTATGAGCAAGTTACAGAGATTATCTAATTGACATACTTTTCACCTGGGAATTCAAAAGGCAGGCAGGAGGATTGGAACAGAGGGGAGGAGGCCAGTGAGGTGATGATGACAGGAGAGAGGTTGGGGTTAGATGAGGGTTTCAGTGCAGGGGTGGGGAACTTGTGGCCTTCCAGACTTTGTTGGATTCCAACTCCCAGCAGCCCCTGCCAGCATGGCCAACAGACAGACCACACCCTGTTCTTATGCCATCTCTGCTCACAGGCCACAATGATAAATCACAGTCCTGTTCAGAGTGGACAAAGCCAAAGGAGGAGGCATTTTGGGTCACATTTGCAGAAGTCAAAGAGATTCCTCTAGTTTCACAGAACGATTTAAAACCTAATTTCACCTATACAGTGGTACCTCAGGTTAAGTACTTAATTCGTTCCGGAGGTCCGTTCTTAACCTGAAACTGTTCTTAACCTGAAGCTCCACTTTAGCTAATGGGGCCTCCTGCTGCCGCCGTGCTGCCGGAGCACAATTTCTGTTCTCATCCTGAAGCAAAGTTCTTAACCCGAGGCACTATTTCTGGGTTAGTGGAGTCTGTAAACTAAAGCGTATGTAACCTGAGGTACCACTGCATTGAGGTTTGATTTGAAACAACAACAACAAAAGCATTTTCAGAGTGTTTGTTGCAGGCACTTATATACCTCATTATAGTCAGAAATGAAGGTGCTTATCTGGCTTAAAATCCTATGTGCAGATGTGGTTCCCGTCGCAACTACTAGCACCAGTGTTCTTAACCAAAAATCCCTCTCTGGCAAAGTATCCTTTGCTCTCTCTCACAAATACCAAAGCCCTTTCACATGGTCCCTCCTGATATTGCTGCTGCTGCTCCCAAACTGGTCACTTCATTTGCCTCTTAGCTCAGCCTGCTTTCCCTCCTCTTCATTGACAGTTCTTTTTACCACATTTCAAGGAATCAAATGAACATTGTGTGCCTCTCTTCTCTCCCAAACTGGTCTCTTTCAAAGGAGAGTCTTTTGCTTGCCGTTGTTACCCGCTTTAACTGCAGTGACTGCACTGCCTCCCCAACATCAGTATTTCAGGATATATTCAGTTTCTCTTAAAAAATTAATATGGTGCCTTATTGAGCAAAGCTCTCCCAATATGATTCCTTTGGAACACTTGGTTCTACATGCTGAGTAGCTATTGGTACCTAAAAAAGTTAAGTGGGCCTCGATGCTTGTTGAATGTGACTCACATCCTCAGTGAAATCTGAAATGGCTACTCTGTCTTTTATCATCAGCTTGGCACTTCAGTTTCCCCACACAAGCTGGCCTATATCCTTTGCCAGTCCTTTGCTGCTTGCATCCCTCTTCAACACAACCAACCTGTTCTTGGACGCCATAGCATGTCCTTCTCTCTCTTTTTTTGTCAGATATAGGATCAGATTTAATTGGGGGATCCTCTCTCCTGCTCTGTTTCCTGGGTGGCAGTTATACTGCTAGAGTCAAGTAGGAGATGGCTGAAGTATATTGTCCCCTGAGGAACTAAGAGCTCCTGTTATAAGCACTTGTGTATATCTGAGCTAGGATCAGGCATGTTGGGAGGTGTTTTACGGGCACATTTTATGGGGCTGTTATGAGCCTTGCAGATGTTCGGCAGCTGTTACTGGGATGGGGCTTAATGTCTAGGTGGCTGGCACACATGGAGCAAAATCAAAACCAGCTCTTCTGTCCTTTGATTAACATCTTCTGCAGCATCAGTTGATATATTCTGCACGTAGAAGCTCAAACACACTCCCCACCTTGGATGCGGGTGGCGCTGTGCTCTAAACCACTGAGCCTCTTGGGCTTGCCGATCAGAAGGTTGGAGCTTCAAATCCGCACAACAGGCTGAGTTCCTGTTGCTCTGTCCCAGCTCCTGCCTTGCTAGCAGTTCAAAAGCACACCAGTGCAAGTAGATAAATAGGTACCGGAAGGTAAACGGCATCTCTGTGCGCTCTGGTTTCCGTCAAAGTGTTCCATAGTGCCAGAAGCAGATTAGTCATGCTGACCACATGACCTGGAAAGCTGTCTGTGGACAAATGCCGGCTCCCTTGGCCTGAAAGCAAGATGAGCGCCGCAACTCCATAGTCACTTTTGACTGGACTTAACCATCCAGGAGTCCTTTAGCTTTACTCCCCACCTCTATGGCTGTAATAGGCTACTGTTGAGGTAAGAGGATCATGAGCTAGATATGGGTAAGTGACAGAGAGCTTTCCTTTTCAAGTGACAATAATTCAGTCTTCACCAAGATGGCCTGGAGAATAGTTTGCAGAGTTTCTGATGATTAATGTAGGTGTGAACACATGGCTGGTGAAAAAGTGCATCCGATTATGATCAGAAGTATCTCGTGACTAAAGCCAACATCCAGGTGAACTGTAGGAGCAGTACTGGTGGCTTCTGTTCTGTTGTTTCTACAATCGAAAGCTAATGTTATTCCAGGCTGCATCAACAGAAGTATAGTGTTCAGATCAAAGGAAGTAATAAGTAAAGGTAAAGGTACCCCTGCCCGTACGGGCCAGTCTTGACAGACTCTAGGGTTGTACGCCCATCTCACTCAAGAGGCCGGGGGCCAGCGCTGTCCGGAGACACTTCCGGGTCACATGGCCAGCGTGACATCGCAGCTCTGGCGAGCCAGAGCCGCACACGGAAACGCCATTTACCTTCCCGCTAGTAAGCGGTCCCTATTTATCTGCTTGCACCCGGGAGTGCTTTCGAACTGCTAGGTTGGCAGGCGCTGGGACCGAACAACGGGAGCACACCCCGCTGCGGGGATTCGAACCGCTGACCTTTCGATCGGCAAGCCCTAGGCGCTGAGGCTTTTACCCACAGCGCCACCCGCGTCCCATCAACAGAAGTATAGTGTTCAGATCAAAGGAAGTAATAGTACCACTCTATTTTGCCTTGGTCAGATCACACCTGGAATACTGTGTCCAATTCTGGGCACCACATTGAAGAAGCATGTTGACAAGCTGGAACATATACAGAGGAGGGTACCCAAGTTGATCAAAGGTTTGGAAACCAAGCCTTATGAGGAGCAATTTAAGGAGCTGGGTATGTTTAGCTTGGAAAAAAGGAGACTGAGAGGAGATATTATAGCTATATTCCAATATCTCAAGGGCTGTCTCATGGAAGAGGGAACAAGCCTGTTTTCTCCTGCTCTGGGGAGTAATAATTGAACCAATGGCTTCAAGTTACAATAAAGAAGATTCCAAATAAACATCAGGAAGAACTTTCTAACAGTAAGAGCTGTTTGGGTCCCTTCCAACTCTACAATTCTATGATTTCATGGGTCCCTCTGGCAGATGGTACTTTGCCTCCTGGCTTCACTTGGCACACTCAAGCATCTGTGGTATGGAGGTGGCCTTACCCTGTTCAGTTTAGTTCTTAGATAAATGTTAATCCACTTGATTCACAGGATCCACTTTAGCCCCCACCTGCCATCTTGACTGAGCTGATCACAGCTGGAAGGGAGTTGATGGGGACAGAGACAGATTAACATAACAAACTGAGCCAAATTCTAAAAGATGAACCTAAAGCAAGGGACAGAAAAACACCATGGCAGTGGCCTGTGCTCTAACTGTAATGGAGTTTGAAATCAGTTTATAATGTTACTGGCCTTTTCCCAAGGACCCCCTGGGAATTTTCATTCTAGGATAAAACAGGACCTTTATTTCACAAAATTATCTTTGCCCTCCCTTTCACATTTATCTAAATTTGTAGTGTAACTGTGCCTTAGAAAGGTTATTTTATAAACAAAAGTTTACCTCACCAGAAAGTTGAGGGATTAATAAAACAATTTATTTTGCAAATTGCCACAGCACTATTTATCTTCTCAGTAACAATGCGCTATGGCCTAATTGTTTCTAAAAAAACAACCCTACACATATCAGAATAGGTCATTATTAGCCCACAATGGTAGGATAGTGTCTGAATGCAAAAATTAAAAAAGGTGTGTAGGTTCTGAAATGCAAATGAAGATTTAAAATGCAACGTTTTAGCACCCATGATTTTAAGCTAGGTTTTTTTTTAAGGTAACTGTATCTGCGCGCATGCACGCGCACACACACACTCTCTCTTAATTTTTCTGAAACAGCATGGAGAACACATCGGTTTCGATTCTGCCCCTCCTGTGGCCCCCATTTCTAAAACAGCAGGAAATACTGCATGCTGCAGAGAGTCTTTGGCCGCTGATAGTGTGTTATTTTGGCTGGGACTGGTGCTGGGGGAGGAGAAGGAAGAAGCTGGAAGCATGCTGCCTCACAAAGACAGCAAGAAAATACTGATGAAACACAAAGCCTCTCATTCTCAGCTCTGCATCCTCAATGTGCACAGCTGTATGTTTTGGCACATCTGCACCTCCTGAGAAAAACAAGCAGCATCCCACGCACCCTTCTCTAGGGAGGCACACTCGGCTTCAAGCTACTTCGGGGCCTTAACTGTTTCTTGCATGGAGTCCTTCTAGGGCGCTGCATTCCCTGGGCCGCTCACTACCTGGCCTGACATACTTAAAATGTTCCCACTGAGAACAGAGACTTTTCTCCCACATAATATAGCAATTTCCATCCTTTTTGTTACTCCAGGGGCATGTCATTCAATTACAATACTCTTGAAACCAGGATCTGTTCCAGCAACCTCTTCCCATGGACACCCAACCCAAGGAAGGAACGGCCCTCTTTTCCCTTCGCTACATGGCTGATACTCATGGACCTAGTGCTAGATCAGGGAAAACCAATTCCTGCTTGTTCTTCATATGAGGGAGGAGCTGCTTGCTTACAACAATAAAAACCATGTCCAATTCCCTACTCAAAAGGAAGAATTGATTGCCGGAGGGGCGAAAGAGAATCAATTTATCTAGCGCAGTCTCTAGCCCATCAATTGAAAACTAATATTTTAAGACAGACTAATAAAGGTGCTGTCAAACATCCCCCTGCAGTCCCCCCTTTTGTCATTTTACCTCCTCAACACAGGAATGTACGCCTGGAACTCTCACTTCATATTTGTTTTCCTCTCTGACCTCTGTGCTTGCTCCAGGTTTTCAGACGCCAGTGGCCTTAAGGGCCAGCTCAGCCTTTGCTAATGACTTGGAGCACAATCCTCTTATGTTTGCTGGGAAGTTTGCCCCACTGTGTTCCATGGGTCTTACTCACAGCACAAGGCAGTAGGCACAGGACTTCAGCATTAAAATATTAGCCATGTTCAGACAGTGTACTTAACCATGCACGTACAATGTGTACATTTGTATACAGTACAGCTTTCTAATAATTGAAGTGCAGAGTATTTGAGGACCGGGACATTCGTAGGGAAATCAAAATGCTTGTTTACAAAGCTATTGTACTACCAACCTTACTGTATGCTTCTGAAACATGGACCACTTACAAACGCCATCTCCAACTCCTCGAAAGATCAATGGTGTCACTGAAAAATTTTACACATTATTTGGGAAGATAGGCGAACTAATACCAGTGTACTGGAAGAAGCAAAGATCACCAGTGTTGAAGCAATGATTCTTCAACATCAGCTTTGTTGGACTACTCATGTTGTGCAGATGCCTGATTAACGTCTTCCAAAGCAACTACTCTATTCCAAACTTAAAAATGGTGGTCTACAAAAGAGGTTTAAAGACTATCTCAAGGCAAATTTTTAAAAATGCAGTATAAACACCAACAACTGAGAAACAATTGCCTGCGAGCGCTCCAATTGGAGAACAACCTTTACCAAAGCTGTCATGGGCTTTGAAGACACTCGAATTCAGGACGCAAAGGGAAAACGTGCTAAGAGGAAGGCACGCTTGACAAATCCACACCGTGATCAACTCCCACCCAGAAACCATTGTCCCCACTGTGGAAGGACATGTGGATCCAGAATTGGCCTCCACAGTCACTTACGGACTCAATGTTAAAATTGTGTTTATGGAAGACAATCTTACTCGGCTATGAGTGATTGCCAAAGAAGAAAGAAGACTGTAAGCAAGATCCTGACAGTATCACCGTAGGGATGAGGCAAGAAATAGCTATGGAGGAAATACTACAAAACACAAATTCAACAACATATATAAGGTAGTAGACAAATTGCATCATTCTACATTGCTAGCTCAGTAGTTTAGAGAACAATTGCATAGATGAAGTTGCCAAATCATTAACAGTTTACATAACTGTACACATGCACAATGGGTGTGCAGTGCTTAGAAACAACAGAAAATTGGGCCTCCTCGAGATTGGTGCCTGGCTTATGGAATGCCTTCTCCTCTGAGATATGCTTGGCACCTGCTGCCTTTGCTTTTCAGTGCCAACTTAAAATGCACCTGTTTTCCCAGGCATTGATGTGATATAAGTTTTATCGGAACGATCTGCTTTGTGTACGATGGAGTATGAATCTTATAATTGCTGTCTTACCTGATATGTTCTTATATGTTGCTGTTTCATGGCATTATGATCAGATTATCAGGTTATGTTTTGTAACTCATCCTGGGATCAGCAACACCAAAAGGTAGGGCAGAATATTTCAAACAAACGAAACAAAAGTGCAGTCATGCTCATTAAGTTATTTAAATTCTTCCGTACACGTGTGAGCATGTATGCACCAATTCTTTTGATTACTTGCGCATGTGCACACATCACGTAAACAAATGGGTGTGTATCATGTCAAACAGTCAAATTTCTGCAAGAGGGTGAATTTCTGCAGGCAGTACTGCAATTTTGAGTTCCTGACTGTATAGTTAAATCAATAATCAAACCATAGAGTAGTCATGAGGGTGAATTAGGCAGATTGCAAGGTGTCCTAAAGTCATTCAGAAGGGCCTTATGAGGGAACTGTCCACCAAGTATGGCACCCTCTCAAAGCCCTTTAAAATAAATTGTAACACCCCTCTCCCTCAAGTCACATTCCCCCTGCCTCCCCACTATAGTCAGGAGAAAATAGGGCTCATAGACTCACAGAATCATAGAGTTGGAAGGAATCTTTTGCCCAAGGTGGTCGTCGAACCCATGACCCAGAGATTAAGAATCTCATGTTTTACCAGATGAGCTGTCCCAGCTGAAATGAAATGGGTTTCAAATTTTGCAGGCATTTTTATTCCCTAAGGCTGCAATGTTCAGGGGAGAGTACACAGTGCATCTGTGGGGGTCACATGCAACCCCATCCCCCCTCAAGGGCTCCCCTTATCTGTACTGTTGACGTGCAGGCCAAGGTACTCCACTGTGAGCTCTTCTGAGCCCTGTCAGCAGCTGCTTCAGCACCATGCTTTCCCCCCATCAATACATACACCCACACCCACATTTCCTACCTTATAATTTAAATCCCCAATTGGTCTTTGATGCCAACAACTACCCAATCAGATTTAGCTATTTATGACAGTACTGAAAGCAAGCAAAGGTCACGCAGTGAGCCTGAAAGCAAGCAGAACCAACTCATTCAGATTTATTTATTTCATATATTTATATGTTGCTTAATATCCAGCAATTCTAAGCAGTCAATTAAGGTTTGGTGGCACCATCAGTGATGACATCACTGTTCCATTCATTTTAAAAAATGGGAGCAAGGAAACTGCCTATTAGGCCTGCAGTCAAATTGAAGACACACAAACAAGGTGAATGTGTGTGTGTGCGCGCTTGTGTGTGTAAAAAACATCCTCAACTCTTCTTTCCATGCCAAAAACGCTTGCAAATATTCATCACAGCTTTAATGCTCAATAGTTCCATGGTCATCACAGGGCTACTCTCCTCCCTCCTTATACTTTCTGAATGTTCTGACAGTGATGAATAACACAGTGGAATCATGAGCCAGGGTTTTCCATTACTTTTTGAATATAGGGTTGCTTCTTTCTGTCAGGTGTACACAAGAGCTGTGTTCATCGCTTTTCGTCAGATCTATAGTGGCTTAAATAATGCAGATTCCAATCCCCTGATCTGAAGCCTTGAAACTAGTTAAAAGACAGACTCTTCAACTGCCACTTCCCCTGAGTTCTCAACTTACATACCTTAATTTTATTTCTAGTTTATGTTGACTTTTTATTTCAGCATCACACAACCTCATTTCCTAATGTGGGTATGCTAGTTGGCCATTTCACTCACTGGGTGTCCTTTTCCCATTGCTTGGAAGAGAACCACCCTTGGCACCTTCTTCCGCCATCTTGCCTGAGCCTTGTTGGTCAAACTAGGCACTGCCAATATATTGCCAAAGTTAGTGCTTCTAAATCAGGCAGAGTAGGCCTCTCTTGATGGATCAATATCCCCAGGAGATTCCAGGTTCACTTCTTCCTCAGCTCAAAACAGGATGTTTTAAATTTGACATTTTTTCTTTAAGTTCACATGACGACAGAAAGAAAAGAACGGTTCACATGTTGTACTCTTTAAAAAGGTAGACTCTAGCAAAGACAAAACTTAATCTCTTTCCCCAAAGCTTTTGCTTCCATCTCTATACCAGCTGGACCTGGTAAAGAAACTCATCTAGCCGAAAGTAAGAAATTGTTGCTGAAAGTTTGGGATATGGATTTCCTACGACTGGTCCAATTTCAAGTCCCTGGAACGTAATCTTTAAAACTGTTAAGGCTGAATGAGAAGAGCTCCTATCAGTTACAAACACCATCAACTTTCCCATCAACAGGCCCTCTTTTCCATTTCAGTAGGGGCAAGAGATACCAGCTGCCTCTAAGGTTGTTCGTTTGTTTCTTGCCTGTGTGTATGTTAAGCTTTGGGTAAATTACAACAGGTTACATAAAATTACAAACATGGCAAGTTCACTGAAAAAAGACATTTGTTCAGCCAGGACCATCTCTGGAAACTCTACACAACTTCAATTCTTCAGACATATTTATGTGAGAAAGAAATCACTGGGTGCTCTAAACCACAAATCCAGGAAGAGCCAGTTGCTTGAGGCACAGTAAACAAATGCCTTCTAGTAGCCAAACCCCATCCTATTTCTTTATTCAGATAATCCTGTACTTTTCCCCACTCCCTACACACTTCACATGCTTTACTTCAGATACAGAAGAAATGGATGAAGAATCCTTACTCTTGCGATGAGGGCCTGTATGGATGACCAACAGAAGAGCATTCTTTCATTTTGTTCAGCCCAGACACTGAGGTCCAGCGCCGAGGGCCTTCTGGCGGTTCCCTCACTGCGAAAAATGAGGTTACAGGGAATCAGGCAGAGGGCCTTCTCGGTGGCGCCCGCCCTATGGAACGCCCTCTCATCAGATGTCAAGGAAATAAACTATCTGACTTTTAGAAGACATCTGAGGGTAGCCCTGTTTAAGTTTTTAAAAGTTTTATTCTGTTTTTAATGTTCTGTTGAAAGCCGCCAAAGTGGCTGGGGAAACCCAGCCAGATGAGCGGGGTAGAAATAATAAATTATTGTTATTATTATTCAAGTTTTCAGTGCACAATTTTGTTGCTGTTTCTATAAGAATTTCCTATTGATTGTTGCATTGGAGCAGGATCTCCCAAACTTGGGTCTCAAGCTGTTCCCATCAGCTAGGGATGATGAGAGTTGTGGTCCAACAACAACTGGAGACCCTGGTTTGGGAAACCCTGCATTAATATAGTATAAGTTTTTAATTTGTTGGTTTTGTAATTGCTTACACCATTAGCAAAAGAGCAGGATAGAAAACTTTTAAATAAATAAGCACGTCGGTAACACTTGCCCAGTACCTCTGCTGTGGATTTGGGAGAGAAGAGTATCAGCTTTGGTTGAGAACAACAACTCATGCATGAAGAGCTCTAGGTTCAGCTAGCTCAGCCTTTTTTGTAATGTACTGTACTGCTAAATTAGAGCTATAAGACCATTTGCACCCTGGTGTAGATGGTTGTAGCACTGCACTGCCTCTAAATCTAAAACAAGCTATCAAACTGCTTCTGAAAGTCAAACAGAGAAGAATACTTAAAAGATGTCCAACACTTTGCCCCTGCACCCCCCCCCCCCGTTGTGCCATGTAAAAAACTATCAGCTTAGAACCGTGTTAGAAACTGAGATATGAAAGCTAGGAGCTAAATGCACCTTAAGCCGAGGTTATGGGTGCAACAATGGAACATCCAGGCACGCTTTTTTAATAACAAGAATACAAAGCTGAAAATGAATGAACTGCAGTTAAAATATTATGTTCATTTTTCACATGGTCTAGTCCTTCCCCTGCCAACCCCCCCCCCCTAATATTTTTAAGAGGGTCTCTTCTCCAGTCTTCAGAGTAGTTGGAAGTGGGGAGGCAGGAAAAGGTCCTCCTTTCCTTCCACTCTGCAGTTTTAATCTGAAATCTTAGTACTGCACCCACAACTCAGAAACTGCTCACACTAATGAAATTCCCTGTTGCAAAATGCGCCTAGAACAATGGGAGTTTTGAATGCTGACTTAGAAATAAAACAGTATCACTCACCAATCAGGAGCCTCAGGATCTTGCTGGAAAGTATCCTAGTTTTAGGGAGGTCATTAGCTACTGGCTGTAGAAAGGGCTTCCTACTTCCTCTCTCACACTCCCTTAACCCTTTAATGTTTCTGTTAAGATCATATTCACTTTTTCTCTTCCTGGCTACTTAGTCCATCCCTAAAAAACAGACCTTTTTCAGCTGGGGTCTCTGTAAAGCCTCTCCTATTTGACATTGCAATCAATTAACAGATTCAGACACTCTTCCCAGTTCCAGCAATTGAATAAACTTCCTCAGAACTGTTTTTAACTTGAGTTTCTGGGTCTAGACCTTGAGAAGGTTCCTGTACCTTTAACAGGTGCATAGCAGGCTAAACTGTACCAGGTGCAGCTTCTTTCATATTCACAGGTCTGGTTAACAGAGTTGCACCTGGGAAAATTCTGTTTTCTGTGTTTATTATTTGTTTACAAATGTTTATAGCACTATCAGTGCACAAGCTGCCTTACAAGAGCAGAGGTCCCTGCTCCAAAGAGCTTAATATCTAAAATTTGACAACCGAAGATGTAAATAGGAAGGGGAAGAAAATGCAACTGTTTTGAGTTACAGGGGCTTAGGCTGTGTACACAAAATACATTTAAAGTGGATTTGAAGCACATTACTTCCCTCAAAGAATTCTGCACACTGTAGTTTGTGAAGGGTTTAAGGGAATTGTGGCACAGTGGCCAGAATTGAGGGAAATAATGCACTTCAGATCCACTTTAAACATATTTTGTGTACACAGCCTTAGTTACGGGATGAGTTACAAGCACGGAATGGGCACTAGAAAGTTGTGCAAAGACTTAAGTGCAAAGGTGAATTGTGAATGAAGAAATGTGGCACCATACAGAATTATATACGCCTTAAAAGGTGCCAGAATGCTCTAGGTCTGCAGCTGGCAGCCCTACCTGTTAACAACTGAAACTACACAGAGACACACAGTCCTGTGGTTTGTCATGTCTAGCTTCTACGATAGCCACTCAAGAGACTCTTGCCTGCCTTTAACAGACACCTTAGTGAGAAGTCTCATTTTTTCTCAAAGGGAGGTAGCGGTGAAGAGGGAAGGAAGCTGCTTTGGAATTTGTCACAACCTGGCAGTTGTCCAAGACAAAGGGGAGTTGGCAACACTATATGGGGCCTATGATTTTGGAATCATACCAAGATCCATTCATTCCCTGATTTCTTGATCAGGGAAAGAGCTTGGAAAATTCAGAGTACTGTTATGTGGTTTTCCAACCACTGCACCACAGCAGAGGCAGCAATAAAGCACATAATCTGGAAAGAAACTAGCGCTTGGGTCAGATTCAAACCAGCCCTTGGATTAATAGAGAACTGGAGGTTGGGCCTTTTCCATTAAGTTTTGGAAAAGGGAATAACTCCTGTTCCCTTTGAAATGGCATTACATGCTTAAATACATGCTTACAGAATCTCCTGCTTGTCCCATCACTTCAGTGGCATATTTCCTCTGACGAGGGAATTAGAACATAGCCATCGTGACTAAGCTGTTCCCTCTGTTCAGTGTTTAGAAGTGGCTTACACTACTTTTCTTCCTTAGAAAGGTCAGTATTAAAAAACAAATGGCTGTTTTTATTGTTGTGCTTTGGACACATACATTGCCATTATTATACACAGTAACGTGCTCAAAGCAGAACCTTGTGTTCAATTTCTATGCTTGTGATGCACAAATCTGCTCCCAACTATCCCATTACAATACAGCAGCAGGATCTTATATACCTCTCTGTAGACTAAGGTTACCAGATGTCCCCATTTCCCGGGGACAGTCCCTGGATTTACAAATCAGTCCCCTACCATTTCCACTATCATTCCGACTGAACTTGAAAAGTATCCCTGGATTCATTGAAAAAAATCTGATAACCTTACTCTAGACTACATTATGTGATGTAACATGTGAAGGCCCTGACATCATCATCTCAGAAGCAGAAGCAATCCTATACGCTTCCTTGGAAATGAGCTCCATTGAACTCCATGTATACAATTGCACTTTGAAAGCAGGAGCTGCAACAGCAGCAGACTTCCTTCTAAAATGGCAACCTTAAGACTCAAGTTACTGTGATGAGCTCTATGTGGGACTGCCCTTAAGGCTGATCCAGAAGCTGCAGCAAATTGGCATGGCCGAAGGTCAGCAAGGCAACACTTTTGTTGACACACCTGCACAGGCTGGCAATATGCTACAAGGCCACATTTAGGATTTTGGTGCTAGCATTTAAAATGATTAATAACTTGGGATTAGGATACTTGAAAGATTGCCTCATTCCCCATACCCTGGGTCAATCACCGCTGTCATCAGGATAGACAGGCTCTTCTGATTGTGTCACTGAAAATGTTTTTATTTGGAGGGGCTAGGTGTGGTGAACTTTTGGCCCTCCAGATGTTGCTGAACTACATTTCTAGCAAGCAGGGATGATGGGCGAAGTTCAGCAACATCTGGAGGTACAAAGGTTTACCACAGCTGAGACAAGTTTTGCCTTCCCAAAGGTAGATCCCAGCCATGCCTATTGCAATTTGAGAGAGAGAAAAAGAGAGAGAATGAATGTGTGTACTTCTTATGTGTTGATCTTGCAATATTTCTGCTGTACATGCATTTAGATTAAAAAAATGAAATAAATCTACACAAAAAGTCCTTTTGCCTGCCAATTATTCCCAACACTGTTCTCTCAGAGGCCTTTTCTCCAGCCAGGTCCAGCTGAGGGAAAAATGGTGTTGGAGGAGGGAAACTTTGTGTATGTGGTGCAGACTTGCATTTGAAACAAGAGAGACAACCTGCTGTTTTATCTAGTTTTGCCCCTCTGATTTTCACTTGTCCCATGTACCTTTAAATTTCCCAGTGGATCAGGTGATAAGGAAGGTGTTAATTATCTGGTCCTGTCATCCCCCTTCTCTCCCACATATGCCAAAGAAAGCAGGACTCTAGCTGTGCCACTTGGGAGTAATCGTGGCTGCCTTTTTTCCTGCTGGATCAAGAAAGAGAGAAACTTACGGAAGAGGCCACAGCCCAAACTCATCCTATATACCTGACTGGTCACATTCCTTATTCCGACTAATTGCACTGCATCAAGTGAAGGATGGAAGCTCTGTAACTGCAAGCCACTACTCAGCACCATCACCGCCCTAGCAATTTGGAAAGCCAAATTTGATCAAAGTTGACAAAAAGTAATGAATCAGATAGAACCGCTTGTCTAGAACAGATCTTGAGATGGTTAGTCCAGCCATGTGCACATAAATGGCTGTGGAGAGGGGCAGGAGCGGGATATTCCATTACTGATGAAAAGCCACTATCCACAAGTCTCTTAAGATATTAATGGGATGAACTTCAGGGGATTAGGAATCATGACCAAAGAAAGCTAAACCACAGAAAGCTGGAAATTGATAGACTAATCATTGCCTCTTCAAACTTTTCCAGACATACCAGATGGATGAGAATATAGAAACAACTACAAATCCCTGCCTAGTGACACCAGTCAGGCACCTTCACTGTCATCTTTCCATCCCCTGAATAGAAAAAATTAGTTTAGGCAGATCTAGCCACGTTTTAATATGTCTTACTGTTCATTTTAATTATCTTAAAATTTTTGTTTAACTGTTTTTATTTATAGCCTTTTAATATTTCTTATAACCCGCTTAGATTTTAACACTGTCAAACAGCATAAGTGTAATAATAATAATAATAATAATAATAATAATAATAATAATAATGTATCACTGTATGATGAGGCAATTTGATTCAAAAGTGGCATACTTAAGTGCCATCTTGAGGGCAAAAAAACAAACAAAAAATGATGCTGTAATTTGGCCCTGTTCTTTAGGGTGAATCAAACCATTAAAAGTCAATGTGCATGCGCAAAACCTAAATAAAAACAGGATGCTTGAAACTCAGCGCATAAAATTGGTTCACTCTCTCTGCCTATTTCTACAGACCATGAGTGCCACATGGTGCTCCCATTGTTGAGTCAGGCAGACAGGCTGGTTGATTCTGGCACTGGTGTGACTGCAAATTCATTGGCTGCACATATTTTGAATTTCTATTGTCTTTATTTTCCTACTCTTTTACACTGCAGATGGAAGGAAGATAACAGAGGCCCAGGCGTTAATGCATAGGATCTGGCTGTTGATGGGGAAATGGACCTGCATGAGAGAGAAAAAAGGGGTGATTTTCTTTCCTTCGTGTAGAGAAAGCAGAGGGGGGAAACGAAAGTGAGGGTGCAGTTTTGGAAGGGGAATTGGGTTTGTGAGGGTGATGTGGATGATTATAGCACTTGATGTTTAGGGTCCAGTCCCCACCAATACTTATTTACTTACCCATGCTTACTATTTATGACCTTGGGTAAATCACTTCTCTCTCAGCCCCAATCATTTCTCTTTGACAAAAATACAAATGTTGCAGAAGCAAAAGCAGGGGTTAAAAGGAGTTGTTTTGTACTTGGAGTTCAAAGGGATGGTGAATTTAAACTCCAGGTAAAAAAAACAAAGATTGACCAATAGTGCAATCCAGTGCAAATACACCCAGAGGTAAGACTCACTGTGTTTGATGACAGGGTACATGGGACTGTATCCTACATATCGTACAACAGAGCTATACATTAATGTTCATTAATGGTTTAAAAACTGCATCTCTAGTATAGCCATTAACTTTTGCAAACAATGCTACCAAATGAATTAGAAAATGGTGTTTTAAATGAAAGAAGAAATGTTTGGGAAACCAAAGAGTGTGACGTAGTCTGCACTGCAATGCACTGGCCAAAATATCCTATATGAAGAGCTACATCTTTCTTAATTTAACCGAGTCTCACATTTTTAACCAGGGCCTAGCAGGTGAGGAGTATAAGAACCCATCTGTCACATGCTGTGCATCTTATTTCTAAATACCCGTAAGTTACATATACCTTTTATTCTGCAGTACTACACCAATTCATGTTCAATTCAATGATTATATCCGAACTATATTCCTGATTTACTCCAGAAGGTGCAGGATATTGTGCAGCATATTTGACCAGCCTTCTTCAACAGTTACCTGGCACTTGCATTTCTGATTGAGATTATTCCAAAGTGCAAACTATTTTTAAATGCTGTCAGTTTTCTGTTTGAGTAACGTTTTCCTGTTCCCAGATGAGGCGTTGGTTGAAATAGTGCCCGCGGAGGCAAAGCAGAACAAAGCATGTGCACTAAGTGATCACATTTATTTGAATATTTTTTGTGTGTGTTCTAAAATTGGTTACAGAATAAATACCTGCACCTTATAACAGGAAGTCCACTTTTTTTTAATACAAAGTGCTTGTTAGAGGAAGTTGCATCAACGAAACACAGGAAGGATTGTGTGCATCTTGACACACACACTTCCCTCCTGGAAACTAAAACAGATTTTTTTTATTTCTTTTTTTAAAAGTTTCTTTTCCCTTTTTTTGTGCATTTCATTTCCTGCCATTGTGTATTTACAAATCTCTGAAAGAAGAAGGAAAAAAAATGCCAATATGCACGATACGTGGTCTTTTAACACAAAAAAAATCAGCCTTTAAAAAAAAAATCTACAAATGTCATTTCTTAATGAATCAATGATAGAAATTTTCTCCTCTTAAAAAAATGGGAGGCGAAAAAGAATTTTAAAAAGCAAAACCAAAAGAGCCCAGAGACTTTGAAATAGAAAAGGATCATCTGTCCCTTTAAAAGTTTTCCAAACCGGAAAGTAGCAATGTCACATGATCCAGAAATAGATGCTTGATTGATATCCTTGTTAATTTTCTTTCCACAGCTTCCCCCACCCTCCCGCCCATCCTGATACAAAGGAAGATTAAAAAAAATTAAATTAAATTAAAGACAGAGATGACAGCAATGCCCCTCTCAGATTCTGGCAAGTGGTAGGGAATAATGGAAATGGGTTTGATTTAAAAATGACGACGACAACAAAAGCTAGATTAAAAAAAACAAAAAAACTTTCAAAAATCAGTAAAGATTCTATCCAAACCAGATGGTTAACTGGTGACATAGTGTTTGGTGGAAGGCTGACCATAAACTCTATAGAAATCCTGGCGTCCATGTTGCTGAGATGCATCAATCCATTCTCTCACTGCCAATCCCGGAAGCGACTGAGGTACGGAGGGAGCAGGTGGGAGGGGGTGGGAATATTCCTGCGACGACACTGTCCATGGAAAGTGGCCTGACCGTGGGTACGGTTGATGCCCGCTGTGATTGGATACTGAGGAACAGTAACAGTTGTCCACCGAGCAGACCAGGATTTTGCGCCCACCATACTGAGACAGCACAGACTGCTGAGATGATGTGCTGTTGGGGTAGTGAGAAGGGTTGAACATCGAGCCAGAGTGAACTGGTTGGGGGCCACTGGGAAGTCCTACTATGTGCTGGGTGGAGCTACAAGGCACCATGGGTTGTGCAGACTGGCCTTCAGCAGCCGAAGCCCCCTGGCTCACATACTGGCTGGCCACAGGTCCCGAAGAGGGCTCCAAGAAGCTGGCTTCCGGGAAAGCTGTGGAGTGCTTGCGCTTCTCGGCTCCTGAATTACTGACGCTGCAAGGGTACATAGGGATGCTCTGCAGGAACGGCACCGAGGTGCTGAAGGGACCTGAAGGAAACAGAGAAGACAACGTGCTGTCACCTTGAGCAAGAAGACAGCCCTCTTTTCCAAGTTCCATGAGCCAACTAGAAGCAAACCCCTCCCCTCCTCCGGCAGAGATCCAATTGCCCAGTTTTCCATGCAGCAATATAGGCCTCGGCAGAGAATGTCAAAGTATAAGGTCTGACCTCACAACCACATACTAAAAAGCACAAGAACACAAGCTGGGGGAAAGAGTCACCAATCATTTACAGATTTTCCTGGCATTTTGCTCACTGTTCTCTTAGTTCTTCCACTATGTAAACAAACCCGGCATGGAAGTAAGTTAAGGGGTTTTGTTTTAGGATAAACTCACCAAGTACTAAATGTCAGAGAATGATCCTTCAGAGGCATGTGGAACCAGAAAATCTGTGACCACATAATGTCCTCTATAATCTGGCAGAGAAGACCTGCATAGTGCCAAACACTACAGAAAAAGGCAACATCCCAGGCCCTTCCTGTTTTAGAACTCAGAACTGCCTGCCAGCCTTCAGTTCTTACACTAAACAAATGAACAGAAAATACAAGTTTCACAAAATGGCATACCCACGGTCTAGTGCCAAAAATCTGAAGATGGTGCTAATATGCATTGCTTATTGTATTTGCATAATTGAGTTGGAGGTGTTTTTGATGCAGAACCTGGCTTTGGGGGAACCTATCCCAGGAGCTCAAAGGTGAAGCTTTATAGCCACAACCCTTTAACCATGTCCCTAATTTCCCACCCCCTGGCCTATTCCAGCCACAGGAGGTACAAGGTGAACGTCTGGTTGCATTAAGTGACTTCTGCCAGCCAAGAATTACCTCACACCCTGCTTGCTAGGCAAGTCCAGACTTGGGATGCTCTGTATTATTAGTGGAGTAATTTAGCAAAGTCCAGGGGCTAAGAAACCAAGGGATAAGGGGGTGGAGAGAACTACAACACCTGGAGAAGACAAAGCTGAGCTGGATGGACTTGAATTTTTCAAGTCCACATATGGCTGAAAATCCAGACCAGGATTTTAAGGTATTCTGGTGGTGATGTCAGGCAAGCAAACACCAAGATACCACTAGAGCCAACTAGAATTCTATGAGCCCTGCCATTTGTTTTCCCAAGCTCATATTCAAACCTTCTGAGATGTTGCTTGCTCCCTCTGCCTGGAAGATCATTCCCTTTTTGACCCATCAAGCGATCTCTCCTCAACCTTGTGTCCTCAAGGTATTTTTTATTACAGCTGCTATGCTGTCTAGGGCTAATGGCACTGCACTCCCAAACATCTAGAGTGTTTTGGGTTGGGGAAAGCTTCGTTAAACCATTGTGACTTCTTGTTCCACAACAGTCATTCTTTTTTCTCTTTTTTTGAACCTCCTGCAATTAGCAATCTTTCCACCCTATTCTTGGTTGTTCTGCTATCCAGCCTTGTGCTTGCTCTGCACTTTTTCACCCTTTGGCAAAACTAGTTGCAGGTCAATGCTCATATTTAGTAGCTTCTCAAAGGCTTCTTGATCATCAGCTTGGAATATAAGACATTTTCAGCATAGCCTATTCTCTTTGCAGACTCAGAGAATCAGGGAGCCGACTCCAATTCCCTGATATCCCTAGATTTAAACCACCTTTGACAGATTTCCATTCAGCTTATTCTTCAAAATTCCCAGGGAAGGAAGCTCTATCTCTGCTGAAGGGAAATAGATTTACTGCCAAACTGATTTTAGAATTCAGGAGGGCTCTCCCCCAACCCTTTCAATATTTATCCTAGATTGGGAAGGCTGCAATTTGAACCCCCTGCTTCTTATCCTAGCCTCACACTGCAATCCTATACACACCTACTCAGAAGTAAGTCCCTTTGAACTCAGTAGGACTTACCTCCATGGAACTGTGTATAGCCAGAGGGCTGCTGCTGCATTCCTCCTTGGGCATTCTTTCAGTGGGGAGGGGCACGGCATGCCAGGGGTAGGCGGAACCAAAGGCAAAAGTGGGCAGAGAAATGGGTGTGACTGTCTACATTACAGCCACACAAAAGCCAGAGCTTTCTCTACAAATAAAACACTTTATATGCCCAGCCACACCTCTCTCCCGCCAGACCAGCAAGAGGCATTTTTGCACTTCAAGTATATACTCTACCTAAGCAGAAACACTAAAAGAAAATGTGGAGGCAGTGAGGGCTATGGGGGTGGGGGCAGAATCCCAAGTGCCATTAGAAAGGTCTGGAGGGCCACATCTAGCCCCCAGAGCCTGAGGTTTCCCACCCCTGAGCATTACGATGCTGGCATACAGCCCATTCGCTGCCTTCTTCTTCACAACAGCCACTATTTTGGGTGTCAAATCTAATACCATATCCCAAGCCTTCTTTGTGTCAAGCTCAGCTGCGCTATCTTTTCTTTGCGTGCTTAACCCACGGTCTCACACACACACTCCAAATCCCTTTCAAAAATGGAAAAGCACTCCAGCTGAAGCCAAACTACAGCCAACTTATAGAGCAATGTTTTCCCCTCCCATGCGTTGCCTGTGATGTTTTTGTTACTGCAACCCAAAAGTGAAAGTGTTTTAAAGAGGGGGTTGACAGGAGTACTATCTTTGCTGAGTCATAGTCACACTGAAAACAGCATGTACATTTAAGGTTTCTTACAGAGTGTAATAAGAGCTTTCCTGACAGGCACTGGGATTGTATTTGGACACACAGAAAGAAATACAGAGACCAAAAGAGGAAGGCTATGGCTGAGAACTTATGCCATGTTACATACGAGTGAGCCCCTGAAAATGCCGCAAGCAAATATGCTTAGGAATCAGACTAAAAGGTTGCAGACCCTATACAATTTGTTAATTGGAAGTATGTCGTTCCCAAAGATTTAGTGGACAGTACTTCCAAGTGGAGCGGGCTGCAAAGGACAATAGAAGTCAGAGGCAACACTGTCTATTGGGGGAGGAGGAAGAGAAGAGGCAACTAGCCTGAAATATCAGAGTTAAAGCTTGCAAACCTGGACATCGTGTGTTTCTCTAAGTCATGAAAACACATCATCCAAGTATTTCCAAGTGTAACATCCAACTGTTCCTGATTTGAAAGACAGGTACCAAAAACAAGACAAAGACAAAGAAAAACCTTCCTTCCTAATCAGAGATCATAAATTGCCCCAAGATTACTCTGGGATCAACCGCACTGCAGGAATAAGAAGAACTACCCTTAACAAACTGCCCATACCCTTTTAGGATCACTCTCCTCTGCTTTGAAAGCCATTCGCCTTGGGGCCGGGGAGGCTCAAGACAGTCTCATGTATTCCAGCACTGCTACTTCCTACTTCACTTTTATATATATAGAAGAAATTACATGTGACCGCAGAATTTTCTGGGTTTTTTAATCATTTGCCCTAATCTCAGGGTAGCTAGCTGGTGACAAGTAATGGTCAAATCCAAGAGACTGATCTCAAACAATAACATACAGCAAAAATAAACTTGGCCCCTGAGAAAACCCTGGCATGGAACATCCGCCCCTTTCCCACCCTCACCCTTTCAATGATATTTGGATTTCTAGTTCAAAGCACCACTCTGATCAGCAACACCAAGGCTGTGTATCGTATACAAAGACAGATTAGAGCATTCCCTCCTGGGTTCAGGTGTGCCTAGGAGATGGAAGGGTCAAGAGAGACATCACTCACCTTCCAGAAGCTTCCGCAACTGTTTTTCCTTCTTGGCAATCTCATTCAGGAAGAGCTTGGAATTGAGGTGGCCAATCTTGGGAGGGGGCAGGCTGCCTCCTGTGCAGTTCTGGGTCCTTTAAAAAAAAGGGGGGGGGCATTATACGACATTACAGACTGAAGTACTGTACTGACTTTCTTCCTTCTACTATCTGCTGGAAAGCAGATTGTAATTCCCTTCTGAGTTGGGCCAGCTGGTTCTTTCCTTGACTTTGTGTCGCGCCACATTACTCGCTTTAATTCCATTCACCACTACCATATTCTCTTTCAACATTTTCCTGTCATTAATACTGATCAAAATTACCTAGTTTCACTAACACAGTTTTATTTTATTTTTATTTTGCATTGTGAGTGGAGCTACAGAGCAGAACCCAATGCTGTAAGAGCGCCCCCCCCTGCACGCCACTACTGCACACACACACACATTGCCTACAGCTAAGTAACACAGGACCCACAGATAAGACAGAGGCATGACTTGAGTGCAGTTCAAGAAGATACACTCTTTGAGAGGTGGGATTTGGTCAACAAGATTCTTACAAAGTGTGAACAACCTGTCTTGCAGGTTAGAATTGCCCCTGAAAACGCTGTGCTGATTTTTAACTGGATTTTGCACAGCTCGTCAATCAGTTCTCATCTCATCTCCCTCCAATTCATGAAAAAACACCTTTAGTACCAAGTATTTTCTACCTGTGGAAGTGGATAGGCATTATAATCCATTTTTCTCTCAGCTTTCTTTCAGGAAAGCTGAACAGATCATGCATCCTAATTCTTTCACAGTAAATAAGGCTTCTTCTCTTCTTAGCACTGTGCTGAGCTCAAGATATAAACACTAGAATTCAGCAGTAGCACCTCATCCCTACTTCTAGCAAGACTGTAACTCCCCGATAAAGCAGCAGTTCCCAAACTCCTCCCCCACTTGATGACTTTTCTGTCTGTTGCAGCAATTGTAATGCTAGACGCTGTATGAATTTTAAGGATGGTAAAGTCCAGTCAAAGGCAACTATAGGGTGTGGTGCTCATCTCACTTCAGGCCGAGGGAGCTGGCATTTGTCCACAGACCACCTACGTACCACAGCCTTTACCTGCTGTTTTTTTAGACATGCCAGGGACCACATGAATGAAGTAGACCACAGTCTGATGGAACTCTATCGCAAGGTTTCCCCAATGCCGTGGGAGGAACAGTAGCTTAAGATGTCTACAAAACACTCCTTTTGCTACCTATTGCTCTCCCCAAAGAAGATCCTCTAGATTAGCTGTATCATAGACATGTATCATAGACCCTCCTTCACCCAAACCCAGACTGCCAGGAAATTGATTTCTTACCTATCCATCAAGATTTTCACCGACTTGGTATTCTAGGAGGCAATAAAGAAAATGGAATCAGAAGCTGTAAGTCATGCAGACCTCTTGTGGCACAGCAGCAGCACCTTTTCCCATTTCTGTATATTTCTCTTTTGTCTCCCTCGCACCCTCATTGATTTCATATGAAGGACATTGCTCTTACTCAACCACCCATCCTCACAAACAGCCACACACTGTACTTCCCAGATACAGCAGCACTATCTGAGAGAGGCCACAACTCAGAGCAAAGCACATAGGTAGAGATCCCAGATTTAGTCCCTGCATCTGCAGCAGAAGGATCTTAGGCAACAAGGCTAAGGCTGACAAAGCCAAGGCCCTGAAGTCCAATGTCAGTCAGGGCTGCAGTACTGAGCCTTGTAGGTCACTAGCCTCAGAATTATGCAGCTCCTTATAATGAACTAAAGGTAGATAAAGCTGGGCTGTTTTACAGGGCTGTTGTAAAAACGTTGTAATGATAATATATGTAATCCACTTTGAAGTACTACATAATGCTAAGCTGCTGTTACTATACCAAAAGTCTATTATTTGAGACTCAAACAACACCTTTGCATCCCTCTGTTGAATGGAAGCATCTGCCACCAGATTTCAAGCTCAGTCCTTAGCAGTGCACAGCACCTTAACAAAAGCAAAATAAATGCTGCCACTTTGAAGAATTCTTCTGAGTAATTTATGGCTTGGCTCCATTCCTCCAGGATAACAAAGGTGGAACTAGAAGGGCCGTTTTCATTCGTCTTGTGAGTATGCTCTCTGAAGCAACCAGGTGTGCCAGGCAGAAACTGCCTTGTAAATCTTTAATTCAGATGATGATGATGATGATGATGATGATTATGGGAACTTCAGCTCCCCACACAAACAACATAGTTAAATCAGCATCTTGATTTTAGACTTTAACTTGTCACTTTAGCTACAGTCCAGAACAAACCACTAACTCTGAGGCACAAGATTACAGAGGTTATTGCTTTCATTTCCCTCCACCACTCTAGCCTCATGTCATCTCCCTACTGTCAGAACAATGCCAACAAAAAATTCTATCTTCCAGCTCAAAGGCCATTTTATATAGCTATATTGCACCCTAGCAAAAAAATAAATGAAAAAAATCCATTTGCTAGAGGCTACCACTCCAGGTTCTGGATATTTATTGAAGCACAATTAGGCCAACATTGGTGGATCAGCTCAGCTAAAGGGATATACTCCAGTAGGGTGTAAATACCCTGCCAATCAGCTGCTGAGATTTACTTGGAAAGCCTCTTTTTGACAGACAGCACTGTTCAAGGGGTCAAGGGCATATCGTCTTTCTAAAATGAGGAGTGGGCCATCTGGTCTATGTGATGGGGAGATTAACCCGAGAGGGGGTTGCTCAGCAATATCTTACACCAGAGCACAAGTTGAGATGCCCCTTGTATTCATTAGCCTGCTGCATGACATGACAAGATTCAGTTTAGGAATCCAGAAAGGGAAACCTGTTGGGGACATGTCGGTGCCCCACCAGGTGCAACATAAATCTCCTAGTATGACATGTTATACAAAGCAGCACCTAAAATTGCAAATCCCATCTTCCTGAACCTAAGAAATGTTGAGCTTTTCCCTGGTGGAACTTTACTCCAAAGTAGTAACCACCCATATATATATCACCCCCCTCCCCCAGCCTTAAATGCTTGGTGTTTCTTATGGCAGCTAGCACACCTTCCTAGATTAATCCTTAACTTTGGGTTGCCAGATGCTCCTTATTCTAAATAACATTCCTGTGAGGTAGATTAGGCTTAGGGCTCCAGGCACTGCCTGGCCAGGCTGCCTTAGCTTCAGCCTGAATGCTGCATAATGTGCATTCAGGGCTATGCCCTGAGAGCTCCGCCAGCTCCACATTTCTGATAATGTGCTACTTGCCACCACTTCCTCCAAAGAGCTCAGGGTAGCCGACACTGAGTTTTCCTGTTTTCTCTTCAGAACAACTCTGTGAAGTGGGTTAGACTCAGAGATGGTGAACGGCTCAAGGCCAAGGGGGGGGAATTGAACCTGAGTCTCCCTGCTATATGTCCAACACCCCTCTGCTCTTAGGAACACATAAAGAAAGGGGTACCCAATCCTTTTCCAATCAGTTCTTCCACAATTTCAGTAGGACAATTTAAAATGTCACAAGGCACACACATTTTGCATGATGTTCTTGAGTATCTACACACAAGTAGAAAACAAGAAGTAACCCGGACAAATAAACATTACTCCGCATCTCTGAGATCTTTCGGAAGATGAAACTACCCTGGGTTGAGCTCTTCCCTCTGAAGCTTGGTCATCCTTACGGGCTCAATTTAGCCGCACAAGAGACAACATTCATGATGCTCTTTAGGCAGGTAAGTAGCCCAGTGTAAGGAATGAGTGGGACTCCCAAGTTGTGCCAAACAGTTAATTAATTCATGGGAGGTAGGAGGGAAAAGCAGAAGCTTCCATTTCTGTGGATGAAAGTGAAGCTGTGTCAAGCTGAGGCATATTCGCAGCTTAAAGCGGCCATTTTGGGGTCGGGGTTGTCACATAAGTTCCAAGTCCTTCCCTTATTCCTGCTGCCAAGTGCTCCACCAGACCCTCCCCTTCCCCAAACACCCCCCACTTCACCTTCATGAAGTTGATGTCCTCGGTCTTGTCATACATGACCTGAACGGAGCTGAGCAGCTTCTTGGCCTCCTGCATCCGCTCGCTGAGGTGCAGCACCTGGGCAGCATTCTCGTTGCAGAATTTTGCCTGGGCCTTGTCTAGGATCTCCATCGTCTTGCGCAGATCCTCCTCAAGGATCTGGTGCATCTTCTCATACTGCAGGCGCACCTCGTCCTTCAGCTGGTTCACCTTCTCCTGGTGGTATAGAAGGGGGAAGAAAAATGCCTCTTGTTAGCCTCCCTTCATACCTACTTGCTTTATCTGGGTGGGGAGGATGCACTCTGAAACTAAATGACTGGTGTTCCTTTATGCAGTAGCTATGCCTAGGGCACCTATCCAGGCTCTCAATTTTTTCTGAAGAACAAAAGAGCATAGGTTACTGACTTTGCTTTGATCAGACTAGGAGGGAGCCACAAGAATACAGAGTTGTTCAGGATAGGAACAGGATAGAGTGGCTATCCAGTTTGGGGGAAACTAAACCATTGCACAGGGAACACCAGGCAACCAGGAAGAGAATGGGGTATATAATAACTTGAAGGAGGCTGTGAGTGAGGACTCTTGGTCTTTGTTCCTCATCACAGAAGAAGAAAGTAGGGTTACTTAAGTAAGGCACCAGGAGGGATAGGATGATGGGAATCAAACCTTGAGAGGTCCGTCCCTCCTGAACAAAGCAAGTTCTTGGATTTACAGCTGTATGGAGAGATGCTTGCAGAGTCGGTCATTTTTGCTCTCTCTGCCAAAGACTTCACACCCTTGTGTCCTTTAAACTTTGGCTACTGGGTTTGCTTAGGAGCTACAGCATACATGCCCTTTATAAGGTCATTCTGGCAGAATAAGGTCTTAAAACCTAGGGTTCCATGATTGCTATGCTGGCTGAAACTTTCTCCCTTCCCAGTTCTTCTATCAAGGTATTTCCTTGACTGGTGGGTAACTGCAGCCCAGCATCCTTCTTGCGTCTAACACTGGGGAGGGGAGGGAAGAAGAGAGAAATCCAAGTTACTTCAACCAGCCGCTTGTCAGACTCCAACTTGTAGAGCTGCTCCTCAATGTCTTGTTCGCGTTCCTCCAGGCGGTCCTGCTGCTTCACTAGCATCTTCTGCAAGAAAAGGGACAAACAGAGGAAAGACAATCAAGAGACAGAAAAAGTGTGTTCCAGAACTGGCTTACAAGTTACCTGGAAGCAGGATAATTTTAAAATGACTTATGCATTACCGCTTTTGATGTAATGTATCAAATGGAGTTTGCATCTCACACCTACAGTGAGAGCCATAAGTCAAAATGTCTTCTAGAACTCTTAGCTCTCACTCTTCACAGAAACCCATTGACTAGCACTACTGCTTTGTTCCTCTCTTTGCGCAAGTGGGAGCAACAAACAATGTTGCCCAGGTTTAGTGTTCATGTCCATGCCAGGAAACCCTCAAACAAACTATGAAAGGGGAGCAAAGAGCAAAAGCTTGGCTTCACATCATGACTCGCTTGTAGCAAAATAAACCACTTTGAACAGAGTGTGAAGTCTGGCTTTGTTGTTTGTTTCTCCTGCTGGGTGAAACAGTGAAAAGAGAGTCATTCGCTGTCACGGATTGGCTGGAGGCTGAGTAGCGGGAGGCACCAGCTGGGAAACCCCCAAGGGAACCCCCAGGGGAAGAAGGCTCAGAGCCAGGAGACTGATGGTAGGATGACCATGAGTGGTCAGAGGGGGGAAAGGGAGCAGAAGGAAGGAAGGAGGTGTCCAAAGGCAACAGGGTTTAGTGAGCAGGAAGAGCCTGAGGCAGAGAGCAGCCCTGATTCAGAGGCTGGAGAGGAGGAGGGCCAGGAGACAGAGATGAGGCCGGCTGCTGAAGAATCCAGGGAGTCTCCCCTTCCTGCTGCAGCTAGCCCCCCCCCCCCCAGTCTCTCACAACACACACAGAAATGAAAAGAGAAGAGGATTGTTGCGTGCAGACACTGTCCCCAATTGCTTGGAAAAAACCCTGGGGAGGTGGGCACTTAGGCAGCTGTGGGAAGGTGCGAACCTTCAGTCCTTGCAACCGCCTCATTGGGTGTCAAGACCTACTGGGAAGAGTTGCTGGGATCACTAAGCCTGTGCTGTTTTGGTTTCTTCGTTAAAGAGTTAACATCGCCAACATTGTGTTCTTTTATCACTGACCTACATCTGACTCTGGCTCCTGACACCTGCATGTCCACGCTAAAGCATAAACTATGGTGCATCGCGATGCCCACACACAGCCACTGTGACATTACAAGAACAAGGAAAGCAGTCTCCCTCCCAAGCTCCAAAAAAAGAATAAAGTTTCTAGAAGACACACGAACTGCCTTTTCAGGACCATCCTGTGTGATAAATATGCAGCGTCCATCTTTTCCTGGCTAGTTCCCTACATGAGCTTTCAAAAACATACCCAGAGAGCTAAAATGTCATGAGGAGAACTCCAAGACTTCTTGATCCTGAAGTTCCCATCCCCTCAAGCCCCTCAAAAACTTATTTTCTTGTTAGCAACAATTTTCTTGTTAGCCACAAAAATAACCTAGGGAAAACAATAATGTAGCCAGTTTGGAGAAGATGGAGGGCCTGCACTCCTCACTTGGAAGATCTCCCTTTTGGTATTGGATACCATGCTGGATCAGACTGAAGGAATCTTCTAACCATTAGCCCGTTCCCTTAAAAAGGCATCTCTGATCCCTTGAAGCCAGGGTAACTGGCTCAAGACCACAGGCAGAGCAACCCTTCTGGTGGAAGTTGTGGGAGATCAACAACAGAGGTACCCTCCATCTCCTAAGCCCCTGCTTCTGTCCTTTTTTTGTTCCCTTCAATTGCCTCTTAAGCAAGGGAATTAACTGGGTATGTTTCCATGCCAGTGGTTTCTGGTTCTGTTTGGTGCTATGAGGGAGACAAGGATCCTGTTGAGCAGACATCCACACAAGCTCTACCCTTTCAGCCCTGCTTCCATCACAGCTACAATCTCAGAAATTTCTGAAGTCATCCAGAAAGGACCTCTAGCAATGCAGTTCCCCCTTTGCCTGTGGAGGGAGATTCACAATATCCTATAGCTCCTGGGACACCTCTGCGATTATCGATTGCATCCTTAACAAGGTCTGATCAATCCCTGAATAAATGTGTTTTTAACTCCATCCCCAAAGCCATGAACAAGCTTAGTTTATCATATTCAGAGAGTAACAGCAAAAGTTTCTACCCACCAACCTCACCTTTCCCAAGCATGCTTGTAGACTGGCAATTCTATTCCATGCTGGAAATGTGTTAATTGTTGTGTGATAATGTCATGGTTTTGTCAATCAAAAATTGAAAAGTATGAATCTCAGTGTGAGAAAACCTGAGAGGTATCTCACTCATGCTTTTCTTAACATATTTAGAAATATTTTAATTATTTAATTTCTATCTGACCCCTCCCCCCCAGGAGTCAAGGGCAGCAAATAGCAACAAATTAGCAAAATAATGGGCCTTAATCAACTAAATAGTTGCAGTGGCAGAAGCCCTTACAAGAATTCCCACTAATCCAATGGAAATATCCTTCCCTACTCCCACTGCATGTGCCCCCCACAGTCCTCTGAGTCTGCTCTGGAAGGTTGGAAGAACCCCTAAAACAGATTGTGGAGCACATTGGTGGAGGAGATGGAAATAAATTATTGTGGTATAAGGAAAATCCTTGCGCTGAGGAAACCATAACCTTAGCACTACATTGAACAGAAGCCAATACACTTAAAAACAAAACAAACACATATCTAAAACATTTTTTAAAAAAAACAGTCTCATGCTCTCACAGTTAATTATTTCAAGGTTATTATTAACACAATAGGCAACACTGTAACATATACAAGAGTTCGGCTTTCACTTTGCTTGACTCCGTCCTGTTTGAGGCTTATGTAACTTTTCCCTCAGTTTTACTTCATATTTAATTTTTGAGATTTTTTATTATTGTCATGATTCTTGTATCAATAAACCATATAGCTGCTTGCCATTTTTAAAGTACTTTTTAAAAAATGTACTACTGACACACCTAAGAAGATAGACATTGTAAATAACAGAAGAGTTTGACTCTGGTTATCAACAGCACGATTTAGGAAATGCCAAGTAATACATTTTAGATTGATCTGACAAAAAGGAAGGAAGGAAGGAAGGAAGGAAGGAAGGAGCACACTATGAAGAAACATGGAAGATTAAGTGGTGGAAGGAATATATAGTACAGCAACCAGAGAGACCAATAATATTGGAATGCTTATATCCCGCAGTGCAGACCTCTACAACTTGTGACCCATTTAGCCTACCAGGTACTCAACATCTCTTCTACAGACACAAACATGAATCAGTATACATGTTTGGTAGGTCACAAGTTGTGCAAGCCTGCTCTAGTGTAATATCAACTGAAGGTATCAACTTCCATATTGTGCCCAATTTTTAGTTAACTGCCTTCACCAGGCTGGCTTTTCCGGGCCCTCATCCAGCCCAGATATCATATCTGGAGAAATGACCAGGGTGGGAGAAATAAAATGGCACTTTTGACAATGGCACAATGAATGCACGGGGCAGAAATTAATCCAGACATTGCCATTTTCAGTCCTTTCTGATGAGTGGGGGAAGGACATTATTTATAATGGATCTTCACTGGTTTGGAAGACGTAAGAGAGATGAAAGGGCTTTAGGCAAACACCTTTTCGGATGAGAAAGCTTCCTGGTTGACTTCATGCAGCAGGGGAAGTTGATCTCATTTCTGGCAAATGAGCTTTTTGTGATAATAAATGATCCAGATAAACCAGTCCTGCAGAGTCTTTATCTTCTGCATCAACAAATGTGTTTGGTGTATAATCTTAACAGTCAAATGCACACCTTTGTCCCAGATAACATTGTCCAGCTATGGTACCGATCAACAATTATTTCACATGATGATTAAGCTCTATCCAATTGCTGTGGCTATTGCTGATCAATTATCATGTGGATAATTGCAGTTTACATGTTTGTTTAATTTGCACCTGCCCTTCTTCCAAAAAGCCAAGGACATTTTATCCTTGCAACTGCCCTCTGGGGCAGGCCAGACTTAAAAGACAGCAACGTGCCCAAGGCCACTCAAGGAGATTCTTGTCAGAGCAGGGATCTGAATCTAGGTCTCCAGTTCAAGCCAAACATTCTACCCATTACATCACAGCGGCTCCCATAATCATAGTATGATGACTCACTAGGTTAACTAGGCAACAATGAAAGATCAAGGCACATCACAGGGAATAAATAAGATTTGTGGCACAGATCCCACATGGCTTAAATAAGCAAGCCACGCCGTACAACTCAGCCTGCCTTGTGAAAAATCTCTTCCCAATTCCAAAGACAAAGAGAAAGCAGGGCAAGATTAAAGAGATCCAACACTTTATCCTATGTGCCACGTTGACTGTCATACAAGGAGATAATGTTGATTAACATGGCTGTATGGGTCAGCTCCTATCCATTGATGAGAAAAAAACAACCACACCTAACAGCTGTTCTACAGGCAGCATGTATAGTAAAAGCAAGGCTGGATTTGTTCCATGTGTTGTGATCACTGAACACACAGAACTTGGAATCCTGGAAACATGTGGGCATTTGAATATATATAAGGCAGGTAGGAGACTCTGTCTCCCATAAAACAGAAGGAAAGGACTATCTATTTATTAAACTTGCAGCCCACTCCACCTCCACATAAGTCGCAGCATCTTACACCTACTTCCCAAGAGAGCTCTGAGCCAGGCCTTCCATGCGCTTTCAGTGGTGGAGCTGTATCATGTGCTTTCAGACGACTCTGAACCAATCAAGAATCATTTTCCCCCCCCCCAAAAATAAACAAACATCTATATATTTTGTTTCGTTCCCTCCCCTTCTGTCCATCTACCCACCCTTTTAGCCATCACATTGTACTGGCCAAATTCAGAGTGTGAACCTAAAGGCAGCGCATCATCCTCTTAAGATTTTCATTGAACAGCACACAGGAGAATTTGGGGTGCTTTATAAAACATGATGGTGGGTGATAAGATCTGCTTGATTTCTTCAGAGCACAGGATTCTTATTTTATTTTTAATAGCCATCATCTGACTGAAGAAGTTAACTCCTTAATTGTATGCGTTTTAAATCAATCCACTTTGCATAAATTCCATAAGTGAAAACAACAACAGTTGCAAAAGAAGAACACGTTTCTTGCTTTTTAGGCAACACTTAATATGTGCACAGGGAGAAAGATGGGGAAATGCCTCTCCTAAGATGGCACACATTACATATGACTTTTTTGGGTACTAATCTTTAAATTAATTAGGTGGGTTTTTTTTAATCTACCTGCCTAATCAGTTGGGGAAGCTCTTTTTTAAAAAGTTCATCTAATGGTTAATCTAATGATTAACCAACAGAGCACCTCCCATATCAATGGCTGAGGAGGCAGTTAGGACACTGCATAGTTTACTCTTTGTTGGAGAAGCACACCTTGCTGCTCCCCAATGGGAATAGGATTACTCCAATTGTTGCAGCCCAATTTCAGCGTGCAGTTTAGATTATTTAGGGTAGGAATTTGGATTTATTTTCATGCAGAACACATTTTCCCTAATTAGATAACTTCTCCCAGGTCTGATAAATATTTACTATATTTCTACGGTTGGGGAACGAATGAAGGACAGACAGAAACACTGCCCACCCAAACTAGTTCAGAGGCCATAGCGGAGTATTTATACAGACCCAAGCATACATAGACCTAGAGGAAGGCAAAGCATTTTAGAACCAACCCTCCCAAATGCTCCCTCTCTCTTCTATGTGGTAGCAAGCCTTACTCTATGCAAATGACAGTAGAACTGATGCTGATTTGTTGGCATGCAAAGATCTTTCTGTCCAGGCTTTTGGGGAAGAGCATTTGAATTTGTGTGTTGTTGTGTGTGCATTAAAAACCATTATCAGATGGGGAAAACATACTCTGCCCTCAAATACTGAGTTCCTGTAAAAGAGAGAAGGGCGGAAAGCTGGACCTAACTGACCAATCCCAAAATGGCTACTCAGTTTGAATCATCTGCTCAACAGCTTGGCTTGGAGAAGCTGGACTCCAGCCAAAAGCTGCTAGTACAGGATCGGTACTGGGCACCTCCAGACGCTGCACCAAGGGCACGCTCACAGAGAGAGAGAGAGAAAATCCACAGACGTTTGCCCTTAATTCTCTCAGTGCACCTAATCCCCCTCAGGAGAAAAAAAATCTGCCTAGTTTCAAACCTTTAATGAAAACAGGGGAAGGACAGAGCAGGAGGAAATGTTAACTGGTTAGGAGCAGGCAAAGGAGTTTGTGGGAGGGGGGAAATGACAGCAAAGACCAATTTTGAGGGGATTATTATTAACTACCACTTGGGGTTTATAATCAAGTAATTAATTCTGGGTCTAGGCAGGGGGAAGTGGGAGGGGGATTAATTGCACTGCAGAGGAAGGCCACCATCTTCTCTTTAGGCAGTGAGAAAGAATTTGGTGTTTGCCCTCCCGTTTCCTCTGCTTTTACCTCAAGGTCTAGGCACCTCAGGCCTCCTGGGAGCAGGAAAATGGCTGGGAGGTTGCAGAAAGCTCTATGGGAGTTGGGTGGGCTCTTGATTGTTTCATTGCCCGACAATAGGCTCACTCACAGACACTATTTCTTAAGGAAGGAGGAGATCTGCCTACTCCAGTGCTTTTTAGCTTGCTGCTTCTCCCACCCTATTTTCTTCTGGAATGTTTTCTCTAAAGTGCTGCTGCATTTGTGCACCGAGGGATTCTCAGGCAATATCATTGGCTAGTTAGAAATGAGAGATGCATTCTGCCTGAGCAAAGTTGCTCTGTGCAACCACAGCTGTTTTCAAGAGCTCAGCTACTCGGCTAGTTAATTAAGATAAGCTCTGCAAAAGCTGAGCTATGAATCAGTTAAGACTCGTAACCACCCCCAAACGGAGCAAAAAATGTTACATAAATGAAGAAACAAAGGGATTAGATGGACGCTGCCTGGCTATAAAATATGGTGGCGACTTGAAACAGGCGCATACCTTCACTTTTAACGTTTTTGAGCACATCTGAATTTTTAACATCTTTCTGGAAATATGAGCTGAGAAAGGCCAAAGCTAAAAAAAATCCCTGGCCACGCTTCATTCGCTTTCCTGTCAAGCACAGGGTCGAGAGGTGATACTTTCGCATCCACCTCAACTGTTCCTTATTAGAGGGACATCCCATGTTTGGCTCTGGTTCTCTCTCAGTTTTAAGAGACTGATGCTTTGTGTAAGTACTCGCAGCATTTGTGACACTCAGGAGAGAAGCAGCTTTAAAATAGAAAACAAGAGAAGCTTTAAAATAGAAAAGGCAAATGTGAGAGGTACAAATCTGCAGCACTTGGGGAGTCTATTCCAGGCATCACTCTTCAGGCATCCCTGCCCCTAATGTTGGAGGCCACAGATAGAAGAGGGAGAATGTTTTGCGATGCAGTATCTCATTTACCAGGGAACAAAAGGCCCTCTGCATTTCGGAGGTCCCTTATTCCGGCGATAATATTGCATCCACATGTGATGCCAAGCGAGGAGGTTTTGATGCAAGGACAATAGTTGTGCGACTGTTTTGCCCAATCCCTTCCACAGCCTTCCTAGAAATGCACACTTGCATATGAGAAAAAAGCTGCAAGTGGTCTGAGACCCGATTTTCTTTTCATGAATGAAATGAAGTTTGCCCCCCCCCCCCCTTTCACTTCAGCCCCTTGTATATACTGAAAATCTGCTTCAGGGGTGAGAGACCCTTGGTAATAGGGTGGGGAACTGCAGATGGAGGGGAGAGATGGAGAAATGACTCAGGAACCAGGCCAGGATCCAGCCTGTACCAAATACTTTAAATAATAAAAAAAGGCTCACCTAATATGTGAGATGGGAAAGGGGAGACAAGCCTTGCTGTGCTTTTCTATTTTAATCAGTATTACTGGGAAAGCATTGCAGAGGAGAAATTACACAGCCTGAAATCAGATAGCTTCCATTAAAGAAAATAATTAAACATGATAAAGGAGTAAGTTAACAGAATAGGGTACGCAGGGCATGGGAAGGAGAAGCTGCATTGCTGAGCACTAATTTCGCAAGAAACATTGTATTACCAATGACATTCCCACACGGCAAGCATAACAACAAGGGAGGTGCTATTTGAGGGGTGCATCACATTTCCCTCAGGTACATTATTAGGTGGTATTCAACTAAGCTTCACTTAGCAAGCATTCACTGAGATGAATGGACCCCACACATTAATTTCAGCAGGTCTACTCTCAGTAAAACTATGCTGAATACCACCCAAAGTGTTTTGACAGCTAGGGGGAAAATACTGTTGTTGCAAATGAAGCACAACCTCCAAGGAAGATACATGAACTGTGGGCGATAAAAATACACTTAGGCCACCCCTGCACCATGCATTTAAATCACTATTTTAACAGCCATGGCTTCTCATAAGGAATCCTGGGGACTGTTGTCTGTTAAGGGTGCTGTGAATCATTCGGAAACCCCTATTTCCCTCACAGAGCTACAATTCCCACGTCCCCGTGAAGAAGGATTGTGAGGGAAATAGGGGTCTCCGAACAACACCCTGAACAAACTATGAAGCCATGACAGTTAAGGTAGTATAATAGTGCCTTAAATATATGGTGCAGATGTGGCTTCACTGTGTTGAAAAGGCTTTGAGAGTACTTCTGCATGAGTGGTTTTTAAAAGATCTGTTAATGTGAATGTGCATTTGAACATACAAATTA